>NW_026046810.1:1256253-1884380 GCF_023864275.1 Schistocerca cancellata | reverse complement strand
GTATGAGTAACTATGACTCTCCTAAGGTAGCCAAATGCCTCGTCAGCAACGGAATAAATCGGCGAACTCGAGGAGCACCTGGTAGAAATAACTGTGAAAGTCTTAATGTCGACAAATAATGACATATCGCTTCTGATGAACTGACCACAGAAAGATTGAATATGTGACTATGGTAAAGCGTCGAGCAACTGGTATGAGTATCTATGACTCTCTTAAGGTAGCCACATGCCTCTTCAGCAATGGATGAAATCGGCAAAAACGAGGAGCACCTGGCAGGAGTAACTGTGAAAGTCTTAAGGTCGACAAAATAATGGTGTAACACTTCTGGTGATATGGCCAGAGAAAGCTTGAAGACGTGACTGTCATAAAACAGGGACCAACTGGAAGGAGTAACTATGACACCTCTAAGGTAGCCAAATTCTCGTCTTCAGGCGAAATACATCGACAAACACGAGTAGCACCTGGCAGAAATAACTGTGAAAGTCTGAAGTTCGACAAATAATGGCGTATCACTTCTGGTGAACTGGCCAGATAAAGTTTGAGGGTGCGACTATGATAAAACGGGGAGCAATTGGTAGGAGTAACTATGACTCTCTTAAGATAGGCAAATGCCGCGTCACCAGGCGGAATACATCGGCAAACTCGAGGAGCAAATAGCAGAAATAACTGTGAAAGTTTTAAGGTCGAGAAATAAAGGCGTATCGCTTGTGGTGAACTGGCCCCAGAAAGCTTGAAGATCTGACTGTGGTAAAACGGGGAGCAACTTGCAGGAGTAACTATGACTCTCTTAAGGTTCCCAATGCTCGTCGCCTGGCAAAAAACGTCGGAAAAATCGAGGAGCACCTGGCAGAAATAACTGTGAAAGTCTTAAGGTCGACAAATAATGACGTATCGCTTCTGATGAACTGACCACAGAAAGATTGAATATGTGACTATGGTAAAGCGTCGAGCAACTGGTATGAGTAACTATGACTCTCTTAAGGTAGCCAAATGCCTCGTCAGCAATGGATTAAATCAGCAAACCCGAGGAGCACCTGGCAGGAGTAACTGTTAAAGTCTTAAGGTCGACAAATAATGGTGTAACACTTCTGGTGAAATTGCCAGAGAAAGCTGAAGACGTAACTGTGATAAAACACGGAGCAATTTGCAGGAGTAACTATGACTCTCTGAAGGTAGCCAAATGCTCATCACCAGGCGAAATACATCGGCAAACTCGAGTAGCACCTGACAGAAATGACTGTTAAAGTCTTAAGTTCAACAAATAATGGCGTATCACTTCAGGTGAACTGGTCAGATAATGGTTGAAGATGCGACTATGGTAAATCGGGGAGCAACTGGTAGGAGTAACTATGACTCTCTTAAGGTAGCCAAATGCCTCGTCACTAGGCGGAATACATCGGCTAAGTCGAGGAGCAAATAGCAGAAATAACTGTGAAAGTCTTAAGGTCGAGAAATAAAGGCGTATCGCTTGTGGTGAACTGGCCCGAGAATGCTTGAACATTTCACTGTGGTAAAATGGGGAGCAACTTGCAGGAGTAACTATGACTCTCTTAAGATAGCCAAATGCTCGTCACCAGGCGACATACATCGGAAAACTCGAGGAGCACCTGGCAGAAGTTAATGTGAAAGTGTTAAGTTCGACAAACAAAGGCGTATCACTTCTGGTGAAATGGCCAGATAAAGCTTGAAGATCCGACTATGGTAAAACGGGGAGCAATTGGTAGGAGTAACTATGACTCTCTTAAGATAGCCAATGCCTCGTCACCAACGGATAAATCGGCAAACTCGAGGAGCAAATAGCAGAAATAACTGTGAATGCCTTAAGGTCGACAATAATGGCGTATCGTTTCTGATGGACTGACCAGAGAAAGCTTGAATATGTGACTATTGTAAAACGGGGAGCAACTGGTATGAGTAACTATGACTCTCTTAAGATAGCCAAATGCCTCGTCAGCAACGGAATAAATCGGCGAACTCGAGGAGCACCTGGTAGAAATAACTGTGAAAGTCTTAAGGTCGACAAATAATGACATATCGCCTCTGATGAACTGACCACAGAAAGATTGAATATGTGACTATGGTAAAGCGTCGAGCAACTGGTATGAGTAACTATGACTCTCTTAAGGTAGCCACATGCCTCTTCAGCAATGGATGAAATCGGCAAACCCGAGGAGCACCTGGCAGGAGTAACTGTGAAAGTCTTAAGGTCGACAAAATAATGGTGTAACACTTCTGGTGAAATGGCCAGATAAAGCTTGAAGACGTGACTGTCATAAAACAGGGACCAACTGGAAGGAGTAACTATGACACCTCTAAGGTAGCCAAATTCTCGTCTTCAGGCGAAATACATCGACAAACACGAGTAGCACCTGGCAGAAATAACTGTGAAAGTCTGAAGTTCGACAAATAATGGCGTATCACTTCTGGTGAACTGGCCAGATAAAGTTTGAGGGTGCGACTATGATAAAACGGGGAGCAATTGGTAGGAGTAACTATGACTCTCTTAAGATAGGCAAATGCCGCGTCACCAGGCGGAATACATCGGCAAACTCGAGGAGCAAATAGCAGAAATAACTGTGAAAGTTTTAAGGTCGAGAAATAAAGGCGTATCGCTTGTGGTGAACTGGCCCCAGAAAGCTTGAAGATCTGACTGTGGTAAAACGGGGAGCAACTTGCAGGAGTAACTATGACTCTCTTAAGGTTCCCAATGCTCGTCGCCTGGCAAAAAACGTCGGAAAAATCGAGGAGCACCTGGCAGGAGTAACTGTTAAAGTCTTAAGGTCGACAAATAATGGTGTAACACTTCTGGTGAAATTGCCAGAGAAAGCTGAAGACGTAACTGTGATAAAACACGGAGCAATTTGCAGGAGTAACTATGACTCTCTGAAGGTAGCCAAATGCTCATCACCAGGCGAAATACATCGGCAAACTCGAGTAGCACCTGACAGAAATGACTGTTAAAGTCTTAAGTTCAACAAATAATGGCGTATCACTTCAGGTGAACTGGTCAGATAATGGTTGAAGATGCGACTATGGTAAATCGGGGAGCAACTGGTAGGAGTAACTATGACTCTCTTAAGGTAGCCAAATGCCTCGTCACTAGGCGGAATACATCGGCTAAGTCGAGGAGCAAATAGCAGAAATAACTGTGAAAGTCTTAAGGTCGAGAAATAAAGGCGTATCGCTTGTGGTGAACAGGCCCGAGAAAGCTTGAACATTTCACTGTGGTAAAATGGGGAGCAACTTGCAGGAGTAACTATGACTCTCTTAAGATAGCCAAATGCTCGTCACCAGGCGACATACATCGGAAAACTCGAGGAGCACCTGGCAGAAGTTAATGTGAAAGTGTTAAGTTCGACAAACAAAGGCGTATCACTTCTGGTGAAATGGCCAGATAAAGCTTGAAGATCCGACTATGGTAAAACGGGGAGCAATTGGTAGGAGTAACTATGACTCTCTTAAGATAGCCAATGCCTCGTCACCAACGGATAAATCGGCAAACTCGAGGAGCAAATAGCAGAAATAACTGTGAATGCCTTAAGGTCGACAATAATGGCGTATCGTTTCTGATGGACTGACCAGAGAAAGCTTGAATATGTGACTATTGTAAAACGGGGAGCAACTGGTATGAGTAACTATGACTCTCCTAAGGTAGCCAAATGCCTCGTCAGCAACGGAATAAATCGGCGAACTCGAGGAGCACCTGGTAGAAATAACTGTGAAAGTCTTAATGTCGACAAATAATGACATATCGCTTCTGATGAACTGACCACAGAAAGATTGAATATGTGACTATGGTAAAGCGTCGAGCAACTGGTATGAGTATCTATGACTCTCTTAAGGTAGCCACATGCCTCTTCAGCAATGGATGAAATCGGCAAAAACGAGGAGCACCTGGCAGGAGTAACTGTGAAAGTCTTAAGGTCGACAAAATAATGGTGTAACACTTCTGGTGATATGGCCAGAGAAAGCTTGAAGACGTGACTGTCATAAAACAGGGACCAACTGGAAGGAGTAACTATGACACCTCTAAGGTAGCCAAATTCTCGTCTTCAGGCGAAATACATCGACAAACACGAGTAGCACCTGGCAGAAATAACTGTGAAAGTCTGAAGTTCGACAAATAATGGCGTATCACTTCTGGTGAACTGGCCAGATAAAGTTTGAGGGTGCGACTATGATAAAACGGGGAGCAATTGGTAGGAGTAACTATGACTCTCTTAAGATAGGCAAATGCCGCGTCACCAGGCGGAATACATCGGCAAACTCGAGGAGCAAATAGCAGAAATAACTGTGAAAGTTTTAAGGTCGAGAAATAAAGGCGTATCGCTTGTGGTGAACTGGCCCCAGAAAGCTTGAAGATCTGACTGTGGTAAAACGGGGAGCAACTTGCAGGAGTAACTATGACTCTCTCAAGGTTCCCAATGCTCGTCGCCTGGCAAAAAACGTCGGAAAAATCGAGGAGCACCTGGCAGAAATAACTGTGAAAGTCTTAAGGTCGACAAATAATGACGTATCGCTTCTGATGAACTGACCACAGAAAGATTGAATATGTGACTATGGTAAAGCGTCGAGCAACTGGTATGAGTAACTATGACTCTCTTAAGGTAGCCAAATGCCTCGTCAGCAATGGATTAAATCAGCAAACCCGAGGAGCACCTGGCAGGAGTAACTGTTAAAGTCTTAAGGTCGACAAATAATGGTGTAACACTTCTGGTGAAATTGCCAGAGAAAGCTGAAGACGTAACTGTGATAAAACACGGAGCAATTTGCAGGAGTAACTATGACTCTCTGAAGGTAGCCAAATGCTCATCACCAGGCGAAATACATCGGCAAACTCGAGTAGCACCTGACAGAAATGACTGTTAAAGTCTTAAGTTCAACAAATAATGGCGTATCACTTCAGGTGAACTGGTCAGATAATGGTTGAAGATGCGACTATGGTAAATCGGGGAGCAACTGGTAGGAGTAACTATGACTCTCTTAAGGTAGCCAAATGCCTCGTCACTAGGCGGAATACATCGGCTAAGTCGAGGAGCAAATAGCAGAAATAACTGTGAAAGTCTTAAGGTCGAGAAATAAAGGCGTATCGCTTGTGGTGAACTGGCCCGAGAAAGCTTGAACATTTCACTGTGGTAAAATGGGGAGCAACTTGCAGGAGTAACTATGACTCTCTTAAGATAGCCAAATGCTCGTCACCAGGCGACATACATCGGAAAACTCGAGGAGCACCTGGCAGAAGTTAATGTGAAAGTGTTAAGTTCGACAAACAAAGGCGTATCACTTCTGGTGAAATGGCCAGATAAAGCTTGAAGATCCGACTATGGTAAAACGGGGAGCAATTGGTAGGAGTAACTATGACTCTCTTAAGATAGCCAATGCCTCGTCACCAACGGATAAATCGGCAAACTCGAGGAGCAAATAGCAGAAATAACTGTGAATGCCTTAAGGTCGACAATAATGGCGTATCGTTTCTGATGGACTGACCAGAGAAAGCTTGAATATGTGACTATTGTAAAACGGGGAGCAACTGGTATGAGTAACTATGACTCTCTTAAGATAGCCAAATGCCTCGTCAGCAACGGAATAAATCGGCGAACTCGAGGAGCACCTGGTAGAAATAACTGTGAAAGTCTTAAGGTCGACAAATAATGACATATCGCCTCTGATGAACTGACCACAGAAAGATTGAATATGTGACTATGGTAAAGCGTCGAGCAACTGGTATGAGTAACTATGACTCTCTTAAGGTAGCCACATGCCTCTTCAGCAATGGATGAAATCGGCAAACCCGAGGAGCACCTGGCAGGAGTAACTGTGAAAGTCTTAAGGTCGACAAAATAATGGTGTAACACTTCTGGTGAAATGGCCAGATAAAGCTTGAAGACGTGACTGTCATAAAACAGGGACCAACTGGAAGGAGTAACTATGACACCTCTAAGGTAGCCAAATTCTCGTCTTCAGGCGAAATACATCGACAAACACGAGTAGCACCTGGCAGAAATAACTGTGAAAGTCTGAAGTTCGACAAATAATGGCGTATCACTTCTGGTGAACTGGCCAGATAAAGTTTGAGGGTGCGACTATGATAAAACGGGGAGCAATTGGTAGGAGTAACTATGACTCTCTTAAGATAGGCAAATGCCGCGTCACCAGGCGGAATACATCGGCAAACTCGAGGAGCAAATAGCAGAAATAACTGTGAAAGTTTTAAGGTCGAGAAATAAAGGCGTATCGCTTGTGGTGAACTGGCCCCAGAAAGCTTGAAGATCTGACTGTGGTAAAACGGGGAGCAACTTGCAGGAGTAACTATGACTCTCTTAAGGTTCCCAATGCTCGTCGCCTGGCAAAAAACGTCGGAAAAATCGAGGAGCACCTGGCAGGAGTAACTGTTAAAGTCTTAAGGTCGACAAATAATGGTGTAACACTTCTGGTGAAATTGCCAGAGAAAGCTGAAGACGTAACTGTGATAAAACACGGAGCAATTTGCAGGAGTAACTATGACTCTCTGAAGGTAGCCAAATGCTCATCACCAGGCGAAATACATCGGCAAACTCGAGTAGCACCTGACAGAAATGACTGTTAAAGTCTTAAGTTCAACAAATAATGGCGTATCACTTCAGGTGAACTGGTCAGATAATGGTTGAAGATGCGACTATGGTAAATCGGGGAGCAACTGGTAGGAGTAACTATGACTCTCTTAAGGTAGCCAAATGCCTCGTCACTAGGCGGAATACATCGGCTAAGTCGAGGAGCAAATAGCAGAAATAACTGTGAAAGTCTTAAGGTCGAGAAATAAAGGCGTATCGCTTGTGGTGAACAGGCCCGAGAAAGCTTGAACATTTCACTGTGGTAAAATGGGGAGCAACTTGCAGGAGTAACTATGACTCTCTTAAGATAGCCAAATGCTCGTCACCAGGCGACATACATCGGAAAACTCGAGGAGCACCTGGCAGAAGTTAATGTGAAAGTGTTAAGTTCGACAAACAAAGGCGTATCACTTCTGGTGAAATGGCCAGATAAAGCTTGAAGATCCGACTATGGTAAAACGGGGAGCAATTGGTAGGAGTAACTATGACTCTCTTAAGATAGCCAATGCCTCGTCACCAACGGATAAATCGGCAAACTCGAGGAGCAAATAGCAGAAATAACTGTGAATGCCTTAAGGTCGACAATAATGGCGTATCGTTTCTGATGGACTGACCAGAGAAAGCTTGAATATGTGACTATTGTAAAACGGGGAGCAACTGGTATGAGTAACTATGACTCTCCTAAGGTAGCCAAATGCCTCGTCAGCAACGGAATAAATCGGCGAACTCGAGGAGCACCTGGTAGAAATAACTGTGAAAGTCTTAATGTCGACAAATAATGACATATCGCTTCTGATGAACTGACCACAGAAAGATTGAATATGTGACTATGGTAAAGCGTCGAGCAACTGGTATGAGTATCTATGACTCTCTTAAGGTAGCCACATGCCTCTTCAGCAATGGATGAAATCGGCAAAAACGAGGAGCACCTGGCAGGAGTAACTGTGAAAGTCTTAAGGTCGACAAAATAATGGTGTAACACTTCTGGTGATATGGCCAGAGAAAGCTTGAAGACGTGACTGTCATAAAACAGGGACCAACTGGAAGGAGTAACTATGACACCTCTAAGGTAGCCAAATTCTCGTCTTCAGGCGAAATACATCGACAAACACGAGTAGCACCTGGCAGAAATAACTGTGAAAGTCTGAAGTTCGACAAATAATGGCGTATCACTTCTGGTGAACTGGCCAGATAAAGTTTGAGGGTGCGACTATGATAAAACGGGGAGCAATTGGTAGGAGTAACTATGACTCTCTTAAGATAGGCAAATGCCGCGTCACCAGGCGGAATACATCGGCAAACTCGAGGAGCAAATAGCAGAAATAACTGTGAAAGTTTTAAGGTCGAGAAATAAAGGCGTATCGCTTGTGGTGAACTGGCCCCAGAAAGCTTGAAGATCTGACTGTGGTAAAACGGGGAGCAACTTGCAGGAGTAACTATGACTCTCTCAAGGTTCCCAATGCTCGTCGCCTGGCAAAAAACGTCGGAAAAATCGAGGAGCACCTGGCAGAAATAACTGTGAAAGTCTTAAGGTCGACAAATAATGACGTATCGCTTCTGATGAACTGACCACAGAAAGATTGAATATGTGACTATGGTAAAGCGTCGAGCAACTGGTATGAGTAACTATGACTCTCTTAAGGTAGCCAAATGCCTCGTCAGCAATGGATTAAATCAGCAAACCCGAGGAGCACCTGGCAGGAGTAACTGTTAAAGTCTTAAGGTCGACAAATAATGGTGTAACACTTCTGGTGAAATTGCCAGAGAAAGCTGAAGACGTAACTGTGATAAAACACGGAGCAATTTGCAGGAGTAACTATGACTCTCTGAAGGTAGCCAAATGCTCATCACCAGGCGAAATACATCGGCAAACTCGAGTAGCACCTGACAGAAATGACTGTTAAAGTCTTAAGTTCAACAAATAATGGCGTATCACTTCAGGTGAACTGGTCAGATAATGGTTGAAGATGCGACTATGGTAAATCGGGGAGCAACTGGTAGGAGTAACTATGACTCTCTTAAGGTAGCCAAATGCCTCGTCACTAGGCGGAATACATCGGCTAAGTCGAGGAGCAAATAGCAGAAATAACTGTGAAAGTCTTAAGGTCGAGAAATAAAGGCGTATCGCTTGTGGTGAACTGGCCCGAGAAAGCTTGAACATTTCACTGTGGTAAAATGGGGAGCAACTTGCAGGAGTAACTATGACTCTCTTAAGATAGCCAAATGCTCGTCACCAGGCGACATACATCGGAAAACTCGAGGAGCACCTGGCAGAAGTTAATGTGAAAGTGTTAAGTTCGACAAACAAAGGCGTATCACTTCTGGTGAAATGGCCAGATAAAGCTTGAAGATCCGACTATGGTAAAACGGGGAGCAATTGGTAGGAGTAACTATGACTCTCTTAAGATAGCCAATGCCTCGTCACCAACGGATAAATCGGCAAACTCGAGGAGCAAATAGCAGAAATAACTGTGAATGCCTTAAGGTCGACAATAATGGCGTATCGTTTCTGATGGACTGACCAGAGAAAGCTTGAATATGTGACTATTGTAAAACGGGGAGCAACTGGTATGAGTAACTATGACTCTCTTAAGATAGCCAAATGCCTCGTCAGCAACGGAATAAATCGGCGAACTCGAGGAGCACCTGGTAGAAATAACTGTGAAAGTCTTAAGGTCGACAAATAATGACATATCGCCTCTGATGAACTGACCACAGAAAGATTGAATATGTGACTATGGTAAAGCGTCGAGCAACTGGTATGAGTAACTATGACTCTCTTAAGGTAGCCACATGCCTCTTCAGCAATGGATGAAGTCGGCAAACCCGAGGAGCACCTGGCAGGAGTAACTGTGAAAGTCTTAAGGTCGACAAAATAATGGTGTAACACTTCTGGTGAAATGGCCAGATAAAGCTTGAAGACGTGACTGTCATAAAACAGGGACCAACTGGAAGGAGTAACTATGACACCTCTAAGGTAGCCAAATTCTCGTCTTCAGGCGAAATACATCGACAAACACGAGTAGCACCTGGCAGAAATAACTGTGAAAGTCTGAAGTTCGACAAATAATGGCGTATCACTTCTGGTGAACTGGCCAGATAAAGTTTGAGGGTGCGACTATGATAAAACGGGGAGCAATTGGTAGGAGTAACTATGACTCTCTTAAGATAGGCAAATGCCGCGTCACCAGGCGGAATACATCGGCAAACTCGAGGAGCAAATAGCAGAAATAACTGTGAAAGTTTTAAGGTCGAGAAATAAAGGCGTATCGCTTGTGGTGAACTGGCCCCAGAAAGCTTGAAGATCTGACTGTGGTAAAACGGGGAGCAACTTGCAGGAGTAACTATGACTCTCTTAAGGTTCCCAATGCTCGTCGCCTGGCAAAAAACGTCGGAAAAATCGAGGAGCACCTGGCAGGAGTAACTGTTAAAGTCTTAAGGTCGACAAATAATGGTGTAACACTTCTGGTGAAATTGCCAGAGAAAGCTGAAGACGTAACTGTGATAAAACACGGAGCAATTTGCAGGAGTAACTATGACTCTCTGAAGGTAGCCAAATGCTCATCACCAGGCGAAATACATCGGCAAACTCGAGTAGCACCTGACAGAAATGACTGTTAAAGTCTTAAGTTCAACAAATAATGGCGTATCACTTCAGGTGAACTGGTCAGATAATGGTTGAAGATGCGACTATGGTAAATCGGGGAGCAACTGGTAGGAGTAACTATGACTCTCTTAAGGTAGCCAAATGCCTCGTCACTAGGCGGAATACATCGGCTAAGTCGAGGAGCAAATAGCAGAAATAACTGTGAAAGTCTTAAGGTCGAGAAATAAAGGCGTATCGCTTGTGGTGAACTGGCCCGAGAAAGCTTGAACATTTCACTGTGGTAAAATGGGGAGCAACTTGCAGGAGTAACTATGACTCTCTTAAGATAGCCAAATGCTCGTCACCAGGCGACATACATCGGAAAACTCGAGGAGCACCTGGCAGAAGTTAATGTGAAAGTGTTAAGTTCGACAAACAAAGGCGTATCACTTCTGGTGAAATGGCCAGATAAAGCTTGAAGATCCGACTATGGTAAAACGGGGAGCAATTGGTAGGAGTAACTATGACTCTCTTAAGATAGCCAATGCCTCGTCACCAACGGATAAATCGGCAAACTCGAGGAGCAAATAGCAGAAATAACTGTGAATGCCTTAAGGTCGACAATAATGGCGTATCGTTTCTGATGGACTGACCAGAGAAAGCTTGAATATGTGACTATTGTAAAACGGGGAGCAACTGGTATGAGTAACTATGACTCTCCTAAGGTAGCCAAATGCCTCGTCAGCAACGGAATAAATCGGCGAACTCGAGGAGCACCTGGTAGAAATAACTGTGAAAGTCTTAATGTCGACAAATAATGACATATCGCTTCTGATGAACTGACCACAGAAAGATTGAATATGTGACTATGGTAAAGCGTCGAGCAACTGGTATGAGTATCTATGACTCTCTTAAGGTAGCCACATGCCTCTTCAGCAATGGATGAAATCGGCAAAAACGAGGAGCACCTGGCAGGAGTAACTGTGAAAGTCTTAAGGTCGACAAAATAATGGTGTAACACTTCTGGTGATATGGCCAGAGAAAGCTTGAAGACGTGACTGTCATAAAACAGGGACCAACTGGAAGGAGTAACTATGACACCTCTAAGGTAGCCAAATTCTCGTCTTCAGGCGAAATACATCGACAAACACGAGTAGCACCTGGCAGAAATAACTGTGAAAGTCTGAAGTTCGACAAATAATGGCGTATCACTTCTGGTGAACTGGCCAGATAAAGTTTGAGGGTGCGACTATGATAAAACGGGGAGCAATTGGTAGGAGTAACTATGACTCTCTTAAGATAGGCAAATGCCGCGTCACCAGGCGGAATACATCGGCAAACTCGAGGAGCAAATAGCAGAAATAACTGTGAAAGTTTTAAGGTCGAGAAATAAAGGCGTATCGCTTGTGGTGAACTGGCCCCAGAAAGCTTGAAGATCTGACTGTGGTAAAACGGGGAGCAACTTGCAGGAGTAACTATGACTCTCTCAAGGTTCCCAATGCTCGTCGCCTGGCAAAAAACGTCGGAAAAATCGAGGAGCACCTGGCAGAAATAACTGTGAAAGTCTTAAGGTCGACAAATAATGACGTATCGCTTCTGATGAACTGACCACAGAAAGATTGAATATGTGACTATGGTAAAGCGTCGAGCAACTGGTATGAGTAACTATGACTCTCTTAAGGTAGCCAAATGCCTCGTCAGCAATGGATTAAATCAGCAAACCCGAGGAGCACCTGGCAGGAGTAACTGTTAAAGTCTTAAGGTCGACAAATAATGGTGTAACACTTCTGGTGAAATTGCCAGAGAAAGCTGAAGACGTAACTGTGATAAAACACGGAGCAATTTGCAGGAGTAACTATGACTCTCTGAAGGTAGCCAAATGCTCATCACCAGGCGAAATACATCGGCAAACTCGAGTAGCACCTGACAGAAATGACTGTTAAAGTCTTAAGTTCAACAAATAATGGCGTATCACTTCAGGTGAACTGGTCAGATAATGGTTGAAGATGCGACTATGGTAAATCGGGGAGCAACTGGTAGGAGTAACTATGACTCTCTTAAGGTAGCCAAATGCCTCGTCACTAGGCGGAATACATCGGCTAAGTCGAGGAGCAAATAGCAGAAATAACTGTGAAAGTCTTAAGGTCGAGAAATAAAGGCGTATCGCTTGTGGTGAACTGGCCCGAGAAAGCTTGAACATTTCACTGTGGTAAAATGGGGAGCAACTTGCAGGAGTAACTATGACTCTCTTAAGATAGCCAAATGCTCGTCACCAGGCGACATACATCGGAAAACTCGAGGAGCACCTGGCAGAAGTTAATGTGAAAGTGTTAAGTTCGACAAACAAAGGCGTATCACTTCTGGTGAAATGGCCAGATAAAGCTTGAAGATCCGACTATGGTAAAACGGGGAGCAATTGGTAGGAGTAACTATGACTCTCTTAAGATAGCCAATGCCTCGTCACCAACGGATAAATCGGCAAACTCGAGGAGCAAATAGCAGAAATAACTGTGAATGCCTTAAGGTCGACAATAATGGCGTATCGTTTCTGATGGACTGACCAGAGAAAGCTTGAATATGTGACTATTGTAAAACGGGGAGCAACTGGTATGAGTAACTATGACTCTCTTAAGATAGCCAAATGCCTCGTCAGCAACGGAATAAATCGGCGAACTCGAGGAGCACCTGGTAGAAATAACTGTGAAAGTCTTAAGGTCGACAAATAATGACATATCGCCTCTGATGAACTGACCACAGAAAGATTGAATATGTGACTATGGTAAAGCGTCGAGCAACTGGTATGAGTAACTATGACTCTCTTAAGGTAGCCACATGCCTCTTCAGCAATGGATGAAATCGGCAAACCCGAGGAGCACCTGGCAGGAGTAACTGTGAAAGTCTTAAGGTCGACAAAATAATGGTGTAACACTTCTGGTGAAATGGCCAGATAAAGCTTGAAGACGTGACTGTCATAAAACAGGGACCAACTGGAAGGAGTAACTATGACACCTCTAAGGTAGCCAAATTCTCGTCTTCAGGCGAAATACATCGACAAACACGAGTAGCACCTGGCAGAAATAACTGTGAAAGTCTGAAGTTCGACAAATAATGGCGTATCACTTCTGGTGAACTGGCCAGATAAAGTTTGAGGGTGCGACTATGATAAAACGGGGAGCAATTGGTAGGAGTAACTATGACTCTCTTAAGATAGGCAAATGCCGCGTCACCAGGCGGAATACATCGGCAAACTCGAGGAGCAAATAGCAGAAATAACTGTGAAAGTTTTAAGGTCGAGAAATAAAGGCGTATCGCTTGTGGTGAACTGGCCCCAGAAAGCTTGAAGATCTGACTGTGGTAAAACGGGGAGCAACTTGCAGGAGTAACTATGACTCTCTTAAGGTTCCCAATGCTTGTCGCCTGGCAAAAAACGTCGGAAAAATCGAGGAGCACCTGGCAGGAGTAACTGTTAAAGTCTTAAGGTCGACAAATAATGGTGTAACACTTCTGGTGAAATTGCCAGAGAAAGCTGAAGACGTAACTGTGATAAAACACGGAGCAATTTGCAGGAGTAACTATGACTCTCTGAAGGTAGCCAAATGCTCATCACCAGGCGAAATACATCGGCAAACTCGAGTAGCACCTGACAGAAATGACTGTTAAAGTCTTAAGTTCAACAAATAATGGCGTATCACTTCAGGTGAACTGGTCAGATAATGGTTGAAGATGCGACTATGGTAAATCGGGGAGCAACTGGTAGGAGTAACTATGACTCTCTTAAGGTAGCCAAATGCCTCGTCACTAGGCGGAATACATCGGCTAAGTCGAGGAGCAAATAGCAGAAATAACTGTGAAAGTCTTAAGGTCGAGAAATAAAGGCGTATCGCTTGTGGTGAACTGGCCCGAGAAAGCTTGAACATTTCACTGTGGTAAAATGGGGAGCAACTTGCAGGAGTAACTATGACTCTCTTAAGATAGCCAAATGCTCGTCACCAGGCGACATACATCGGAAAACTCGAGGAGCACCTGGCAGAAGTTAATGTGAAAGTGTTAAGTTCGACAAACAAAGGCGTATCACTTCTGGTGAAATGGCCAGATAAAGCTTGAAGATCCGACTATGGTAAAACGGGGAGCAATTGGTAGGAGTAACTATGACTCTCTTAAGATAGCCAATGCCTCGTCACCAACGGATAAATCGGCAAACTCGAGGAGCAAATAGCAGAAATAACTGTGAATGCCTTAAGGTCGACAATAATGGCGTATCGTTTCTGATGGACTGACCAGAGAAAGCTTGAATATGTGACTATTGTAAAACGGGGAGCAACTGGTATGAGTAACTATGACTCTCCTAAGGTAGCCAAATGCCTCGTCAGCAACGGAATAAATCGGCGAACTCGAGGAGCACCTGGTAGAAATAACTGTGAAAGTCTTAATGTCGACAAATAATGACATATCGCTTCTGATGAACTGACCACAGAAAGATTGAATATGTGACTATGGTAAAGCGTCGAGCAACTGGTATGAGTATCTATGACTCTCTTAAGGTAGCCACATGCCTCTTCAGCAATGGATGAAATCGGCAAAAACGAGGAGCACCTGGCAGGAGTAACTGTGAAAGTCTTAAGGTCGACAAAATAATGGTGTAACACTTCTGGTGATATGGCCAGAGAAAGCTTGAAGACGTGACTGTCATAAAACAGGGACCAACTGGAAGGAGTAACTATGACACCTCTAAGGTAGCCAAATTCTCGTCTTCAGGCGAAATACATCGACAAACACGAGTAGCACCTGGCAGAAATAACTGTGAAAGTCTGAAGTTCGACAAATAATGGCGTATCACTTCTGGTGAACTGGCCAGATAAAGTTTGAGGGTGCGACTATGATAAAACGGGGAGCAATTGGTAGGAGTAACTATGACTCTCTTAAGATAGGCAAATGCCGCGTCACCAGGCGGAATACATCGGCAAACTCGAGGAGCAAATAGCAGAAATAACTGTGAAAGTTTTAAGGTCGAGAAATAAAGGCGTATCGCTTGTGGTGAACTGGCCCCAGAAAGCTTGAAGATCTGACTGTGGTAAAACGGGGAGCAACTTGCAGGAGTAACTATGACTCTCTCAAGGTTCCCAATGCTCGTCGCCTGGCAAAAAACGTCGGAAAAATCGAGGAGCACCTGGCAGAAATAACTGTGAAAGTCTTAAGGTCGACAAATAATGACGTATCGCTTCTGATGAACTGACCACAGAAAGATTGAATATGTGACTATGGTAAAGCGTCGAGCAACTGGTATGAGTAACTATGACTCTCTTAAGGTAGCCAAATGCCTCGTCAGCAATGGATTAAATCAGCAAACCCGAGGAGCACCTGGCAGGAGTAACTGTTAAAGTCTTAAGGTCGACAAATAATGGTGTAACACTTCTGGTGAAATTGCCAGAGAAAGCTGAAGACGTAACTGTGATAAAACACGGAGCAATTTGCAGGAGTAACTATGACTCTCTGAAGGTAGCCAAATGCTCATCACCAGGCGAAATACATCGGCAAACTCGAGTAGCACCTGACAGAAATGACTGTTAAAGTCTTAAGTTCAACAAATAATGGCGTATCACTTCAGGTGAACTGGTCAGATAATGGTTGAAGATGCGACTATGGTAAATCGGGGAGCAACTGGTAGGAGTAACTATGACTCTCTTAAGGTAGCCAAATGCCTCGTCACTAGGCGGAATACATCGGCTAAGTCGAGGAGCAAATAGCAGAAATAACTGTGAAAGTCTTAAGGTCGAGAAATAAAGGCGTATCGCTTGTGGTGAACTGGCCCGAGAAAGCTTGAACATTTCACTGTGGTAAAATGGGGAGCAACTTGCAGGAGTAACTATGACTCTCTTAAGATAGCCAAATGCTCGTCACCAGGCGACATACATCGGAAAACTCGAGGAGCACCTGGCAGAAGTTAATGTGAAAGTGTTAAGTTCGACAAACAAAGGCGTATCACTTCTGGTGAAATGGCCAGATAAAGCTTGAAGATCCGACTATGGTAAAACGGGGAGCAATTGGTAGGAGTAACTATGACTCTCTTAAGATAGCCAATGCCTCGTCACCAACGGATAAATCGGCAAACTCGAGGAGCAAATAGCAGAAATAACTGTGAATGCCTTAAGGTCGACAATAATGGCGTATCGTTTCTGATGGACTGACCAGAGAAAGCTTGAATATGTGACTATTGTAAAACGGGGAGCAACTGGTATGAGTAACTATGACTCTCTTAAGATAGCCAAATGCCTCGTCAGCAACGGAATAAATCGGCGAACTCGAGGAGCACCTGGTAGAAATAACTGTGAAAGTCTTAAGGTCGACAAATAATGACATATCGCCTCTGATGAACTGACCACAGAAAGATTGAATATGTGACTATGGTAAAGCGTCGAGCAACTGGTATGAGTAACTATGACTCTCTTAAGGTAGCCACATGCCTCTTCAGCAATGGATGAAATCGGCAAACCCGAGGAGCACCTGGCAGGAGTAACTGTGAAAGTCTTAAGGTCGACAAAATAATGGTGTAACACTTCTGGTGAAATGGCCAGATAAAGCTTGAAGACGTGACTGTCATAAAACAGGGACCAACTGGAAGGAGTAACTATGACACCTCTAAGGTAGCCAAATTCTCGTCTTCAGGCGAAATACATCGACAAACACGAGTAGCACCTGGCAGAAATAACTGTGAAAGTCTGAAGTTCGACAAATAATGGCGTATCACTTCTGGTGAACTGGCCAGATAAAGTTTGAGGGTGCGACTATGATAAAACGGGGAGCAATTGGTAGGAGTAACTATGACTCTCTTAAGATAGGCAAATGCCGCGTCACCAGGCGGAATACA
The DNA here is from genome assembly GCF_023864275.1 of Schistocerca cancellata. NCBI lineage: Eukaryota > Metazoa > Arthropoda > Insecta > Orthoptera > Acrididae > Schistocerca > Schistocerca cancellata. The sequence continues at coordinate 1,867,339 of NW_026046810.1, read as the reverse complement.
TCGGCAAACTCGAGGAGCAAATAGCAGAAATAACTGTGAAAGTTTTAAGGTCGAGAAATAAAGGCGTATCGCTTGTGGTGAACTGGCCCCAGAAAGCTTGAAGATCTGACTGTGGTAAAACGGGGAGCAACTTGCAGGAGTAACTATGACTCTCTTAAGGTTCCCAATGCTCGTCGCCTGGCAAAAAACGTCGGAAAAATCGAGGAGCACCTGGCAGGAGTAACTGTTAAAGTCTTAAGGTCGACAAATAATGGTGTAACACTTCTGGTGAAATTGCCAGAGAAAGCTGAGGACGTAACTGTGATAAAACACGGAGCAATTTGCAGGAGTAACTATGACTCTCTGAAGGTAGCCAAATGCTCATCACCAGGCGAAATACATCGGCAAACTCGAGTAGCACCTGACAGAAATGACTGTTAAAGTCTTAAGTTCAACAAATAATGGCGTATCACTTCAGGTGAACTGGTCAGATAATGGTTGAAGATGCGACTATGGTAAATCGGGGAGCAACTGGTAGGAGTAACTATGACTCTCTTAAGGTAGCCAAATGCCTCGTCACTAGGCGGAATACATCGGCTAAGTCGAGGAGCAAATAGCAGAAATAACTGTGAAAGTCTTAAGGTCGAGAAATAAAGGCGTATCGCTTGTGGTGAACTGGCCCGAGAAAGCTTGAACATTTCACTGTGGTAAAATGGGGAGCAACTTGCAGGAGTAACTATGACTCTCTTAAGATAGCCAAATGCTCGTCACCAGGCGACATACATCGGAAAACTCGAGGAGCACCTGGCAGAAGTTAATGTGAAAGTGTTAAGTTCGACAAACAAAGGCGTATCACTTCTGGTGAAATGGCCAGATAAAGCTTGAAGATCCGACTATGGTAAAACGGGGAGCAATTGGTAGGAGTAACTATGACTCTCTTAAGATAGCCAATGCCTCGTCACCAACGGATAAATCGGCAAACTCGAGGAGCAAATAGCAGAAATAACTGTGAATGCCTTAAGGTCGACAATAATGGCGTATCGTTTCTGATGGACTGACCAGAGAAAGCTTGAATATGTGACTATTGTAAAACGGGGAGCAACTGGTATGAGTAACTATGACTCTTCTAAGGTAGCCAAATGCCTCGTCAGCAACGGAATAAATCGGCGAACTCGAGGAGCACCTGGTAGAAATAACTGTGAAAGTCTTAATGTCGACAAATAATGACATATCGCTTCTGATGAACTGACCACAGAAAGATTGAATATGTGACTATGGTAAAGCGTCGAGCAACTGGTATGAGTATCTATGACTCTCTTAAGGTAGCCACATGCCTCTTCAGCAATGGATGAAATCGGCAAAAACGAGGAGCACCTGGCAGGAGTAACTGTGAAAGTCTTAAGGTCGACAAAATAATGGTGTAACACTTCTGGTGATATGGCCAGAGAAAGCTTGAAGACGTGACTGTCATAAAACAGGGACCAACTGGAAGGAGTAACTATGACACCTCTAAGGTAGCCAAATTCTCGTCTTCAGGCGAAATACATCGACAAACACGAGTAGCACCTGGCAGAAATAACTGTGAAAGTCTGAAGTTCGACAAATAATGGCGTATCACTTCTGGTGAACTGGCCAGATAAAGTTTGAGGGTGCGACTATGATAAAACGGGGAGCAATTGGTAGGAGTAACTATGACTCTCTTAAGATAGGCAAATGCCGCGTCACCAGGCGGAATACATCGGCAAACTCGAGGAGCAAATAGCAGAAATAACTGTGAAAGTTTTAAGGTCGAGAAATAAAGGCGTATCGCTTGTGGTGAACTGGCCCCAGAAAGCTTGAAGATCTGACTGTGGTAAAACGGGGAGCAACTTGCAGGAGTAACTATGACTCTCTTAAGGTTCCCAATGCTCGTCGCCTGGCAAAAAACGTCGGAAAAATCGAGGAGCACCTGGCAGGAGTAACTGTTAAAGTCTTAAGGTCGACAAATAATGGTGTAACACTTCTGGTGAAATTGCCAGAGAAAGCTGAAGACGTAACTGTGATAAAACACGGAGCAATTTGCAGGAGTAACTATGACTCTCTGAAGGTAGCCAAATGCTCATCACCAGGCGAAATACATCGGCAAACTCGAGTAGCACCTGACAGAAATGACTGTTAAAGTCTTAAGTTCAACAAATAATGGCGTATCACTTCAGGTGAACTGGTCAGATAATGGTTGAAGATGCGACTATGGTAAATCGGGGAGCAACTGGTAGGAGTAACTATGACTCTCTTAAGGTAGCCAAATGCCTCGTCACTAGGCGGAATACATCGGCTAAGTCGAGGAGCAAATAGCAGAAATAACTGTGAAAGTCTTAAGGTCGAGAAATAAAGGCGTATCGCTTGTGGTGAACTGGCCCGAGAAAGCTTGAACATTTCACTGTGGTAAAATGGGGAGCAACTTGCAGGAGTAACTATGACTCTCTTAAGATAGCCAAATGCTCGTCACCAGGCGACATACATCGGAAAACTCGAGGAGCACCTGGCAGAAGTTAATGTGAAAGTGTTAAGTTCGACAAACAAAGGCGTATCACTTCTGGTGAAATGGCCAGATAAAGCTTGAAGATCCGACTATGGTAAAACGGGGAGCAATTGGTAGGAGTAACTATGACTCTCTTAAGATAGCCAATGCCTCGTCACCAACGGATAAATCGGCAAACTCGAGGAGCAAATAGCAGAAATAACTGTGAATGCCTTAAGGTCGACAATAATGGCGTATCGTTTCTGATGGACTGACCAGAGAAAGCTTGAATATGTGACTATTGTAAAACGGGGAGCAACTGGTATGAGTAACTATGACTCTCCTAAGGTAGCCAAATGCCTCGTCAGCAACGGAATAAATCGGCGAACTCGAGGAGCACCTGGTAGAAATAACTGTGAAAGTCTTAATGTCGACAAATAATGACATATCGCTTCTGGTGAACTGACCACAGAAAGATTGAATATGTGACTATGGTAAAGCGTCGAGCAACTGGTATGAGTATCTATGACTCTCTTAAGGTAGCCACATGCCTCTTCAGCAATGGATGAAATCGGCAAAAACGAGGAGCACCTGGCAGGAGTAACTGTGAAAGTCTTAAGGTCGACAAAATAATGGTGTAACACTTCTGGTGATATGGCCAGAGAAAGCTTGAAGACGTGACTGTCATAAAACAGGGACCAACTGGAAGGAGTAACTATGACACCTCTAAGGTAGCCAAATTCTCGTCTTCAGGCGAAATACATCGACAAACACGAGTAGCACCTGGCAGAAATAACTGTGAAAGTCTGAAGTTCGACAAATAATGGCGTATCACTTCTGGTGAACTGGCCAGATAAAGTTTGAGGGTGCGACTATGATAAAACGGGGAGCAATTGGTAGGAGTAACTATGACTCTCTTAAGATAGGCAAATGCCGCGTCACCAGGCGGAATACATCGGCAAACTCGAGGAGCAAATAGCAGAAATAACTGTGAAAGTTTTAAGGTCGAGAAATAAAGGCGTATCGCTTGTGGTGAACTGGCCCCAGAAAGCTTGAAGATCTGACTGTGGTAAAACGGGGAGCAACTTGCAGGAGTAACTATGACTCTCTCAAGGTTCCCAATGCTCGTCGCCTGGCAAAAAACGTCGGAAAAATCGAGGAGCACCTGGCAGAAATAACTGTGAAAGTCTTAAGGTCGACAAATAATGACGTATCGCTTCTGATGAACTGACCACAGAAAGATTGAATATGTGACTATGGTAAAGCGTCGAGCAACTGGTATGAGTAACTATGACTCTCTTAAGGTAGCCAAATGCCTCGTCAGCAATGGATTAAATCAGCAAACCCGAGGAGCACCTGGCAGGAGTAACTGTTAAAGTCTTAAGGTCGACAAATAATGGTGTAACACTTCTGGTGAAATTGCCAGAGAAAGCTGAAGACGTAACTGTGATAAAACACGGAGCAATTTGCAGGAGTAACTATGACTCTCTGAAGGTAGCCAAATGCTCATCACCAGGCGAAATACATCGGCAAACTCGAGTAGCACCTGACAGAAATGACTGTTAAAGTCTTAAGTTCAACAAATAATGGCGTATCACTTCAGGTGAACTGGTCAGATAATGGTTGAAGATGCGACTATGGTAAATCGGGGAGCAACTGGTAGGAGTAACTATGACTCTCTTAAGGTAGCCAAATGCCTCGTCACTAGGCGGAATACATCGGCTAAGTCGAGGAGCAAATAGCAGAAATAACTGTGAAAGTCTTAAGGTCGAGAAATAAAGGCGTATCGCTTGTGGTGAACTGGCCCGAGAAAGCTTGAACATTTCACTGTGGTAAAATGGGGAGCAACTTGCAGGAGTAACTATGACTCTCTTAAGATAGCCAAATGCTCGTCACCAGGCGACGTACATCGGAAAACTCGAGGAGCACCTGGCAGAAGTTAATGTGAAAGTGTTAAGTTCGACAAACAAAGGCGTATCACTTCTGGTGAAATGGCCAGATAAAGCTTGAAGATCCGACTATGGTAAAACGGGGAGCAATTGGTAGGAGTAACTATGACTCTCTTAAGATAGCCAATGCCTCGTCACCAACGGATAAATCGGCAAACTCGAGGAGCAAATAGCAGAAATAACTGTGAATGCCTTAAGGTCGACAATAATGGCGTATCGTTTCTGATGGACTGACCAGAGAAAGCTTGAATATGTGACTATTGTAAAACGGGGAGCAACTGGTATGAGTAACTATGACTCTCCTAAGGTAGCCAAATGCCTCGTCAGCAACGGAATAAATCGGCGAACTCGAGGAGCACCTGGTAGAAATAACTGTGAAAGTCTTAATGTCGACAAATAATGACATATCGCTTCTGATGAACTGACCACAGAAAGATTGAATATGTGACTATGGTAAAGCGTCGAGCAACTGGTATGAGTATCTATGACTCTCTTAAGGTAGCCACATGCCTCTTCAGCAATGGATGAAATCGGCAAACCCGAGGAGCACCTGGCAGGAGGAACTGAGAAAGTCTTAAGGTCGACAAAATAATGGTGTAACACTTCTGGTGATATGGCCAGAGAAAGCTTGAAGACGTGACTGTCATAAAACAGGGACCAACTGGAAGGAGTAACTATGACACCTCTAAGGTAGCCAAATTCTCGTCTTCAGGCGAAATACATCGACAAACACGAGTAGCACCTGGCAGAAATAACTGTGAAAGTCTGAAGTTCGACAAATAATGGCGTATCACTTCTGGTGAACTGGCCAGATAAAGTTTGAGGGTGCGACTATGATAAAACGGGGAGCAATTGGTAGGAGTAACTATGACTCTCTTAAGATAGGCAAATGCCGCGTCACCAGGCGGAATACATCGGCAAACTCGAGGAGCAAATAGCAGAAATAACTGTGAAAGTTTTAAGGTCGAGAAATAAAGGCGTATCGCTTGTGGTGAACTGGCCCCAGAAAGCTTGAAGATCTGACTGTGGTAAAACGGGGAGCAACTTGCAGGAGTAACTATGACTCTCTTAAGGTTCCCAATGCTCGTCGCCTGGCAAAAAACGTCGGAAAAATCGAGGAGCACCTGGCAGAAATAACTGTGAAAGTCTTAAGGTCGACAAATAATGACGTATCGCTTCTGATGAACTGACCACAGAAAGATTGAATATGTGACTATGGTAAAGCGTCGAGCAACTGGTATGAGTAACTATGACTCTCTTAAGGTAGCCAAATGCCTCGTCAGCAATGGATTAAATCAGCAAACCCGAGGAGCACCTGGCAGGAGTAACTGTTAAAGTCTTAAGGTCGACAAATAATGGTGTAACACTTCTGGTGAAATTGCCAGAGAAAGCTGAAGACGTAACTGTGATAAAACACGGAGCAATTTGCAGGAGTAACTATGACTCTCTGAAGGTAGCCAAATGCTCATCACCAGGCGAAATACATCGGCAAACTCGAGTAGCACCTGACAGAAATGACTGTTAAAGTCTTAAGTTCAACAAATAATGGCGTATCACTTCAGGTGAACTGGTCAGATAATGGTTGAAGATGCGACTATGGTAAATCGGGGAGCAACTGGTAGGAGTAACTATGACTCTCTTAAGGTAGCCAAATGCCTCGTCACTAGGCGGAATACATCGGCTAAGTCGAGGAGCAAATAGCAGAAATAACTGTGAAAGTCTTAAGGTCGAGAAATAAAGGCGTATCGCTTGTGGTGAACTGGCCCGAGAAAGCTTGAACATTTCACTGTGGTAAAATGGGGAGCAACTTGCAGGAGTAACTATGACTCTCTTAAGATAGCCAAATGCTCGTCACCAGGCGACATACATCGGAAAACTCGAGGAGCACCTGGCAGAAGTTAATGTGAAAGTGTTAAGTTCGACAAACAAAGGCGTATCACTTCTGGTGAAATGGCCAGATAAAGCTTGAAGATCCGACTATGGTAAAACGGGGAGCAATTGGTAGGAGTAACTATGACTCTCTTAAGATAGCCAATGCCTCGTCACCAACGGATAAATCGGCAAACTCGAGGAGCAAATAGCAGAAATAACTGTGAATGCCTTAAGGTCGACAATAATGGCGTATCGTTTCTGATGGACTGACCAGAGAAAGCTTGAATATGTGACTATTGTAAAACGGGGAGCAACTGGTATGAGTAACTATGACTCTCCTAAGGTAGCCAAATGCCTCGTCAGCAACGGAATAAATCGGCGAACTCGAGGAGCACCTGGTAGAAATAACTGTGAAAGTCTTAATGTCGACAAATAATGACATATCGCTTCTGATGAACTGACCACAGAAAGATTGAATATGTGACTATGGTAAAGCGTCGAGCAACTGGTATGAGTATCTATGACTCTCTTAAGGTAGCCACATGCCTCTTCAGCAATGGATGAAATCGGCAAACCCGAGGAGCACCTGGCAGGAGTAACTGTGAAAGTCTTAAGGTCGACAAAATAATGGTGTAACACTTCTGGTGATATGGCCAGAGAAAGCTTGAAGACGTGACTGTCATAAAACAGGGACCAACTGGAAGGAGTAACTATGACACCTCTAAGGTAGCCAAATTCTCGTCTTCAGGCGAAATACATCGACAAACACGAGTAGCACCTGGCAGAAATAACTGTGAAAGTCTGAAGTTCGACAAATAATGGCGTATCACTTCTGGTGAACTGGCCAGATAAAGTTTGAGGGTGCGACTATGATAAAACGGGGAGCAATTGGTAGGAGTAGCTATGACTCTCTTAAGATAGGCAAATGCCGCGTCACCAGGCGGAATACATCGGCAAACTCGAGGAGCAAATAGCAGAAATAACTGTGAAAGTTTTAAGGTCGAGAAATAAAGGCGTATCGCTTGTGGTGAACTGGCCCCAGAAAGCTTGAAGATCTGACTGTGGTAAAACGGGGAGCAACTTGCAGGAGTAACTATGACTCTGTTAAGGTTCCCAATGCTCGTCGCCTGGCAAAAAACGTCGGAAAAATCGAGGAGCACCTGGCAGAAATAACTGTGAAAGTCTTAAGGTCGACAAATAATGACGTATCGCTTCTGATGAACTGACCACAGAAAGATTGAATATGTGACTATGGTAAAGCGTCGAGCAACTGGTATGAGTAACTATGACTCTCTTAAGGTAGCCAAATGCCTCGACAGCAATGGATTAAATCAGCAAACCCGAGGAGCACCTGGCAGGAGTAACTGTTAAAGTCTTAAGGTCGACAAATAATGGTGTAACACTTCTGGTGAAATTGCCAGAGAAAGCTGAAGACGTAACTGTGATAAAACACGGAGCAATTTGCAGGAGTAACTATGACTCTCTGAAGGTAGCCAAATGCTCATCACCAGGCGAAATACATCGGCAAACTCGAGTAGCACCTGACAGAAATGACTGTTAAAGTCTTAAGTTCAACAAATAATGGCGTATCACTTCAGGTGAACTGGTCAGATAATGGTTGAAGATGCGACTATGGTAAATCGGGGAGCAACTGGTAGGAGTAACTATGACTCTCTTAAGGTAGCCAAATGCCTCGTCACTAGGCGGAATACATCGGCTAAGTCGAGGAGCAAATAGCAGAAATAACTGTGAAAGTCTTAAGGTCGAGAAATAAAGGCGTATCGCTTGTGGTGAACTGGCCCGAGAAAGCTTGAACATTTCACTGTGGTAAAATGGGGAGCAACTTGCAGGAGTAACTATGACTCTCTTAAGATAGCCAAATGCTCGTCACCAGGCGACATACATCGGAAAACTCGAGGAGCACCTGGCAGAAGTTAATGTGAAAGTGTTAAGTTCGACAAACAAAGGCGTATCACTTCTGGTGAAATGGCCAGATAAAGCTTGAAGATCCGACTATGGTAAAACGGGGAGCAATTGGTAGGAGTAACTATGACTCTCTTAAGATAGCCAATGCCTCGTCACCAACGGATAAATCGGCAAACTCGAGGAGCAAATAGCAGAAATAACTGTGAATGCCTTAAGGTCGACAATAATGGCGTATCGTTTCTGATGGACTGACCAGAGAAAGCTTGAATATGTGACTATTGTAAAACGGGGAGCAACTGGTATGAGTAACTATGACTCTCCTAAGGTAGCCAAATGCCTCGTCAGCAACGGAATAAATCGGCGAACTCGAGGAGCACCTGGTAGAAATAACTGTGAAAGTCTTAATGTCGACAAATAATGACATATCGCTTCTGATGAACTGACCACAGAAAGATTGAATATGTGACTATGGTAAAGCGTCGAGCAACTGGTATGAGTATCTATGACTCTCTTAAGGTAGCCACATGCCTCTTCAGCAATGGATGAAATCGGCAAACCCGAGGAGCACCTGGCAGGAGTAACTGTGAAAGTCTTAAGGTCGACAAAATAATGGTGTAACACTTCTGGTGATATGGCCAGAGAAAGCTTGAAGACGTGACTGTCATAAAACAGGGACCAACTGGAAGGAGTAACTATGACACCTCTAAGGTAGCCAAATTCTCGTCTTCAGGCGAAATACATCGACAAACACGAGTAGCACCTGGCAGAAATAACTGTGAAAGTCTGAAGTTCGACAAATAATGGCGTATCACTTCTGGTGAACTGGCCAGATAAAGTTTGAGGGTGCGACTATGATAAAACGGGGAGCAATTGGTAGGAGTAGCTATGACTCTCTTAAGATAGGCAAATGCCGCGTCACCAGGCGGAATACATCGGCAAACTCGAGGAGCAAATAGCAGAAATAACTGTGAAAGTTTTAAGGTCGAGAAATAAAGGCGTATCGCTTGTGGTGAACTGGCCCCAGAAAGCTTGAAGATCTGACTGTGGTAAAACGGGGAGCAACTTGCAGGAGTAACTATGACTCTCTTAAGGTTCCCAATGCTCGTCGCCTGGCAAAAAACGTCGGAAAAATCGAGGAGCACCTGGCAGAAATAACTGTGAAAGTCTTAAGGTCGACAAATAATGACGTATCGCTTCTGATGAACTGACCACAGAAAGATTGAATATGTGACTATGGTAAAGCGTCGAGCAACTGGTATGAGTAACTATGACTCTCTTAAGGTAGCCAAATGCCTCGACAGCAATGGATTAAATCAGCAAACCCGAGGAGCACCTGGCAGGAGTAACTGTTAAAGTCTTAAGGTCGACAAATAATGGTGTAACACTTCTGGTGAAATTGCCAGAGAAAGCTGAAGACGTAACTGTGATAAAACACGGAGCAATTTGCAGGAGTAACTATGACTCTCTGAAGGTAGCCAAATGCTCATCACCAGGCGAAATACATCGGCAAACTCGAGTAGCACCTGACAGAAATGACTGTTAAAGTCTTAAGTTCAACAAATAATGGCGTATCACTTCAGGTGAACTGGTCAGATAATGGTTGAAGATGCGACTATGGTAAATCGGGGAGCAACTGGTAGGAGTAACTATGACTCTCTTAAGGTAGCCAAATGCCTCGTCACTAGGCGGAATACATCGGCTAAGTCGAGGAGCAAATAGCAGAAATAACTGTGAAAGTCTTAAGGTCGAGAAATAAAGGCGTATCGCTTGTGGTGAACTGGCCCGAGAAAGCTTGAACATTTCACTGTGGTAAAATGGGGAGCAACTTGCAGGAGTAACTATGACTCTCTTAAGATAGCCAAATGCTCGTCACCAGGCGACATACATCGGAAAACTCGAGGAGCACCTGGCAGAAGTTAATGTGAAAGTGTTAAGTTCGACAAACAAAGGCGTATCACTTCTGGTGAAATGGCCAGATAAAGCTTGAAGATCCGACTATGGTAAAACGGGGAGCAATTGGTAGGAGTAACTATGACTCTCTTAAGATAGCCAATGCCTCGTCACCAACGGATAAATCGGCAAACTCGAGGAGCAAATAGCAGAAATAACTGTGAATGCCTTAAGGTCGACAATAATGGCGTATCGTTTCTGATGGACTGACCAGAGAAAGCTTGAATATGTGACTATTGTAAAACGGGGAGCAACTGGTATGAGTAACTATGACTCTCTTAAGATAGCCAAATGCCTCGTCAGCAACGGAATAAATCGGCGAACTCGAGGAGCACCTGGTAGAAATAACTGTGAAAGTCTTAAGGTCGACAAATAATGACATATCGCCTCTGATGAACTGACCACAGAAAGATTGAATATGTGACTATGGTAAAGCGTCGAGCAACTGGTATGAGTAACTATGACTCTCTTAAGGTAGCCACATGCCTCTTCAGCAATGGATGAAATCGGCAAACCCGAGGAGCACCTGGCAGGAGTAACTGTGAAAGTCTTAAGGTCGACAAAATAATGGTGTAACACTTCTGGTGAAATGGCCAGATAAAGCTTGAAGACGTGACTGTCATAAAACAGGGACCAACTGGAAGGAGTAACTATGACACCTCTAAGGTAGCCAAATTCTCGTCTTCAGGCGAAATACATCGACAAACACGAGTAGCACCTGGCAGAAATAACTGTGAAAGTCTGAAGTTCGACAAATAATGGCGTATCACTTCTGGTGAACTGGCCAGATAAAGTTTGAGGGTGCGACTATGATAAAACGGGGAGCAATTGGTAGGAGTAACTATGACTCTCTTAAGATAGGCAAATGCCGCGTCACCAGGCGGAATACATCGGCAAACTCGAGGAGCAAATAGCAGAAATAACTGTGAAAGTTTTAAGGTCGAGAAATAAAGGCGTATCGCTTGTGGTGAACTGGCCCCAGAAAGCTTGAAGATCTGACTGTGGTAAAACGGGGAGCAACTTGCAGGAGTAACTATGACTCTGTTAAGGTTCCCAATGCTCGTCGCCTGGCAAAAAACGTCGGAAAAATCGAGGAGCACCTGGCAGAAATAACTGTGAAAGTCTTAAGGTCGACAAATAATGACGTATCGCTTCTGATGAACTGACCACAGAAAGATTGAATATGTGACTATGGTAAAGCGTCGAGCAACTGGTATGAGTAACTATGACTCTCTTAAGGTAGCCAAATGCCTCGTCAGCAATGGATTAAATCAGCAAACCCGAGGAGCACCTGGCAGGAGTAACTGTTAAAGTCTTAAGGTCGACAAATAATGGTGTAACACTTCTGGTGAAATTGCCAGAGAAAGCTGAAGACGTAACTGTGATAAAACACGGAGCAATTTGCAGGAGTAACTATGACTCTCTGAAGGTAGCCAAATGCTCATCACCAGGCGAAAGACATCGGCAAACTCGAGTAGCACCTGACAGAAATGACTGTTAAAGTCTTAAGTTCAACAAATAATGGCGTATCACTTCAGGTGAACTGGTCAGATAATGGTTGAAGATGCGACTATGGTAAATCGGGGAGCAACTGGTAGGAGTAACTATGACTCTCTTAAGGTAGCCAAATGCCTAGTCACTAGGCGGAATACATCGGCTAAGTCGAGGAGCAAATAGCAGAAATAACTGTGAAAGTCTTAAGGTCGAGAAATAAAGGCGTATCGCTTGTGGTGAACTGGCCCGAGAAAGCTTGAACATTTCACTGTGGTAAAATGGGGAGCAACTTGCAGGAGTAACTATGACTCTCTTAAGATAGCCAAATGCTCGTCACCAGGCGACATACATCGGAAAACTCGAGGAGCACCTGGCAGAAGTTAATGTGAAAGTGTTAAGTTCGACAAACAAAGGCGTATCACTTCTGGTGAAATGGCCAGATAAAGCTTGAAGATCCGACTATGGTAAAACGGGGAGCAATTGGTAGGAGTAACTATGACTCTCTTAAGATAGCCAATGCCTCGTCACCAACGGATAAATCGGCAAACCCGAGGAGCAAATAGCAGAAATAACTGTGAATGCCTTAAGGTCGACAATAATGGCGTATCGTTTCTGATGGACTGACCAGAGAAAGCTTGAATATGTGACTATTGTAAAACGGGGAGCAACTGGTATGAGTAACTATGACTCTCTTAAGGTAGCCAAATGCCTCGTCAGCAACGGAATAAATCGGCGAACTCGAGGAGCACCTGGTAGAAATAACTGTGAAAGTCTTAAGGTCGACAAATAATGACGTATCGCTTCTGATGAACTGACCACAGAAAGATTGAATATGTGACTATGGTAAAGCGTCGAGCAACTGGTATGAGTAACTATGACTCTCTTAAGGTAGCCAAATGCCTCGTCAGCAATGGATTAAATCAGCAAACCCGAGGAGCACCTGGCAGGAGTAACTGTTAAAGTCTTAAGGTCGACAAATAATGGTGTAACACTTCTGGTGAAATTGCCAGAGAAAGCTGAAGACGTAACTGTGATAAAACACGGAGCAATTTGCAGGAGTAACTATGACTCTCTGAAGGTAGCCAAATGCTCATCACCAGGCGAAATACATCGGCAAACTCGAGTAGCACCTGACAGAAATGACTGTTAAAGTCTTAAGTTCAACAAATAATGGCGTATCACTTCAGGTGAACTGATCAGATAATGGTTGAAGATGCGACTATGGTAAATCGGGGAGCAACTGGTAGGAGTAACTATGACTCTCTTAAGGTAGCCAAATGCCTAGTCACTAGGCGGAATACATCGGCTAAGTCGAGGAGCAAATAGCAGAAATAACTGTGAAAGTCTTAAGGTCGAGAAATAAAGGCGTATCGCTTGTGGTGAACTGGCCCGAGAAAGCTTGAACATTTCACTGTGGTAAAATGGGGAGCAACTTGCAGGAGTAACTATGACTCTCTTAAGATAGCCAAATGCTCGTCACCAGGCGACATACATCGGAAAACTCGAGGAGCACCTGGCAGAAGTTAATGTGAAAGTGTTAAGTTCGACAAACAAAGGCGTATCACTTCTGGTGAAATGGCCAGATAAAGCTTGAAGATCCGACTATGGTAAAACGGGGAGCAATTGGTAGGAGTAACTATGACTCTCTTAAGATAGCCAATGCCTCGTCACCAACGGATAAATCGGCAAACTCGAGGAGCAAATAGCAGAAATAACTGTGAATGCCTTAAGGTCGACAATAATGGCGTATCGTTTCTGATGGACTGACCAGAGAAAGCTTGAATATGTGACTATTGTAAAACGGGGAGCAACTGGTATGAGTAACTATGACTCTCTTAAGGTAGCCAAATGCCTCGTCAGCAACGGAATAAATCGGCGAACTCGAGGAGCACCTGGTAGAAATAACTGTGAAAGTCTTAAGGTCGACAAATAATGACATATCGCCTCTGATGAACTGACCACAGAAAGATTGAATATGTGACTATGGTAAAGCGTCGAGCAACTGGTATGAGTAACTACGACTTTCTTAAGGTAGCCACATGCCTCTTCAGCAATGGATGAAATCGGCAAACCCGAGGAGCACCTGGCAGGAGTAACTGTGAAAGTCTTAAGGTCGACAAAATAATGGTGTAACACTTCTGGTGAAATGGCCAGATAAAGCTTGAAGACGTGACTGTCATAAAACAGGGACCAACTGGAAGGAGTAACTATGACACCTCTAAGGTAGCCAAATTCTCGTCTTCAGGCGAAATACATCGACAAACACGAGTAGCAAATGGCAGAAATAACTGTGAAAGTCTGAAGTTCGACAAATAATGGCGTATCACTTCTGGTGAACTGGCCAGATAAAGTTTGAGGGTGCGACTATGATAAAACGGGGAGCAATTGGTAGGAGTAACTATGACTCTCTTAAGATAGGCAAATGCCGCGTCACCAGGCGGAATACATCGGCAAACTCGAGGAGCAAATAGCAGAAATAACTGTGAAAGTTTTAAGGTCGAGAAATAAAGGCGTATCGCTTGTGGTGAACTGGCCCCAGAAAGCTTGAAGATCTGACTGTGGTAAAACGGGGAGCAACTTGCAGGAGTAACTATGACTCTCTTAAGGTTCCCAATGCTCGTCGCCTGGCAAAAAACGTCGGAAAACTCGAGGAGCACCTGGCAGAAATAACTGTGAAAGTCTTAAGGTCGACAAATAATGGCGTATCGCTTCTGATGAACTGACCAGAGAAAGCTTGAATATGTGACTATGGTAAAATGGGGAGCAACTGGTAGGAGTAACTATGACACTCTTAAGGTAGCCAAATGCCTCGTAAACAACGGAATAAATCGGCAAACTCGAGGAGCACCTGGCAGGAGTAACTGTGAAAATCTTAAGGTCGACAAATAATGGTGTATCACTTGTGGTGAACCGGCCAGAGAAAGCTTGAAGACGTGACTGTGATAAAACACGCAGCAACTGGCAGGAGTGACTATGACACACTTAATGTAGCCAAATGCTCGTAACCAGGCGAAATACATCGGCAAACTCGAGGAGCAAATAGCAGAAATAACTGTGAAAGTCTTAAGGTCGACAAATAATGGCGTATCGCTCGTGGTGACTGGCACGAGAAAGCTTGAACATTTGACTGTGTTATAACGTGGTGCAACTTGCAGGAGCAACAATGACTCTCTTAATGTTGCCAATGCTCGTCGCTTGGCAAGAAACATCGGATAATTCGAGGAGCACCTGGCAGAAATAACTGTGAAAGTCTTAAGGTCGACAAATAATGGCGCATCGCTTCTGATGAACTGACCACAGAAAGCTTGAATGTGTGACTATGGTAAAGCGTCGGGCAACTTGTATGAGTAACTATGACTCTCTTAAGGTAGCCAAATGCCTCGTCAGCAATGGATTAAATCAGCAAACCCGAGGAGCACCTGGCAGGAGTAACTGTGAAAGTCTTAAGGTCGACAAATAATGGTGTAACACTTCTGGTGAAATTGCCAGAGAAAGCTGAAGACGTAACTGTGATAAAACACGGAGCAACTTGCAGGAGTAACTATGACTCTCTGAAGGTAGCCAAATGCTCATCACCAGGCGAAATACAACGGCAAACTCGAGGAGCACCTGACAGAAATGGCTGTTAAAGTCTTAAGTTCGACAAATAATGGCGTATCACTTCAGGTGAACTGGCCCGAGAAAGCTTGAACATTTCACTGTGGTAAAACGTGGAGTAACTTGCAGGAGTAACTATGACTCTCTTAAGATAGCCAAATGCTCGTCACCAGACGAAATACATCGGAAAACTCGAGGAGCACCTGGCAGAAGTTAATGTAAAAGTCTTAAGTTCGACAAATAAAGGCGTATCACTTCTGGTGAAATGGCCAGATAAAGCTTGAAGATCCGACTATGGTAAAACGGGGAGCAATTGGTAAGAGTAACTATGACTCTCTTAATGTAGCCAAATGCCTCGTCACCAACGGAATAAATCGGCAAACTCGAGGAGCACCTGTCAGAAATAACTGTGAATGTCTTAAGGTCGACAATAATGGCGTATCGCTTCTGATGGACTGACCAGAGAAAGCTTGAATATGTGACTATGGTAAAACGGGGAGCAACTGGTATGAGTAACTATGACTCTCTAATTGTAGCCAAATGCCTCGTCAGCAATGGATGAAATCGGCAAACCCGAGCAGCACCTGGCAGGAGTAACTGTGAAAAACTTAAGGTCGACAAAATAATGGTGTAACACTTCTGGTGAAATGGCCAGAGAAAGCTTGAAGACGTGACTGTCATAAAACAGGGAGCAACTGGAACGAGTAACTATGACACCTCTAAGGTAGCCAAATTCTCGTCTTCAGGCGAAATACATCGACAAACACGAGTACCACCTGGCAGAAATAACTGTGAAAGTCTGAAGTTCGACAAATAATGGCGTATCACTTCTGGTGAACTGGCCAGATTAAGTTTGAGGGTGCGACTATGATAAAACGGGGAGCAATTGGTAGGAGTAACTATGACTCTCTTAAGATAAGCAAATGCCTCGTCACCAGGCGGAATACATCGGCAAACTCGAGGAGCAATTAGCAGAAATAACTGTGAAAGTGTTAAGGCCGAGAAATAAAGGCGTATCGCTTGTGGTGAACTGGCCCCAGAAAGCTTGAAGGTCTGACTGTGGTAAAACGGGGA
Organism: Schistocerca cancellata; assembly: GCF_023864275.1. NCBI lineage: Eukaryota > Metazoa > Arthropoda > Insecta > Orthoptera > Acrididae > Schistocerca > Schistocerca cancellata. The sequence goes on along the minus strand of NW_026046810.1, from coordinate 1,850,998 downwards.
GCAACTTGCAGGAGTAACTATGACTCTCTTAAGGTTCCCAATGCTCGTCGCCTGGCAAAAAACGTCGGAAAACTCGAGGAGCACCTGGCAGAAATAACTGTGAAAGTCTTAAGGTCGACAAATAATGCCGTATCGCTTCTGATGAACTGACCAATGAAAGCATGAATATGTGACTATGGTTTAATTGGGAGCAACTGGTATGAGTAACTATGACACTCTTAAGGTAGCCAAATGCCTCGTCAGCAATGGATTAAATCAGCAAACCCGAGGAGCACCTGGCAGGAGTAACTGTGAAAGTCTTAATTAAGGTCGACAAGTAATGGTGTAACACTTCTGGTGAAATTGCCAGAGAAAGTTGAAGACGTAACTGTGATAAAACACGGAGCAACTTGCAGGAGTAACTATGACTCTCTGAAGGTAGCCAAATGCTCATCACCAGGCGAAATACATCGGCAAACTCGAGTAGCACCTGACAGAAATGACTGTTAAAGTCTTAAGTTCGACAAATAATGGCGTATCACTTCTGGTGAAATGGCCAGATAAAGCTTGAAGATCCGACTATGGTAAAACGGGGAGCAATTGGTAGGAGTAACTTTGACTCTCTTAAGATAGCCAATGCCTCGTCACCAACGGATTAATCGGCAAACTCGAGGAGCACCTGGCAGAAATAACTGTGAAAGGCTTAAGTTCGACAAATAATGGCGTACCACTTCTGGTGAACTGGCCAGATAAAGTTTTAAGATGGGACTATGGTAAAATGGGGAGCAATTAGTAGGAGTAAGTATGACTCTCTTAAGGTAGCCAAATGCCTCGTCACCAGGCAGAATAAATCGGGAAACTCGAGGAGCAAATAGCAGAAATAACTGTGAAAGTCTTAAGGTCGAAAAATAATGGCGTATCGCTCGTGGTGACTGGCACGAGAAAGCTTGAACATTTGACTGTGTTATAACGTGGAGCAACTTGCAGGAGCAACAATGACTCTCTTAATGTTGCCAATGCTCGTCGCTTGGCAAGAAACATCGGATAATTCGAGGAGCACCTGGCAGAAATAACTGTGAAAGTCTTAAGGTCGACAAATAATGGCGCATCGCTTCTGATGAACTGACCACAGAAAGCTTGAATGTGTGACTATGGTAGAGCGTCGAGCAACTTGTATGACTCCCTTAAGGTAGCCAAACGCCTCGTCAGCAATTGATTAAATCAGCAAACCCGAGGAGCACCTGGCAGGAGTAACTGTGAAAGTCTTAAGGTCGACAAATAATGGTGTAACACTTCTGGTGAAATTGCCAGAGAAAGCTGAAGACGTAACTGTGATAAAACACGGAGCAACTTGCAGGAGTAACTATGGCTCTCTGAAGGTAGCCAAATGCTCATCACCAGGCGAAATACATCGGCAAATTCGAGGAGCACCTGACAGAAATGACTGTTAAAGTCTTAAGTTCGACAAATAATGGCGGATCACTTCAGGTGAACTGGCCCAAGAAAGCTTGAACATTTCACTGTGGTAAAACGGGGAGCAACTTGCAGGAGTAACTATGACTCTCTTAAAATAGCCAAATGCTCGTCACCAGGCGAAATACATCGGAAAACTCGAGGAGCACCTGGCAGAAGTTAATGTGAAAGTCTTAAGTTCGACAAATAAAGGCGTATCACTTCTGGTGAAATGGCCAGATAAAGCTTGAAGATCCGACTATGGTAAAACGGGGAGCAATTGGTAAGAGTAACTATGACTCTCTTAAGGTAGCCAAATGCCTCGTCACCAACGGAATAAATCGGCAAACTCGAGGATCACCTGGCAGAAATAACTGTGAATGTCTTAAGGTTGACAATAATGGCGTATCGCTTATGATGGACTGACCAGAGAAAGCTTGAATATGTGACTATGGTAAAACGGGGAGCAACTGGTATGAGTAACTATGACTCTCTTATGGTAGCCAAATGCCTCGTCAGCAATGGATGAAATCGGCAAACCCGAGGAGCACCTGGCAGGAGTAACTGTGAAAAACTTAAGGTCGACAAAATAATGGTGTAACACTTCTGGTGAAATGGCCAGAGAAAGCTTGAAGACGTGACTGTCATATAACAGGGAGCAACTGGAACGAGTAACTATGACACCTCTAAGGTAGGCAAATTCTCGTCTTCAGGCGAAATACATCGACAAACACGAGTAGCACCTGGCAGAAATAACTGTGAAAGTCTGAAGTTCGACAAATAATGGCGTATCACTTTTGGTGAACTGGCCAGATAAAGCTTGAGGGTGCGACTATGATAAAACGGGGAGCAATTGGTAGGAGTAACTATGACTCTCTTAAGATAGGCAAATGCCTCGTCTTAAGGCGGAATACATCGGCAAACTCGAGGAGCAAATAGCAGAAATAACTGTGAAAGTGTTAAGGCCGAGAAATAAAGGCGTATCGCTTGTGGTGAACTGACCCCAGAAAGCTTGAAGGTCTGACTGTGGTAAAACGGGGAGCAACTTGCAGGAGTAACTATGACTCTCTTAAGGTTTCCAATGCTCGTCGCCTGGCAAAAAACGTCGGAAAACTCGAGGAGCACCTGGCAGAAATAACTGTGAAAGTCTTAAGGTCGACAAATAATGCCGTATCGCTTCTGATGAACTGACCAAAGAAAGCATGAATATGTGACTATGGTTTAATTGGGAGCAACTGGTATGAGTAACTATGACACTCTTAAGGTAGCCAAATGCCTCGTCAGCAATGGATTAAATCAGCAAACCCGAGGAGCACCTGGCAGGAGTAACTGTGAAAGTCTTAATTAAGGTCGACAAGTAATGGTGTAACACTTCTGGTGAAATTGCCAGAGAAAGTTGAAGACGTAACTGTGATAAAACACGGAGCAACTTGCAGGAGTAACTATGACTCTCTGAAGGTAGCCAAATGCTCATCACCAGGCGAAATACATCGGCAAACTCGAGGAGCACCTGACAGAAATGACTGTTAAAGTCTTAAGTTCGACAAATAATGGCGTATCACTTCAGGTGAACTGGTCAGATAAAGGTTGAAGATGCGACTATGGTAAATCGGGGAGCAACTGGTACGAGTAACTATGACTCTCTTAAGGTAGCCAAATGCCTCGTCACTAGGCGGAATACATCGGCTAACTCGAGGAGCAAATAGCAGAAATAACTGTGAAAGTCTTAAGGTCGAGAAATAAATGCGTATCGCTTGTGGTGAACTGGCCCGAGAAAGGTTGAACATTTCACTGTGGTAAAATGGGGAGCAACTTGCAGGAGTAACTATGACTCTCTTAAGATAGCCAAATGCTCGTCACCAGGCGACATACACCGGAAAACTCGAGGAGCACCTGGCAGAAGTTAATGTGAAAGTGTTAAGTTCGACAAATAAAGGCGTATCACTTCTGGTGAAATGGCCAGATAAAGCTTGAAGATCCGACTATGGTAAAACGGGGAGCAATTGGTAGGAGTAACTTTGACTCTCTTAAGATAGCCAATGCCTCGTCACCAACGGATTAATCGGCAAACTCGAGGAGCACCTGGCAGAAATAACTGTGAAAGGCTTAAGTTCGACAAGTAATGGCGTACCACTTCTGGTGAACTGGCCAGATAAAGTTTGAAGATGGGACTATGGTAAAATTGGGAGCAATTAGTAGGAGTAAGTATGACTCTCTTAAGGTAGCCAAATGCCTCGTCACCAGGCAGAATAAATCGGGAAACTCGAGGAGCAAATAGCAGAAATAACTGTGAAAGTCTTAAGGTCGAAAAATAATGGCGTATCGCTCGTGGTGACTGGCACGAGAAAGCTTGAACATTTGACTGTGTTATAACGTGGAGCAACTTGCAGGAGCAACAATGACTCTCTTAATGTTGCCAATGCTCGTCGCTTGGCAAGAAACATCGGATAATGCGAGGAGCACCTGGAAGAAATAACTGTGAAAGTCTTAAGGTCGACAAATAATGGCGCATCGCTTCTGATGAACTGACCACAGAAAGCTTGAATGTGTGACTATGGTAAAGCGTCGAGCAACTTGTATGACTCCCTTAAGGTAGCCAAACGCCTCGTCAGCAATGGATTAAATCAGCAAACCCGAGGAGCACCTGGCAGGAGTAACTGTGAAAGTCTTAAGGTCGACAAATAAAGGTGTAACACTTCTGGTGAAATTGCCAGAGAAAGCTGAAGACGTAACTGTGATAAAACACGGAGCAACTTGCAGGAGTAACTATGGCTCTCTGAAGGTAGCCAAATGCTCATCACCAGGCGAAATACATCGGCAAATTCGAGGAGCACCTGACAGAAATGACTGTTAAAGTCTTAAGTTCGACAAATAATGGCGGATCACTTCAGGTGAACTGGCCCAAGAAAGCTTGAACATTTCACTGTGGTAAAACGGGGAGCAACTTGCAGGAGTAACTATGACTCTCTTAAAATAGCCAAATGCTCGTCACCAGGCGAAATACATCGGAAAACTCGAGGAGCACCTGGCAGAAGTTAATGTGAAAGTCTTAAGTTCGACAAATAAAGGCGTATCACTTCTGGTGAAATGGCCAGATAAAGCTTGAAGATCCGACTATGGTAAAACGGGGAGCAATTGGTAAGAGTAACTATGACTCTCTTAAGGTAGCCAAATGCCTCGTCACCAAAGGAATAAATCGGCAAACTCGAGGATCACCTGGCAGAAATAACTGTGAATGTCTTAAGGTCGACAATAATGGCGTATCGCTTCTGATGGACTGTCCAGAGAAAGCTTGAATATGTGACTATGGTAAAACGGGGAGCAACTGGTATGAGTAACTATGACTCTCTTATGGTAGCCAAATGCCTCGTCAGCAATGGATGAAATCGGCAAACCCGAGGAGCACCTGGCAGGAGTAACTGTGAAAAACTTAAGGTCGACAAAATAATGGTGTAACACTTCTGGTGAAATGGCCAGAGAAAGCTTGAAGACGTGACTGTCATAAAACAGGGAGCAACTGGAACGAGTAACTATGACACCTCTAAGGTAGCCAAATTCTCGTCTTCAGGCGAAATACATCGACAAACACGAGTAGCACCTGGCAGAAATAACTGTGAAAGTCTGATGTTCGACAAATAATGGCGTATCACTTCTGGTGAACTGGCCAGATAAAGCTTGAGGGTGCGACTATGATAAAACGGGGAGCAATTGGTAGGAGTAACTATGACTCTCTTAAGATAGGCAAATGCCTCGTCTTAAGGCGGAATACATCGGCAAACTCGAGGAGCAAATAGCAGAAATAACTGTGAAAGTGTTAAGGTCAAGAAATAAAGGCGTATCGCTTGTGGTGAACTGGCCCCAGAAAGCTTGAAGGTCTGACTGTGGTAAAACGGGGAGCAACTTGCAGGAGTAACTATGACTCTCTTAAGGTTCCCAAAGCTCGTCGCCTGGCAAAAAACGTCGGAAAACTCGAGGAGCACCTGGCAGAAATAACTGTGAAATTCTTAAGGTCGACAAATAATGCCGTATCGCTTCTGATGAACTGACCAGAGAAAGCTTGAATATGTGACTATGGTTTAATTGGGAGCAACTGGTATGAGTAACTATGACACTCTTAAGGTAGCCAAATGCCTCGTCAACAACGGAATAAATCGGCAAACTCGAGGAGCACCTGGCAGGAGTAACTGTGAAAGTCTTAATTAAGGTCGACAAATAATGGTGTAACACTTCTGGTGAAATTGCCAGAGAAAGCTGAAGACGTAACTGTGATAAAACACGTAGCAACTTACAGGAGTAACTATGACTCTCTGAAGGTAGCCAAATGCTCATCACCAGGCGAAATACATCGGCAAACTCGAGGAGCACCTGACAGAAATGACTGTTAAAGTCTTAAGTTCGACAAATAATGGCGTATCACTTCAGGTGAACTGGTCAGATAAAGGTTGAAGATGCGACTATGGTAAATCAGGGAGCAACTGGTAGGAGTAACTATGACTGTCTTAAGGTAGTCAAATGCCTCTTCAGCAATGGATGAAATCGGCAAACCCGAGGAGCACCTGGTAGGAGTAACTGTGAAAGTTTTAAGGTCGACAATTAATGGTGTATCACTTCTGGTGAACCGGCCAGAGAAAGCTTGAAGACGTGACTGTAATAAAACACGGAGCAACTGGCAGGAGTAACAATGACACACTTAATGTAGCCAAATGTTCGTCACCTGGCGAAATACATCGGCAAACTCGAGGAGCACCTGGCAGAAATAACTGTGAAAGGCTTAAGTTCGACAAATAATGGCGTACCACTTCTGGTGAACTGGCCAGATAAACTTTGAAGATGCGACTATGGTAAAATGGGGAGCAATTAGTAGGAGTAAGTATGACTCTCTTAAGGTGGCCAAATGCCTAGTCACCAGGCAGAATAAATCGGCAAACTCGAGGAGCAAATAGCAGAAATAACTGTGAAAGTCTTAAGGTCGACAAATAATGGCGTATCGCTCGTGGTGACTGGAACGAGAAAGCTTGAACATTTGACTGTGTTATAACGTGGAGCAACTTGCAGGAGCAACAATGACTCTCTTAATGTTGCCAATGCTCGTCGCTTGGCAAAAAACGTCGAAAAACTCGAGGAGCACCTGGCAGAAATAACTGTGAAAGTCTTAAGGTCGACAAATAATGCCGTATCGCTTCTGATGAACTGACCAGAGAAAGCTTGAATATGTGACTATGGTTTAATTGGGAGCAACTGGTATGAGTAACTATGACACTCTTAAGGTAGCCAAATGCCTCGTCAACAACGGAATAAATCGGCAAACTCGAGGAGCACCTGGCAGGAGTAACTGTGAAAATCTTAAGGTCGACAAATAATGGTGTATCACTTCTGGTGAACCGGCCAGAGAAAGCTTGAAGACGTGACTGTGATAAAACAGGCAGCAACTGGCAGGAGTATCTATGACACTGTTAATGTAGCCAAATGCTCGTAACCAGGCGAAATACATCGGCAAACTCGAGGAGCACCTGGCAGAAATAACTGTGAAAGGCTTAAGTTCAACAAATAATGGCGTACCACTTCTGGTGAACTGGCCAGATAAAGTTTGAAGATGCGACTATGGTAAAATGGGGAGCAATTAGTAGGAGTAACTATGACTTTCTTAAGGTAGCCAAATGCCTCGTCACCAGGCGGAATAAATCGGCAATCTCGAGGAGCAAATAGCAGAAATAACTGTGAAAGTCTTAAGGTCGACAAATTAAGGCGTATCGCTCGTGGTGACTGGCACGAGAAAGCTTGAACATTTGACTGTGTTATAACGTGGAGCACCTTGCAGGAGCAACAATGACTCTCTTAATGTTGCCAATGCTCGTCGCTTGGCAAGAAACATCGGATAACTCGAGGAGCACCTGGCAGAAATAACTGTGAAAGTCTTAAGGTCGACAAATAATGGCGCATCGCTTCTGATGAACTGACCACAGAAAGATTGAATGTGTGACTATGGTAAAGCGTCGAGCAACTTGTATAAGTAACTATGACTCTCTTAAGGTAGCCAAATGCCTCGTCAGCAATGGATTAAATCAGCAAACCCGAGGAGCACCTGGCAGGAGTAACTGTGAAAGTCTTAATTAAGGTCGACAAATAATGGTGTAACACTTCTGGTGAAATTGCCAGAGAAAGCTGAAGACGTAACTGTGATAAAACACGGAGCAACTTGCAGGAGTAACTATGACTCTCTGAAGGTAGCCAAATGCTCATCACCAGGCGAAATACATCGGCAAACTCGAGGAGCACCTGGCAGAAGTTAATGTAAAAGTCTTAAGTTCGACAAATAAAGGCGTATCACTTCTGGTGAAATGGCCAGATAAAGCTTGAAGATCCGACTATGGTAAAACGGGGAGCAATTGGTAGGAATAACTATGACTCTCTTAAGATAGCCAAATGCCTCGTCACCAACGGAATAAATCGGCAAACTCGAGGAGCACCTGGCAGAAATAACTGTGAATGCCTTAAGGTCGACAATAATGGCGTATCGCTTCTGATGGACTGACCAGAGAAAGCTTGAATATGTGACTATTGTAAAACGGGGAGCAACTGGTATGAGTAACTATGACTCTCTTAAGGTAGCCAGATGCCTCGTCAGCAACGGAATAAATCGGCGAACTCGAGGAGCACCTGGTAGAAATAACTGTGAAAGTCTTAAGGTCGACAAATAATGACGTATCGCTTGTGATGAACTGACCACAGAAAGATTGAATATGTGACTATGGTAAAGCGTCGAGCAACTGGTATGAGTAACTATGACTCTCTTAAGGTAGCCAAATGCCTCTTCAGCAATCGATGAAATCGGTAAACCCGAGGAGCACCTGGCAGGAGTAACTGTGAAAGCCTTAAGGTCGACAAAATAATGGTGTAACACTTCTGGTGAAATGGCCAGAGAAAGCTTGAAGACGTGACCGTCATAAAACAGGGACCAACTGGAAGGAGTAACTATGACACCTCTAAGGTAGCCAAATTCTCGTCTTCAGGCGAAATACATCGACAAACACGAGTAGCACCTGGCAGAAATAACTGTGAAAGTCTGAAGTTCGACAAATAATGGCGTATCACTTCTGGTGAACTGGCCAGATACAGTTTGAGGGTGTGACTATGATAAAACGGGGAGCAATTGGTAGGAGTAACTATGACTCTCTTAAGATAGGCAAATGCCGCGTCACCAGGCGGAATACATCGGCAAACTCGAGGAGCAAATAGCAGAAATAACTGTGAACGTTTTAAGGTCGACAAATAATGGCGTATCGCTTCTGATGAACTGACCAGAGAAAGCTTGATTATGTGACTATGGTAAAATGGGGAGCAACTGATATGAGTAATTATGACACTCTTAAGGTATCCAAATGCCTCGTCAGCACTGGATTAAATCAGCAAACCCGAGGAGCACCTGGCAGGAGTAACTGTGAAAGTCTTAAGGTCGACAAATAATGGTGTAACACTTCTGGTGAAATTGCCAGAGAAAGCTGAAGACGTAACTGTGATAAAACACGGAGCAACTTGCAGGAGTAACTATGGTTCTCTGAAGGTAGCCAAATGCTCATCACCAGGCGAAATACATCGGCAAACTCGAGTAGCACCTGACAGAAATGACTGTTAAAGTCTTAAGTTCAACAAATAATGGCGTATCACTTCAGGTGAACTGGTCAGATAAAGGTTGAAGATGCGACTATGGTAAATCGGGGAGCAACTGGTAGGAGTAACTATGACTCTCTTAAGGTAGCCAAATGCCTCGACACTAGGCGGAATACATCGGCTAACTCGAGGAGCAAATAGCAGAAATAACTGTGAAAGTGTTAAGGTCGAGAAATAAAGGCGTATCGCTTGTGGTGAACTGGCCCGAGAAAGCTTGAACATTTCACTGTGGTAAAATGGGGAGCAACTTGCAGGAGTAACTATGACTCTCTTAAGATAGCCAAATGCTCTTCACCAGGCGACATACATCGGAAAACTCGAGAGAACCTGGCAGAATTTAATGTGAAAGTCTTAAGTTCGACAAATAATGGCGTATCGCTTCTGATGAACTGACCAGAGAAAGCTTGATTATGTGACTATGGTAAAATGGGGAGCAACTGGTATGAGTAACTATGACACTCTTAAGGTAGCCAAATGCCTCGTCAGCAATGGATTAAATCAGCAAACCCGAGGAGCACCTGGCAGGAGTAACTGTGAAAGTCTTAAGGTCGACAAATAATGGTGTAACACTTCTGGTGAAATTGCCAGAGAAAGCTGAAGACGTAACTGTGATAAAACACGGAGCAACTTGCAGGAGTAACTATGGTTCTCTGAAGGTAGCCAAATGCTCATCACCAGGCGAAATACATCGGCAAACTCGAGTAGCACCTGACAGAAATGACTGTTAAAGTCTTAAGTTCAACAAATAATGGCGTATCACTTCAGGTGAACTGGTCAGATAAAGGTTGAAGATGCGACTATGGTAAATCGGGGAGTAACTATGACTCTCTTAAGGTAGCCAAATGCCTCGACACTAGGCGGAATACATCGGCTAACTCGAGGAGCAGATAGCAGAAATAACTGTGAAAGTGTTAAGGTCGAGAAATAAAGGCGTATCGCTTGTGGTGAACTGGCCCGAGAAAGCTTGAACATTTCACTGTGGTAAAATGGGGAGCAACTTGCAGGAGTAACTATGACTCTCTTAAGACAGCCAAATGCTCGTCACCAAGCGACATACATCGGAAAACTCGAGAGAACCTGGCAGAATTTAATGTGAAAGTGTTAAGTTCGACAAATAAAGGCGTATCACTTCTGGTGAAATGGCCAGATAAAGCTTGAAGATCCGACTATGGTAAAACGGGGAGCAATTGGTAGGAGTAACTATGACTCTCTTAAGATAGCCAATGCCTCGTCACCAACGGATAAATCGGCAAACTCGAGGAGCACCTGGCAGAAATAACTGTGAATGCCTTAAGGTCGACAATAATGGCGTATCGCTTCTGATGGACTGACCAGAGAAAGATTGAATATGTGACTATGGTAAAGCGTCGAGCAACTGGTATGAGTAACTATGACTCTCTTAAGGCAGCCAAATGCCTCGTCAGCAACGGAATAAATCGGCGAACTCGAGGAGCACCTGGTAGAAATAACTGTGAAAGTCTTAAGGTCGACAAATAATGACATATCGCTTCTGATGTACTGACCACAGAAAGATTGAATATGTGACTATGGTAAAGCGTCGAGCAACTGGTATGAGTAACTATGACTCTCTTAAGGTAGCCAAATGCCTCTTCAGCAATGGATGAAATCGGCAAACACGAGGAGCACCTGGCAGGAGTAACTGTGAAAGTCTTAAGGTCGACAAAATAATGGTGTAACGCTTCTGGTGAAATGGCCAGAGAAAGCTTGAAGACGTGACTGTCATAAAACAGGTACCAACTGGAAGGAGTAACTATGACACCTCTAAGGTAGCCAAATTCTCGTCTTCAGGCGAAATACATCGACAAACACGAGTAGCACCTGGCAGAAATAACTGTGAAAGTCTGAAGTTCGACAAATAATGGCGTATCACTTCTGGTGAACTGGCCAGATAAAGTTTGAGGGTGCGACTATGATAAAACGGGGAGCAATTGGTAGGAGTAACAATGTGTCTCTTAAGATAGGCAAATGCCGCGTCACCAGGCGGAATACATCGGCAAACTCGAGGAGCAAATACCAGAAATAACTGTGAAAGTTTTAAGGTCGAAAAATAAAGGCAAATCGCTTGTGGTGAACTGGCCCCAGAAAGCTTGAAGATCTGACTGTGGTAAAACGGGGAGCAACTTGCAGGAGTAACTATGACTCTCTTAAGGTTCCCAATGCTCGTCGCCTGGCAAAAAACGTCGGAAAACTCGAGGAGCACCTGGCAGAAATAACTGTGAAAGTCTTAAGGTCGACAAATAATGGCGTATCGCTTCTGATGAACTGACCAGAGAAAGCTTGAATATGTGACTATGGTAAAATGGGGAGCAACTGGTATGAGTAACTATGACACTCTTAAGGTAGCCAAATGCCTCGTCAACAACGAAATAAATCGGCAAACTCGAGGAGCACCTGGCAGGAGTATCTGTGAAATTCTTAGGGTCGACAAATAATGGTGTATCACTTCTGGTGAACCGGCCAGAGAAATCTTGAAGACGTGACTGTGATAAAACACGCAGCAACTGGCAGGAGTATCTATGACACTCTTAATGTAGCCAAATGCTCGTAACCAGGCGAAATACATCGACAAACTCGAGGAGCACCTGGCAGAAATAACTGTGAAAGGCTTAAGTTCGACAAATAATGGCGTACCACTTCTGGTGAACTGGCCAGATAAACTTTGAAGATGCGACTATGGTAAAATGGGGAGCAATTAGTAGGAGTAAGTATGACTCTCTTAAGGTGGCCAAATGCCTAGTCACCAGGCAGAATAAATCGGCAAATTCGAGGAGCAAATAGCAGAAATAACTGTGAAAGTCTTAAGGTCGACAAATAATGGCGTATCGCTCGTGGTGACTGGCACGAGAAAGCTTGAACATTTGACTGTGTTATAACGTGGAGCAACTTGCAGGAGCAACAATGACTCTCTTAATGTTGCCAATGCTCGTCGCTTGGCAAAAAACATCGGATAACTCGAGGAGCACCTGGCAGAAATAACTGTGAAAGTCTTAAGGTCGACAAATAATGGCGCATCGCTTCTGATGAACTGACCACAGAAAGCTTGAATGTGTGACTATGGTAAAGCGTCGAGCAACTTGTATGAGTAACTATGACGCTCTTAAGGTAGCCAAATGCCTCGTCAGCAATCTATTAAATCAGCACACTCGAGGAGCACCTGGCAGGAGTAACTGTGAAAGTCTTAAGGTCGACAAATAATGGTGTAACACTTCTGGTGAAATTGCCAGAGAAAGCTGAAGACGTAACTGTGATAAAACACGGAGCAACTTGCTGGAGTAACTATGACTCTCTGAAGGTAGCCAAATGCTCATCACCAGGCGAAATACATCGGCAAACTCGAGGAGCACCTGGCAGAAGTTAATGTAAAAGTCTTAAGTTCGACAAATAAAGGCGTATCACTTCTGGTGAAATGGCCAGAGAAAGCTTGAATATGTGACTATTGTAAAACGGGGAGCAACTGGTATGAGTAACTATGACTCTCTTAAGGTATCCAAATGCCTCGTCAGCAACGGAATAAATCGGCGAACTCGAGGAGCACCTGGTAGAAATAACTGTGAAAGTCTTAAGGTCGACAAATAATGACATATCGCTTTTGATGAACTGACCACAAAAAAATTGAATATGTGACTATGGTAAAGCGTCGAGCAACTGGTATGAGTAACTATGACTCTCTTAAGGTAGCCAAATGCCTCTTCAGCAATCGATGAAATCGGCAAACACGAGGAGCACCTGGCAGGAGTAACTGTGAAAGTCTTAAGGTCGACAAAATAATGGTGTAACACTTCTGGTGAAATGGCCAGAGAAAGCTTGAAGACGTGACTGTCATAAAACAGGGACCAACTGGAAGGAGTAACTATGACACCTCTAAGGTAGCCAAATTCTCGTCTTCAGGCGAAATACATCGACAAACACGAGTAGCACCTGGCAGAAATAACTGTGAAAGTCTGAAGTTCGACAAATAATGGCGTATCACTTCTGGTGAACTGGCCAGATACAGTTTGAGGGTGTGACTATGATAAAACGGGGAGCAATTGGTAGGAGTAACTATGACTCTCTTAAGATAGGCAAATGCCGCGTCACCAGGCGGAATACATCGGCAAACTCGAGGAGCAAATAGCAGAAATAACTGTGAAAGTTTTAAGGTCGAAAAAAAAGGCGTATCGCTTGTGGTGAACTGGCCCCAGAAAGCTTGAAGATCTGACTGTGGTAAAACGGGGAGCAACTTGCAGGAGTAACTATGACTCTCTTAAGGTTCCCAATGCTCGTCGCCTGGCAAAAAACGTCGGAAAACTCGAGGAGCACCTGGCAGAAATAACTGTGAAAGTCTTAAGTTCGACAAATAATGGCGTATCGCTTCTGATGGACTGACCAGAGAAAGCTTGATTATGTGACTATGGTAAAATGGGAAGCAACTGGTATGAGTAACTATGACACTCTTAAGGTAGCCAAATGCCTCGTCAGCAATGGATTAAATCAGCAAACCCGAGGAGCACCTGGCAGGAGTAACTGTGAAAGTCTTAAGGTCGACAAATAATGGTGTAACACTCCTGGTGAAATTGCCAGAGAAAGCTGAAGACGTAACTGTGATAAAACACGGAGCAACTTGCAGGAGTAACTATGGTTCTCTGAAGGTAGCCAAATGCTCATCACCAGGCGAAATACATCGGCAAACTCGAGTAGCACCTGACAGAAATGACTGTTAAAGTCTTAAGTTCAACAAATAATGGCGTATCACTTCAGGTGAACTGGTCAGATAAAGGTTGAAGATGCGACTATGGTAAATCGGGGAGCAACTGGTAGGAGTAACTATGACTCTCTTAAGGTAGCCAAATGCCTCGACACTAGGCGGAATACATCGGCTAACTCGAGGAGCAAATAGCAGAAATAACTGTGAAAGTGTTAAGGTCAAGAAATAAAGGCGTATCGCTTGTGGTGAACTGGCCCGAGAAAGCTTGAACATTTCACTGTGGTAAAATGGGGAGCAACTTGCAGGAGTAACTATGACTCTCTTAAGATAGCCATATGCTCGTCACCAGGCGAAATACATCGGAAAACTCGAGGAGCACCTGGTAGAAGTTAATGTAAAAGTCTTAAGTTCGACAAATAAAGGCGTATCACTTCTGGTGAAATGGCCAGATAAAGCTTGAAGATCCGACTATGGTAAAACGGGGAGCAATTGGTAAGAGTAACTATGACTCTCTTAAGGTTGCCAAATGCCTCGTCAGCAATGGATGAAATCGGCAAACCCGAAGAGCACCTGGCAGGAGTAACTGTGAAAAACTTAAGGTCGACAAAATAATGGTGTAACACTTCTGGTGAAATGGCCAGAGAAAGCTTGAAGACGTGACTGTCATAAAACACCGAGCAACTGGAACGAGTAACTATGACACCTCTAAGGTAGCCAAATTCTCGTCTTCAGGCGAAATACATCGACAAACACGAGTAGCACCTGACAGAAATAACTGTGAAAGTCTGAAGTTCGACAAATAATGGCGTATCACTTCTGGTGAACTGGCCAGATAAAGTTTGAGGATGCGACTATGATAAAACGGGGAGCAATTGGTAGGAGTAACTATGACTCTCTTAAGATAGGCAAATGCCTCGTCACTAGGCGGAATACATCGGCAAACTCGAGGAGCAAATAGCAGAAATAACTGTGAAAGTGTTAAGGTCGAGAAATAAAGGCGTATCGCTTGTGGTGAACTGGCCCCAGAAAGCTTGAAGGTCTGACTGTGGTAAAACGGGGAGCAACTTGCAGGAGTAACTATGACTCTCTTAAGGTTCCCAATGCTCGTCGCCTGGCAAAAAACGTCGGAAAACTCGAGGAGCACCTGGCAGAAATAACTGTGAAAGTCTTAAGGTCGACAAATAATGCCGTATCGCTTCTGATGAACTGACCAGAGAAAGCTTGAATATGTGACTATGGTTTAATTGGGAGCAACTGGTATGAGTAACTATGACACTCTTAAGGTAGCCAAATGCCTCGTCAACAACGGAATAAATCGGCAAACTCGAGGAGCATCTGGCAGGAGTAACTGTGAAAATCTTAAGGTCGACAAATAATGGTGTATCACTTCTGGTGAACCGGCCAGAGAAAGCTTGAAGACGTGACTGTGATAAAACACGCAGCAACTGGCAGGAGTATCTATGACACTGTTAATGTAGCCAAATGCTCGTAACCAGGCGAAATACATCGGCAAACTCGAGGAGCACCTGGCAGAAATAACTGTGAAAGGCTTAAGTTCAACAAATAATGGCGTACCACTTCTGGTGAACTGGCCAGATAAAGTTTGAAGATGCGACTATGGTAAAATGGGGAGCAATTAGTAGGAGTAACTATGACTTTCTTAAGGTAGCCAAATGCCTCGTCACCAGGCGGAATAAATCGGCAAACTCGAGGAGCAAATAGCAGAAATAACTGTGAAAGTCTTAAGGTCGACAAATAAAGGCGTATCGCTAGTGGTGCCTGGCACGAGAAAGCTTGAACATTTGACTGTGTTATAACGTGGAGCACCTTGCAGGAGCAACAATGACTCTCTTAATGTTGCCAATGCTCGTCGCTTGGCAAGAAACATCGGATAACTCGAGGAGCACCTGGCAGAAATAACTGTGAAAGTCTTAAGGTCGACAAATAATGGCGCATCGCTTCTGATGAACTGACCACAGAAAGATTGAATGTGTGACTATGGTAAAGCGTCGAGCAACTTGTATAAGTAACTATGACGCTCTTAAGGTAGCCAAATGCCTCGTCTGCAATGGATTAAATCAGCAAACCCGAGGAGCACCTGGCAGGAGTAACTGTGAAACTCTTAAGGTCGACAAATAATGGTGTAACACTTCTGGTGAAATTGCCAGAGAAAGCTGAAGACGTAACTGTGATAAAACACGGAGCAACTTGCAGGAGTAACTATGACTCTCTGAAGGTAGCCAAATGCTCATCACCAGGCGAAATACATCGGCAAACTCGAGGAGCACCTGGCAGAAGTTAATGTAAAAGTCTTAAGTTCGACAAATAAAGGCGTATCACTTCTGGTGAAATGGCCAGATAAAGCTTGAAGATCCGACTATGGTAAAACGGGGAGCAATTGGTAGGAATAACTATGACTCTCTTAAGATAGCCAAATGCCTCGTCACCAACGGAATAAATCGGCAAACTCGAGGAGCACCTGGCAGAAATAACTGTGAATGCCTTAAGGTCGACAATAATGGCGTATCGCTTCTGATGGACTGACCAGAGAAAGCTTGAATATGTCACTATTGTAAAACGGGGAGCAATTGGTAGGAGTAACTATGACTCTCTTAAGATAGGCAAATGCCGCGTCACCAGGCGGAATACATCGGCAAACTCGAGGAGCAAATAGCAGAAATAACTGTGAAAGTTTTAAGGTCGAAAAAAAAGGCGTATCGCTTGTGGTGAACTGGCCCCAGAAAGCTTGAATATCTGACTGTGGTAAAACGGGGAGCAACTTGCAGGAGTAACTATGACTCTCTTAAGGTTCCCAATGCTCGTCGCCTGGCAAAAAACGTCGGAAAACTCGAGGAGCACCTGGCAGAAATAACTGTGAAAGTGTTAAGGTCGAGAAATAAAGGCGTATCGCTTGTGGTGAACTGGCCCGAGAAAGCTTGAACATTTCACTGTGGTAAAATGGGGAGCAACTTGCAGGAGTAACTATGACTCTCTTAAGACAGCCAAATGCTCGTCACCAAGCGACATACATCGGAAAACTCGAGAGAACCTGGCAGAATTTAATGTGAAAGTGTTAAGTTCGACAAATAAAGGCGTATCACTTCTGGTGAAATGGCCAGATAAAGCTTGAAGATCCGACTATGGTAAAACGGGGAGCAATTGGTAGGAGTAACTATGACTCTCTTAAGATAGCCAATGCCTCGTCACCAACGGATAAATCGGCAAACTCGAGGAGCACCTGGCAGAAATAACTGTGAATGCCTTAAGGTCGACAATAATGGCGTATCGCTTCTGATGGACTGACCAGAGAAAGATTGAATATGTGACTATGGTAAAGCGTCGAGCAACTGGTATGAGTAACTATGACTCTCTTAAGGCAGCCAAATGCCTCGTCAGCAACGGAATAAATCGGCGAACTCGAGGAGCACCTGGTAGAAATAACTGTGAAAGTCTTAAGGTCGACAAATAATGACATATCGCTTCTGATGTACTGACCACAGAAAGATTGAATATGTGACTATGGTAAAGCGTCGAGCAACTGGTATGAGTAACTATGACTCTCTTAAGGTAGCCAAATGCCTCTTCAGCAATGGATGAAATCGGCAAACACGAGGAGCACCTGGCAGGAGTAACTGTGAAAGTCTTAAGGTCGACAAAATAATGGTGTAACACTTCTGGTGAAATGGCCAGAGAAAGCTTGAAGACGTGACTGTCATAAAACAGGTACCAACTGGAAGGAGTAACTATGACACCTCTAAGGTAGCCAAATTCTCGTCTTCAGGCGAAATACATCGACAAACACGAGTAGCACCTGGCAGAAATAACTGTGAAAGTCTGAAGTTCGACAAATAATGGCGTATCACTTCTGGTGAACTGGCCAGATAAAGTTTGAGGGTGCGACTATGATAAAACGGGGAGCAATTGGTAGGAGTAACAATGTGTCTCTTAAGATAGGCAAATGCCGCGTCACCAGGCGGAATACATCGGCAAACTCGAGGAGCAAATACCAGAAATAACTGTGAAAGTTTTAAGGTCGAAAAATAAAGGCAAATCGCTTGTGGTGAACTGGCCCCAGAAAGCTTGAAGATCTGACTGTGGTAAAACGGGGAGCAACTTGCAGGAGTAACTATGACTCTCTTAAGGTTCCCAATGCTCGTCGCCTGGCAAAAAACGTCGGAAAACTCGAGGAGCACCTGGCAGAAATAACTGTGAAAGTCTTAAGGTCGACAAATAATGGCGTATCGCTTCTGATGAACTGACCAGAGAAAGCTTGAATATGTGACTATGGTAAAATGGGGAGCAACTGGTATGAGTAACTATGACACTCTTAAGGTAGCCAAATGCCTCGTCAACAACGAAATAAATCGGCAAACTCGAGGAGCACCTGGCAGGAGTATCTGTGAAATTCTTAGGGTCGACAAATAATGGTGTATCACTTCTGGTGAACCGGCCAGAGAAATCTTGAAGACGTGACTGTGATAAAACACGCAGCAACTGGCAGGAGTATCTATGACACTCTTAATGTAGCCAAATGCTCGTAACCAGGCGAAATACATCGACAAACTCGAGGAGCACCTGGCAGAAATAACTGTGAAAGGCTTAAGTTCGACAAATAATGGCGTACCACTTCTGGTGAACTGGCCAGATAAACTTTGAAGATGCGACTATGGTAAAATGGGGAGCAATTAGTAGGAGTAAGTATGACTCTCTTAAGGTGGCCAAATGCCTAGTCACCAGGCAGAATAAATCGGCAAATTCGAGGAGCAAATAGCAGAAATAACTGTGAAAGTCTTAAGGTCGACAAATAATGGCGTATCGCTCGTGGTGACTGGCACGAGAAAGCTTGAACATTTGACTGTGTTATAACGTGGAGCAACTTGCAGGAGCAACAATGACTCTCTTAATGTTGCCAATGCTCGTCGCTTGGCAAAAAACATCGGATAACTCGAGGAGCACCTGGCAGAAATAACTGTGAAAGTCTTAAGGTCGACAAATAATGGCGCATCGCTTCTGATGAACTGACCACAGAAAGCTTGAATGTGTGACTATGGTAAAGCGTCGAGCAACTTGTATGAGTAACTATGACGCTCTTAAGGTAGCCAAATGCCTCGTCAGCAATCTATTAAATCAGCACACTCGAGGAGCACCTGGCAGGAGTAACTGTGAAAGTCTTAAGGTCGACAAATAATGGTGTAACACTTCTGGTGAAATTGCCAGAGAAAGCTGAAGACGTAACTGTGATAAAACACGGAGCAACTTGCAGGAGTAACTATGACTCTCTGAAGGTAGCCAAATGCTCATCACCAGGCGAAATACATCGGCAAACTCGAGGAGCACCTGGCAGAAGTTAATGTAAAAGTCTTAAGTTCGACAAATAAAGGCGTATCACTTCTGGTGAAATGGCCAGAGAAAGCTTGAATATGTGACTATTGTAAAACGGGGAGCAACTGGTATGAGTAACTATGACTCTCTTAAGGTATCCAAATGCCTCGTCAGCAACGGAATAAATCGGCGAACTCGAGGAGCACCTGGTAGAAATAACTGTGAAAGTCTTAAGGTCGACAAATAATGACATATCGCTTTTGATGAACTGACCACAAAAAAATTGAATATGTGACTATGGTAAAGCGTCGAGCAACTGGTATGAGTAACTATGACTCTCTTAAGGTAGCCAAATGCCTCTTCAGCAATCGATGAAATCGGCAAACACGAGGAGCACCTGGCAGGAGTAACTGTGAAAGTCTTAAGGTCGACAAAATAATGGTGTAACACTTCTGGTGAAATGGCCAGAGAAAGCTTGAAGACGTGACTGTCATAAAACAGGGACCAACTGGAAGGAGTAACTATGACACCTCTAAGGTAGCCAAATTCTCGTCTTCAGGCGAAATACATCGACAAACACGAGTAGCACCTGGCAGAAATAACTGTGAAAGTCTGAAGTTCGACAAATAATGGCGTATCACTTCTGGTGAACTGGCCAGATACAGTTTGAGGGTGTGACTATGATAAAACGGGGAGCAATTGGTAGGAGTAACTATGACTCTCTTAAGATAGGCAAATGCCGCGTCACCAGGCGGAATACATCGGCAAACTCGAGGAGCAAATAGCAGAAATAACTGTGAAAGTTTTAAGGTCGAAAAAAAAGGCGTATCGCTTGTGGTGAACTGGCCCCAGAAAGCTTGAAGATCTGACTGTGGTAAAACGGGGAGCAACTTGCAGGAGTAACTATGACTCTCTTAAGGTTCCCAATGCTCGTCGCCTGGCAAAAAACGTCGGAAAACTCGAGGAGCACCTGGCAGAAATAACTGTGAAAGTGTTAAGGTCGAGAAATAAAGGCGTATCGCTTGTGGTGAACTGGCCCGAGAAAGCTTGAACATTTCACTGTGGTAAAATGGGGAGCAACTTGCAGGAGTAACTATGACTCTCTTAAGACAGCCAAATGCTCGTCACCAAGCGACATACATCGGAAAACTCGAGAGAACCTGGCAGAATTTAATGTGAAAGTGTTAAGTTCGACAAATAAAGGCGTATCACTTCTGGTGAAATGGCCAGATAAAGCTTGAAGATCCGACTATGGTAAAACGGGGAGCAATTGGTAGGAGTAACTATGACTCTCTTAAGATAGCCAATGCCTCGTCACCAACGGATAAATCGGCAAACTCGAGGAGCACCTGGCAGAAATAACTGTGAATGCCTTAAGGTCGACAATAATGGCGTATCGCTTCTGATGGACTGACCAGAGAAAGATTGAATATGTGACTATGGTAAAGCGTCGAGCAACTGGTATGAGTAACTATGACTCTCTTAAGGCAGCCAAATGCCTCGTCAGCAACGGAATAAATCGGCGAACTCGAGGAGCACCTGGTAGAAATAACTGTGAAAGTCTTAAGGTCGACAAATAATGACATATCGCTTCTGATGTACTGACCACAGAAAGATTGAATATGTGACTATGGTAAAGCGTCGAGCAACTGGTATGAGTAACTATGACTCTCTTAAGGTAGCCAAATGCCTCTTCAGCAATGGATGAAATCGGCAAACACGAGGAGCACCTGGCAGGAGTAACTGTGAAAGTCTTAAGGTCGACAAAATAATGGTGTAACACTTCTGGTGAAATGGCCAGAGAAAGCTTGAAGACGTGACTGTCATAAAACAGGTACCAACTGGAAGGAGTAACTATGACACCTCTAAGGTAGCCAAATTCTCGTCTTCAGGCGAAATACATCGACAAACACGAGTAGCACCTGGCAGAAATAACTGTGAAAGTCTGAAGTTCGACAAATAATGGCGTATCACTTCTGGTGAACTGGCCAGATAAAGTTTGAGGGTGCGACTATGATAAAACGGGGAGCAATTGGTAGGAGTAACAATGTGTCTCTTAAGATAGGCAAATGCCGCGTCACCAGGCGGAATACATCGGCAAACTCGAGGAGCAAATACCAGAAATAACTGTGAAAGTTTTAAGGTCGAAAAATAAAGGCAAATCGCTTGTGGTGAACTGGCCCCAGAAAGCTTGAAGATCTGACTGTGGTAAAACGGGGAGCAACTTGCAGGAGTAACTATGACTCTCTTAAGGTTCCCAATGCTCGTCGCCTGGCAAAAAACGTCGGAAAACTCGAGGAGCACCTGGCAGAAATAACTGTGAAAGTCTTAAGGTCGACAAATAATGGCGTATCGCTTCTGATGAACTGACCAGAGAAAGCTTGAATATGTGACTATGGTAAAATGGGGAGCAACTGGTATGAGTAACTATGACACTCTTAAGGTAGCCAAATGCCTCGTCAACAACGAAATAAATCGGCAAACTCGAGGAGCACCTGGCAGGAGTATCTGTGAAATTCTTAGGGTCGACAAATAATGGTGTATCACTTCTGGTGAACCGGCCAGAGAAATCTTGAAGACGTGACTGTGATAAAACACGCAGCAACTGGCAGGAGTATCTATGACACTCTTAATGTAGCCAAATGCTCGTAACCAGGCGAAATACATCGACAAACTCGAGGAGCACCTGGCAGAAATAACTGTGAAAGGCTTAAGTTCGACAAATAATGGCGTACCACTTCTGGTGAACTGGCCAGATAAACTTTGAAGATGCGACTATGGTAAAATGGGGAGCAATTAGTAGGAGTAAGTATGACTCTCTTAAGGTGGCCAAATGCCTAGTCACCAGGCAGAATAAATCGGCAAATTCGAGGAGCAAATAGCAGAAATAACTGTGAAAGTCTTAAGGTCGACAAATAATGGCGTATCGCTCGTGGTGACTGGCACGAGAAAGCTTGAACATTTGACTGTGTTATAACGTGGAGCAACTTGCAGGAGCAACAATGACTCTCTTAATGTTGCCAATGCTCGTCGCTTGGCAAAAAACATCGGATAACTCGAGGAGCACCTGGCAGAAATAACTGTGAAAGTCTTAAGGTCGACAAATAATGGCGCATCGCTTCTGATGAACTGACCACAGAAAGCTTGAATGTGTGACTATGGTAAAGCGTCGAGCAACTTGTATGAGTAACTATGACTCTCTTAAGGTAGCCAAATGCCTCGTCAGCAATCTATTAAATCAGCACACTCGAGGAGCACCTGGCAGGAGTAACTGTGAAAGTCTTAAGGTCGACAAATAATGGTGTAACACTTCTGGTGAAATTGCCAGAGAAAGCTGAAGACGTAACTGTGATAAAACACGGAGCAACTTGCAGGAGTAACTATGACTCTCTGAAGGTAGCCAAATGCTCATCACCAGGCGAAATACATCGGCAAACTCGAGGAGCACCTGGCAGAAGTTAATGTAAAAGTCTTAAGTTCGACAAATAAAGGCGTATCACTTCTGGTGAAATGGCCAGAGAAAGCTTGAATATGTGACTATTGTAAAACGGGGAGCAACTGGTATGAGTAACTATGACTCTCTTAAGGTATCCAAATGCCTCGTCAGCAACGGAATAAATCGGCGAACTCGAGGAGCACCTGGTAGAAATAACTGTGAAAGTCTTAAGGTCGACAAATAATGACATATCGCTTTTGATGAACTGACCACAAAAAAAATTGAATATGTGACTATGGTAAAGCGTCGAGCAACTGGTATGAGTAACTATGACTCTCTTAAGGTAGCCAAATGCCTCTTCAGCAATGGATGAAATCGGCAAACACGAGGAGCACCTGGCAGGAGTAACTGTGAAAGTCTTAAGGTCGACAAAATAATGGTGTAACACTTCTGGTGAAATGGCCAGAGAAAGCTTGAAGACGTGACTGTCATAAAACAGGTACCAACTGGAAGGAGTAACTATGACACCTCTAAGGTAGCCAAATTCTCGTCTTCAGGCGAAATACATCGACAAACACGAGTAGCACCTGGCAGAAATAACTGTGAAAGTCTGAAGTTCGACAAATAATGGCGTATCACTTCTGGTGAACTGGCCAGATAAAGTTTGAGGGTGCGACTATGATAAAACGGGGAGCAATTGGTAGGAGTAACAATGTGTCTCTTAAGATAGGCAAATGCCGCGTCACCAGGCGGAATACATCGGCAAACTCGAGGAGCAAATACCAGAAATAACTGTGAAAGTTTTAAGGTCGAAAAATAAAGGCAAATCGCTTGTGGTGAACTGGCCCCAGAAAGCTTGAAGATCTGACTGTGGTAAAACGGGGAGCAACTTGCAGGAGTAACTATGACTCTCTTAAGGTTCCCAATGCTCGTCGCCTGGCAAAAAACGTCGGAAAACTCGAGGAGCACCTGGCAGAAATAACTGTGAAAGTCTTAAGGTCGACAAATAATGGCGTATCGCTTCTGATGAACTGACCAGAGAAAGCTTGAATATGTGACTATGGTAAAATGGGGAGCAACTGGTATGAGTAACTATGACACTCTTAAGGTAGCCAAATGCCTCGTCAACAACGAAATAAATCGGCAAACTCGAGGAGCACCTGGCAGGAGTATCTGTGAAATTCTTAGGGTCGACAAATAATGGTGTATCACTTCTGGTGAACCGGCCAGAGAAATCTTGAAGACGTGACTGTGATAAAACACGCAGCAACTGGCAGGAGTATCTATGACACTCTTAATGTAGCCAAATGCTCGTAACCAGGCGAAATACATCGACAAACTCGAGGAGCACCTGGCAGAAATAACTGTGAAAGGCTTAAGTTCGACAAATAATGGCGTACCACTTCTGGTGAACTGGCCAGATAAACTTTGAAGATGCGACTATGGTAAAATGGGGAGCAATTAGTAGGAGTAAGTATGACTCTCTTAAGGTGGCCAAATGCCTAGTCACCAGGCAGAATAAATCGGCAAATTCGAGGAGCAAATAGCAGAAATAACTGTGAAAGTCTTAAGGTCGACAAATAATGGCGTATCGCTCGTGGTGACTGGCACGAGAAAGCTTGAACATTTGACTGTGTTATAACGTGGAGCAACTTGCAGGAGCAACAATGACTCTCTTAATGTTGCCAATGCTCGTCGCTTGGCAAAAAACATCGGATAACTCGAGGAGCACCTGGCAGAAATAACTGTGAAAGTCTTAAGGTCGACAAATAATGGCGCATCGCTTCTGATGAACTGACCACAGAAAGCTTGAATGTGTGACTATGGTAAAGCGTCGAGCAACTTGTATGAGTAACTATGACTCTCTTAAGGTAGCCAAATGCCTCGTCAGCAATCTATTAAATCAGCACACTCGAGGAGCACCTGGCAGGAGTAACTGTGAAAGTCTTAAGGTCGACAAATAATGGTGTAACACTTCTGGTGAAATTGCCAGAGAAAGCTGAAGACGTAACTGTGATAAAACACGGAGCAACTTGCAGGAGTAACTATGACTCTCTGAAGGTAGCCAAATGCTCATCACCAGGCGAAATACATCGGCAAACTCGAGGAGCACCTGGCAGAAGTTAATGTAAAAGTCTTAAGTTCGACAAATAAAGGCGTATCACTTCTGGTGAAATGGCCAGAGAAAGCTTGAATATGTGACTATTGTAAAACGGGGAGCAACTGGTATGAGTAACTATGACTCTCTTAAGGTATCCAAATGCCTCGTCAGCAACGGAATAAATCGGCGAACTCGAGGAGCACCTGGTAGAAATAACTGTGAAAGTCTTAAGGTCGACAAATAATGACATATCGCTTTTGATGAACTGACCACAAAAAAAATTGAATATGTGACTATGGTAAAGCGTCGAGCAACTGGTATGAGTAACTATGACTCTCTTAAGGTAGCCAAATGCCTCTTCAGCAATGGATGAAATCGGCAAACACGAGGAGCACCTGGCAGGAGTAACTGTGAAAGTCTTAAGGTCGACAAAATAATGGTGTAACACTTCTGCTGAAATGGCCAGAGAAAGCTTGAAGACGTGACTGTCATAAAACAGGTACCAACTGGAAGGAGTAACTATGACACCTCTAAGGTAGCCAAATTCTCGTCTTCAGGCGAAATACATCGACAAACACGAGTAGCACCTGGCAGAAATAACTGTGAAAGTCTGAAGTTCGACAAATAATGGCGTATCACTTCTGGTGAACTGGCCAGATAAAGTTTGAGGGTGCGACTATGATAAAACGGGGAGCAATTGGTAGGAGTAACAATGTGTCTCTTAAGATAGGCAAATGCCGCGTCACCAGGCGGAATACATCGGCAAACTCGAGGAGCAAATACCAGAAATAACTGTGAAAGTTTTAAGGTCGAAAAATAAAGGCAAATCGCTTGTGGTGAACTGGCCCCAGAAAGCTTGAAGATCTGACTGTGGTAAAACGGGGAGCAACTTGCAGGAGTAACTATGACTCTCTTAAGGTTCCCAATGCTCGTCGCCTGGCAAAAAACGTCGGAAAACTCGAGGAGCACCTGGCAGAAATAACTGTGAAAGTCTTAAGGTCGACAAATAATGGCGTATCGCTTCTGATGAACTGACCAGAGAAAGCTTGAATATGTGACTATGGTAAAATGGGGAGCAACTGGTATGAGTAACTATGACACTCTTAAGGTAGCCAAATGCCTCGTCAACAACGAAATAAATCGGCAAACTCGAGGAGCACCTGGCAGGAGTATCTGTGAAATTCTTAGGGTCGACAAATAATGGTGTATCACTTCTGGTGAACCGGCCAGAGAAATCTTGAAGACGTGACTGTGATAAAACACGCAGCAACTGGCAGGAGTATCTATGACACTCTTAATGTAGCCAAATGCTCGTAACCAGGCGAAATACATCGACAAACTCGAGGAGCACCTGGCAGAAATAACTGTGAAAGGCTTAAGTTCGACAAATAATGGCGTACCACTTCTGGTGAACTGGCCAGATAAACTTTGAAGATGCGACTATGGTAAAATGGGGAGCAATTAGTAGGAGTAAGTATGACTCTCTTAAGGTGGCCAAATGCCTAGTCACCAGGCAGAATAAATCGGCAAATTCGAGGAGCAAATAGCAGAAATAACTGTGAAAGTCTTAAGGTCGACAAATAATGGCGTATCGCTCGTGGTGACTGGCACGAGAAAGCTTGAACATTTGACTGTGTTATAACGTGGAGCAACTTGCAGGAGCAACAATGACTCTCTTAATGTTGCCAATGCTCGTCGCTTGGCAAAAAACATCGGATAACTCGAGGAGCACCTGGCAGAAATAACTGTGAAAGTCTTAAGGTCGACAAATAATGGCGCATCGCTTCTGATGAACTGACCACAGAAAGCTTGAATGTGTGACTATGGTAAAGCGTCGAGCAACTTGTATGAGTAACTATGACTCTCTTAAGGTAGCCAAATGCCTCGTCAGCAATCTATTAAATCAGCACACTCGAGGAGCACCTGGCAGGAGTAACTGTGAAAGTCTTAAGGTCGACAAATAATGGTGTAACACTTCTGGTGAAATTGCCAGAGAAAGCTGAAGACGTAACTGTGATAAAACACGGAGCAACTTGCAGGAGTAACTATGACTCTCTGAAGGTAGCCAAATGCTCATCACCAGGCGAAATACATCGGCAAACTCGAGGAGCACCTGGCAGAAGTTAATGTAAAAGTCTTAAGTTCGACAAATAAAGGCGTATCACTTCTGGTGAAATGGCCAGAGAAAGCTTGAATATGTGACTATTGTAAAACGGGGAGCAACTGGTATGAGTAACTATGACTCTCTTAAGGTATCCAAATGCCTCGTCAGCAACGGAATAAATCGGCGAACTCGAGGAGCACCTGGTAGAAATAACTGTGAAAGTCTTAAGGTCGACAAATAATGACATATCGCTTTTGATGAACTGGCCACAAAAAAATTGAATATGTGACTATGGTAAAGCGTCGAGCAACTGGTATGAGTAACTATGACTCTCTTAAGGTAGCCAAATGCCTCTTCAGCAATCGATGAAATCGGCAAACACGAGGAGCACCTGGCAGGAGTAACTGTGAAAGTCTTAAGGTCGACAAAATAATGGTGTAACACTTCTGGTGAAATGGCCAGAGAAAGCTTGAAGACGTGACTGTCATAAAACAGGGACCAACTGGAAGGAGTAACTATGACACCTCTAAGGTAGCCAAATTCTCGTCTTCAGGCGAAATACATCGACAAACACGAGTAGCACCTGGCAGAAATAACTGTGAAAGTCTGAAGTTCGACAAATAATGGCGTATCACTTCTGGTGAACTGGCCAGATACAGTTTGAGGGTGTGACTATGATAAAACGGGGAGCAATTGGTAGGAGTAACTATGACTCTCTTAAGATAGGCAAATGCCGCGTCACCAGGCGGAATACATCGGCAAACTCGAGGAGCAAATAGCAGAAATAACTGTGAAAGTTTTAAGGTCGAAAAAAAAGGCGTATCGCTTGTGGTGAACTGGCCCCAGAAAGCTTGAAGATCTGACTGTGGTAAAACGGGGAGCAACTTGCAGGAGTAACTATGACTCTCTTAAGGTTCCCAATGCTCGTCGCCTGGCAAAAAACGTCGGAAAACTCGAGGAGCACCTGGCAGAAATAACTGTGAAAGTCTTAAGTTCGACAAATAATGGCGTATCGCTTCTGATGGACTGACCAGAGAAAGCTTGATTATGTGACTATGGTAAAATGGGAAGCAACTGGTATGAGTAACTATGACACTCTTAAGGTAGCCAAATGCCTCGTCAGCAATGGATTAAATCAGCAAACCCGAGGAGCACCTGGCAGGAGTAACTGTGAAAGTCTTAAGGTCGACAAATAATGGTGTAACACTTCTGGTGAAATTGCCAGAGAAAGCTGAAGACGTAACTGTGATAAAACACGGAGCAACTTGCAGGAGTAACTATGGTTCTCTGAAGGTAGCCAAATGCTCATCACCAGGCGAAATACATCGGCAAACTCGAGTAGCACCTGACAGAAATGACTGTTAAAGTCTTAAGTTCAACAAATAATGGCGTATCACTTCAGGTGAACTGGTCAGATAAAGGTTGAAGATGCGACTATGGTAAATCGGGGAGCAACTGGTAGGAGTAACTATGACTCTCTTAAGGTAGCCAAATGCCTCGACACTAGGCGGAATACATCGGCTAACTCGAGGAGCAAATAGCAGAAATAACTGTGAAAGTGTTAAGGTCAAGAAATAAAGGCGTATCGCTTGTGGTGAACTGGCCCGAGAAAGCTTGAACATTTCACTGTGGTAAAATGGGGAGCAACTTGCAGGAGTAACTATGACTCTCTTAAGATAGCCATATGCTCGTCACCAGGCGAAATACATCGGAAAACTCGAGGAGCACCTGGTAGAAGTTAATGTAAAAGTCTTAAGTTCGACAAATAAAGGCGTATCACTTCTGGTGAAATGGCCAGATAAAGCTTGAAGATCCGACGATGGTAAAACGGGGAGCAATTGGTAAGAGTAACTATGACTCTCTTAAGGTTGCCAAATGCCTCGTCAGCAATGGATGAAATCGGCAAACCCGAAGAGCACCTGGCAGGAGTAACTGTGAAAAACTTAAGGTCGACAAAATAATGGTGTAACACTTCTGGTGAAATGGCCAGAGAAAGCTTGAAGACGTGACTGTCATAAAACACCGAGCAACTGGAACGAGTAACTATGACACCTCTAAGGTAGCCAAATTCTCGTCTTCAGGCGAAATACATCGACAAACACGAGTAGCACCTGACAGAAATAACTGTGAAAGTCTGAAGTTCGACAAATAATGGCGTATCACTTCTGGTGAACTGGCCAGATAAAGTTTGAGGATGCGACTATGATAAAACGGGGAGCAATTGGTAGGAGTAACTATGACTCTCTTAAGATAGGCAAATGCCTCGTCACTAGGCGGAATACATCGGCAAACTCGAGGAGCAAATAGCAGAAATAACTGTGAAAGTGTTAAGGTCGAGAAATAAAGGCGTATCGCTTGTGGTGAACTGGCCCCAGAACGCTTGAAGGTCTGACTGTGGTAAAACGGGGAGCAACTTGCAGGAGTAACTATGACTCTCTTAAGGTTCCCAATGCTCGTCGCCTGGCAAAAAACGTCGGAAAACTCGAGGAGCACCTGGCAGAAATAACTGTGAAAGTCTTAAGGTCGACAAATAATGCCGTATCGCTTCTGATGAACTGACCAGAGAAAGCTTGAATATGTGACTATGGTTTAATTGGGAGCAACTGGTATGAGTAACTATGACACTCTTAAGGTAGCCAAATGCCTCGTCAACAACGGAATAAATCGGCAAACTCGAGGAGCACCTGGCAGGAGTAACTGTGAAAATCTTAAGGTCGACAAATAATGGTGTATCACTTCTGGTGAACCGGCCAGAGAAAGCTTGAAGACGTGACTGTGATAAAACAGGCAGCAACTGGCAGGAGTATCTATGACACTGTTAATGTAGCCAAATGCTCGTAACCAGGCGAAATACATCGGCAAACTCGAGGAGCACCTGGCAGAAATAACTGTGAAAGGCTTAAGTTCAACAAATAATGGCGTACCACTTCTGGTGAACTGGCCAGATAAAGTTTGAAGATGCGACTATGGTAAAATGGGGAGCAATTAGTAGGAGTAACTATGACTTTCTTAAGGTAGCCAAATGCCTCGTCACCAGGCGGAATAAATCGGCAAACTCGAGGAGCAAATAGCAGAAATAACTGTGAAAGTCTTAAGGTCGACAAATAATGGCGCATCGCTTCTGATGAACTGACCACAGAAAGATTGAATGTGTGACTATGGTAAAGCGTCGAGCAACTTGTATAAGTAACTATGACGCTCTTAAGGTAGCCAAATGCCTCGTCAGCAATGGATTAAATCAGCAAACCCGAGGAGCACCTGGCAGGAGTAACTGTGAAAGTCTTAAGGTCGACAAATAATGGTGTAACACTTCTGGTGAAATTGCCAGAGAAAGCTGAAGACGTAACTGTGATAAAACACGGAGCAACTTGCAGGAGTAACTATGACTCTCTGAAGGTAGCCAAATGCTCATCACCAGGCGAAATACATCGGCAAACTCGAGGAGCACCTGGCAGAAGTTAATGTAAAAGTCTTAAGTTCGACAAATAAAGGCGTATCACTTCTGGTGAACTGGTCAGATAAAGCTTGAAGATCCGACTATGGTAAAACGGGCAGCAATTGGTAGGAGTAACTATGACTCTCTTAAGATAGGCAAATGCCGCGTCACCAGGCGGAATACATCGGCAAACTCGAGGAGCAAATAGCAGAAATAACTGTGAAAGTTTTAAGGTCGAAAAAAAAGGCGTATCGCTTGTGGTGAACTGGCCCCAGAAAGCTTGAAGATCTGACTGTGGTAAAACGGGGAGCAACTTGCAGGAGTAACTATGACTCTCTTAAGGTTCCCAATGCTCGTCGCCTGGCAAAAAACGTCGGAAAACTCGAGGAGCACCTGGCAGAAATAACTGTGAAAGTGTTAAGGTCGAGAAATAAAGGCGTATCGCTTGTGGTGAACTGGCCCGAGAAAGCTTGAACATTTCACTGTGGTAAAATGGGGAGCAACTTGCAGGAGTAACTATGACTCTCTTAAGATAGCCAAATGCTCGTCACCAGGCGACATACAACAGAAAACTAGAGAGAACCTGGCAGAATTTAATGTGAAAGTGTTAAGTTCGACAAATAAAGGCGTATCACTTCTGGTGAAATGGCCAGATAAAGCTTGAAGATCCGACTATGGTAAAACGGGCAGCAATTGGTAGGAGTAACTATGACTCTCTTAAGATAGCCAATGCCTCGTCACCAACGGATAAATCGGCAAACTCGAGGAGCACCTGGCAGAAATAACTGTGAATGCCTTAAGGTCGACAATAATGGCGTATCGCTTCTGATGGACTGACCAGAGAAAGCTTGAATATGTGACTATTGTAAAACGGGGAGCAACTGGTATGAGTAACTATGACTCTCTTAAGGTATCCAAATGCCTCGTCAGCAACGGAATAAATCGGCGAACTCGAGGAGCACCTGGTAGAAATAACTGTGAAAGTCTTAAGGTCGACAAATAATGACATATCGCTTCTGATGAACTGACCACAGAAAGATTGAATATGTGACTATGGTAAAGCGTCGAGCAACTGGTATGAGTAACTATGACTCTCTTAAGGTAGCCAAATGCCTCTTCAGCAATCGATGAAATCGGCAAACACGAGGAGCACCTGGCAGGAGTAACTGTGAAAGTCTTAAGGTCGACAAAATAATGGTGTAACACTTCTGGTGAAATGGCCAGAGAAAGCTTGAAGACGTGACTGTCATAAAACAGGTACCAACTGGAAGGAGTAACTATGACACCTCTAAGGTAGCCAAATTCTCGTCTTCAGGCGAAATACATCAACAAACACGAGTAGCACCTGGCAGAAATAACTGAGAAAGTCTGAAGTTCGACAAATAATGGCGTATCACTTCGGGTGAACTGGCCAGATAAAGTTTGAGGGTGCGACTATGATAAAACGGGGAGCAATTGGTAGGAGTAACAATGACTCTCTTAAGATAGGCAAATGCCGCGTCACCAGGCGGAATACAACGGCAAACTCGAGGAGCAAATAGCAGAAATAGCTGTGAAAGTTTTAAGGTCGAGAAATAAAGGCGTATCGCTTGTGGTGAACTGGCCCCAGAAAGCTTGAAGATCTGACTGTGGTAAAACAGGGAGCAACTTGCAGGAGTAACTATGACTCTCTTAAGGTTCCCAATGCTCGTCGCCTGGCAAAAAACGTCGGAAAACTCGAGGAGCACCTGGCAGAAATAACTGTGAAAGTCTTAAGTTCGACAAATAATGGCGTATCGCTTCTGATGAACTGACCAGAGAAAGCTTGATTATGTGACTATGGTAAAATGGGGAGCAACTGGTATGAGTAACTATGACACTCTTAAGGTAGCCAAATGCCTCGTCAGCAATGGATTAAATCAGCAAACCCGAGGAGCACCTGGCAGGAGTAACTGTGAAAGTCTTAAGGTCGACAAATAATGGTGTAACACTTCTGGTGAAATTGCCAGAGAAAGCTGAAGACGTAACTGTGATAAAACACGGAGCAACTTGCAGGAGTAACTATGGTTCTCTCAAGGTAGCCAAATGCTCATCACCAGGCGAAATACATCGGCAAACTCGAGGAGCACCTGACAGAAATGGCTGTTAAAGTCTTAAGTTCGACAAATAATGGCGTATCACTTCAGGTGAACTGGCCCGAGAAAGCTTGAACATTTCACTGTGGTAAAACGGAGAGCAACTTGCAGGAGTAACTATGACTCTCTTAAGATAGCCAAATGCTCGTCACCAGGCGAAATACATCGGAAAACTCGAGGAGCACCTGGCAGAAGTTAATGTGAAAGTCTTAAGTTCGACAAATAAAGGCGTATCACTTCTGGTGAAATGGCCAGATAAAGCTTGAAGATCCGACTATGGTAAAACGGGGAGCAATTGGTAATAGTAACTATGACTCTCTTAAGGTAGCCAAATGCCTCGTCAGCAATGGATGAAATCGGCAAACCCGAGGAGCACCTGGCAGGAGTAACTGTGAAAAACTTAAGGTCGACAAAATAATGGTGTAACACTTCTGGTGAAATGGCCAGAGAAAGCTTGAAGACGTGACTGTCATAAAACACCGAGCAACTGGAACGAGTAACTATGACACCTCTAAGGTAGCCAAATTCTCGTCTTCAGGCGAAATACATCGACAAACACGAGTAGCACCTGGCAGAAATAACTGTGAAAGTCTGAAGTTCGACAAATAATGGCGTATCACTTCTGGTGAACTGGCCAGATAAAGTTTGAGGGTGCGACTATGATAAAACGGGGAGCAATTGGTAGGAGTAACTATGACTCTCTTAAGAAAGGCAAATGCCGCGTCACCAGGCGGAATACATCGGCAAACTCGAGGAGCAAATAGCAGAAATAACTGTGAAAGTTTTAAGGTCGAGAAATAAAGGCGTATCGCTTGTGGTGAACTGGCCCCAGAAAGCTTGAAGATCTGACTGTGGTAAAACGAGGAGCAACTTGCAGGAGTAACTATGACTCTCTTAAGGTTCCCAATGCTCGTCGCCTGGCAAAAAACGTCGGAAAACTCGAGGAGCACCTGGCAGAAATAACTGTGAAAGTCTTAAGTTCGACAAATAATGGCGTATCGCTTCTGATGAACTGACCAGAGAAAGCTTGAATATGTGACTATGGTAAAATGGGGAGCAACTGGTATGAGTAACTATGACACTCTTAAGGTAGCCAAATGCCTCGTCAACAACGGAATAAATCGGCAAACTCGAGGAGCACCTGGCAGGAGTAACTGTGACAATCTTAAGGTCGACAAATAATGGTGTATCACTTCTGGTGAACCGGCCAGAGAAAGCTTGAAGACGTGACTGTGATAAAACACGCAGCAACTGGCAGGAGTAACTATGACACTCTTAATGTAGCCAAATGCTCGTAACCAGGCGAAATACATCGGCAAACTCGAGGAGCACCTGGCAGAAATAACTGTGAAAGGCTTAAGTTCGACAAATAATGGCGTACCACTTCTGGTGAACTGGCCAGATAAAGTTTGAAGATGCGACTATGGTAAAATGGGGAGCAATTAGTAGGAGTAAGTATGACTCTCTTACGGTAGCCAAATGCCTCGTCACCAGGCAGAATAAATCGGCAAACTCGAGGAGCAAATAGCAGAAATAACTGTGAAAGTCTTAAGGTCGACAAATAATGGCGGATCGCTCGTGGTGACTAACACGAGAAAGCTTGAACATTTGACTGTGTTATAACGTGGAGCAACTTGCAGGAGCAACAATGACTCTCTTAATGTTGCCAATGCTCGTCGCTTGGCAAGAAACATCGGATAATTCGAGGAGCACCTGGCAGAAATAACTGTGAAAGTCTTAAGGTCGACAAATAATGGCGCATCGCTTCTGATGAACTGACCACGGAAAGCTTGAATGTGTGACTATGGTAAAGCGTCGAGCAACTTGTATGAGTAACTATGACTCTCTTAAGGTAGCCAAATGCCTCGTCACCAATAGAATAAATTGTTCAACCCGAGGAGCACCTGGCAGGAGTAACTGTGAAAGTCTTAAGGACGACAAATAATGGTGTAACACTTCTGGTGAAATGGCCAGTGATAGATTGAAGACGTAACTGTGATAAAACAGGGTGCAACTTTCAGGAGTAACTATGACTCTCTTATGGTAGCCAAATGTTCGTCACCAGGCGAAATAGATCAGCAAACTCGAGGAGCACCTGGCAGAAATAACTGTGAAATTCTTAAGGTCGACAGATAATGGCGTATCGCTTGAGATGAACAGACAAGAGAAAGCTTGAATATGTGACTATGGTAAAACGGGAAGCAACTGGTATGAGTAACTATGGCACTCTTAATGTAGCCAAATGCTCGTCACCAGGCGAAATACATCGGCAAATTCGAGGAGCAAATGGCAGAAATAACTGTGAAAGTCTTAAGTTCGACAAATAATGGCGTATCGCTTCTGATGAACTGACCAGAGAAAGCTTGAAGATGTGACTATGGTAAAACGGGGAGCAACTGTTAAGAGGAACTACGACTCTCACTCCTCGTCACCAACGGAAATAATCGGCAAACTCGAGGAGCACTTGGCAGGAGTAACTGTGAAAATCTTAAGGTCGACAAATAATGGTGTATCACTTCTGGTGAACCGGCCAGGAAAGCTTGAAGACGTGACTGTGATAAAACTCGCAGCAACTGGCAGGAGTAACTATGACACTCTTAATGTAGCCAAATGCTCGTAACCAGGCGAAATACATCGGCAAACTCGAGGAGCACCTGGCAGGAGTAACTGTGAAAGTCTTAAGGTCGACAAATAATGGTGTAACACTTCTGGTGAAATTGCCAGAGAAAGCTGAAGACGTAACTGTGATAAAACACGGAGCAACTTGCAGGAGTAACTATGACTCTCTGAAGGTAGCCAAATGTTCATCACCAGGACAATACATCGGCAAACTCGAGGAGCACCTGACAGAAATGACTGTGAAAGTCTTAAGTTCGACAAATAATGGCGTATCACTTCAGGTGAACTGGTCAGATAAAGGTTGAAGATGCGACTATGGTAAATCGGGGAGCAACTTGCAGGAGTAACCATGACTCTCTTAAGATAGCCAAATGCTCGTCACCAGGCGAAATACATCGGAAAACTCGAGGAGCACCTGAGAGAAGTTAGTGTGAAAGTCTTAAGTTCGTCAAATAAAGGCGTATCACTTCTGGTGAAATGGCCAGATAAAGCTTGAAGATCCGACTATGGTAAAACGGGGAGCAATTGGTAGGAGTAAGTATGACTCTCTTAAGGTAGCCAAATGCCTCGTCACCAACGGAATAAATCGGCAAACTCGAGGAGCACCTGGCAGAAATAACTGTGAAAGTCTTAAGGTCGACAATAATGGCGTATCGCTTCTGATGGACTGACCAGAGAAAGCTTCAATATGTGACTATGGTAAAACGGGGAGCAGCTGGTATGAGTAACTATGACTCTCTTAAGGTAGCCAAATGCCTCGTCAGCAACGGAATAAATCGGCAAACTCGAGGAGCACCTGGTAGAAATAACTGTGAAAGTCTTAAGGTAGACAAATAATGACGTATCGCTTCTGATGAACTGACCACAGAAAGATTGAATATGTGACTATGGTAAAGCGTCTAGCAACTGGTATGAGTAACTATGACTCTCTTAAGGTAGCCAAATGCCTCGTCAGCAATGGATGAAATCGGCAAACCCGAGGAGCACCTGGCAGGAGTAACTGTGAAAGTCTTAAGGTCGACAAAATAATGGTATAACACTTCTGGTGAAATGGCCAGAGAAAGCTGAAGACATAACTGTGATAAAACAGGGAGCAACTTGCAGGAGTAACTATGACGCTCTCGGGGGCTTTGGGGGGTTACCAGCCCCCCATCGCATAACCCTCAACGTTGGGCCAAAAAATGAAGAGAATACGGGTACCGGGCCTTCCGCTGAAGGACCCGACCCAACTGTCCCAACTGCTAGCCCACCAACCGTCCCTGAAGTAGAAGAAGCTGGAGATCCATTGTTCCACTGCAGCACCTGCAGCCGTGCCTTCCGCACGAAGATCGGGCTCGGTCAACACCGCCGCCGTGCCCATCCGGAAGCGGCCAATGCGGAGATCACTACCGACAGGAAGCGAGCTCGGTGAGCGGAGGAAGAGATGCGGGAGCTCGCCCTGGCGGAGGCTAGGCTTCTCTGTGCGAGCGACTCCAAATTTTTATTTGCCAACCAGGAGCTTCTACCCCTGTGTCCACACCGTACCTTGGACGCCATCAAGTGCAGGAGGAAGACAGCGGCGCACAAGGCGATGGTGCGGGAGTATGTGGGGGAGCTGACGCGGGACCACCAGGCGCAGCAAGGACTGCACCACTCACCCGCCATGGAGTCGCTGCCGGAGGAGCCACCCTCTCCGCCGGAGCTTGAGCGCCCGAAAACAACATCTGCTGTTGACGACGCCATTTGGAGACACCTCGGCGGTCTGCCGCGGTCGGCCGCGCGCTTCTCGGCCCTGGATGACCTTGTGTGTCTGGGACCGGGTACGCCGTCGGCCGTGGTCGCGGCCGGGCTGCCTGAGGCCCTCCGTGCTGTCGGCTCGGAGGAAGCAGGACCAAAGAAGAAGACGCCGCGCCCGCCATCCAAGCGGCGGCCAGATGGTGGTCCTCCGCTTTCGAAGCGGAAGCGCCGCCGGTGGGAGTATGCCAGATGCCAGGATGCCTTCAGGAGGAACCGTGCACGATGTGTACGTGGCCTCCTGTGCGGCACCCTGCTCCAGCCGCCGCCGAACATCCCTGGGCTGGTGGACTTCTGGCGTAGCCTCTTCACGACGGAGCCACCCTCCAACGCAGGCTCCATCCCTGACCGGCTTCTCCCGCGCGCAGAGTCCGTTGACTTTGAGCGCCTGTGGGGGCCGATCACCGCAGAAGAGGTAGCGGCAGCCTTGCCGCCCAGAGGTTCCGTTGCCGGCCCTGACGGTCTCTCGCCGGTGCAGCTGCGCCGCCTTCCGGCGGAGGTCACCACCAAACTGCTAAATCTTTTCCTGTTGACCCGCCAGCTTCCCTCATCCCTCCTCCGGGCTAGGACCTCCCTGCTTCCTAAGACAGCCGCCCCAGCATCCCCCGCTGACTTTCGGCCCATCACCGTCTGCTCGGTGTTAGCCAGAACCTTTCATAAGGTTCTGGCGATTCGCCTTATGCGGATGTGTGCTGTGGACGAACGTCAGCGGGCTTTCATCCCAAGGGATGGGATGCTGGAGAATACCTTCCTTCTCGACCGGGTGCTCGTCGGCGCCGTCCGCCGCTGTCGCTCTGTGTACATGGCATCGCTCGATGTGTCCAAGGCGTTCGATTCGTTGGACCATGCGGCCCTCCGCCTTGTGCTGAAAGCCCATGGTCTTCCGGACGAATTCATCGAATACATCGAGCGCTGCTATGCGGACAGCGCGACGGTAATTGCGGGGGGCGGCGACGAGTCCCCGGCCGTGCGGCCAGCGAGAGGTGTCCGGCAGGGAGATCCTCTGTCTCCTCTCCTTTTTAACTTCGCTGTTGATTGTGTTCTAAACCAGCTGCCCTCACACATAGGTGTTAAGGTGTTGGGCCGCCAGACCAACGCGGCGGCCTTCGCGGACGACATACTGCTCTTCGCTTCCACTAGGGGGGGCCTGCAGTCCCTCATCAACGCAGCAGTGGCAGCCCTCGACCAACTGGGGTTGCGTGTTAACCCGCGGAAGTGTCTCACCCTCGCACTCGTGGCATCTGGCCGCGAGAAGAAGGTGAAGGTGGATGCTAACGTCACCTTCAACGCCGGGGACACCACCATGCCGGCATTGGGAGTGGGTGAGACCTTCCGCTATCTTGGACTGCAGTTATCCTCCTCTGGGCGGTGCCTCTTCCATCCGGGGCACCACATCGAAGAGCAGCTGACCATCATTTCGCGGGCGCCGCTGAAGCCACAGCAGCGGCTGTATGCACTGCGTGAGGTTCTTCTCCCGGGCCTGTACCATGGCCTCGCCCTGAGCCGCACCCGCATCGGTGCGCTCAAGGCCATGGACATCTGTGTTCGTGCTGCGGTGAGGAAATGGTTCCGCCTCCCAGTGGACACCCCTGTGGGCTACTTTCACGCTCCAATAGCCCATGGGGGCCTTGGGATTCCATCCGCCCGCTGGATGGGGCCAACCCTGAGGCGGGGCAGGCTTCTCACTCTGTTGCAGCTCGAGCCTACTACCACCGACGCAGACCTGGGAAAGGCACGACACGAAGTGGCGGCGCTTGAACGACACCTTACGTGGGAGGGCCATCTGCTGTCAACGGCTGCAAAAGTTGGTGAGATGTGGGCGGCACGCCTGCACATCACCTTCGACGGGGCAGCCCTTTCGTCGTCGGCCAGGACATCGGGCCACCACAGCTGGGTCGAGGACACCAGTCGCTTCCTGTCGGGCCGCGACTATGTGGCGTGCATTCGCACGCGTATAAACGCATTACCAACCAAAGCGCGCAGGAGTCGCGGCCGAGACAGGGAGAAGATGTGCCGTGCAAGGTGCAACGCCGTCGAGACTGCGAACCACGTCGTCCAGGGTTGCGGGCTCACCAGCCGTGCCCGAGTGCGGCGTCACGACGCAGTTGTGAAATACGTCGCGCGCGGGCTGGCTCAACGAGGGTTCGACGTGTCTGTCGAGCCACACCTCCGTAAGCCAGAGGGAGTCCGCAAACCCGACATCGTAGCGTCGAAGGACGGCGTGGCCCATGTCATCGACGCGCAAATAGTCGGCGACCACCTCGACACCGACTGGTGTCACCGGCAGAAGGCGGCGAAGTATGATGTCCCGTCGGTGCGGCGCGCTGTCGGCGCTCTCCGACCCACAGCCAACAGCCTTCACTTCAAGACAGTGACCTTAAACTGGAGGGGGACTTGGGCACCAACATCTGCCCGCCAGCTCCTGCAACTAGGTTTCCGCAGGCGGGAATTAGGCACCATAAGCACGCGGGTGCTCGGAGGGACTGCATGGATCTACGGAATCTTCGAAAATATGACGTCGTTAAGGCCGAAGTACAGGGAGGGCGTGGGCTAGTGAGTTGGTTTTAGGTTAGTTTGCCCTGACTCCTGGGGCTTCAATAACAGGAGCAATACCGTCTTTGTATTCTTTAGATTAATAATTCTTTAGTACTTGTGAATAATATATGACTTGCGGTTACACCACCAGCGGTAACCGGAGCCCTTGTGAACTCCTCTCGGGGAGTACGGCGCACTAGCTCATAAGAGTGTTTTTATACTTGTATTATTCACATGTATGTTTGTGTGAATAAAGAACGCTGAAATAGCCAAATGCTCATCACCAGGCGAAATACATCGGCAAACTCGAGGAGCACCTGGCAGTAATAACTGTGAAAGTCTTAAGTTCGACAAATAATGGCGTATCACTTCTGGTGAACTGGCCAGATAAAGTTTGAAGTTGCGATTATGGTAAAACGGGGAGCAATTGGTAGGAGTAACTATACCTCTCTTAAGGTAGCCAAATGCCTCGTCACCAATGGAATAAATCGGTCAACCCGAGGAGCAAATAGCAGAAATAACTGTGAAAGTCTTAAGGTCGACAAATAAAGGCGTATCGCATGTGGTGAACTGGCCCAAGAAAGCTTGAACATTTGACTGTTTTAAAACGTGGAGCAACTATGACTCTCTTAAGGTTGCCAATGCGCGTCGCCCGGCAAAAAACATCGGAAAACTCGAGGAGCACCTGGCAGAAATAACTGTGAAAGTCTTAAGGTCGACAAATAATGGCGTATCGTTTCTGATGAACTGACCAGAGAAAGCTTGAATATGTGACTATGGTAAAACGTCGAGCAACTGGTATGAGTAACTATGACTCTCTTAAGGTAGCCAAATGCCTCGTCCCCAATGGAATAAATCGGTCAACACGAGGAGCACCTGGCAGGAGTAACTGTGAAAGTCTTAAGGACGACAAACAATGGTGTAACACTTCTGGTGAAATGGCCAGAGATAGATTGAAGACGTAACTGTGATAAAACAGAGTGCAACTTGCAGGAGTAACTATGACTCTCTTATGGTAGCCAAATGCTCGTCACCAGGCAAAATAGATCAGCAAACTCGAGGAGCACCTGGCAGAAATAACTGTGAAATTCTTAAGGTCGACAGATAATGGCGTATCGCTTGAGATGAACAGACAAGAGAAAGCTTGAATATGTGACTATGGTAAAACGGGAAGCAACTGGTATGAGTAACTATGACCTCTTAATGTAGCCAAATGCTCGTCACCAGGACAATACATCGGCAAATTCGAGGAGCACCTGGCAGAAATAACTGTGAAAGTCTTAAGTTCGACAAATAATGGCGTATCGCTTCTGATGAACTGACAAGAGAAAGCTTGAATATGTGACTACGGTAAAACGGGGAGCAACTGGTATGAGTAACTATGACTCTCTTAAGGTAGCCCAATGCCTCGTCACCAACGGAAATAATCGGCAAACTCAAGGAGCACTTGGCAGGAGTAACTGTGAGAATCTTAAGGTCGACAAATAATGGTGTATCACTTCTGGTGAACCGGCCAGAGCAAGCTTGAAGACGTGACTGTGATCAAACACGCAGCAACTGGCAGGAGTAACTATGACACTCTTAATGTAGCCAAATGCTCCTAACCAGGCGAAATACATCGGCAAACTCGAGGAGCACCTGGCAGAAATAACTGTGAAAGGCTTAAGTTCGACAAATAATGGCGTACCTCTTCTGGTGAACTGGCCAGATAAAGTTTGAAGATGCGACTATGGTAAAATGGGGAGCAATTAGTAGGAGTAAGTATGACTCTCTTACGGTAGCCAAATGCCTCGTCACCAGGCAGAATAAATCGGCAAACTCGAGGAGCAAATAGCAGAAATAACTGTGAAAGTCTTAAGGTCGACAAATAATGGCGGATCGCTCGTGGTGACTGGCACGAGAAAGCTTGAACATTTGACTGTGTTATAACGTGGAGCAACTTGCAGGAGCAACAATGACTCTCTTAATGTTGCCAATGCTCGTCGCTTGGCAAGAAACATCGGATAATTCGAGGAGCACCTGGCAGAAATAACTGTGAAAGTCTTAAGGTCGACAAATAATGGCGCATCGCTTCTGATGAACTGACCACGGAAAGCTTGAATGTGTGACTATGGTAAAGCGTCGAGCAACTTGTATGAGTAACTATGACTCTCTTAAGGTAGCCAAATGCCTCGTCACCAATAGAATAAATTGTTCAACCCGAGGAGCACCTGGCAGGAGTAACTGTGAAAGTCTTAAGGACGACAAATAATGGTGTAACACTTCTGGTGAAATGGCCAGTGATAGATTGAAGACGTAACTGTGATAAAACAGGGTGCAACTTTCAGGAGTAACTATGACTCTCTTATGGTAGCCAAATGTTCGTCACCAGGCGAAATAGATCAGCAAACTCGAGGAGCACCTGGCAGAAATAACTGTGAAATTCTTAAGGTCGACAGATAATGGCGTATCGCTTGAGATGAACAGACAAGAGAAAGCTTGAATATGTGACTATGGTAAAACGGGAAGCAACTGGTATGAGTAACTATGGCACTCTTAATGTAGCCAAATGCTCGTCACCAGGCGAAATACATCGGCAAATTCGAGGAGCAAATGGCAGAAATAACTGTGAAAGTCTTAAGTTCGACAAATAATGGCGTATCGCTTCTGATGAACTGACCAGAGAAAGCTTGAAGATGTGACTATGGTAAAACGGGGAGCAACTGTTAAGAGGAACTACGACTCTCACTCCTCGTCACCAACGGAAATAATCGGCAAACTCGAGGAGCACTTGGCAGGAGTAACTGTGAAAATCTTAAGGTCGACAAATAATGGTGTATCACTTCTGGTGAACCGGCCAGGAAAGCTTGAAGACGTGACTGTGATAAAACTCGCAGCAACTGGCAGGAGTAACTATGACACTCTTAATGTAGCCAAATGCTCGTAACCAGGCGATATACATCGGCAAACTCGAGGAGCACCTGGCAGGAGTAACTGTGAAAGTCTTAAGGTCGACAAATAATGGTGTAACACTTCTGGTGAAATTGCCAGAGAAAGCTGAAGACGTAACTGTGATAAAACACGGAGCAACTTGCAGGAGTAACTATGACTCTCTGAAGGTAGCCAAATGTTCATCACCAGGACAATACATCGGCAAACTCGAGGAGCACCTGACAGAAATGACTGTGAAAGTCTTAAGTTCGACAAATAATGGCGTATCACTTCAGGTGAACTGGTCAGATAAAGGTTGAAGATGCGACTATGGTAAATCGGGGAGCAACTTGCAGGAGTAACTATGACTCTCTTAAGATAGCCAAATGCTCGTCACCAGGCGAAATACATCGGAAAACTCGAGGAGCACCTGAGAGAAGTTAGTGTGAAAGTCTTAAGTTCGTCAAATAAAGGCGTATCACTTCTGGTGAAATGGCCAGATAAAGCTTGAAGATCCGACTATGGTAAAACGGGGAGCAATTGGTAGGAGTAAGTATGACTCTCTTAAGGTAGCCAAATGCCTCGTCACCAACGGAATAAATCGGCAAACTCGAGGAGCACCTGGCAGAAATAACTGTGAAAGTCTTAAGGTCGACAATAATGGCGTATCGCTTCTGATGGACTGACCAGAGAAAGCTTCAATATGTGACTATGGTAAAACGGGGAGCAGCTGGTATGAGTAACTATGACTCTCTTAAGGTAGCCAAATGCCTCGTCAGCAACGGAATAAATCGGCAAACTCGAGGAGCACCTGGTAGAAATAACTGTGAAAGTCTTAAGGTAGACAAATAATGACGTATCGCTTCTGATGAACTGACCACAGAAAGATTGAATATGTGACTATGGTAAAGCGTCTAGCAACTGGTATGAGTAACTATGACTCTCTTAAGGTAGCCAAATGCCTCGTCAGCAATGGATGAAATCGGCAAACCCGAGGAGCACCTGGCAGGAGTAACTGTGAAAGTCTTAAGGTCGACAAAATAATGGTATAACACTTCTGGTGAAATGGCCAGAGAAAGCTGAAGACATAACTGTGATAAAACAGGGAGCAACTTGCAGGAGTAACTATGACGCTCTCGGGGGCTTTGGGGGGTTACCAGCCCCCCATCGCATAACCCTCAACGTTGGGCCAAAAAATGAAGAGAATACGGGTACCGGGCCTTCCGCTGAAGGACCCGACCCAACTGTCCCAACTGCTAGCCCACCAACCGTCCCTGAAGTAGAAGAAGCTGGAGATCCATTGTTCCACTGCAGCACCTGCAGCCGTGCCTTCCGCACGAAGATCGGGCTCGGTCAACACCGCCGCCGTGCCCATCCGGAAGCGGCCAATGCGGAGATCACTACCGACAGGAAGCGAGCTCGGTGAGCGGAGGAAGAGATGCGGGAGCTCGCCCTGGCGGAGGCTAGGCTTCTCTGTGCGAGCGACTCCAAATTTTTATTTGCCAACCAGGAGCTTCTACCCCTGTGTCCACACCGTACCTTGGACGCCATCAAGTGCAGGAGGAGGACAGCGGCGCACAAGGCGATGGTGCGGGAGTATGTGGGGGAG
Organism: Schistocerca cancellata; assembly: GCF_023864275.1. Taxonomy (NCBI): domain Eukaryota; kingdom Metazoa; phylum Arthropoda; class Insecta; order Orthoptera; family Acrididae; genus Schistocerca; species Schistocerca cancellata. The sequence goes on along the minus strand of NW_026046810.1, from coordinate 1,807,235 downwards.
ATGACGCGGGACCACCAGGCGCAGCAAGGACTGCACCACTCACCCGCCATGGAGTCGTTGCCGGAGGAGCCACCCTCTCCGCCGGAGCTTGAGCGCCCGAAAACAACATCTGCTGTTGACGACGCCATTTGGAGACACCTCGGCGGTCTGCCGCGGTCGGCCGCGCGCTTCTCGGCCCTGGATGACCTTGTGTGTCTGGGACCGGGTACGCCGTCGGCCGTGGTCGCGGCCGGGCTGCCTGAGGCCCTCCGTGCTGTCGGCTCGGAGGAAGCAGGACCAAAGAAGAAGACGCCGCGCCCGCCATCCAAGCGGCGGCCAGATGGTGGCCCTCCGCTTTCGAAGCGGAAGCGCCGCCGGTGGGAGTATGCCAGATGCCAGGATGCCTTCAGGAGGAACCGTGCACGATGTGTACGTGGCCTCCTGTGCGGCACCCTGCTCCAGCCGCCGCCGAACATCCCTGGGCTGGTGGACTTCTGGCGTAGCCTCTTCACGACGGAGCCACCCTCCAACGCAGGCTCCATCCCTGACCGGCTTCTCCCGCGCGCAGAGTCCGTTGACTTTGAGCGCCTGTGGGGGCCGATCACCGCAGAAGAGGTAGCGGCAGCCTTGCCGCCCAGAGGTTCCGTTGCCGGCCCTGACGGTCTCTCGCCGGTGCAGCTGCGCCGCCTTCCGGCGGAGGTCACCACCAAACTGCTAAATCTTTTCCTGTTGACCCGCCAGCTTCCCTCATCCCTCCTCCGGGCTAGGACCTCCCTGCTTCCTAAGACAGCCGCCCCAGCATCCCCCGCTGACTTTCGGCCCATCACCGTCTGCTCGGTGTTAGCCAGAACCTTTCATAAGGTTCTGGCGATTCGCCTTATGCGGATGTGTGCTGTGGACGAACGTCAGCGGGCTTTCATCCCAAGGGATGGGATGCTGGAGAATACCTTCCTTCTCGACCGGGTGCTCGTCGGCGCCGTCCGCCGCTGTCGCTCTGTGTACATGGCATCGCTCGATGTGTCCAAGGCGTTCGATTCGTTGGACCATGCGGCCCTCCGCCTTGTGCTGAAAGCCCATGGTCTTCCGGACGAATTCATCGAATACATCGAGCGCTGCTATGCGGACAGCGCGACGGTAATTGCGGGGGGCGGCGACGGGTCCCCGGCCGTGCGGCCAGCGAGAGGTGTCCGGCAGGGAGATCCTCTGTCTCCTCTCCTTTTTAACTTCGCTGTTGATTGTGTTCTAAACCAGCTGCCCTCACACATAGGTGTTAAGGTGTTGGGCCGCCAGACCAACGCGGCGGCCTTCGCGGACGACATACTGCTCTTCGCTTCCACTAGGGGGGGCCTGCAGTCCCTCATCAACGCAGCAGTGGCAGCCCTCGACCAACTGGGGTTGCGTGTTAACCCGCGGAAGTGTCTCACCCTCGCACTCGTGGTATCTGGCCGCGAGAAGAAGGTGAAGGTGGATGCTAACGTCACCTTCAACGCCGGGGACACCACCATGCCGGCATTGGGAGTGGGTGAGACCTTCCGCTATCTTGGACTGCAGTTATCCTCCTCTGGGCGGTGCCTCTTCCATCCGGGGCACCACATCGAAGAGCAGCTGACCATCATTTCGCGGGCGCCGCTGAAGCCACAGCAGCGGCTGTATGCACTGCGTGAGGTTCTTCTCCCGGGCCTGTACCATGGCCTCGCCCTGAGCCGCACCCGCATCGGTGCGCTCAAGGCCATGGACATCTGTGTTCGTGCTGCGGTGAGGAAATGGTTCCGCCTCCCAGTGGACACCCCTGTGGGCTACTTTCACGCTCCAATAGCCCATGGGGGCCTTGGGATTCCATCCGCCCGCTGGATGGGGCCAACCCTGAGGCGGGGCAGGCTTCTCACTCTGTTGCAGCTCGAGCCTACTACCACCGACGCAGACCTGGGAAAGGCACGACACGAAGTGGCGGCGCTTGAACGACACCTTACGTGGGAGGGCCATCTGCTGTCAACGGCTGCAAAAGTTGGTGAGATGTGGGCGGCACGCCTGCACATCACCTTCGACGGGGCAGCCCTTTCGTCGTCGGCCAGGACATCGGGCCACCACAGCTGGGTCGAGGACACCAGTCGCTTCCTGTCGGGCCGCGACTATGTGGCGTGCATTCGCACGCGTATAAACGCATTACCAACCAAAGCGCGCAGGAGTCGCGGCCGAGACAGGGAGAAGATGTGCCGTGCAAGGTGCAACGCCGTCGAGACTGCGAACCACGTCGTCCAGGGTTGCGGGCTCACCAGCCGTGCCCGAGTGCGGCGTCACGACGCAGTTGTGAAATACGTCGCGCGCGGGCTGGCTCAACGAGGGTTCGACGTGTCTGTCGAGCCACACCTCCGTAAGCCAGAGGGAGTCCGCAAACCCGACATCGTAGCGTCGAAGGACGGCGTGGCCCATGTCATCGACGCGCAAATAGTCGGCGACCACCTCGACACCGACTGGTGTCACCGGCAGAAGGCGGCGAAGTATGATGTCCCGTCGGTGCGGCGCGCTGTCGGCGCTCTCCGACCCACAGCCAACAGCCTTCACTTCAAGACAGTGACCTTAAACTGGAGGGGGACTTGGGCACCAACATCTGCCCGCCAGCTCCTGCAACTAGGTTTCCGCAGGCGGGAATTAGGCACCATAAGCACGCGGGTGCTCGGAGGGACTGCATGGATCTACGGAATCTTCGAAAATATGACGTCGTTAAGGCCGAAGTACAGGGAGGGCGTGGGCTAGTGAGTTGGTTTTAGGTTAGTTTGCCCTGACTCCTGGGGCTTCAATAACAGGAGCAATACCGTCTTTGTATTCTTTAGATTAATAATTCTTTAGTACTTGTGAATAATATATGACTTGCGGTTACACCACCAGCGGTAACCGGAGCCCTTGTGAACTCCTCTCGGGGAGTACGGCGCACTAGCTCATAAGAGTGTTTTTATACTTGTATTATTCACATGTATGTTTGTGTGAATAAAGAACGCTGAAATAGCCAAATGCTCATCACCAGGCGAAATACATCGGCAAACTCGAGGAGCACCTGGCAGAAATAACTGTGAAAGTCTTAAGTTCGACAAATAATGGCGTATCACTTCTGGTGAACTGGCCAGATAAAGTTTGAAGTTGCGATTATGGTAAAACGGGGAGCAATTGGTAGGAGTAACTATACCTCTCTTAAGGTAGCCAAATGCCTCGTCACCAATGGAATAAATCGGTCAACCCGAGGAGCAAATAGCAGAAATAACTGTGAAAGTCTTAAGGTCGACAAATAAAGGCGTATCGCATGTGGTGAACTGGCCCAAGAAAGCTTGAACATTTGACTGTTTTAAAACGTGGAGCAACTATGACTCTCTTAAGGTTGCCAATGCGCGTCGCCCGGCAAAAAACATCGGAAAACTCGAGGAGCACCTGGCAGAAATAACTGTGAAAGTCTTAAGGTCGACAAATAATGGCGTATCGTTTCTGATGAACTGACCAGAGAAAGCTTGAATATGTGACTATGGTAAAACGTCGAGCAACTGGTATGAGTAACTATGACTCTCTTAAGGTAGCCAAATGCCTCGTCCCCAATGGAATAAATCGGTCAACACGAGGAGCACCTGGCAGGAGTAACTGTGAAAGTCTTAAGGACGACAAACAATGGTGTAACACTTCTGGTGAAATGGCCAGAGATAGATTGAAGACGTAACTGTGATAAAACAGAGTGCAACTTGCAGGAGTAACTATGACTCTCTTATGGTAGCCAAATGCTCGTCACCAGGCGAAATAGATCAGCAAACTCGAGGAGCACCTGGCAGAAATAACTGTGAAATTCTTAAGGTCGACAGATAATGGCGTATCGCTTGAGATGAACAGACAAGAGAAAGCTTGAATATGTGACTATGGTAAAACGGGAAGCAACTGGTATGAGTAACTATGACCTCTTAATGTAGCCAAATGCTCGTCACCAGGACAATACATCGGCAAATTCGAGGAGCACCTGGCAGAAATAACTGTGAAAGTCTTAAGTTCGACAAATAATGGCGTATCGCTTCTGATGAACTGACAAGAGAAAGCTTGAATATGTGACTACGGTAAAACGGGGAGCAACTGGTATGAGTAACTATGACTCTCTTAAGGTAGCCCAATGCCTCGTCACCAACGGAAATAATCGGCAAACTCGAGGAGCACTTGGCAGGAGTAACTGTGAGAATCTTAAGGTCGACAAATAATGGTGTATCACTTCTGGTGAACCGGCCAGAGCAAGCTTGAAGACGTGACTGTGATCAAACACGCAGCAACTGGCAGGAGTAACTATGACACTCTTAATGTAGCCAAATGCTCGTAACCAGGCGAAATACATCGGCAAACTCGAGGAGCACCTGGCAGAAATAACTGTGAAAGGCTTAAGTTCGACAAATAATGGCGTACCACTTCTGGTGAACTGGCCAGATAAAGTTTGAAGATGCGACTATGGTAAAATGGGGAGCAATTAGTAGGAGTAAGTATTACTCCCTTAAGGTAGTCAAATGCCTCGTCAGCAAAGTAATAAATCGGCAAACTCGAGGAGCACCTGGTAGAAATAACTGTGAAAGTCTTAAGGTCGACAAATAATGACGTATCGCCTCTGATGAACTGACCACAGAAAGATTGAATATGTGACTATGGTAAAGCGTCTAGCATCTGGTATGAGTAACTATGACTATCTTAAGGTAGCCAAATGCCTCGTCAGTAATGGATGAAATCGGCAAACCCGAGGAGCACCTGGCAGGAGTAACTGTGAAAGTCTTAAGGTCGACAAAATAATGGTGTAACACTTCTGGTGAAATGGCCCGAGAAAGCTGAAGACGTAACTGTGATAAAACAGGGAGCAACTTGCAGGAGTAACTATGACGCTCTTAAGGTGGCCAAATGCTCATCACCAGGCGAAATACATCGGCAAACTCGAGGAGCACCTGGTAGAATTAACTGTGAAAGTCTTAAGTTCGACAAATAATGGCGTATCACTTCTGGTGAACAGGCCAGATAAAGTTTGAAGATGCGATTATGGTAAAACGGGGAGCAATTGGTAGGAGTAACTATGACTCTGTTAAGGTGGCCAAATGCCTCGTCACCAATGGAATAAATCGGTCAACTTGAGGAGCCAATAGCAGAAATAAATGTGAAAGTCTTAAGGTCGACAAATAAAGGCGTATCGCATGTGGTGAACTGGGCCAAGAGAGCTTGAACATTTGACTGTTTTAAAACGTGGAGCAACTATGACTCTCTTAAGGTTGCCAATGCTCGTCGCCCAGCAAAAAACATCGGAAAACTCGAGGAGCACCTGGCAGAAATAACTGCGAAAGTCTTAAGGTCGACAAATAATGGCGTATCGTTTCTGATGAACTGACCAGAGAAAGCTTGAATATGTGACTATGGTAAAGCGTCGAGCAACTGGTATGAGTAACTATGACTCTCTCAAGGTAGCCAAATGCCTCGTCACCGATGGAATAAATCGGTCAACGCGAGGAGCACCTGGCAGGAGTAACTGTGAAAGGCTTAAGGACGACAAATAATGGTGTATCACTTCTGGTGAACCGGCCAGAGGAAGCTTGAAGACGTGACTGTGATAAAACTCGCAGCAACTGGCAGGAGTAACTATGACACTCTTAATGTAGCCAAATGCTCGTAACCAGGCGAAATACATCGGCAAACTCGAGGAGCACCTGGCAGAAATAACTGTGAAAGGCTTAAGTTCGACAAATAATGGCGTACCACTTCTGGTGAACTGGCCAGATAAAGTTTGAAGATGCGACTATGGTAAAATGGGGAGCAATTAGTAGGAGTAAGTATGACTCCCTTAAGGTAGCCAAATGCCTCGTCAGCAGGCGGAATAAATCGGCAAACTCGACGAGCAAGTAGCAGAAATAACTATGAAAGTCTTAAGGTCGACAAATAAAGGCGTATCGCTCGTGGTGACTGGCACGAGAAAGCTTGAACATTTGACTGTGTCATAACGTGGAGCAACTTGCTGGAGCAACAATGACTCTCTTAATGTTGCCAATGCTCGTCGCTTGGCAAAAAACATCGGATAACTCGAGGAGCACCTGGCAGAAATAACTGTGAAAGTCTTAAGTTCGACAAATTATGGCGCATCGCTTCTGATGAACCGACCACAGAAAGATTGAATGTGTGACTATGGTAAAGCGTCGAGCAACTTGTATGAGTAACTATGACTCTCTTAAGGTAGCCAAATGCCTCGTCAGCAATGGATTAAATCAGCAACATGAGGAGCACCTGGCAGGAGTAACTGTGAAAGTCTTAAGGTCGACAAATAATGGTGTAACACTTTTGGTGAAATTGCCAGAGAAAGCTGAAGACGTAACTGTGATAAAACACGGAGCAACTGGCAGGAGTAATAATGACACACTTAATTTAGCTCAATGTTCGTCACCAGGCGAAATACAGCGGCAAACTCTAGGAGCACCTCGCAGAAATAACTGTGAAAGTCTTAAGTTCCACAAATAATGGCGTATCACTTCTGGTGAAATGGCCAGATAAAGTTTGAAATTGCGATTATGGTAAAACGGGGAGCAATTGGTAGTAGTAACTATGCCTCCCTTAAGGTAGCAAATGCCTCGTCACCAATAAATTAAATCGGTCAACCCGAGGATCAAATAGCAGAAATAACTGTGAAAGTCTTAAGGTCGACAAATAAAGGCGTATCGCATGTTGTGAACTGGCCCAAGAAAGCTTGAACATTTGACTGTTTTAAAACGTGGAGCAACTATGACTCTCTTATGGTTGCCAATGCACGTCGCCCGGCAAAAAACATCGCAAAACTCGAGGAGCACCTGGCAGAAATAACTGTGAAAGTCTTAAGGTCGACAAATAATGGCGTATCGTTTCTGATAAAATGACCAGAGAAACCTTGAATATGTGACTATGGTTAAGCGTCGAGCAACTGGTATGAGTAACTATGACTCTCTTAAGGTAGCCAAATGCCTCGTCACCAATGGAATAAATCGGTCAACGTGAGGAGCACCTGGCAGGAGTAACTGTGAAAGTCTTAAGGTCGACAAATAATGGTGTAACACTTCTGGTGAAATTGCCAGAGAAAGCTGAAGACGTAACTGTGATAAAACACGGAGCAACTTGCAGGAGTAACTATGACTCTCTTATGGTAGCCAAATGCTCGTCACCAGGCGAAATAGATCAGCAAACTCGAGGAGCACCTGGCAGACATAATTGTGGAAATCTTAAGGTCGACAGATAATGACGTATCGCTTGAGATGAGCAGACAAGAGAAAGCTTGAATATGTGACTATGGTAAAACGGGAAGCAACTGGTATGAGTAACTATGACACTCTTAATGTAGACAAATGCTCGTCACCAGGCGAAATACATCGGCAAATTCGAGGAGCACCTGGCTGAAATAACTGTGAAAATCTTAAGTTCGACAAATAATGGCGTATCGCTTCTAATGAACTGACCAGAGAAAGCTTGAAGATGTGACTGTGATAAAACACGGAGCAACTGGCAGGAGTAATAATGACACACATAATTTAGCTCAATGTTCGTCACCAGGCGAAATACAACGGCAAACTCTAGGAGCACCTCGCAGAAATAACTATGAAAGTCTTAAGTTCGACAGATAATGGCGTATCACTTCTGGTGAAATGGCCAGATAAAGTTTGAAGATTCGACTATGGTAAAACGGGGAGCCATTGGTAGGAGTAAGGTACCAAAATGCCTCGTCACCAGGCGGAATAAATCGGCAAAACTCGAGGAGCAAATAGCAGAAATTACTGTGATAGTCATAAGGTCGACAAATAAAGGCGTATCGCTTCTGATGAACTGACCAGAGAAAGCTTGAATATGTGACTATGGTAAAACGGGGAGCAACTGGTATGAGTAACTATGACTCTCTTAAGGTAGCCCAATGCCTCGTCACCAACGGAAATAATCGGCAAACTCAAGGAGCACATGGCAGGAGTAACTGTGAAAATCTTAAGGTCGACAAATAATGGTGTATCACTTCTGGTGAACCGGCCAGAGAAAGCTTGAAGACGTGACTGTGATAAAACACGCAGCAACTGGCAGGAGTAACTATGACACTCTTAATGTAGGCAAATGCTCGTAACCAGGCGAAATACATCGGCAAACTCGAGGAGCACCTGGCAGAAATAACTGTGAAAGGCTTAAGTTCGACAAATAATGGCGTACCACTTCTGGTGAACTGGCCAGATAAAGTTTGAAGATGCGACTATGGTAAAATGGGGAGCAATTAGTAGGAGAAAGTATGACTCTCTTAAGGTAGCCAAATGCCTCGTCACCAGGCGGAATAAGTCGGCAAACTCGAGGAGCAAATAGCAGAAATAACTGTGAAAGTCTTAAGGTCGACAAATAAAGGCGTATCGCTCGTGGTGACTGGCACGAGAAAGCTTGAACATTTGACTGTGTTATAACGTGGAGCAACTTGCAGGAGCAACAATGACTCTCTTAATGTTGCCAATGCTCGTCGCTTGGCAAAAAACAGCGGATAACTCGAGGAGCACCTGGCAGAAATAACTGTGAAAGTCTTAAGGTCGACAAATAATGGCGCATCGCTTCTGATGAACTGACCACAGAAAGATTGAATGTGTGACTATGGTAAAGCGTCGAGCAACTTGTATGAGTAACTATGACTCTCTGAAGGTAGCCAAATGCTCATCACCAGGCGAAATACATCAGCAAACTCGAGGAGCCCCTGACAGAAATGACTGTGAAAGTCTTAAGTTCGACAAATAATGGCGTATCACTTCAGGTGAACTGGTCAGATAAAGGTTGAAGATGCGACTATGGTAAATCGGGGAGCAACTTGCAGGAGTAACAATGACTCTCTTAAGATAGCCAAATGCTCGTCACCAGGCGAAATACATCGGAAAACTCGAGGAGAGCCTGGCAGAAGTTAATGTGAAAGTCTTAATTTCGACAAATAAAGGCGTATCACTTCTGGTGAAATGGGCAGATAAAGCTTGAAGATCCGACTATGGTAAAACGGGGAGCAATTGGTAGGAGTAACCACGACTCTCTTAAGGTAGCCAAATGCCTCGTCACCAACGGAATAAATCGCCAAACTCGAGGAGCACCTAGCAGAAATAACTGTGAAAGTCTTAAGGTCGACAATAATGGCGTATCGCTTCTGATGGACTGACCACAGAAAGATTGAATATGTGACTATGGTAAAGCGTCGAGCAGCTCGTATGAGTAACTATGACTCTCTTAAGGTAGCCAAATGCCTCGTCAACAATGGATGAAATCGTCAAACCCGAGGAGCACCTGGCAGGGGTAACTGTGAAAGTCTTAAGGTCAACAAAATGATGGTGTAACAATTCTGGTGAAATGGCCAGAGAAAGCTGAAGACGTAACTGTGATAAAACAGGGAGCAACTTGCAGGTGTAAGTATGACGCTCTTAAGGTAGCCAAATGCTCATCACCAGGCGAAATACATCGGCAAACTCGAGGAGCACCTGGTAGAAATAACTGTGAAAGTCTTAAGTTCGACAAATAATGGCGTATCACTTCTGGTGAACTGGCCAGATAAAGTTTGAAGATGCGATTATGGTAAAACGGGGAGCTATTGGTAGGAGTAACTACGACTCTCTTAAGGTAGCCAAATGCCTCGTCACCAATGGAATAAATCGGTCCACCTGAGGAGCAAATAGCAGAAATAACTGTGAAAGTCTTAAGGTCGACAAATAAAGGCGTATCGCATGTGGTGAACTGGCCCAAGAAAGCTTGAACATTTGACTCTTTTAAAACGTGGAGCAACTATGACTCTCTTAAGGTTGCCAATGCGCGTCGCCCGGCAAAAAACATCGCAAAACTCGAGGAGCACCTGGCAGAAATAACTGTGAAAGTCTAAAGGCCGACAAAGAATAGCGTATCGTTTCTGATGAACTGACCAGAGAAAGCTTGAAGATGTGACTATGGTAAAACGGGGAGCAACTGGTATGAGTAACTATGACTTTCTAAAGGTAGCCCAATGCCTCGTTACCAACGGAAATAATCGGCAAACTCGAGGAGCACTTGGCAGGAGTAACTGTGAAAATCTTAAGATCGACAAATAATGGTGTATCACTTCTGGTGAACCGGCCTGAGAAAGCTGGAAGACGTGACTGTGATAAAACTCGCAGCAACTGGCAAGAGTAACTATGACACTCTTAATGTAGCCAAATGCTCGTAACCAGGCGAAATGCATCGGCAAACTCGAGGAGCACCTGGCAGAAATAACTATGAAAGGCTTAAGTTCGACAAATAATGGCGTACCACTTCTGGTGAACTGGCCAGATAAAGTTTGAAGATGCGACTATGGTAAAATGGGGAGCAATTAGTAGGAGTAAGTACGACTCTCTTAAGGTAGTCAAATGCCTCGTCACCAGGCGGAATAAATCGGCAAACTCGAGGAGCAAATAGCAGAAATAACTGTGAAAGTCTTAAGGTCGACAAATAAAGGCGTAACGCTCGTGGTGACTGGCACGAGAGAGCTTGAAGATTTGACTGTGTTATTACGTGGAGCAACTTGCAGGAGCAACAATGACTCTCTTAATGTTGCCAATGCTCGTCGCTTGGCAAAAAACATCGGATAACTCGAGGAGCACCTGGCAGAAATAAATGTGAAAGTCTTAAGGTCGACAAATAATGGCGCATCGCTTCTGATGAACTGACCACAGAAAGATAGAATGTGTGACTATGGTAAAGCGTCGAGAAACTTGTATGAGTAACTATGACTCTCTTATGGTAGCCAAATGCCTCGTCAGCAATGGATTAAATCAGCAAACCCGAGGAGAACCTGGCAGGAGTAACTGTGAAAGTCTTAAGGTCGACAAATAATGGTGTAACACTTCTGGTGAAATTGCCAGAGAAAGCTGAAGACGTAACTGTGATAAAACACGGAGCAACTTGCAGGAGTAACTATGACACTCTGAAGGTAGCCAAATGCTCATCACCAGGCGAAATACATCGGCAAATTCGAGGAGCACCTGACAGAAATGTCTGTGAAAGTCTTAAGTTCGACAAATAATGGCGTATCACTTCAGGTGAACTGGTCAGATAAAGGTTGAAGATGCGACTATGGTAAATCGGGGAGCAACTTGCAGGAGTAACTATGACCCTCTTAAGATAGCCAAATGCTCGTCACCAGGCGAAATACATCGGAAAACTCGAGGAGCACCTGGCAGAAATAACTGTGAAAGTCTTAAGTTCGACAAATAATGGCGTATCACTTCTGGTGAACTGGCCAGATAAAGTTTGAAGATGCGATTATGGTAAAACGGGTAGCAATTGGTAGGAGTAACCATCCCTCTCTTAAGGTAGCCAAATGCCTCGTCACCAATGGAATATATCGTTCAACCCGAGGAGCAAATAGCAGAAATAACTGTGAAAGTCTTAAGGTCGACAAATAAAGGCGTATCGCATGTGGTAAACTGGCCCAAGAAAGCTTGAACATTTGACTGTTTTAAAACGTGGAGCAACTATGACTCTCTTAAGGTTGCCAATGCGCGCCGCCCGGCAAAAAACATCGGAAAACTCGAGGAGCACCTGGCAGAAATAACTGTGAAAGTCTTAAGGTCGACAAATAATGGCGTATCGTTTCTGATGAACTGACCAGAGAAAGCTTGAATATGTGACTATGGTAAAGCGTCGAGCAACTGGTATGAGTAACTATGACTCTCTTAAGGTAGCCAAATGCCTCGTCACCAATGGAATAAATCAGTCAACCCGAGGAGCACCTGGCAGGAGTAACTGTGAAAGTCTTAAGGACGACAAATAATGGTGTAACACTTCTGGTGAAATGGCCAGAGATACATTGAAGACGTAACTGTGATAAAACAGGGTGCAACTTGCAGGAGTAACTATGACTCTCTTATGGTAGCCAAATGCTCGTCACCAGGCGAAATAGATCAGCAAACTCGAGGAGCACCTGGCAGAAATAACTGTGAAATTCTTAAGGTCGACAGATAATGGCGTATCGCTTGAGATGAACAGACAAGAGGAAGCTTGAATATGTGACTATGGGAAAGCGGGAAGCAACTGGTATGAGTAACTATGACACTCTTAATGTAGCCAAATGCTCGTCACCAGGCGAAATACATCGGCAAATTCGAGGAGCACGTAGCAGAAATAACTGTGAAAGTCTTAAGTTCGACAAATAATGGCGTATCGCTTCTGATGAACTGACCAGAGAAAGCTTGAAGATGTGACTATGGTAAAACGGGGAGCAACTGGTAAGAGTAACTATGACTCTCTTAAGGTGGCCAAATGTCTCGTCACCAACGGAAATAATCGGCAAACTCGAGGCGCACTCTCAGGAGTAACTGTGAAAATCTTAAGGTCGACAATTAATGGTGTATCACTTCTGGTGAACCGGCCAGAGGAAGCTTGAGGACGTGACTGTGATAAAACACGGAGCAACTGGCAGGAGTAACAATGACACACTTAATTTAGCTCAATGTTCGTCACCAGGCGAAATACAACGGCAAACTCTAGGAGCACCTCGCAGAAATAACTGTGAAAGTCTTAAGTTCGACAAATAATGGCGTATCACTTCTGGTGAAATGGCCAGATAAAGTTTGAAGATGCGACTATGGTAAAACGGGGAGCAATTGGTAGGAGTAACTATGACTCTCTTAAGGTCCCCAAAGGCCTCGTCACCAGGCGGAATAAATCGGCAAAACTCGAGGAGCAAATAGCAGAAATTGCTGTGATAGTCATAAGGTCGACAAATAAAGGCGTATCGCTTCTGATGAACTGACCAGAGAAAGCTTGAATATGTGACTATGGTAAAACGGGGAGCAACTGGTATGAGTAACTATGACTTTCTTAAGGTAGCCCAATGCCTCGTTACCAACGGAAATAATCGGCAAACTCGAGGAGCACTTGGCAGGAGTAACTGTGAAAATCTTAAGGTCGACAAATAATGGTGTATCACTTCTGGTGAACCGGCCTGAGAAAGCTGGAAGACGTGACTGTGATAAAACTCGCAGCAACTGGCAAGAGTAACTATGACACTCTTAATGTAGATAAATGCTCGTAACCAGGCGAAATACATCGGCAAACTCGAGGAGCACCTGGCAGAAATAACTATGAAAGGCTTAAGTTCGACAAATAATGGCGTACCACTTCTGGTGAACTGGCCAGATAAAGTTTGAAGATGCGACTATGGTAAAATGGGGAGCAATTAGTAGGAGTAAGTACGACTCTCTTAAGGTAGTCAAATGCCTCGTCACCAGGCGGAATAAATCGGCAAACTCGAGGAGCAAATAGCAGAAATAACTGTGAAAGTCTTAAGGTCGACAAATAAAGGCGTAACGCTCGTGGTGACTGGCACGAGAGAGCTTGAACATTTGACTGTGTTATTACGTGGAGCAACTTGCAGGAGCAACAATGACTCTCTTAATGTTGCCAATGCTCGTCGCTTGGCAAAAAACATCGGATAACTCGAGGAGCACCTGGCAGAAATAACTGTGAAAGTCTTAAGGTCGACAAATAATGGCGCATAGCTTCTGATGAACTGACCACAGAAAGATTGAATGTGTGACTATGGTAAAGCGTCGAGCAACTTGTATGAGTAACTATGACTCTCTTAAGGTAGCCAAATGCCTCGTCAGCAATGGATTAAATCAGCAAACCCGAGGAGAACCTGGCAGGAGTAACTGTGAAAGTCTTAAGGTCGACAAATAATGGTGTAACACTTCTGGTGAAATTGCCAGAGAAAGCTGAAGACGTAACTGTGATAAAACACGGAGCAACTTGCAGGAGTAACTATGACTCTCTGAAGGTAGCCAAATGCTCATCACCAGGCGAAATACATCGGCAAATTCAAGGAGCACCTGACAGAAATGTCTGTGAAAGTCTTAAGTTCGACAAATAATGGCGTATCACTTCAGGTGAACTGGTCAGATAAAGGTTGAAGATGCGACTATGGTAAATCGGGGAGCAACTTGCAGGAGTAACTATGACTCTCTTAAGATAGCCAAATGCTCGTCACCAGGCGAAATACATCGGAAAACTCGAGGAGCACCTGGCAGAAATAACTGTGAAAGTCTTAAGTTCGACAAATAATGGCGTATCACTTCTGGTGAACTGGCCAGATAAAGTTTGAAGATGCGATTATGGTGAAACGGGGAGCAATTGGTAGGAGTAACTATGCCTCTCTTAAGGTAGCCAAATGCCTCGTCACCAATGGAATAAATTGGTCAACCCGAGGAGCAAATAGCAGAAATAACTGTGAAAGCCTTAAGGTCGACAAATAAATGCGTATCGCATGTGGTGAACTGGCCCAAGAAAGCTTGAACATTTGACTGTTTTAAAACGTGGAGCAACTATGACTCTCTTAATGTTGCCAATGCGCGTCGCCCGGCAAAAAACATCGGAAAACTCGAGGAGCACCTGGCAGAAATAACTGTGAAAGTCTTACGGTCGACAAAGAATGGCGTATCGTTTCTGATGAACTGACCAGAGAAAGCTTTAATATGTGACTATGGTAAAGCGTCGAGCAACTGGTATGAGTAACTATGACTCTCTTAAGGTGGCCAAATGTCTCGTCACCAACGGAAATAATCGGCAAACTCGAGGAGCACTTGGCAGGAGTAACTGTGAAAATCTTAAGGTCGACAATTAATGGTGTATCACTTCTGTTGAACCGGCCAGAGAAAGCTTGAAGACGTGACTGTGATAAAACACGGAGCAACAGGCAGGAGTAACAATGACACACTTAATTTAGCTCAATGTTCGTCACCATGCGAAATACAACGGCAAACTCTTGGAGCACCTCGCAGAAATAACTGTGATAGTCTTAAGTTCAACAAATAATGGCGTATCACTTCTGGTGAAATGGCCAGAGAAAGCTGAAGACGTAACTGTGATAAAACACGGAGCAACTTTCAGGAGTAACTATGACTCTCTGAAGGTAGCCAAATGCTCGTCACCAGGCGAAATACATCGGTAAACTCGAGGAGCACCTGTCAGAAATGACTGTGAAAGTCTTAAGTTCGACAAATAATGGCGTATCACTTCAGGTGAACTGGTCAGATAAAGGTTGAAGATGCGACTATGGTAAATCGGGGAGCAACTTGCAGGAGTAACTATGACTCTCTTAAGATAGCCAAATGCTCGTCACCAGGCGAAATACATCGGAAAACTCGAGGAGCACCTGGCAGAAATAACTGTGAAAGTCTTAAGTTCGACAAATAATGGCGTATCACTTCTGGTGAACTGGCCAGATAAAGTTTGAAGTTGCGATTATGGTAAAACGGGGAGCAATTGGTAGGAGTAACTATGCCTCTCTTAAGGTAGCCAAATGCCTCGTCACCAATGGAATAAATCGGTCAACCCGAGGAGCAAATAGCAGAAATAACTGTGAAAGTCTTAAGGTCGACAAATAAAGGCGTATCGCATGTGGGAACTGGCCCAAGAAAGCTTGAACATTTGACGGTTTTAAAACGTGGAGCAACTATGACTCTCTTAAGGTTGCCAATGCGCGTCGCCCGGCAAAAAACATCGGAAAACTCGAGGAGCACCTGGCAGAAATAACTGTGAAAGTCTTACGGTCGACAAAGAATGGCGTATCGTTTCTGATGAACTGACCAGAGAAAGCTTGAATATGTGACTATGGTAAAGCGTCGAGCAACTGGTATGAGTAACTATGACTCTCTTAAGGTAGCCAAATGCCTCGTCACCAATGGAGTAAATAGGTCAACCCGAGGAGCACCTGCCAGGAGTAACTGTGAAAGTCTTAGGGACGACAAATAATGGTGTAACACTTCTGGTGAAATGGCCAGAGATAAATTGAAGACGTAACTGTGATAAAACAGGGTGCAACTTGCAGGAGTAACTATGACTCTCTTATGGTAGCCAAATGCTCGTCACCAGGCGAAATAGATCAGCAAACTCGAGGAGCACCTGGCAGAAATAACTGTGAAATTCTTCCGGTCGACAGATAATGGCGTATCGCTTGAGATGAACAGACAAGAGAAAGCTTGAATATGTGACTATTGTAAAACGGGAAGCAACTGGTATGAGTAACTATGATACTCTTAATGTAGCCAAATGCTCGTCACCAGCGAAATACATCGGCAAATTCGAGGAGCACCTGGCAGAAATAACTGTGAAAGTCTTAAGTTCGACAAATAATGGCGTATCGCTTCTGATGAACTGACCAGAGAAAGCTTGAAAATGTGACTATGGTAAAACGGGGAGCAACTGGTAAGAGTAACTATGACTCTCTTAAGGTGGCCAAATGTCTCGTCACCAACGGAAATAATCGGCAAACTCGAGGAGCACTTGGCAGGAGTAACTGTGAAAATCTTAAGGTCGACAATTAATGGTGTATCACTTCTGTTGAACCGGCCAGAGAAAGCTTGAAGACGTGACTGTGATAAAACACGGAGCAACTGGCAGGAGTAACAATGACACACTTAATTTAGCTCAATGTTCGTCACCAGGCGAAATACAACGGCAAACTCTAGGAGCACCTCGCAGAAACAACTGTGAAAGTCTTAAGTTCAACAAATAATGGCGTATCACTTCTGGTGAAATGGCCAGATAAAGTTTGAAGATGCGACTATGGTAAAACGGGTAGCAATTGGTAGGAGTAACTATGACTCTCTTAAGGTCCCCAAATGCCTCGTCACCAGGCGGAATAAATCGGCAAAACTCGAGGAGCAAATAGCAGAAATTACTGTGATAGTCATAAGGTCGACAAATAAAGGCGTATCGCTTCTGATGAACTGACCAGAGAAAGCTTGAATATGTGACTACGGTAAAACGGTGAGCAACTGGTATGAGTAACTATGACTCTCTTAAGGCAGCCCAATGCCTCGTCACCAACGGAAATAATTGGCAAACTCGAGGAGCACTTGGCAGGAGTAACTGTGAAAATCTTAAGGTCGACAATTAATGGTGTATCACTTCTGGTGAACCGGCCAGAGAAAGCTTGAAGACGTGACTGTGATAAAACTCGCAGCAACTGGCAGGAGTAACTATGACACTCTTAATGTAGCCAAATGCTCGTAACCAGGCGAAATATATCGGCAAACTCGAGGAGCACCTGGAAGAAATAACTGTGAAAATCTTACGGTCGACAAAGAATGGCGTATCGTTTCTGATGAACTGACCAGAGAAAGCTTGAATATGTGACTATGGTAAAGCGTCGAGCAACTGGTATGAGTAACTATGACTCTCTTAAGGTGGCCAAATGTCTCGTCACCAACGGAAATAATCGGCAAACTCGAGGAGCACTTGGCAGGAGTAACTGTGAAAATCTTAAGGTCGACAATTAATGGTGTATCACTTCTGTTGAACCGGCCAGAGAAAGCTTGAAGACGTGACTGTGATAAAACACGGAGCAACTGGCAGGAGTAACAATGACACACTTAATTTAGCTCAATGATCGTCACCAGACGAAATACAACGGCAAACTCTAGGAGCACCTCGCAGAAATAACTGTGAAAGTCACAAGTTCAACAAATAATGGCGTATCACTTCTGGTGAAATGGCCAGATAAAGTTTGAAGATGCGACTATGGTAAAACGGGGAGCAATTGGTAGGAGTAACTATGACTCTCTTAAGGTCCCCAAATGCCTCGTCACCGGGCGGAATAAATCGGCAAAACTCGAGGAGCAAATAGCAGAAATTACTGTGATAGTCATAAGGTCGACAAATAAAGGCGTAACGCTTCTGATGAAATGACCAGAGAAAGCTTGAATATGTGACTATGGTAAAACGGGGAGCAACTGGTATGAGTAACTATGACTCTTTTAAGGCAGCCCAATGCCTCGTCACCAACGGAAATAATCGGCAAACTCGAGGAGCACTTGGCAGGAGTAACTGTGAAAATCTTAAGGTCGACAAATAATGGTGTATCACTTCTGGTGAACCGGCCAGAGAAAGCTTGAAGACGTGACTGTGATAAAACTCGCAGCAACTGGCAGGAGTAACTATGACACTCTTAATGTAGCCAAATGCTCGTAACCAGGCGAAATACATCGGCAAACTCGAGGAGCACCTGGCAGAAATAACTGTGAAAGGCTTAAGTTCGACAAATAAAGGCGTACCACTTCTAGTGAACTGGCCAGATAAAGTTTGAAGATGCGACTATGGTAAAATGGGGAGCAATTAGTAGGAGTAAGTACGACTCTCTTAAGGTAGCCAAATGCCTCGTCACCAGGCGGAATAAATCGGCAAACTCGAGGAGCAAATAGCAGAAATAACTGTGAAAGTCTTAAGGTCGACAAATAATGGCGCATCTCTTCTTATGAACTGACCACAGCAAGATTGAATGTGTGACTATGGTAAAGCGTCGAGCAACTTGTATGAGTAACTATGACTCTCTTAAGGTAGCCAAATGCCTCGTCAGCAATGGTTTAAATCAGCAAACCTGAGGAGCACCTGGCAGGAGTAACTGTGAAAGTCTTAAGGTCGACAAATAATGGCGTATCACTTCTGGTGAAATTGCCAGAGAAAGCTGAAGACGTAACTGTGATAAAACACGGAGCAACTTTCAGGAGTAACTATGACTCTCTGAAGGTAGCCAAATGCTCGTCACCAGGCGAAATACATCGGTAAACTCGAGGAGCACCTGTCAGAAATGACTGTGAAAGTCTTAAGTTCGACAAATAATGGCGTATCACTTCAGGTGAACTGGTCAGATAAAGGTTGAAGATGCGACTATGGTAAATCGGGGAGCAACTTGCAGGAGTAACTATGACTCTCTTAAGATAGCCAAATGCTCGTCACCAGGCGAAATACATCAGAAAACTCGAGGAGCACCTGACAGAAATAACTGTGAAAGTCTTAAGTTCGACAAATAATGGCGTATCACTTCTGGTGAACCGGCCAGAGAAAGCTTGAATATGTGACTATGGTAAAGCGTCGAGCAACTGGTATGAGTAACTATGACTCTCTTAAGGTGGCCAAATGTCTCGTCACCAACGGAAATAATCGGCAAACTCGAGGAGCACTTGGCAGGAGTAACTGTGAAAATCTTAAGGTCGACAATTAATGGTGTATCACTTCTGTTGAACCGGCCAGAGAAAGCTTGAAGACGTGACTGTGATAAAACACGGAGCAACTGGCAGGAGTAACAATGACACACTTAATTTAGCTCAATGTTCGTCACCAGGCGAAATACAACGGCAAACTCTAGGAGCACCTCGCAGAAACAACTGTGAAAGTCTTAAGTTCAACAAATAATGGCGTATCACTTCTGGTGAAATGGCCAGATAAAGTTTGAAGATGCCACTATGGTAAAACGGGTAGCAATTGGTAGGAGTAACTATGACTCTCTTAAGGTCCCCAAATGCCTCGTCACCAGGCGGAATAAATCGGCAAAACTCGAGGAGCAAATAGCAGAAATTACTGTGATAGTCATAAGGTCGACAAATAAAGGCGTATCGCTTCTGATGAACTGACCAGAGAAAGCTTGAATATGTGACTACGGTAAAACGGTGAGCAACTGGTATGAGTAACTATGACTCTCTTAAGGCAGCCCAATGCCTCGTCACCAACGGAAATAATCGGCAAACTCGAGGAGCACTTGGCAGGAGTAACTGTGAAAATCTTAAGGTCGACAATTAATGGTGTATCACTTCTGGTGAACCGGCCAGAGAAAGCTTGAAGACGTGACTGTGATAAAACTCGCAGCAACTGGCAGGAGTAACTATGACACTCTTAATGTAGCCAAATGCTCGTAACCAGGCGAAATATATCGGCAAACTCGAGGAGCACCTGGCAGAAATAACTGTGAAAGGCTTAAGTTCGACAAATAAAGGCGTACCACTTCTGGTGAACTGGCCAGATAAAGTTTGAAGATGCGACTATGGTAAAATGGGGAGCAATTAGTAGGAGTAAGTACGACTCTCTTAAGGTAGCCAAATGCCTCGTCACCAGGCGGAATAAATCGGCAAACTCGAGGAGCAAATAGCAGAAATAACTGTGAAAGTCTTAATGTCGACAAATAATGGCGCATCGCTTCTGATGAACTGACCACAGCAAGATTGAATGTGTGACTATGGTAAAGCGTCGAGCAACTTGTATGAGTAACTATGACTCTCTTAAGGTAGCCAAATGCCTCGTCAGCAATGGTTTAAATCAGCAAACCTGAGGAGCACCTGGCAGGAGTAACTGTGAAAGTCTTAAGGTCGACAAATAATGGTGTAACACTTCTGGTGAAATTGCCAGAGAAAGCTGAAGACGTAACTGTGATAAAACACGGAGCAAATTGCAGGAGTAACTATGACTCTCTGAAGGTAGCCAAATGCTAGTCACCAGGCGAAATACATCGGCAAACTCGAGGAGCACCTGTCAGAAATGACTGTGACAATTTTCAAGTTCGACAAATAATGGCGTATCACTTCAGGTGAAATGGTCAGATAAAGGTTGAAGATGCGACTATGGTAAATCGGGGAGCAACTTGCAGGAGTAACTATGACTCTCTTAAGATAGCCAAATGCTCGTCACCAGGCGAAATACATCGGAAAAATCGAGGAGCACCTGGCAGAAATAACTGTGAAAGTCTTAAGTTCGACAAATAATGGCGTATCACTTCTGGTGAACTGGCCAGATAAAGTTTGAAGATGCGATTATGGTAAAACGGGGAGCAATTGGTAGGAGTAACTATGCCTCTCTTAAGGTAGCCAAATGCCTCGTCACCAATGGAATAAATCGGTCAACCCGAGGAGCAAATAGCAGAAATAACTGTGAAAGTCTTAAGGTCGACAAGTAAATGCGTATCGCATGGGGTGAACTGGCCCAAGAAAGCTTGAACATTTGACTGTTTTAAATCGTGGAGCAACTATGACTCTCTTAAGGTTGCCAATGCGCGTCGCCCGGCAAAAAACATCGGAAAACTTGAGGAGCACCTGGCAGAAATAACTGTGAAAATCTTACGGTCGACAAAGAATGGCGTATCGTTTCTGATGAACTGACCAGAGAAAGCTTGAATATGTGACTATGGTAAAGCGTCGAGCAACTGGTATGAGTAACTATGACTCTCTTAAGGTGGCCAAATGTCTCGTCACCAACGGAAATAATCGGCAAACTCGAGGAGCACTTGGCAGGAGTAACTGTGAAAATCTTAAGGTCGACAATTAATGGTGTATCACTTCTGTTGAACCGGCCAGAGAAAGCTTGAAGACGTGACTGTGATAAAACACGGAGCAACTGGCAGGAGTAACAATGACACACTTAATTTAGCTCAATGATCGTCACCAGACGAAATACAACGGCAAACTCTAGGAGCACCTCGCAGAAATAACTGTGAAAGTCTCAAGTTCAACAAATAATGGCGTATCACTTCTGGTGAAATGGCCAGATAAAGTTTGAAGATGCGACTATGGTAAAACGGGGAGCAATTGGTAGGAGTAACTATGACTCTCTTAAGGTCCCCAAATGCCTCGTCACCAGGCGGAATAAATCGGCAAAACTCGAGGAGCAAATAGCAGAAATTACTGTGATAGTCATAAGGTCGACAAATAAAGGCGTATCGCTTCTGATGAACTGACCAGAGAAAGCTTGAATATGTGACTACGGTAAAACGGTGAGCAACTGGTATGAGTAACTATGACTCTCTTAAGGCAGCCCAATGCCTCGTCACCAACGGAAATAATCGGCAAACTCGAGGAGCACTTGGCAGGAGTAACTGTGAAAATCTTAAGGTCGACAATTAATGGTGTATCACTTCTGGTGAACCGGCCAGAGAAAGCTTGAAGACGTGACTGTGATAAAACTCGCAGCAACTGGCAGGAGTAACTATGACACTCTTAATGTAGCCAAATGCTCGTAACCAGGCGAAATATATCGGCAAACTCGAGGAGCACCTGGCAGAAATAACTGTGAAAGGCTTAAGTTCGACAAATAAAGGCGTACCACTTCTGGTGAACTGGCCAGATAAAGTTTGAAGATGCGACTATGGTAAAATGGGGAGCAATTAGTAGGAGTAAGTACGACTCTCTTAAGGTAGCCAAATGCCTCGTCACCAGGCGGAATAAATCGGCAAACTCGAGGAGCAAATAGCAGAAATAACTGTGAAAGTCTTAATGTCGACAAATAATGGCGCATCGCTTCTGATGAACTGACCACAGCAAGATTGAATGTGTGACTATGGTAAAGCGTCGAGCAACTTGTATGAGTAACTATGACTCTCTTAAGGTAGCCAAATGCCTCGTCAGCAATGGTTTAAATCAGCAAACCTGAGGAGCACCTGGCAGGAGTAACTGTGAAAGTCTTAAGGTCGACAAATAATGGTGTAACACTTCTGGTGAAATTGCCAGAGAAAGCTGAAGACGTAACTGTGATAAAACACGGAGCAAATTGCAGGAGTAACTATGACTCTCTGAAGGTAGCCAAATGCTAGTCACCAGGCGAAATACATCGGCAAACTCGAGGAGCACCTGTCAGAAATGACTGTGACAGTTTTAAGTTCGACAAATAATGGCGTATCACTTCAGGTGAAATGGTCAGATAAAGGTTGAAGATGCGACTATGGTAAATCGGGGAGCAACTTGCAGGAGTAACTATGACTCTCTTAAGATAGCCAAATGCTCGTCACCAGGCGAAATACATCGGAAAAATCGAGGAGCACCTGGCAGAAATAACTGTGAAAGTCTTAAGTTCGACAAATAATGGCGTATCACTTCTGGTGAACTGGCCAGATAAAGTTTGAAGATGCGATTATGGTAAAACGGGGAGCAATTGGTAGGAGTAACTATGCCTCTCTTAAGGTAGCCAAATGCCTCGTCACCAATGGAATAAATCGGTCAACCCGAGGAGCAAATAGCAGAAATAACTGTGAAAGTCTTAAGGTCGACAAATAAATGCGTATCGCATGGGGTGAACTGGCCCAAGAAAGCTTGAACATTTGACTGTTTTAAATCGTGGAGCAACTATGACTCTCTTAAGGTTGCCAATGCGCGTCGCCCGGCAAAAAACATCGGAAAACTTGAGGAGCACCTGGCAGAAATAACTGTGAAAATCTTACGGTCGACAAAGAATGGCGTATCGTTTCTGATGAACTGACCAGAGAAAGCTTGAATATGTGACTATGGTAAAGCGTCGAGCAACTGGTATGAGTAACTATGACTCTCTTAAGGTGGCCAAATGTCTCGTCACCAACGGAAATAATCGGCAAACTCGAGGAGCACTTGGCAGGAGTAACTGTGAAAATCTTAAGGTCGACAATTAATGGTGTATCACTTCTGTTGAACCGGCCAGAGAAAGCTTGAAGACGTGACTGTGATAAAACACGGAGCAACTGGCAGGAGTAACAATGACACACTTAATTTAGCTCAATGATCGTCACCAGACGAAATACAACGGCAAACTCTAGGAGCACCTCGCAGAAATAACTGTGAAAGTCTCAAGTTCTACAAATAATGGCGTATCACTTCTGGTGAAATGGCCAGATAAAGTTTGAAGATGCGACTATGGTAAAACGGGGAGCAATTGGTAGGAGTAACTATGACTCTCTTAAGGTCCCCAAATGCCTCGTCACCAGGCGGAATAAATCGGCAAAACTCGAGGAGCAAATAGCAGAAATTACTGTGATAGTCATAAGGTCGACAAATAAAGGCGTATCGCTTCTGATGAACTGACCAGAGAAAGCTTGAATATGTGACTATGGTAAAACGGGGAGCAACTGGTATGAGTAACTATGACTCTTTTAAGGCAGCCCAATGCCTCGTCACCAACGGAAATAATCGGCAAACTCGAGGAGCACTTGGCAGGAGTAACTGTGAAAATCTTAAGGTCGACAAAT
Organism: Schistocerca cancellata; assembly: GCF_023864275.1. Taxonomy (NCBI): domain Eukaryota; kingdom Metazoa; phylum Arthropoda; class Insecta; order Orthoptera; family Acrididae; genus Schistocerca; species Schistocerca cancellata. Next base: position 1,783,489 of record NW_026046810.1, on the reverse strand, counting down.
AATGGTGTATCACTTCTGGTGAACCGGCCAGAGAAAGCTTGAAGACGTGACTGTGATAAAACTCGCAGCAACTGGCAGGAGTAACTATGACACTCTTAATGTAGCCAAATGCTCGTAACCAGGCGAAATACATCGGCAAACTCGAGGAGCACCTGGCAGAAATAACTGTGAAAGGCTTAAGTTCGACAAATAAAGGCGTACCACTTCTAGTGAACTGGCCAGATAAAGTTTGAAGATGCGACTATGGTAAAATGGGGAGCAATTAGTAGGAGTAAGTACGACTCTCTTAAGGTAGCCAAATGCCTCGTCACCAGGCGGAATAAATCGGCAAACTCGAGGAGCAAATAGCAGAAATAACTGTGAAAGGCGTAAGGTCGACAAATAATGGCGCATCTCTTCTTATGAACTGACCACAGCAAGATTGAATGTGTGACTATGGTAAAGCGTCGAGCAACTTGTATGAGTAACTATGACTCTCTTAAGGTAGCCAAATGCCTCGTCAGCAATGGATTAAATCAGCAAACCTGAGGAGCACCTGGCAGGAGTAACTGTGAAAGTCTTAAGGTCGACAAATAATGGTGTAACACTTCTGGTGAAATTGCCAGAGAAAGCTGAAGACGTAACTGTGATAAAACACGGAGCAACTTTCAGGAGTAACTATGACTCTCTGAAGGTAGCCAAATGCTCGTCACCAGGCGAAATACATCGGTAAACTCGAGGAGCACCTGTCAGAAATGACTGTGAAAGTCTTAAGTTCGACAAATAATGGCGTATCACTTCAGGTGAACTGGTCAGATAAAGGTTGAAGATGCGACTATGGTAAATCGGGGAGCAACTTGCAGGAGTAACTATGACTCTCTTAAGATAGCCAAATGCTCGTCACCAGGCGAAATACATCAGAAAACTCGAGGAGCACCTGACAGAAATAACTGTGAAAGTCTTAAGTTCGACAAATAATGGCGTATCACTTCTGGTGAACTGGCCAGATAAAGTATGAAGATGCGATTATGGTAAAACGGGGAGCAATTGGTAGGAGTAACTATGCCTCTCTTAAGGTAGCCAAATGCCTCGTCACCAATGGAATAAATCGGTGAACCCGAGGAGCAAATAGCAGAAATAACTGTGAAAGTCTTAAGGTCGACAAATAAAGGCGTATCGCATGTGGTGAACTGGCCCAAGAAAGCTTGAACATTTGACTGTTTTAAAACGTGGAGCAACTATGACTCTCTTAAGATAGCCAATGCGCGTCGCCCGGCAAAAAACATCGGAAAACTCGAGGAGCACCTGGCAGAAATAACTGTGAAAGTCTTACGGTCGACAAAGAATGGCGTATCGTTTCTGATGAACTGACCAGAGAAAGCTTGAATATGTGACTATGGTAAAGCGTCGAGTAACTGGTATGAGTTACTATGACTCTCTTAAGGTAGCCAAATGCCTCGTCAGCAATGGAATAAATCGGTCAATCTGCGGAGCACCTGGCAGGAGTAACTGTGAAAGTCTTAGGGACGACAAATAATGGTGTAACACTTCTGGTGAAATGGCGAGAGATAAATTGAAGACGTAACTGTTATAAAACAGGGTGCAACTTGCAGGAGTAACTATGACTCTCTTATGGTAGCCAAATGCTCGTCACCAGGCGAAATAGATCAGCAAACTCGAGGAGCACCTGGCAGAAATAACTGTGAAATTCTTAAGGTCGACAGATAATGGCGTATCGCTTGAGATGAACAGACAAGAGAAAGCTTGAATATATGACTATGGTAAAACGGGAAGCAACTGGTATGAGTAACTATGACACTCTTAATGTAGCAAAATGCTCGTCACCAGCGAAATACATCGGCAAATTCGAGGAGCACCTGGCAGAAATAACTGTCAAAGTCTTAAGTTCGACAAATAATGGCGTATCGCTTCTGATGAACTGACCAGAGAAAGCTTGAAGATGTGACTATGGTAAAACGGGGAGCAACTGGTAAGAGTAACTATGACTCTCTTAAGGTGGCCAAATGTCTCGTCACCAACGGAAATAATCGGCAAACTCGAGGAGCACTTGGCAGGAGTAACTGTGAAAATCTTAAGGTCGACAATTAATGGCGTATCACTTCTGTTGAACCGGCCAGAGAAAGCTTGAAGACGTGACTGTGATAAAACACGGAGCAACTGGCAGGAGTAACAATGACACACTTAATTTAGCTCAATGTTCGTCACCAGGCGAAATACAACGGCAAACTCTAGGAGCACCTCGCAGAAATAACTGTGAAAGTCTTAAGATCAACAAATAATGGCGTATCACCTCTGGTGAACTGGCAAGATAAAGTTTGAAGATGCGACTATGAAAAAACGGGGAGCAATTGGTAGGAGTAACTATGACTCTCTTAAGGTCCCCAAAATGCCTCGTCACCAGGCGGAATAAATCGGGAAAACTCGAGGAGCAAATAGCAGAAATTACTGTGATAGTCATAAGGTCGACAAATAAAGGCGTATCGGTTCTGATGAACTGACCAGAGAAAGCTTGAATATGTGACTATGGTAAAACGGGGAGCAACTGGTATGAGTAACTATGACTCTCTTAAGGTAGCCCAATGCCTCGTCACAACGGAAATAATCGGCAAACTCGAGGAGCACTTGGCAGGAGTAACTGTGAAAATCTTAAGGTCGACAAATAATGGTGTATCACTTCTGGTGAACCGGCCAGAGAAAGCTTGAAGACGTGACTGTGATAAAACTCGCAGCAACTGGCAGTAGTAACTATGACACTCTTATTGTAGCCAAATGCTCGTAACCAGGCGAAATACATCGGCAAACTCGAGGATCACCTGGAAGAAGTAACTGTGAAAGGCTTAAGTTCGACAAATAATGGCGTACCACTTCTGGTGAACTGGCAACATAAAGTTTGAAGATGTGACTATGGTAAAATGGGGAGCAATTAGTAGGAGGAAGTACGACTCTCTTAAGGTAGCCAAATGCCTCGTCACCAGGCGGAATAAATCGGCAAACTCGAGGAGCACTTGGCAGGAGTAACTGTGAAAATCTTAAGGTCGACAATTAATGGTGTATCACTTCTGGTGAACCGGCCAGAGAAAGCTTGAAGACGTGACTGTGATAAAACTCGCAGCAACTGGCAGGAGTAACTATGACACTCTTAATGTAGCCAAATGCTCGTAACCAGGCGAAATATATCGGCAAACTCGAGGAGCACCTGGCAGAAATAACTGTGAAAGGCTTAAGTTCGACAAATAAAGGCGTACCACTTCTGGTGAACTGGCCAGATAAAGTTTGAAGATGCGAATATGGTAAAATGGGGAGCAATTAGTAGGAGTAAGTACGACTCTCTTAAGGTAGCCAAATGCCTCGTCACCAGGCGGAATAAATCGGCAAACTCGAGGAGCAAATAGCAGAAATAACTGTGAAAGTCTTAATGTCGACAAATAATGGCGCATCGCTTCTGATGAACTGACCACAGCAAGATTGAATGTGTGACTATGGTAAAGCGTCGAGCAACTTGTATGAGTAACTATGACTCTCTTAAGGTAGCCAAATGCCTCGTCAGCAATGGTTTAAATCAGCAAACCTGAGGAGCACCTGGCAGGAGTAACTGTGAAAGTCTTAAGGTCGACAAATAATGGTGTAACACTTCTGGTGAAATTGCCAGAGAAAGCTGAAGACGTAACTGTGATAAAACACGGAGCAAATTGCAGGAGTAACTATGACTCTCTGAAGGTAGCCAAATGCTAGTCACCAGGCGAAATACATCGGCAAACTCGAGGAGCACCTGTCAGAAATGACTGTGACAGTTTTAAGTTCGACAAATAATGGCGTATCACTTCAGGTGAAATGGTCAGATAAAGGTTGAAGATGCGACTATGGTAAATCGGGGAGCAACTTGCAGGAGTAACTATGACTCTCTTAAGATAGCCAAATGCTCGTCACCAGGCGAAATACATCGGAAAAATCGAGGAGCACCTGGCAGAAATAACTGTGAAAGTCTTAAGTTCGACAAATAATGGCGTATCACTTCTGGTGAACTGGCCAGATAAAGTTTGAAGATGCGATTATGGTAAAACGGGGAGCAATTGGTAGGAGTAACTATGCCTCTCTTAAGGTAGCCAAATGCCTCGTCACCAATGGAATAAATCGGTCAACCCGAGGAGCAAATAGCAGAAATAACTGTGAAAGTCTTAAGGTCGACAAATAAATGCGTATCGCATGGGGTGAACTGGCCCAAGAAAGCTTGAACATTTGACTGTTTTAAATCGTGGAGCAACTATGACTCTCTTAAGGTTGCCAATGCGCGTCGCCCGGCAAAAAACATCGGAAAACTTGAGGAGCACCTGGCAGAAATAACTGTGAAAATCTTACGGTCGACAAAGAATGGCGTATCGTTTCTGATGAACTGACCAGAGAAAGCTTGAATATGTGACTATGGTAAAGCGTCGAGCAACTGGTATGAGTAACTATGACTCTCTTAAGGTGGCCAAATGTCTCGTCACCAACGGAAATAATCGGCAAACTCGAGGAGCACTTGGCAGGAGTAACTGTGAAAATCTTAAGGTCGACAATTAATGGTGTATCACTTCTGTTGAACCGGCCAGAGAAAGCTTGAAGACGTGACTGTGATAAAACACGGAGCAACTGGCAGGAGTAACAATGACACACTTAATTTAGCTCAATGATCGTCACCAGACGAAATACAACGGCAAACTCTAGGAGCACCTCGCAGAAATAACTGTGAAAGTCTCAAAATCAACAAATAATGGCGTATCACTTCTGGTGAAATGGCCAGATAAAGTTTGAAGATGCGACTATGGTAAAACGGGGAGCAATTGGTAGGAGTAACTATGACTCTCTTAAGGTCCCCAAATGCCTCGTCACCAGGCGGAATAAATCGGCAAAACTCGAGGAGCAAATAGCAGAAATTACTGTGATAGTCATAAGGTCGACAAATAAAGGCGTATCGCTTCTGATGAACTGACCAGAGAAAGCTTGAATATGTGACTATGGTAAAACGGGGAGCAACTGGTATGAGTAACTATGACTCTTTTAAGGCAGCCCAATGCCTCGTCACCAACGGAAATAATCGGCAAACTCGAGGAGCACTTGGCAGGAGTAACTGTGAAAATCTTAAGGTCGACAAATAATGGTGTATCACTTCTGGTGAACCGGCCAGAGAAAGCTTGAAGACGTGACTGTGATAAAACTCGCAGCAACTGGCAGGAGTAACTATGACACTCTTAATGTAGCCAAATGCTCGTAACCAGGCGAAATACATCGGCAAACTCGAGGAGCACCTGGCAGAAATAACTGTGAAAGGCTTAAGTTCGACAAATAAAGGCGTACCACTTCTAGTGAACTGGCCAGATAAAGTTTGAAGATGCGACTATGGTAAAATGGGGAGCAATTAGTAGGAGTAAGTACGACTCTCTTAAGGTAGCCAAATGCCTCGTCACCAGGCGGAATAAATCGGCAAACTCGAGGAGCAAATAGCAGAAATAACTGTGAAAGGCGTAAGGTCGACAAATAATGGCGCATCTCTTCTTATGAACTGACCACAGCAAGATTGAATGTGTGACTATGGTAAAGCGTCGAGCAACTTGTATGAGTAACTATGACTCTCTTAAGGTAGCCAAATGCCTCGTCAGCAATGGTTTAAATCAGCAAACCTGAGGAGCACCTGGCAGGAGTAACTGTGAAAGTCTTAAGGTCGACAAATAATGGTGTAACACTTCTGGTGAAATTGCCAGAGAAAGCTGAAGACGTAACTGTGATAAAACACGGAGCAACTTTCAGGAGTAACTATGACTCTCTGAAGGTAGCCAAATGCTCGTCACCAGGCGAAATACATCGGTAAACTCGAGGAGCACCTGTCAGAAATGACTGTGAAAGTCTTAAGTTCGACAAATAATGGCGTATCACTTCAGGTGAACTGGTCAGATAAAGGTTGAAGATGCGACTATGGTAAATCGGGGAGCAACTTGCAGGAGTAACTATGACTCTCTTAAGATAGCCAAATGCTCGTCACCAGGCGAAATACATCAGAAAACTCGAGGAGCACCTGACAGAAATAACTGTGAAAGTCTTAAGTTCGACAAATAATGGCGTATCACTTCTGGTGAACTGGCCAGATAAAGTATGAAGATGCGATTATGGTAAAACGGGGAGCAATTGGTAGGAGTAACTATGCCTCTCTTAAGGTAGCCAAATGCCTCGTCACCAATGGAATAAATCGGTGAACCCGAGGAGCAAATAGCAGAAATAACTGTGAAAGTCTTAAGGTCGACAAATAAAGGCGTATCGCATGTGGTGAACTGGCCCAAGAAAGCTTGAACATTTGACTGTTTTAAAACGTGGAGCAACTATGACTCTCTTAAGATAGCCAATGCGCGTCGCCCGGCAAAAAACATCGGAAAACTCGAGGAGCACCTGGCAGAAATAACTGTGAAAGTCTTACGGTCGACAAAGAATGGCGTATCGTTTCTGATGAACTGACCAGAGAAAGCTTGAATATGTGACTATGGTAAAGCGTCGAGTAACTGGTATGAGTTACTATGACTCTCTTAAGGTAGCCAAATGCCTCGTCAGCAATGGAATAAATCGGTCAATCTGCGGAGCACCTGGCAGGAGTAACTGTGAAAGTCTTAGGGACGACAAATAATGGTGTAACACTTCTGGTGAAATGGCGAGAGATAAATTGAAGACGTAACTGTTATAAAACAGGGTGCAACTTGCAGGAGTAACTATGACTCTCTTATGGTAGCCAAATGCTCGTCACCAGGCGAAATAGATCAGCAAACTCGAGGAGCACCTGGCAGAAATAACTGTGAAATTCTTAAGGTCGACAGATAATGGCGTATCGCTTGAGATGAACAGACAAGAGAAAGCTTGAATATATGACTATGGTAAAACGGGAAGCAACTGGTATGAGTAACTATGACACTCTTAATGTAGCAAAATGCTCGTCACCAGCGAAATACATCGGCAAATTCGAGGAGCACCTGGCAGAAATAACTGTCAAAGTCTTAAGTTCGACAAATAATGGCGTATCGCTTCTGATGAACTGACCAGAGAAAGCTTGAAGATGTGACTATGGTAAAACGGGGAGCAACTGGTAAGAGTAACTATGACTCTCTTAAGGTGGCCAAATGTCTCGTCACCAACGGAAATAATCGGCAAACTCGAGGAGCACTTGGCAGGAGTAACTGTGAAAATCTTAAGGTCGACAATTAATGGTGTATCACTTCTGTTGAACCGGCCAGAGAAAGCTTGAAGACGTGACTGTGATAAAACACGGAGCAACTGGCAGGAGTAACAATGACACACTTAATTTAGCTCAATGTTCGTCACCAGGCGAAATACAACGGCAAACTCTAGGAGCACCTCGCAGAAATAACTGTGAAAGTCTTAAGATCAACAAATAATGGCGTATCACCTCTGGTGAACTGGCAAGATAAAGTTTGAAGATGCGACTATGAAAAAACGGGGAGCAATTGGTAGGAGTAACTATGACTCTCTTAAGGTCCCCAAAATGCCTCGTCACCAGGCGGAATAAATCGGGAAAACTCGAGGAGCAAATAGCAGAAATTACTGTGATAGTCATAAGGTCGACAAATAAAGGCGTATCGGTTCTGATGAACTGACCAGAGAAAGCTTGAATATGTGACTATGGTAAAACGGGGAGCAACTGGTATGAGTAACTATGACTCTCTTAAGGTAGCCCAATGCCTCGTCACAACGGAAATAATCGGCAAACTCGAGGAGCACTTGGCAGGAGTAACTGTGAAAATCTTAAGGTCGACAAATAATGGTGTATCACTTCTGGTGAACCGGCCAGAGAAAGCTTGAAGACGTGACTGTGATAAAACTCGCAGCAACTGGCAGTAGTAACTATGACACTCTTATTGTAGCCAAATGCTCGTAACCAGGCGAAATACATCGGCAAACTCGAGGATCACCTGGAAGAAGTAACTGTGAAAGGCTTAAGTTCGACAAATAATGGCGTACCACTTCTGGTGAACTGGCAAGATAAAGTTTGAAGATGTGACTATGGTAAAATGGGGAGCAATTAGTAGGAGGAAGTACGACTCTCTTAAGGTAGCCAAATGCCTCGTCACCAGGCGGAATAAATCGGCAAACTCGAGGAGCAAATAGCAGAAATAACTGTGAAAGTCTTAAGGTCGACAAATAAAGGCGTATCGCTCGTGGTGACTGGCACGAGAAAGCTTGAACATTTGACTGTGTTATAACGTGGAGCAACTTGCAGGAGCAACAATGACTCTCTTAATATTGCCAATGCTCGTCGCTTCGCAAAAAACATCGGATAACTCGAGGAGCACCTGGCAGAAATAACTGTGAAAGTCTTAAGGTCGACAAATAATGGCGCATCGCTTCTGATGAACTGACCACAGAAAGATTGAATGTGTGACTATGGTAAAGCGTCGAGCAACTTGTATGAGTAACTATGACTCTCTTAAGGTAGCCAAATGCCTCGTCAGCAATGAATTAAATCAGCAAACCCGAGGAGAACCTGGCAGGATTAACTGTGAAAGTCTTAAGGTCGACAAATAATGGTGTAACACTTCTGGTGAAATTGCCAGAGAAAGCTGAAGACGTAACTGTGATAAAACACGGAGCAACTTGCAGGAGTAACTATGACTCTCTGAAGGTAGCCAAATGCTCATCACCAGGCGAAATACATCGGCAAATTCGAGGAGCTCCTGACAGAAATGTCTGTGAAAGTCTTAAGTTCGACAAATAATGGCGTATCACTTCAGGTGAACTGGTCAGATAAAGGTTGAAGATGCGACTATGGTAAATCGGGGAGCAACTTGCAGGAGTAACTATGACTCTCTTAAGATAGCCAAATGCTCGTCACCAGGCGAAATACATCGGAAAACTCGAGGAGCACCTGGCAGAAATAACTGTGAAAGTCTTAAGTTCGACAAATAATGGCGTATCACTTCTGGTGAACTGACCAGAGAAAGCTTGAATATGTGACTATGGTAAAACGGGAAGCAACTGGTATGAGTAACTATGACACCCTTAATGTAGCCAAATGCTCGTCACCTGCGAAATACATCGGCAAATTCGAGGAGCACCTGGCAGAAATAACTGTGAAAGTCTTACGGTCGACAAAGAATGGCGTATCGTTTCTGATGAACTGACCAGAGAAAGCTTTAATATGTGACTATGGTAAAGCGTCGAGCAACTGGTATGAGTAACTATGACTCTCTTAAGGTGGCCAAATGTCTCGTCACCAACGGAAATAATCGGCAAACTCGAGGAGCACTTGGCAGGAGTAACTGTGGAAATCTTAAGGTCGACAATTAATGGTGTATCACTTCTGTTGAACCGGCCAGAGAAAGCTTGAAGACGTGACTGTGATAAAACACGGAGCAACTAGCAGGAGTAACAATGACACACTTAATTTAGCTCAATGATCGTCACCAGGCGAAATAGAACGGCAAACTCTAGGAGCACCTCGCAGAAATAACTGTGAAAGTCTTAAGTACAACAAATAATGGCGTATCACTTCTGGTGAAATGGCCAGATAAAGTTTGAAGATGCGACTATGGTAAAACGTGGAGCAATTGGTAGGAGTAACTATGACTCTCTAAGGTCCCCAAATGCCTCGTCACCAGGCGGAATAAATCGGCAAAACTCGAGGAGCAAATAGCAGAAATTACTGTGATAGTCATAAGGTCGACAAATAAAGGCGTATCGCTTCTGATGAACTGACCAGAGAAAGCTTGAATATGTGACTATGGTAAAACGGGGAGCAACTGGTATGAGTAACTATGTCTCTCTTAAGGCAGCCCAATGCCTCGTCACCAACGGAAATAATCGGCAAACTCGAGGAGCACTTGGCAGGAGTAACTGTGAAAATCTTAAGGTCGACATATAATGGTGTATCACTTCTGGTGAACCGGCCAGAGAAAGCTTGAAGACGTGACTGTGATAAAACTCGCAGCAACTGGCAGGAGTAACTATGACACTCTTAATGTAGCCAAATGCTCGTAACCAGGCGAAATACATCGGCAAACTCGAGGAGCACCTGGCAGAAATAACTGTGAAAGGCTTAAGTTCGACTAATAAAGGCGTACCACTTCTGGTGAACTGGCCAGATAAAGTTTGAAGATGCGACTATGGTAAAATGGGGAGCAATTAGTAGGAGGAAGTACGACTCTCTTAAGGTAGCCAAATGCCTCGTCACCAGGCGGAATAAATCGGCAAACTCGAGGAGCAAATAGCAGAAATAACTGTGAAAGTCTTAAGGTCGACAAATAATGGCGCATCGCTTCTGATGAACTGACCACAGCAAGATTGAATGTGTGACTATGGTAAAGCGTCGAGCAACTTGTATGAGTAACTATGACTCTCTTAAGGTAGCCAAATGTCTCGTCAGCAATGGTTTAAATCAGCAAACCTGAGGAGCACCTGGCAGGAGTAACTGTGAAAGTCTTAAGGTCGACAAATAATGGTGTAACACTTCTGGTGAAATTGCCAGAGAAAGCTGAAGACGTAACTGTGATAAAACACGGAGCAACTTTCAGGAGTAACCTAGACTCTCTGAAGGTAGCCAAATGCTCGTCACCAGGCGAAATACATCGGTAAACTCGAGGAGCACCTGTCAGAAATGACTGTGAAAGTCTTAAGTTCGACAAATAATGGCGTATCACTTCAGGTGAACTGGTCAGATAAAGGTTGAAGATGCGACTATGGTAAATCGGGGAGCAACTTGCAGGAGTAACTATGACTCTCTTAAGATAGCCAAATGCTCGTCACCAGGCGAAATACATCGGAAAACTCGAGGAGCACCTGGCAGAAATAACTGTGAAAGTCTTAAGTTCGACAAATAATGGCGTATCACTTCTGGTGAACTGGCCAGATAAAGTTTGAAGATGCGATTATGGTAAAACGGGGAGCAATTGGTAGGAGTAACTATGCCTCTCTTAAGGTAGCCAAATGCCTCGTCACCAATGGAATAAATCGGTCAACCCGAGGAGCAAATAGCAGAAATAACTGTGAAAGTCTTAAGGTCGACAAATAAAGGCGTATCGCATGTGGTGAACTGGCCCAAGAAAGCTTGAACATTTGACTGTTTTAAAACGTGGAGCAACTATGACTCTCTTAAGGTTGCCAATGCGCGTCGCCCGGCAAAAAACATCGGAAAACTCGAGGAGCACCTGGCAGAAATAACTGTGAAAGTCTTACGGTCGACAAAGAATGGCGTATCGTTTCTGATGAACTGACCAGAGAAAGCTTGAATATGTGACTATGGTAAAGCGTCGAGCAACTGGTATGAGTAACTATGACTCTCTTAAGGTAGCCAAATGCCTCGTCACCAATGGAATAAATCGGTCAACCCGAGGAGCACCTGGCAGGAGTAACTGTGAAAGTCTTAGGGACGACAAATAATGGTGTAACACTTCTGGTGAAATGGCCAGAGATAAATTGAAGACGTAACTGTGATAAAACAGGGTGCAACTTGCAGGAGTAACTATGACTCTCTTATGGTAGCCAAATGCTCGTCACCAGGCGAAATAGATCAGCAAACTCGAGGAGCACCTGGCAGAAATAACTGTGAAATTATTAAGGTCGACAGATAATGGCGTATCGCTTGAGATGGACAGACAAGAAAAAGCTTGAATATGTGACTATGGTAAAACGGGAAGCAACTGGTATGAGTAACTATGACACTCTTAATGTAGCCCAATGCTCGTCACCAGCGAAATACATCGGCAAATTCGAGGAGCACCTGGCAGAAATAACTGTCAAAGTCTTAAGTTCGACAAATAATGGCGTATCGCTTCTGATGAACTGACCAGAGAAAGCTTGAAGATGTGACTATGGTAAAACGGGGAGCAACTGGTAAGAGTAACTATGACTCTCTTAAGGTGGCCAAATGTCTCGTCACCAACGGAAATAATCGGCAAACTCGAGGAGCACTTGGCAGGAGTAACTGTGAAAATCTTAAGGTCGACAATTAATGGTGTATCACTTCTGTTGAACCGGCCAGAGAAAGCTTGAAGACGTGACTGTGATAAAACACGGAGCAACTGGCAGGAGTAACAATGACACACTTAATTTAGCTCAATGTTCGTCACCAGGCGAAATACAACGGCAAACTCTAGGAGCACCTCGCAGAAATAACTGTGAAAGTCTTAAGTTCAACAAATAATGGCGTATCACTTCTGGTGAAATGGCCAGATAAAGTTTGAAGATGCGACTATGGTAAAACGGGGAGCAATTGGTAGGAGTAACTATGACTCTCTTAAGGTCCCCAAATGCCTCGTCACCAGGCGGTATAAATCGGCAAAACTCGAGGAGCAAATAGCAGAATATACTGTGATAGTCATAAGGTTGACAAATAAAGGCGTATCGCTTCTGATGAACTGACCAGAGAAAGCTTGAATATGTGACTACGGTAAAACAGGGAGCAACTGGTATGAGTAACTATGACTCTCTTAAGGCAGCCCAATGCCTCGTCACCAACGGAAATAATCGGCAAACACGAGGAGCACTTGGCAGGAGTAACTGTGAAAATCTTAAGGTCGACAATTAATGGTGTATCACTTCTGGTGAACCGGCCAGAGAAAGCTTGAAGACGTGACTGTGATAAAACTCGCAGCAACTGGCAGGAGTAACTATGACACTCTTAATGTAGCCAAATGCTCGTAACCAGGCGAAATACATCGGCAAATTCGAGGAGCACCTGGCAGAAATAACTGTCAAAGTCTTAAGTTCGACAAATAATGGCGTATCGCTTCTGATGAACGGACCAGAGAAAGCTTGAAGATGTGACTATGGTAAAACGGGGAGCAACTGGTAAGAGTAACTATGACTCTCTTAAGGTGGCCAAATGTCTCGTCACCAACGGAAATAATCGGCAAACTCGAGGAGCACTTGGCAGGAGTAACTGTGAAAATCTTAAGGTCGACAATTAATGGTGTATCACTTCTGTTGAACCGGCCAGAGAAAGCTTGAAGACGTGACTGTGATAAAACACGGAGCAACTGGCAGGAGTAACAATGACACACTTAATTTAGCTCAATGTTCGTCACCAGGCGAAATACAACGGCAAACTCTAGGAGCACCTCGCAGAAACAACTGTGAAAGTCTTAAGTTCAACAAATAATGGCGTATCACTTCTGGTGAAATGGCCAGATAAAGTTTGAAGTTGCGATATGGTACAACGGGGAGCAATTGGTAGGAGTAACTATGACTCTCTTAAGGTCCCCAAATGCTTCGTCACCAGGCGGAATCAATCGGCAAAACTCGAGGAGCAAATAGCAGAAATTAATGTGATAGTCATAAGGTCGACAAATAAAGGCGTATCTCTTCTGATGAACTGACCAGAGAAAGCTTAAATATGTGACCTTGGTAAAACGGGGAGCAACTGGTATGAGTAACTATGACTCTCTTAAGGCAGCCCAATGCCTCGTCACCAACGGAAATAATCGGCAAACTCGAGGAGCACTTGGCAGGAGTAACTGTGAAAATCTTAAGGTCGACAAATAATGGAGTATCACTTCTGGTGAACCGGCCAGAGAAAGCTTGAAGACGTGACTGTGATAAAACTCGCAGCAACTGGCAGGAGTAACTATGACACTCTTAATGTAGCCAAGTGCTCGTAACCAGGCGAAATACATCGGCAAACTCGAGGAGCACCTGGCAGAAATAACTGTGAAAGGCTTAAGTTCGACTAATAAAGGCGTACCACTTCTGGTGAACTGGCCAGATAAAGTTTGAAGATGCGACTATGGTAAAATGGGGAGCAATTAGTAGGAGTAAGTACGACTCTCTTAAGGTATCCAAATGCCTCGTCACCAGGCGGAATAAATCGGCAAACTCGAGGAGAAAATAGCAGAAATAACTGTGAAAGTCTTAAGGTCGACAAATAATGGCGCATCGCTTCTGATGAACTGACCACAGCAAGATTGAATGTGTGACTATGGTAAAGCGTCGAGCAACTTGTATGAGTAACTATGACTCTCTTAAGGTAGCCAAATGTCTCGTCAGCAATGGTTTAAATCAGCAAACCTGAGGAGCACCTGGCAGGAGTAACTGTGAAAGTCTTAAGGTCGACAAATAATGGTGTAACACTTCTGGTGAAATTGCCAGAGAAAGCTGAAAACGTAACTGTGATAAAACACGGAGCAACTTTCAGGAGTAACTATGACTCTCTGAAGGTAGCCAAATGCTCGTCACCAGGCGAAATACATCGGTAAACTCGAGGAGCACCTGTCAGAAATGACTGTGAAAGTCTTAAGTTCGACAAATAATGGCGTATCACTTCAGGTGAACTGGTCAGATAAAGGTTGAAGATGCGACTATGGTAAATCGGGGAGCAACTTGCAGGAGTAACTATGACTCTCTTAAGATAGCCAAATGCTCGTCACCAGGCGAAATACATCGGAAAACTCGAGGAGCACCTGGCAGAAATAACTGTGAAAGTCTTAAGTTCGACAAATAATGGCGTATCACTTCTGGTGAACTGGCCAGATAAAGTTTGAAGATGCGATTATGGTAAAACGGGGAGCAATTGGTAGGAGTAACTATGCCTCTCTTAAGGTAGCCAAATGCCTCGTCACCAATGGAATAAATCGGTCAACCCGAGGAGCAAATAGCAGAAATAACTGTGAAAGTCTTAAGGTCGACAAATAAAGGCGTATCGCATGTGGTGAACTGGCCCAAGAAAGCTTGAACATTTGACTGTTTTAAAACGTGGAGCAACTATGACTCTCTTAAGGTTGCCAATGCGCGTCGCCCGGCAAAAAACATCGGAAAACTCGAGGAGCACCTGGCAGAAATAACTGTGAAAGTCTTACGGTCGACAAAGAATGGCGTATCGTTTCTGATGAACTGACCAGAGAAAGCTTGAATATGTGACTATGGTAAAGCGTCGAGCAACTGGTATGAGTAACTATGACTCTCTTAAGGTAGCCAAATGCCTCGTCACCAATGGAATAAATCGGTCAACCCGAGGAGCACCTGGCAGGAGTAACTGTGAAAGTCTTAGGGACGACAAATAATGGTGTAACACTTCTGGTGAAATGGCCAGAGATAAATTGAAGACGTAACTGTGATAAAACAGGGTGCAACTTGCAGGAGTAACTATGACTCTCTTATGGTAGCCAAATGCTCGTCACCAGGCGAAATAGATCAGCAAACTCGAGGAGCACCTGGCAGAAATAACTGTGAAATTATTAAGGTCGACAGATAATGGCGTATCGCTTGAGATGAACAAACAAGAGAAAGCTTGAATATGTGACTATGGTAAAACGGGAAGCAACTGGTATGAGTAACTATGACACTCTTAATGTAGCCCAATGCTCGTCACCAGCGAAATACATCGGCAAATTCGAGGAGCACCTGGTAGAAATAACTGTCAAAGTCTTAAGTTCGACAAATAATGGCGTATCGCTTCTGATGAACTGACCAGAGAAAGCTTGAAGATGTGACTATGGTAAAACGGGGAGCAACTGGTAAGAGTAACTATGACTCTCTTAAGGTGGCCAAATGTCTCGTCACCAACGGAAATAATCGGCAAACTCGAGGAGCACTTGGCAGGAGTAACTGTGAAAATCTTAAGGTCGACAATTAATGGTGTATCACTTCTGTTGAACCGGCCAGAGAAAGCTTGAAGACGTGACTGTGATAAAACACGGAGCAACTGGCAGGAGTAACAATGACACACTTAATTTAGCTCAATGTTCGTCACCAGGCGAAATACAACGGCAAACTCTAGGAGCACCTCGCAGAAATAACTGTGAAAGTCTTAAGTTCAACAAATAATGGCGTATCACTTCTGGTGAAATGGCCAGATAAAGATTGAAGATGCGACTATGGTAAAACGGGGAGCAATTGGTAGGAGTAACTATGACTCTCTTAAGGTCCCCAAATGCCTCGTCACCAGGCGGAATAAATCGGCAAAACTCGAGGAGCAAATAGCAGAAATTACTGTGATAGTCATAAGGTCGACAAATAAAGGCGTATCGCTTCTGATGAACTGACCAGAGAAAGCTTGAATATGTGACTACGGTAAAACAGGGAGCAACTGGTATGAGTAACTATGACTCTCTTAAGGCAGCCCAATGCCTCGTCACCAACGGAAATAATCGGCAAACACGAGGAGCACTTGGCAGGAGTAACTGTGAAAATCTTAAGGTCGACAATTAATGGTGTATCACTTCTGGTGAACCGGCCAGAGAAAGCTTGAAGACGTGACTGTGATAAAACTCGCAGCAACTGGCAGGAGTAACTATGACACTCTTAATGTAGCCAAATGCTCGTAACCAGGCGAAATACATCGGCAAATTCGAGGAGCACCTGGCAGAAATAACTGTCAAAGTCTTAAGTTCGACAAATAATGGCGTATCGCTTCTGATGAACTGACCAGAGAAAGCTTGAAGATGTGACTATGGTATAACGGGGAGCAACTGGTAAGAGTAACTATGACTCTCTTAAGGTGGCCAAATGTCTCGTCACCAACGGAAATAATCGGCAAACTCGAGGAGCACTTGGCAGGAGTAACTGTGAAAGTCTTAAGGTCGACAAATAATGGCGCATCGCTTCTGATGAACTGACCACAGCAAGATTGAATGTGTGACTATGGTAAAGCGTCGAGCAACTTGTATGAGTAACTATGACTCTCTTAAGGCAGCCCAATGCCTCGTCACCAACGGAAATAATCCGCAAACACGAGGAGCACTTGGCAGGAGTAACTGTGAAAATCTTAAGGTCGACAATTAATGGTGTATCACTTCTGGTGAACCGGCCAGAGAAAGCTTGAAGACGTGACTGTGATAAAACTCGCAGCAACTGGCAGGAGTAACTATGACACTTTTAATGTAGCCAAATGCTCGTAACCAGGCGAAATACATCGGCAAATTCGAGGAGCACCTGGCAGAAATAACTGTCAAAGTCTTAAGTTCGACAAATAATGGCGTATCGCTTCTGATGAACTGACCAGAGAAAGCTTGAAGATGTGACTATGGTATAACGGGGAGCAACTGGTAAGAGTAACTATGACTCTCTTAAGGTGGCCAAATGTCTCGTCACCAACGGAAATAATCGGCAAACTCGAGGAGCACTTGGCAGGAGTAACTGTGAAAATCTTAAGGTCGACAATTAATGGTGTATCACTTCTGTTGAACCGGCCAGAGAAAGCTTGAAGACGTGACTGTGATAAAACACGGAGCAACTGGCAGGAGTAACAATGACACACTTAATTTAGCTCAATGTTCGTCACCAGGCGAAATACAACGGCAAACTCTAGGAGCACCTCGCAGAAACAACTGTGAAAGTCTTAAGTTCAACAAATAATGGCGTATCACTTCTGGTGAAATGGCCAGATAAAGTTTGAAGTTGCGATATGGTAAAACGGGGAGCAATTGGTAGGAGTAACTATGACTCTCTTAAGGTCCCCAAATGCTTCGTCACCAGGCGGAATCAATCGGCAAAACTCGAGGAGCAAATAGCAGAAATTAATGTGATAGTCATAAGGTCGACAAATAAAGGCGTATCTCTTCTGATGAACTGACCAGAGAAAGCTTAAATATGTGACTATGGTAAAACGGGGAGCAACTGGTATGAGTAACTATGACTCTCTTAAGGCAGCCCAATGCCTCGTCACCAACGGAAATAATCGGCAAACTCGAGGAGCACTTGGCAGGAGTAACTGTGAAAATCTTAAGGTCGACAAATAATGGTGTATCACTTCTGGTGAACCGGCCAGAGAAAGCTTGAAGACGTGACTGTGATAAAACTCGCAGCAACTGGCAGGAGTAACTATGACACTCTTAATGTAGCCAAGTGCTCGTAACCAGGCGAAATACATCGGTAAACTCGAGGAGCACCTGTCAGAAATGACTGTGAAAGTCTTAAGTTCGACAAATAATGGCGTATCACTTCAGGTGAACTGGTCAGATAAAGGTTGAAGATGCGACTATGGTAAATCGGGGAGCAACTTGCAGGAGTAACTATGACTCTCTTAAGATAGCCAAATGCTCGTCACCAGGCGAAATACATCGGAAAACTCGAGGAGCACCTGGCAGAAATAACTGTGAAAGTCTTAAGTTCGACAAATAATGGCGTATCACTTCTGGTGAACTGGCCAGATAAAGTTTGAAGATGCGATTATGGTAAAACGGGGAGCAATTGGTAGGAGTAACTATGCCTCTCTTAAGGTAGCCAAATGCCTCGTCACCAATGGAATAAATCGGTCAACCCGAGGAGCAAATAGCAGAAATAACTGTCAAAGTCTTAAGGTCGACAAATAAAGGCGTATCGCATGTGGTGAACTGGCCCAAGAAAGCTTGAACATTTGACTGTTTTAAAACGTGGAGCAACTATGACTCTCTTAAGGTTGCCAATGCGCGTCGCCCGGCAAAAAACATCGGAAAACTCGAGGAGCACCTGGCAGAAATAACTGTGGAAGTCTTACGGTCGACAAAGAATGGCGTATCGTTTCTGATAAACTGACCAGAGAAAGCTTGAATATGTGACTATGGTAAAGCGTCGAGCAACTGGTATGAGTAACTATGACTCTCTTAAGGTAGCCAAATGCCTCGTCACCAATGGAATAAATCGGTCAACCCGAGGAGCACCTGGCAGGAGTAACTGTGAAAGTCTTAGGGACGACAAATAATGGTGTAACACTTCTGGTGAAATGGCCAGAGATAAATTGAAGACGTAACTGTGATAAAACAGGGTGCAACTTGCAGGAGTAACTATGACTCTCTTATGGTAGCCAAATGCTCGTCACCAGGCGAAATAGATCAGCAAACTCGAGGAGCACCTGGCAGAAATAACTATGAAATTATTAAGGTCGACAGATAATTGCGTATCGCTTGAGATGAACAGACAAGAGAAAGCTTGAATATGTGACTATGGTAAAACGGGAAGCAACTGGTATGAGTAACTATGACACTCTTAATGTAGCCCAATGCTCGTCACCAGCGAAATACATCGGCAAATTCGAGGAGCACCTGGCAGAAATAACTGTCAAAGTCTTAAGTTCGACAAATAATGGCGTATCGCTTCTGATGAACTGACCAGAGAAAGCTTGAAGATGTGACTATGGTAAAACGGGGAGCAACTGGTAAGAGTAACTATGACTCTCTTAAGGTGGCCAGATGTCTCGTCACCAACGGAAATAATCGGCAAACTCGAGGAGCACTTGGCAGGAGTAACTGTGAAAATCTTAAGGTCGACAATTAATGGTGTATCACTTCTGTTGAACCGGCCAGAGAAAGCTTGAAGACGTGACTGTGATAAAACACGGAGCAACTGGCAGGAGTAACAATGACACACTTAATTTAGCTCAATGATCGTCACCAGGCGAAATACAACGGCAAACTCTAGGAGCACCTCGCAGAAATAACTGTGAAAGTCTTAAGTTCAACAAATAATGGCGTATCACTTCTGGTGAAATGGCCAGATAAAGTTTGAAGATGCGACTATGGTAAAACGGGGAGCAATTGGTAGGAGTAACTATGACTCTCTTAAGGTCCCCAAATGCCTCGTCACCAGGCGGAATAAATCGGCAAAACTCGAGGAGCAAATAGCAGAAATTACTGTGATAGTCATAAGGTCGACAAATAAAGGCGTATCGCTTCTGATGAACTGACCAGAGAAAGCCTGAATATGTGACTATGGTAAAACGGGGAGCAACTGGTATGAGTAACTATGACTCTCTTAAGGCAGCCCAATGCCTCGTCACCAACGGAAATAATCGGCAAACACGAGGAGCACTTGGCAGGAGTAACTGTGAAAATCTTAAGGTCGACAAATAATGGTGTCTCACTTCTGGTGAACCGGCCAGAGAAAGCTTGAAGACGTGACTGTGATAAAACTCGCAGCAACTAGCAGGAGTAACTATGACACTCTTAATGTAGCCAAATGCTCGTAACCAGGCGAAATACATCGGCAAACTCGAGGAGCACCTGGCAGAAATAACTGTGAAAGGCTTAAGTTCGACAAATAAAGGCGTACCACTTCTGGTGAACTGGCCAGATAAAGTTTGAAGATGCGACTATGGTAAAATGGGGAGCAATTAGTAGGAGTAAGTACGACTCTCTTAAGGTAGCCAAATGCCTCGTCACCAGGCGGAATAAATCGACAAACTCGAGGAGCAAATAGCAGAAATAACTGTGAAAGTCTTAAGGTCGACAAATAATGGCGCATCGCTTCTGATGAACTGACCACAGCAAGATTGAATGTGTGACTATGGTAAAGCGTCGAGCAACTTGTATGAGTAACTATGACTCTCTTAAGGCAGCCCAATGCCTCGTCACCAACGGAAATAATCGGCAAACACGAGGAGCACTTGGCAGGAGTAACTGTAAAGTCTTAAGGTCGACAAATAATGGTGTAACACTTCTGGTGAAATTGCCAGAGGAAGCTGAAGACGTAACTGTGATAAAACACGGAGCAACTTTCAGGAGTAACTATGACTCTCTGAAGGTAGCCAAATGCTCGTCACCAGGCGAAATACATCGGTAAACTCGAGGAGCACCTGTCAGAAATGACTGTGAAAGTCTTAAGTTCGACAAATAATGGCGTATCACTTCTGGTGAACTGGCCAGATAAAGTTTGAAGATGCGATTATGGTAAAACGGGGAGCAATTGGTAGGAGTAACTATGCCTCTCTTAAGGTAGCCAAATGCCTCGTCACCAATGGAATAAATCGGTCAACCCGAGGAGCAAATAGCAGAAATAACTGTGAAAGTCTTAAGGTCGACAAATAAAGGCGTATCGCATGTGGTGAACTGGCCCAAGAAAGCTTGAACATTTGACTGTTTTAAAACGTGGAGCAACTATGACTCTCTTAAGGTTGCCAATGCGCGTCGCCCGGCAAAAAACATCGGAAAACTCGAGGAGCACCTGGCAGAAATAACTGTGAAAGTCTTACGGTCGACAAAGAATGGCGTATCGTTTCTGATGAACTGACCAGAGAAAGATTGAATATGTGACTATGGTAAAGCGTCGAGCAACTGGTATGAGTAACTATGACTCTCTTAAGGTAGCCAAATGCCTCGTCACCAATGGAATAAATCGGTCAACCTGAGGAGCACCTGGCAGGAGTAACTGTGAAAGTCTTAGGGACGACAAATAATGGTGTAACACTTCTGGTGAAATGGCCAGAGATAAATTGAAGACGTAACTGTGATAAAACAGGGTGCAACTTGCAGGAGTAACTATGACTCTCTTATGGTAGCCAAATGCTCGTCACCAGGCGAAATAGATCAGCAAACGCGAGGAGCACCTGGTAGAAATAACTGTGAAATTCTTAAGGTCGACAGATAATGGCGTATCCCTTGAGATGAACAGACAAGAGAAAGCTTGAATATGTGACTATGGTAAAACGGGAAGCAACTGGTATGAGTAACTATGACACTCTTAATGTAGCCAAATGCTCGTCACCAGCGAAATACATCGGCAAACTCGAGGAGCACCTGGCAGAAATAACTGTGAAAGGCTTAAGTTCGACAAATAATGGCGTACCATTTCTGGTGAACTGGCCAGATAAAGTATGAAGATGCGACTATGGTAAAATGGGGAGCAGTTAGTAGGAGTAAGTACGACTCTCTTAAGGTAGCCAAATGCCTCGTCACCAGGCGGAATAATCGGCAAACTCGAGGAGCACTTGGCAGGAGTAACTGTGAAAATCTTAAGGTCGACAAATAATGGTGTATCACTTCTGGAGAACCGGCCAGAGAAAGCTTGAAGACGTGACTGTGATAAAACTCGCAGCAACTGGCAGGAGTAACTATGACACTCTTAATGTAGCCAAATGCTCGTAACCAGGCGAAATACATCGGCAAACTCGAGGAGCACCTGGCAGAAATAACTGTGAAAGGCTTAAGTTCGACAAATAATGGCGTACCACTTCTTTTGAACTGGCCAGATAAAGTTTGATGATGCGACTATGGTGAAATGGGGAGCAATTAGTAGGAGTATGTACGACTCTCTTAAGGTAGTCAAATGCCTCGTCACCAATGGAATAAATCGGTCAACCCGAGGAGCACCTGGCAGGAGTAACTGTGAAAGTCTTAGAGACGACAAATAATGGTGTAACTCTTCTGGTGAAATGGCCAGAGATAAATTGAAGACGTAACTGTGATAAAACAGGGTGCAACTTGCAGGAGTAACTATGACTCTCTTATGGTAGCCAAATGCTCGTCACCAGGCGAAATAGATCAGCAAACTCGAGGAGCACCTGGCAGAAATAGCTGTGAAATTCTTAAGGTCGACAGATAATGGCGTATCGCTTGAGATGAACAGACAAGAGAAAGCTCTAATATGTGACTATGGTAAAACGGGAAGCAAATTGTATGAGTAACTATGACACTCTTAATGTAGCCAAATGCTCGTCACCAGCGAAATACATCGGAAAATTCGAGGAGCACCTGGCAGAAATAACTGTGAAAGTCTTAAGTTCGACAAATAATGGCGTATCGCTTCTGATGAACTGACCAGAGAAAGCTTGAAGATGTGACTATGGTAAAACGGGGAGCAACTGGTTAGAGTAACTATGACTCTCTTAAGGTGGCCAAATGTCTCGTCACCAACGGAAATAATCGGCAAACTCGAGGAGCACTTGGCAGGAGTAACTGTGAAAATCTTAAGGTCGACAATTAATGGTGTATCACTTCTGTTGAACCGGCCAGAGAATGCTTGAAGACGTGACTGTGATAAAACACGGAGCAACTGGCAGGAGTAACAATGACACACTTAATTTAGCTCAATGTTCGTCACCAGGCGAAATATAACGGCAAACTCTAGGAGCACCTCGCAGAAATAACTGTGAAAGTCTTAAGTTCAACAAATAATGGCTTATCACTTCTGGTGAAATGTCCAGATAAAGTTTGAAGGTGCGACTATGGTAAAACGGGGAGCAATTGGTAGGAGTAACTATGACTCTCTTAAGGTCCCCAAATGCCTCGTCACCAGGCGGAATAAATCGGCAAAACTCGAGGAGCAAATAGCAGAAATTACTGTGATAGTCATAAGGTCGACAAATAAAGGCGTATCGCTTCTGATGAACTGACCAGAGAGAGCTTGAATATGTGACTATGGTAAAACGGGGAGCAACTGGTATGAGTAACTATGACTCTCTTAAGGCAGCCCAATGCCTCGTCACCAACGGAAATAATCGGCAAACTCGAGGAGCACTTAGCAGGAGTAACTGTGAAAATCTTAAGGTCGACAAATAATGGTGTATCACTTCTGGTGAACCGGCCAGAGAAAGCTTGAAGACGTGACTGTGATAAAACTCGCAGCAACTGGCAGGAGTAACTATGACACTCTTAATGTAGCCAAATGCTCGTAACCAGGCGAAATACATCGGCAAACTCGAGGAGCACCTGGCAGAAATAACTGTGAAAGGCTTAAGTTCGACAAATAATGGCGTACCATTTCTGGTGAACTGGCCAGATAAAGTATGAAGATGCGACTATGGTAAAATGGGGAGCAATTAGTAGGAGTAAGTACGACTCTCTTAAGGTAGCCAAATGCCTCGTCACCAGGCGGAATAAATCGGCAAACTCGAGGAGCAAATAGCAGAAATAACTGTGAAAGTCTTAAGGTCGACAAATAAAGGCGTATCGCTCGTGGTGACTGGCACGAGAAAGCTTGAACATTTGACTGTGTTATAACGTGGAGCAACTTGCAGGAGCAACAATGAATCTGTTAATATTGCCAATGCTCGTCGCTTGGCAAAGAACATCAGATAACTCGAGGAGCACCTGGCAGAAATAACTGTGAAAGTCTGCAGGTCGACAAATAATGGCGCATAGCTTCTGATGAACTGACCACAGCAAGATTGAATGTGTGACTATGGTAAAGCGTCGAGCAACTTGTATGAGTAACTATGACTCTCTTAAGGAAGCCAAATGCCTCGTTAGCTATGGTTTAAATCATCAAACCTGAGGAGCACCTGGCAGGAGTAACTGTGAAAGTCTTAAGGTCGACAAATAATGGTGTAACACTTCTGGTGAAATTGCCAGAGAAAGCTGAAGACGTAACTGTGATAAAACATGGAGCAACTCGCAGGAGTAACTATGACTCTCTGAAGGTAGTCAAATGCTCGTCACCAGGCGAAATACATCGGCAAACTCGAGGAGCACCTGACAGAAATGACTGTGGTAGTCTTAAGTTCGACAAATAATGGCGTATCACTTCAGGTGAACTGGTCAGATAAAGGTTGAAGATGCGACTATGGTAAATCGGGGAGCAACTTGCAGGAGTAACTATGACTCTCTTAAGATAGCCAAATGCTCGTCACCAGGCGAAATACATCGGAAAACTCGAGGAGCACCTGGCAGAAATAACTGTGAAAGTCTTACGTTCGACAAATAATGGCGTATCGCTTCTGATGAACTGACCAGAGAAAGCTTGAATATGTGACTATGGTAAAACGGGGAGCAACTGGTATGAGTAACTATGACTCTCTTAAGGCAGCCCAATGCCTCGTCACCAACGGAAATAATCGGCAAACTCGATGAGCACTTGGCAGGAGTAACTGTGAAAATCTTAAGGTCGACAATTAATGGTGTATTACTTCTGTTGAACCGGCCAGAGAAAGCTTGAAGACGTGACTGTGATAAAACACGGAGCAACTGGCAGGAGTAACAATGACACACTTAATTTAGCTCAATGTTCGTCACCAGGCGAAATACAACGGCAAACTCTAGGAGCACCTCGCAGAAATAACTGTGAAAGTCTTAAGTTCAACAAATAATGGCGTATCACTTCTGGTGAAATGGCCAGATAAAGTTTGAAGATGCGACTATGGTAAAACGGGGAGCAATTGGTAGGAGTAACTATGACTCTCTTAAGGTCCCCAAATGCCTCATCACCAGGCGGAATAATCGGCAAACTCGAGGAGCAAATAGCAGAAATTACTGTGATAGTCATAAGGTCGACAAATAAAGGCGTATCGCTTCTGATGAACTGACCAGAGAAAGCTTGAATATGTGACTATGGTAAAACGGGGAGCAACTGGTATGAGTAACTATGACTCTCTTAAGGCAGCCCAATGCCTCGTCACCAACGGAAATAATCGCCAAACTAGAGGAGCACTTGGCAGGAGTAACTGTGAAAATCTTAAGGTCGACAATTAATGGTGTATCACTTCTGGTGAACCGGCCAGAGATAGCTTGAAGACGTGACTGTGATAAAACTCGCAGCAACTGGCAGGAGTAACTATGACACTCTTAATGTAGCCAAATGCTCGTAACCAGGCGAAATACATCGGCAAACTCGAGGAGCACCTGTCAGAAATGACTGTGAAACTCTTAAGTTCGACTAATAATGGCGTATCACTTCAGGTGAACTGGTCAGATAAAGGTTGAAGATGCGACTATGGTAAAATGGGGAGCAATTAGTAGGAGTAAGTACGACTCTCTTAAGGTAGCCAAATGCCTCGTCACCAGGCGGAATAAATCGGCAAACTCGAGGAGCAAATAGCAGAAATAACTGTGAAATTCTTAAGGTCGACAGATAATGGCGTATCGCTTGAGATGAACAGACAAGAGTAAGCTTGAATATGTGACTATGGTAAAACGGGAAGCAACTGGTATGAGTAACTATGACACTCTTAATGTAGCCAAATGCTCGTCACCAGCGAAATACATCGGCAAATTCGAGGAGCACCTGGCAGAAATAACTGTCAAAGTCTTAAGTTCGACAAATAATGGCGTATCGCTTCTGATGAACTGTCCAGAGAAAGCTTGAAGATGTGACTATGGTAAAACGGGGAGCAACTGGTAAGAGTAACTATGACTCTCTTAAGGTGGCCAAATGTCTCGTCACCAACGGAAATAATCGGCAAACTCGAGGAGCACTTGGCAGGAGTAACTGTGAAAATCTTAAGGTCGACAATTAATGGTGTATCACTTCTGTTGAACCGGCCAGAGAAAGCTTGAAGACGTGACTGTGATAAAACACGGAGCATCTGGCAGGAGTAACAATGACACACTTAATTTAGCTCAATGTTCGTCACCAGGCGAAATACAACGGCAAACTCTAGGAGCACCTCGCAGAAATAACTGTGAAAGTCTTAAGTTCAACAAATAATGGCGTATCACTTCTGGTGAAATGGCCAGATAAAGTTTGAAGGTGCGACTATGGTAAAACGGGGAGCAATTGGTAGGAGTAACTATGACTCTCTTACGGTCCCCAAATGCCTCGTCACCAGGCGGAATAAATCGGCAAAACTCGAGGAGCAAATAGCAGAAATTACTGTGATAGTCATAAGGTCGACAAATAAAGGCGTATCGCTTCTGATGAACTGACCAGAGAAAGCTTGAATATGTGACTACGGTAAAACGGGGAGCAACTGGTATGAGTAACTATGACTCTCTTAAGGCAGCCCAATGCCTCGTCACCAACGGAAATAATCGGCAAACTCGAGGAGCACTTGGCAGGAGTAACTGTGAAAATCTTAAGGTCGACAATTAATGGTGTATCACTTCTGGTGAACCGGCCAGAGAAAGCTTGAAGACGTGACTGTGATAAAACTCGCAGCAACTGGCAGGAGTAACTATGACACTCTTAATGTAGCCAAATGCTCGTAACCAGGCGAAATACATCGGCAAACTCGAGGAGCACCTGGCAGAAATAACTGTGAAAGGCTTAAGTTCGACAAATAATGGCGTACCATTTCTGGTGAACTGGCCAGATAAAGTATGAAGATGCGACTATGGTAAAATGGGGAGCAATTAGTAGGAGTAAGTACGACTCTCTTAAGGTAGCCAAATGCCTCGTCACCAGGCGGAATAAATCGGCAAACTCGAGGAGCAAATAGCAGAAATAACTGTGAAAGTCTTAAGGTCGACAAATAAAGGCGTATCGCTCGTGGTGACTGGCACGAGAAAGCTTGAACATTTGACTGTGTTATAACGTGGAGCAACTTGCAGGAGCAACAATGAATCTGTTAATATTGCCAATGCACGTCGCTTGGCAAAAAACATCAGATAACTCGAGGAGCACCTGGCAGAAATAACTGTAAAAGTCTGCAGGTCGACAAATAATGGCGCATCGCTTCTGATGAACTGACCACAGCAAGATTGAATGTGTGACTATGGTAAAGCGTCGAGCAACTTGTATGAGTAACTATGACTCTCTTAAGGAAGCCAAATGCCTCGTCAGCAATGGTTTAAATCAGCAAACCTCAGGAGCACCTGGCAGGAGTAACTGTGAAAGTCTTAAGGTTGACAATTTACGGTGTAACACTTCTGGTGAATTTGCCAGAGAAAGCTGAAGACGTAACTGTGATAAAACACGGAGCAACTTGCAGGAGTAACTATGACTCTCTGAAGGTAGCCAAATGCTCGTCACCAGGCGAAATACATCGGCAAAGTCGAGGTGCACCTGACAGAAATGGCTGTGAAAGTCTTAAGTTCGACAAATAATGGCGTATCACTTCAGGTGAACTGGTCAGATAAAGGTTGAAGATGCGACTATGGTAAATCGGGGAGCAACTTGCAGGAGTAACTATGACTTTCTTAAGATAGCCGAATTCTCGTCACCAGGCGAAATACATCGGAAAACTCGAGGAGCACCTGGCAGAAATAACTGTGAAAGTCTTACGTTCGACAAATAATGGCGTATCACTTCTGGTGAACTGGCCAGATAAAGTTTGAAGATGCTATTATGGTAAAACGGGGAGCAACTGGTAAGAGTAACTATGACTCTCTTAAGGTGGCCAAATGTCTAGTCACCAACGGAAATAATCGGCAAACTCGAGGAGCATTTGGCAGGAGTAACTGTGAAATTCTTAAGGTCGACAATTAATGGTGTATCACTTCTGGTGAACCGGCCAGAGAAAGCTTGAAGACGTGACTGTGATAAAACTCGCAGCAACTGGCAGGAGTAACTATGACACTCTTAATGTAGCCAAATGCTCGTAACCAGGCGAAATACATCGGCAAACTCGAGGAGCACCTGGCAGAAATAACTGTGAAAGGCTTAAGTTCGACAAATAATGGCGTACCATTTCTGGTGAACTGGCCAGATAAAGTATGAAGATGCGACTATGGTAAAATGGGGAGCAGTTAGTAGGAGTAAGTACGACTCTCTTAAGGTAGCCAAATGCCTCGTCACCAGGCGGAATAATCGGCAAACTCGAGGAGCACTTGGCAGGAGTAACTGTGAAAATCTTAAGGTCGACAAATAATGGTGTATCACTTCTGGTGAACCGGCCAGAGAAAGCTTGAAGACGTGACTGTGATAAAACTCGCAGCAACTGGCAGGAGTAACTATGACACTCTTAATGTAGCCAAATGCTCGTAACCAGGCGAAATACATCGGCAAACTCGAGGAGCACCTGGCAGAAATAACTGTGAAAGGCTTAAGTTCGACAAATAATGGCGTACCACTTCTTTTGAACTGGCCAGATAAAGTTTGATGATGCGACTATGGTGAAATGGTAAGCAATTAGTAGGAGTATGTACGACTCTCTTAAGGTAGCCAAATGCCTCGTCACCAATGGAATAAATCGGTCAACCCGAGGAGCACCTGGCAGGAGTAACTGTGAAAGTCTTAGAGACGACAAATAATGGTGTAACTCTTCTGGTGAAATGGCCAGAGATAAATTGAAGACGTAACTGTGATAAAACAGGGTGCAACTTGCAGGAGTAACTATGACTCTCTTATGGTAGCCAAATGCTCGTCACCAGGCGAAATAGATCAGCAAACTCGAGGAGCACCTGGCAGAAATAGCTGTGAAATTCTTAAGGTCGACAGATAATGGCGTATCGCTTGAGATGAACAGACAAGAGAAAGCTTGAATATGTGACTATGGTAAAACGGGAAGCAAATTGTATGAGTAACTATGACACTCTTAATGTAGCCAAATGCTCGTCACCAGCGAAATACATCGGAAAATTCGAGGAGCACCTGGCAGAAATAACTGTGAAAGTCTTAAGTTCGACAAATAATGGCGTATCGCTTCTGATGAACTGACCAGAGAAAGCTTGAAGATGTGACTATGGTAAAACGGGGAGCAACTGGTTAGAGTAACTATGACTCTCTTAAGGTGGCCAAATGTCTCGTCACCAACGGAAATAATCGGCAAACTCGAGGAGCACTTGGCAGGAGTAACTGTGAAAATCTTAAGGTCGACAATTAATGGTGTATCACTTCTGTTGAACCGGCCAGAGAATGCTTGAAGACGTGACTGTGATAAAACACGGAGCAACTGGCAGGAGTAACAATGACACACTTAATTTAGCTCAATGTTCGTCACCAGGCGAAATATAACGGCAAACTCTAGGAGCACCTCGCAGAAATAACTGTGAAAGTCTTAAGTTCAACAAATAATGGCTTATCACTTCTGGTGAAATGTCCAGATAAAGTTTGAAGATGCGACTATGGTAAAACGGGGAGCAATTGGTAGGAGTAACTATGACTCTCTTAAGGTCCCCAAATAACTCGTCACCAGGCGGAATAAATCGGCAAAACTCGAGGAGCAAATAGCAGAAATTACTGTGATAGTCATAAGGTCGACAAATAAAGGCGTATCGCTTCTGATGAACTGACCAGAGAAAGCTTGAATATGTGACTATGGTAAAACGGGGAGCAACTGGTATGAGTAACTATGACTCTCTTAAGGCAGCCCAATGCCTCGTCACCAACGGAAATAATCGGCAAACTCGAGGAGCACTTAGCAGGAGTAACTGTGAAAATCTTAAGGTCGACAAATAATGGTGTATCACTTCTGGTGAACCGGCCAGAGAAAGCTTGAAGACGTGACTGTGATAAAACTCGCAGCAACTGGCAGGAGTAACTATGACACTCTTAATGTAGCCAAATGCTCGTAACCAGGCGAAATACATCGGCAAACTCGAGGAGCACCTGGCAGAAATAACTGTGAAAGGCTTAAGTTCGACAAATAATGGCGTACCATTTCTGGTGAACTGGCCAGATAAAGTATGAAGATGCGACTATGGTAAAATGGGGAGCAATTGGTAGGAGTAAGTACGACTCTCTTAAGGTAGCCAAATGCCTCGTCACCAGGCGGAATAAATCGGCAAACTCGAGGAGCAAATAGCAGAAATAACTGTGAAAGTCTTAAGGTCGACAAATAAAGGCGTATCGCTCGTGGTGACTGGCACGAGAAAGCTTGAACATTTGACTGTGTTATAACGTGGAGCAACTTGCAGGAGCAACAATGAATCTGTTAATATTGCCAATGCTCGTCGCTTGGCAAAAAACATCAGATAACTCGAGGAGCACCTGGCAGAAATAACTGTGAAAGTCTGCAGGTCGACAAATAATGGCGCATAGCTTCTGATGAACTGACCACAGCAAGATTGAATGTGTGACTATGGTAAAGCGTCGAGCAACTTGTATGAGTAACTATGACTCTCTTAAGGAAGCCAAATGCCTCGTTAGCTATGGTTTAAATCATCAAACCTGAGGAGCACCTGGCAGGAGTAACTGTGAAAGTCTTAAGGTCGACAAATAATGGTGTAACACTTCTGGTGAAATTGCCAGAGAAAGCTGAAGACGTAACTGTGATAAAACACGGAGCAACTCGCAGGAGTAACTATGACTCTCTGAAGGTAGTCAAATGCTCGTCACCAGGCGAAATACATCGGCAAACTCGAGGAGCACCTGACAGAAATGACTGTGGTAGTCTTAAGTTCGACAAATAATGGCGTATCACCTCAGGTGAACTGGTCAGATAAAGGTTGAAGATGCGACTATGGTAAATCGGGGAGCAACTGGCAGGAGTAACAATGACACACTTAATTTAGCTCAATGTTCGTCACCAGGCGAAATACAACGGCAAACTCTAGGAGCACCTCGCAGAAATAACTGTGAAACTCTTAAGTTCAACAAATAATGGCGTATCACTTCTGGTGAAATGGCCAGATAAAGTTTGAAGATGCGACTATGGTAAAACGGGGAGCAATTGGTAGGAGTAACTATGACTCTCTTAAGGTCCCCAAATGCCTCATCACCAGGCGGAATTAATCGGCAAACTCGAGGAGCAAATAGCAGAAATTACTGTGATAGTCATAAGGTCGACAAATAAAGGCGTATTGCTTCTGATGAACTGACCAGAGAAAGCTTGAATATGTGACTATGGTAAAACGGGGAGCAACTGGTATGAGTAACTATGACTCTCTTAAGGCAGCCCAATGCCTCGTCACCAACGGAAATAATCGGCAAACTCGAGGAGCACTTGGCAGGAGTAACTGTGAAAATCTTAAGGTCGACAATTAATGGTGTATCACTTCTGGTGAACCGGCCAGAGATAGCTTGAAGACGTGACTGTGATAAAACTCGCAGCAACTGGCAGGAGTAACTATGACACTCTTAATGTAGCCAAATGCTCGTAACCAGGCGAAATACATCGGCAAACTCGAGGAGCACCTGTCAGAAATGACTGTGAAACTCTTAAGTTCGACTAATAATGGCGTATCACTTCAGGTGAACTGGTCAGATAAAGGTTGAAGATGCGACTATGGTAAAATGGGGAGCAATTAGTAGGAGTAAGTACGACTCTCTTAAGGTAGCCAAATGCCTCGTCACCAGGCGGAATAAATCGGCAAACTCGAGGAGCAAATAGCAGAAATAACTGTGAAATTCTTAAGGTCGACAGATAATGGCGTATCGCTTGAGATGAACAGACAAGTGAAAGCTTGAATATGTGACTATGGTAAAACGGGAAGCAACTGGTATGAGTAACTATGACACTCTTAATGTAGCCAAATGCTCGTCACCAGCGAAATACATCGGCAAATTCGAGGAGCACCTGGCAGAAATAACTGTCAAAGTCTTAAGTTCGACAAATAATGGCGTATCGCTTCTGATGAACTGACCAGAGAAAGCTTGAAGATGTGACTATGGTAAAACGGGGAGCAACTAATAAGAGTAACTATGACTCTCTTAAGGTGGCCAAATGTCTCGTCACCAACGGAAATAATCGGCAAACTCGAGGAGCACTTGGCAGGAGTAACTGTGAAAATCTTAAGGTCGACAATTAATGGTGTATCACTTCTGTTGAACCGGCCAGAGAAAGCTTGAAGACGTGACTGTGATAAAACACGGAGCAACTGGCAGGAGTAACAATGACACACTTAATTTAGCTCAATGTTCGTCACCAGGCGAAATACAACGGCAAACTCTAGGAGCACCTCGCAGAAATAACTGTGAAAGTCTTAAGTTCAACAAATAATGGCGTATCACTTCTGGTGAAATGGCCAGATAAAGTTTGAAGGTGCGACTATGGTAAAACGGGGAGCAATTGGTAGGAGTAACTATGACTCTCTTACGGTCCCCAAATGCCTCGTCACCAGGCGGAATAAATCGGCAAAACTCGAGGAGCAAATAGCAGAAATTACTGTGACAGTCATAAGGTCGACAAATACAGGCGTATCGCTTCTGATGAACTGACCAGAGAAAGCTTGAATATGTGACTACGGTAAAACGGGGAGCAACTGGTATGAGTAACTATGACTCTCTTAAGGCAGCCCAATGCCTCGTCACCAACGGAAATAATCGGCAAACTCGAGGAGCACTTGGCAGGTATAACTGTGAAAATCTTAAGGTCGACAATTAATGGTGTATCACTTCTGGTGAACCGGCCAGAGAAAGCTTGAAGACGTGACTGTGATAAAACTCGCAGCAACTGGCAGGAGTAACTATGACACTCTTAATGTAGCCAAATGCTCGTAACCAGGCGAAATACATCGGCAAACTCGAGGAGCACCTGGCAGAAATAACTGTGAAAGGCTTAAGTTCGACAAATAATGGCGTACCATTTCTGGTGAACTGGCCAGATAAAGTATGAAGATGCGACTATGGTAAAATGGGGAGCAATTAGTAGGAGTAAGTACGACTCTCTTAAGGTAGCCAAATGCCTCGTCACCAGGCGGAATAAATCGGCAAACTCGAGGAGCAAATAGCAGAAATAACTGTGAAAGTCTTAAGGTCGACAAATAAAGGCGTATCGCTCGTGGTGACTGGCACGAGAAAGCTTGAACATTTGACTGTGTTATAACGTGGAGCAACTTGCAGGAGCAACAATGAATCTGTTAATATTGCCAATGCTCGTCGCTTGGCAAAAAACATCAGATAACTCGAGGAGCACCTGGCAGAAATAACTGTGAAAGTCTGCAGGTCGACAAATAATGGCGCATCGCTTCTGATGAACTGACCACAGCAAGATTGAATGTGTGACTATGGTAAAGCGTCGAGCAACTTGTATGAGTAACTATGACTCTCTTAAGGAAGCCAAATGCCTCGTCAGCAATGGTTTAAATCAGCAAACCTCAGGAGCACCTGGCAGGAGTAACTGTGAAAGTCTTAAGGTTGACAATTTACGGTGTAACACTTCTGGTGAATTTGCCAGAGAAAGCTGAAGACGTAACTGTGATAAAACACGGAGCAACTTGCAGGAGTAACTATGACTCTCTGAAGGTAGCCAAATGCTCATCACCAGGCGAAATACATCGGCAAACTCGAGGAGCACCTGACAGAAATGACTGTGAAAGTCTTAAGTTCGACAAATAATGGCGTATCACTTCAGGTGAACTGGTCAGATAAAGGTTGAAGATGCGACTATGGTAAATCGGGGAGCAACTTGCAGGAGTAACTATGACTCTCTTAAGATAGCCAAATGCTCGTCACCGGGCGAAATACATCGGAAAACTCGAGGAGCACCTGGCAGAAATAACTGTGAAAGTCTTAAGTTCGACAAATAATGGCGTATCACTTCTGGTGAACTGGCCAGATAAAGTTTGAAGATGCGATTATGGTAAAACGGGGAGCAATTGGTAGGAGTAACTATGCCTCTCTTAAGGTAGCCAAATGCCTCGTCACCAATGGAACAAATCGGTCAACCCGAGGAGCAAATAGCAGAAATAACTGTGAAAGTCTTAAGGTCGACAAATAAAGGCGTATCGCATGTGGTGAACTGGCCCAAGAAAGCTTGAACATTTGACTGTTTTAAAACGTGGAGCAACTATGACTCTCTTAAGGTTGCCAATGCGCGTCGCCCGGCAAAAAACATCGGAAAACTCGAGGAGCACCTGGCAGAACTAACTGTGAAAGTCTTACGGTCGACAAAGAATGGCGTATCGTTTCTGATGAACTGACCAGAAAAAGCTTGAATATGTGACTATGGTAAAGCGTCGAGCAACTGGTATGAGTAACTATGAATCTCTTAAGGTAGCCAAATGCCTCGTCACCAATGGAATAAATCGGTCAACCCGAGGAGCACCTGGCAGGAGTAACTGTGAAAGTCTTAGGGACGACAAATAATGGTGTAACACTTCTGGTGAAATGGCCAGAGATAAATTGAAGACGTAACTGTGATAAAACAGGGAGCAACTTGCAGGAGTAACTATGACTCTCTTATGGTAGCCAAATGCTCGTCACCAGGCGAAATGGATCAGCAAACTCGAGGAGCACCTGGCAGAAATAACTGTGAAATTCTTAAGGTCGGCAGATAATGGCGTATCGCTTGAGATGAACAGACAAGAGAAAGCTTGAATATGTGACTATGGTAAAACGGGAAGCAACTGGTATGAGTAACTATGACACTTTTAATGTAGCCAAATGCTCGTCACCAGCGAAATACATCGGCAAATTCGAGGAGCACCTGGCAGAAACAACTGTCAAAGTCTTAAGTTCGACAAATAATGGCGTATCGCTTCTGATGAACTGACCAGAGAAAGCTTGAAGATGTGACTATGGTAAAACGGGGAGCAACTGGTAAGAGTAACTATGACTCTCTTAAGGTGGCCAAATGTCTCGTCACCAACGGAAATAATCGGCAAACTCGAGGAGCACTTGGCAGGAGTAACTGTGAAAATCTTAAGGTCGACAATTAATGGTGTATCACTTCTGTTGAACCGGCCAGAGAAAGCTTGAATACGTGACTGTGATAAAACACGGAGCAACTGGCAGGAGTAACAATGACACACTTCATTTAGCTCAATGTTCGTCACCAGGCGAAATAAAACGGCAAACTCTAGGAGCACCTCGCAGAAATAACTGTGAAAGTCTTAAGTTCAACAAATAATGGCGTATCACTTCTGGTGAAATGGCCAGATAAAGTTTGAAGGTGCGACTATGGTAAAACGGGAGCAATTGGTAGGAGTAACTATGACTCTCTTAAGGTCCCCAAATGCCTCGTCACCAGGCGGAATAAATCGGCAAAACTCGAGGAGCAAATAGCAGAAATTACTGTGATAGTCATAAGGTCGACAAATAAAGGCGTATCGCTTCTGATGAACTGACCAGAGAAAGCTTGAATATGTGACTATGGTAAAACGGGGAGCAACTGGTATGAGTAACTATGACTCTCTTAAGGCAGCCCAATGCCTCGTCACCAACGGAAATAATCGGCAAACTCGAGGAGCACTTGGCAGAAGTAACTGTGAAAATCTTAAGGTCGATAAATAATGGTGTATCACTTCTGGTGAACCGGCCAGAGAAAGCTTGAAGACGTGACTGTGATAAAACTCGCAGCAACTGGCAGGAGTAACTATGACACTCTTAATGTAGCCAAATGCTCGTAACCAGGCGAAATACATCGGCAAACTCGAGGAGCACCTGGCAGAAATAACTGTGAAAGGCTTAAGTTCGACGAATAGTGGCGTACCACTTCCTTTGAACTGGCCAGATAAAGTTTGAAGATGCGACTATGGTAAAATGGGGAGCAATTAGTAGGAGTAAGTACGACTCTCTTAAGGTAGCCAAATGCCTCGTCACCAGGCGGAATAAATCGGCAAACTCGAGGAGCAAATAGCAGAAATAACTGTGAAAGTCGTAAGGTCGACAAATAATGGCTCATCGCTTCTGATGAACTGACCACAGCAAGATTGAATGTGTGACTATGGTAAAGCGTCGAGCAACTTGTATGAGTAACTATGACTCTCTTAAGGTAGCCAAATGCCTCGTCACCAATGGAAAAAATCGGTCAACCCGAGGAGCACCTGGCAGGAGTAACTGTGAAAGTCTTAGGGACGACAAATAATGGTTTAACACTTCTGGTGAAATGGCCAGAGATAAATTGAAGACGTAACTGTGATAAAACAGGGTGCAATTTGCAGGAGTAACTATGACTCTCTTATGGTAGCCAAATGCTCGTCACCAGCCGAAATAGATCAGCAAACTCGAGGAGCACCTGGCAGAAATAACTGTGAAATTCTTAAGGTCGACAGATAATGGCGTATCGCTTGAGATGAACAGACAAGAGAAAGCTTGAATATGTGACTATGGTAAAACGGGAAGCAACTGGTATGAGTAACTATGACACTCTTAATGTAGCCAAATGCTCGTCACCAGCGAAATACATCGGCAAATTCGAGGAGCACCTGGCAGAAATAACTGTGAAAGTCTTAAGTTCGACAAATAATGGCGTATCGCTTCTGATGAACTGACCAGAGAAAGCTTGAAGATGTGACTATGGTAAAACGGGGAGCAACTGGTAAGAGTAACTATGACTCTCTTAAGGTGGCCAAATGTCTCGTCACCAACGGAAATAATTGGCAAACTCGAGGAGCACTTGGCAGGAGTAACTGTGAAAATCTTAAGGTCGACAAATAATGGTGTATCACTTCTGGTGAACCGGCCAGAGAAAGCTTGAAGACGTGACTGTGATAAAACTCGCAGCAACTGGCAGGAGTAACTATGACACTCTTAATGTAGCCAAATGCTCGTAACCAGGCGAAATACATCGGCAAACTCGAGGTGCACCTGGCAGAAATAACTGTGAAAGGCTTAAGTTCGACAAATAATGGCATACCACTTCTGGTGAACTGGCCAGATAAAATTTGAAGATGCGACTATGGTAAAATGGGGAGCAATTAGTAGGAGTAAGTATGACTCTCTTAAGGTAGCCAAATGCCTCGTCACCAGGCGGAATAAATCGGCAAACTCGAGGAGCAAATAGCAGAAATAACTGTAAAAGTCTTAAGGTCGACAAATAAAGGCGTATCGCTCGTGGTGACTGGCACGAGAAAGCTTGAACATTTGACTGTGGTTTAACGTGGAGCAACTTGCAGGAGCAACAATGAATCTGTTAATATTGCCAATGCTCGTCGCTTGGCAAAAACCATCAGATAACTCGAGGAGCAGCTGGCATAAATAACTGTGAAAGTCTGCAGGTCGACAAATAATGGCGCATCGCTTCTGATGAACTGTCCACAGCAAGATTGAATGTGTGACTATGGTAAAGCGTCGAGCAACTTGTATGAGTAACTATGACTCTCTTAAGGTTGCCAAATGCCTCGTCAGCAATGGTTTAAATCAGCAAACCTGAGGAGCACCTGGCAGGAGTAACTGTGAAAGTCTTAAGGTCGACAAATAATGGTGTAACTCTTCTGGTGAAATGGCCAGAGATAAATTGAAGACGTAACTGTGATAAAACAGGGAGCAACTTGCAGGAGTAACTATGACTCTCTTATGGTAGCCAAATGCTCGTCACCAGGCGAAATGGATCAGCAAACTCGAGGAGCACCTGGCAGAAATAACTGTGAAATTCTTAAGGTCGGCAGATAATGGCGTATCGCTTGAGATGAACAGACAAGAGAAAGCTTGAATATGTGACTATGGTAAAACGGGAAGCAACTGGTATGAGTAACTATGACACTTTTAATGTAGCCAAATGCTCGTCACCAGCGAAATACATCGGCAAATTCGAGGAGCACCTGGCAGAAATAACTGTCAAAGTCTTAAGTTCGACAAATAATGGCGTATCGCTTCTGATGAACTGACCAGAGAAAGCTTGAAGATGTGACTATGGTAAACCGGGGAGCAACTGGTAAGAGTAACTATGACTCTCTTAAGGTGGCCAAATGTCTCGTCACCAACGGAAATAATCGGCAAACTCGAGGAGCCCTTGGCAGGAGTAACTGTGAAAATCTTAAGGTCGACAATTAATGGTGTATCACTTCTGTTGAACCGGCCAGAGAAAGCTTGAATACGTGACTGTGATAAAACACGGAGCAACTGGCAGGAGTAACAATGACACACTTCATTTAGCTCAATGTTCGTCACCAGGCGAAATAAAACGGCAAACTCTAGGAGCACCTCGCAGAAATAACTGTGAAAGTCTTAAGTTCAACAAATAATGGCGTATCACTTCTGGTGAAATGGCCAGATAAAGTTTGAAGGTGCGACTATGGTAAAACGGGAGCAATTGGTAGGAGTAACTATGACTCTCTTAAGGTCCCCAAATGCCTCGTCACCAGGCGGAATAAATCGGCAAAACTCGAGGAGCAAATAGCAGAAATTACTGTGATAGTCATAAGGTCGACAAATAAAGGCGTATCGCTTCTGATGAACTGACCAGAGAAAGCTTGAATATGTGACTATGGTAAAACGGGGAGCAACTGGTATGAGTAACTATGACTCTCTTAAGGCAGCCCAATGCCTCGTCACCAACGGAAATAATCGGCAAACTCGAGGAGCACTTGGCAGAAGTAACTGTGAAAATCTTAAGGTCGACAAATAATGGTGTATCACTTCTGGTGAACCGGCCAGAGAAAGCTTGAAGACGTGATTGTGATAAAACTCGCAGCAACTGGCAGGAGTAACTATGACACTCTTAATGTAGCCAAATGCTCGTAACCAGGCGAAATACATCGGCAAACTCGAGGAGCAAATAGCAGAAATAACTGTGAAAGTCGTAAGGTCGACAAATAATGGCTCATCGCTTCTGATGAACTGACCACAGCAAGATTGAATGTGTGACTATGGTAAAGCGTCGAGCAACTTGTATGAGTAACTATGACTCTCTTAAGGTAGCCAAATGCCTCGTCACCAATGGAAAAAATCGGTCAACCCGAGGAGCACCTGGCAAGAGTAACTGTGAAAGTCTTAGGGACGACAAATTATGGTTTAACACTTCTGGTGAAATGGCCAGAGATAAATTGAAGACGTAACTGTGATAAAACAGGGTGCAATTTGCAGGAGTAACTATGACTCTCTTATGGTAGCCAAATGCTCGTCACCAGCCGAAATAGATCAGCAAACTCGAGGAGCACCTGGCAGAAATAACTGTGAAATTCTTAAGGTCGACAGATAATGGCGTATCGCTTGAGATGAACAGACAAGAGAAAGCTTGAATATGTGACTATGGTAAAACGGGAAGCAACTGGTATGAGTAACTATGACACTCTTAATGTAGCCAAATGCTCGTCACCAGCGAAATACATCGGCAAATTCGAGGAGCACCTGGCAGAAATAACTGTGAAAGTCTTAAGTTCGACAAATAATGGCGTATCGCTTCTGATGAACTGACCAGAGAAAGCTTGAAGATGTGACTATGGTAAAACGGGGAGCAACTGGTAAGAGTAACTATGACTCTCTTAAGGTGGCCAAATGTCTCGTCACCAACGGAAATAATCGGCAAACTCGAGGAGCACTTGGCAGGAGTAACTGTGAAAATCTTAAGGTCGACAAATAATGGTGTATCACTTCTGGTGAACCGGCCAGAGAAAGCTTGAAGACGTGACTGTGATAAAACTCGCAGCAACTGGCAGGAGTAACTATGACACTCTTAATGTAGCCAAATGCTCGTAACCAGGCGAAATACATCGGCAAACTCGAGGTGCACCTGGCAGAAATAACTGTGAAAGGCTTAAGTTCGACAAATAATGGCATACCACTTCTGGTGAACTGGCCAGATAAAATTTGAAGATGCGACTATGGTAAAATGGGGAGCAATTAGTAGGAGTAAGTATGACTCTCTTAAGGTAGCCAAATGCCTCGTCACCAGGCGGAATAAATCGGCAAACTCGAGGAGCAAATAGCAGAAATAACTGTAAAAGTCTTAAGGTCGACAAATAAAGGCGTATCGCTCGTGGTGACTGGCACGAGAAAGCTTGAACATTTGACTGTGGTTTAACGTGGAGCAACTTGCAGGAGCAACAATGAATCTGTTAATATTGCCAATGCTCGTCGCTTGGCAAAAACCATCAGATAACTCGAGGAGCAGCTGGCATAAATAACTGTGAAAGTCTGCAGGTCGACAAATAATGGCGCATCGCTTCTGATGAACTGTCCACAGCAAGATTGAATGTGTGACTATGGTAAAGCGTCGAGCAACTTGTATGAGTAACTATGACTCTCTTAAGGTTGCCAAATGCCTCGTCAGCAATGGTTTAAATCAGCAAACCTGAGGAGCACCTGGCAGGAGTAACTGTGAAAGTCTTAAGGTCGACAAATAATGGTGTAACTCTTCTGGTGAAATTGCCAGAGAAAGCTGAAGACGTAACTGTGATAAAACACGGAGCAACTTGCAGGAGTAACTATGACTCTCTTATGGTAGCCAAATGCTCGTCACCAGGCGAAATGGATCAGCAAACTCGAGGAGCACCTGGCAGAAATAATTGTGAAATTCTTAAGGTCGGCAGATAATGGCGTATCGCTTGAGATGAACAGACAAGAGAAAGCTTGAATATGTGACTATGGTAAAACGGGAAGCAACTGGTATGAGTAACTATGACACTTTTAATGTAGCCAAATGCTCGTCACCAGCGAAATACATCGGCAAATTCGAGGAGCACCTGGCAGAAACAACTGTCAAAGTCTTAAGTTCGACAAATAATGGCGTATCGCTTCTGATGAACTGACCAGAGAAAGCTTGAAGATGTGACTATGGTAAAACGGGGAGCAACTGGTAAGAGTAACTATGACTCTCTTAAGGTGGCCAAATGTCTCGTCACCAACGGAAATAATCGGCAAACTCGAGGAGCACTTGGCAGGAGTAACTGTGAAAATCTTAAGGTCGACAATTAATGGTGTATCACTTCTGTTGAACCGGCCAGAGAAAGCTTGAATACGTGACTGTGATAAAACACGGAGCAACTGGCAGGAGTAACAATGACACACTTCATTTAGCTCAATGTTCGTCACCAGGCGAAATAAAACGGCAAACTCTAGGAGCACCTCGCAGAAATAACTGTGAAAGTCTTAAGTTCAACAAATAATGGCGTATCACTTCTGGTGAAATGGCCAGATAAAGTTTGAAGGTGCGACTATGGTAAAACGGGAGCAATTGGTAGGAGTAACTATGACTCTCTTAAGGTCCCCAAATGCCTCGTCACCAGGCGGAATAAATCGGCAAACTCGAGGAGCAAATAGCAGAAATAACTGTGAAAGTCGTAAGGTCGACAAATAATGGCTCATCGCTTCTGATGAACTGACCACAGCAAGATTGAATGTGTGACTATGGTAAAGCGTCGAGCAACTTGTATGAGTAACTATGACTCTCTTAAGGTAGCCAAATGCCTCGTCACCAATGGAAAAAATCGGTCAACCCGAGGAGCACCTGGCAGGAGTAACTGTGAAAGTCTTAGGGACGACAAATTATGGTTTAACAATTCTGGTGAAATGGCCAGAGATAAATTGAAGACGTAACTGTGATAAAACAGGGTGCAATTTGCAGGAGTAACTATGACTCTCTTATGGTAGCCAAATGCTCGTCACCAGCCGAAATAGATCAGCAAACTCGAGGAGCACCTGGCAGAAATAACTGTGAAATTCTTAAGGTCGACAGATAATGGCGTATCGCTTGAGATGAACAGACAAGAGAAAGCTTGAATATGTGACTATGGTAAAACGGGAAGCAACTGGTATGAGTAACTATGACACTCTTAATGTAGCCAAATGCTCGTCACCAGCGAAATACATCGGCAAATTCGAGGAGCACCTGGCAGAAATAACTGTGAAAGTCTTAAGTTCGACAAATAATGGCGTATCGCTTCTGATGAACTGACCAGAGAAAGCTTGAAGATGTGACTATGGTAAAACGGGGAGCAACTGGTAAGAGTAACTATGACTCTCTTAAGGTGGCCAAATGTCTCGTCACCAACGGAAATAATCGGCAAACTCGAGGAGCACTTGGCAGGAGTAACTGTGAAAATCTTAAGGTCGACAAATAATGGTGTATCACTTCTGGTGAACCGGCCAGAGAAAGCTTGAAGACGTGACTGTGATAAAACTCGCAGCAACTGGCAGGAGTAACTATGACACTCTTAATGTAGCCAAATGCTCGTAACCAGGCGAAATACATCGGCAAACTCGAGGTGCACCTGGCAGAAATAACTGTGAAAGGCTTAAGTTCGACAAATAATGGCATACCACTTCTGGTGAACTGGCCAGATAAAATTTGAAGATGCGACTATGGTAAAATGGGGAGCAATTAGTAGGAGTAAGTATGACTCTCTTAAGGTAGCCAAATGCCTCGTCACCAGGCGGAATAAATCGGCAAACTCGAGGAGCAAATAGCAGAAATAACTGTAAAAGTCTTAAGGTCGACAAATAAAGGCGTATCGCTCGTGGTGACTGGCACGAGAAAGCTTGAACATTTGACTGTGGTTTAACGTGGAGCAACTTGCAGGAGCAACAATGAATCTGTTAATATTGCCAATGCTCGTCGCTTGGCAAAAACCATCAGATAACTCGAGGAGCAGCTGGCATAAATAACTGTGAAAGTCTGCAGGTCGACAAATAATGGCGCATCGCTTCTGATGAACTGTCCACAGCAAGATTGAATGTGTGACTATGGTAAAGCGTCGAGCAACTTGTATGAGTAACTATGACTCTCTTAAGGTTGCCAAATGCCTCGTCAGCAATGGTTTAAATCAGCAAACCTGAGGAGCACCTGGCAGGAGTAACTGTGAAAGTCTTAAGGTCGACAAATAATGGTGTAACTCTTCTGGTGAAATTGCCAGAGAAAGCTGAAGACGTAACTGTGATAAAACACGGAGCAACTTGCAGGAGTAACTATGACTCTCTGAAGGTAGCCAAATGCTCGTCACCAGGCGAAATACATCGGCAAACTCGAGGAGCACCTGTCAGAAATGACTGTGAAAGTCTTAATTTCGACAAATAATGGCGTATCACTTCAGGTGAACTGGACAGATAAAGGTTGAAGATGCGACTATGGTAAATCGGGGAGCAACTTGCAGGAGTAACTATGACTCTCTTAAGATAGCCAAATGCTCGTCACCAGGCGTAATACATCGGAAAACTCGAGGAGCACCTGGCAGAAATAACTGTGAAAGTCTTAAGTTCGACAAAAAATGGCGTATCACTTCTGGTGAACTGGCCAGATAAAGTTTGAAGAAACGATTATGGTAAAACGGGGAGCAATTGGTAGGAGTAACTATGCCTCTCTTAAGGTAGCCAAATGCCTCGTCACCAATGGAATAAATCTGTCAACCCGAGGAGCAAATAGCAGAAATAACTGTGAAAGTCTTAAGGTCGACAAATAAAGGTGTATCGCATGTGGTGAACTGGCCCAAAAAAGCTTGAACATTTGACTGTTTTAAAACGTGGAGCAACTATGACTCTCTTAAGGTTGCCAATGCGCGTCGCCCGGCAAAAAGCATCGGAAAACTCGAGGAGCACCTGGCAGAAATAACTGTGAAAGTCTTACGGTCGACAAAGAATGGCGTATCGTTTCTGATGAACTGACCAGAGAAAGCTTGAATATGTGACTATGGTAAAGCGTCGAGCAACTGGTATGAGTAACTATGACTCTCTTAGGGTAGCCAAATGCCTTGTCACCAATGGTAAAAATCGGTCAACCCGAGGAGCACCTGGCAGGAGTAACTGTGAAAGTCTTAGGGACGACAAATAATGGTGTAACACTTCTGGTGAAATGGCCAGAGATAAATTGAAGACGTAACTGTGATAAAACAGGGTGCAATTTGCAGGAGTAACTATGACTCTCTTATGGTAGCCAAATGCTCGTCACCAGGCGAAATAGATCAGCAAACTCGAGGAGCACCTGGCAGAAATAACTGTGAAATTCTTAAGGTCGACAGATAATGGCGTATCGCTTGAGATGAACAGACAAGAGAAAGCTTGAATATGTGACTATGGTAAAACGGGAAGCAACTGGTGTGAGTAACTATGACACTCTTATTTTAGCCAAATGCTCGTCACCAGCGAAATACATCGGCAAATTCGAGGAGCACCTGGCAGAAATAACTGTGAAAGTCTTAAGTTCGACAAATAATGGCGTATCGCTTCTGATGAACTGACCAGAGAAAGCTTGAAGATGTGACTATGGTAAAACGAGGAGCAACTGGTAAGAGTAACTATGACTCTCTTAAGGTGGCCAAATGTCTCGTCACCAACGGAAATAATCGGCAAACTCGAGGAGCACTTGGCAGGAGTAACTTTGAAAATCTTAAGGTCGACAAATAATGGTGTATCACTTCTGGTGAACCGGCCAGAGAAAGCTTGAAGACGTGACTGTGATAAAACTCACAGCAACTGGCAGGAGTAACTATGACACTCTTAATGTAGCCAAATGCTCGTAACCAGGCGAAATACATCGGCAAACTCGAGGAGCACCTGGCAGAAACAACTGTGAAAGGCTTAAGTTCGACAAATAATGGCATACCACTTCTGGTGAACTGGCCAGATAAAATTTGAAGATGCGACTATGGTAAAATGGGGAGCAATTAGTAGTATTAAGTACGACTCTCCTAAGGTAGCCAAATGCCTCGTCACCAGGCGGAATAAAGCGGCAAACTCGAGGAGCAAATAGCAGAAATAACTGTGAAAGTCTTAAGGTAGACAAATAAAGGCGTATCGCTCGTGGTGACTGGCACGAGAAAGCTTGAACAGTTGAGTGTGGTTTAACGTGGAGCAACTTGCAGGAGCAACAATGAATCTGTTAATATTGCCAATGCTCGTCGCTTGGCAAAAAACATCAGATAACTCGAGGAGCACCTGGCATAAATAACTGTGAAAGTCTGCAGGTCGACAAATAATGGCGCATCGCTTCTGATGAACTGACCACAGCAAGATTGAATGTGTGACTATGGTAAAGCGTCGAGCAACTTGTATGAGTAACTATGACTCTCTTAAGGTAGCCAAATGCCTCGTCAGCAATGGTTTAAATCAGCAGACCTGAGGAGCACCTGGCAG
This sequence comes from Schistocerca cancellata, assembly GCF_023864275.1. NCBI lineage: Eukaryota > Metazoa > Arthropoda > Insecta > Orthoptera > Acrididae > Schistocerca > Schistocerca cancellata. The sequence continues at coordinate 1,738,576 of NW_026046810.1, read as the reverse complement.
GAGTAACTGTGGAAGTCCTAAGGTCGACAAATAATGGTGTAACACTTCTGGTGAAATTGCCAGAGAAAGCTGAAGACGTAACTGTGATAAAACACGGAGCAACTTGCAGGAGTAACTATGACTCTCTGAAGGTAGCCAAATGCTCGTCACCAGGCGAAATACATCGGCAAACTCGAGGAGCACCTGTCAGAAATGACTGTGAAAGTCTTAAGTTCGACAAATAATGGCGTATCACTTCAGGTGAACTGGTCAGATAAAGGTTGAAGATGGGACTATGGTAAAATGGGGAGCAATTAGTAGGAGTAAGTACGACTCTCTTAAGGTAGCCAAATGCCTCGTCACCAATGGAATAAATCGGCAAACTCGACGAGCAAATAGCAGAAATAACTGTGAAAGTCTTAAGGTCGACAAATAAAGGCGTATCGCATGTGGTGAACTGGCCCAAGAAAGCTTGAACATTTGACTGTTTTAAAACGTGGAGCAACTATGACTCTCTTAAGGTTGCCAATGCGCGTCGCCCGGCAAAAAACATCGGAAAACTCGAGGAGCACCTGGCAGAACTAACTGTGAAAGTCTTACGGTCGACAAAGAATGGCGTATCGTTTCTGATGAACTGACCAGAGAAAGCTTGAATATGTGACTATGGTAAAGCGTCGAGCAACTGGTATGAGTAACTATGACTCTCTTAAGGTAGCCAAATGCCTCGTCACCAATGGAATAAATCGGTCAACCCGAGGAGCACCTGGCAGGAGTAACTGTGAAAGTCTTAGGGACGACAAATAATGGTGTAACACTTCTGGTGAAATGGCCAGAGATAAATTGAAGACGTAACTGTGATAAAACAGGGTGCAACTTGCAGGAGTACCTATGACTCTCTTATGGTAGCCAAATGCTCGTCACCAGGCGAAATAGATCAGCAAACTCGAGGAGCACCTGGCAGAAATAACTGTGAAATTCTTAAGGTCGACAGATAATGGCGTATCGCTCGTGGTGACTGGCACGAGAAAGCTTGAACATTTGACTGTGTTATAACGTGGAGCAACTTGCAGGAGCAACAATGAATCTCTTAATATTGCCAATGCTCGTCGCTTGGCAAAAAACATCAGATAACTCGAGGAGCACCTGGCAGAAATAACTGTGAAAGTCTGCAGGTCGACAAATAATGGCGCATCGCTTCTGATGAACTGACCACAGCAAGATTGAATGTGTGACTATGGTAAAGCGTCGAGCAACTTGTATGAGTAACTATGACTCTCTTAAGGAAGCCAAATGCCTCGTCAGCAATGGTTTAAATCAGCAAACCTGAGGAGCACCTGGCAGGAGTAACTGTGAAAGTTTTAAGGTCGACAAATAATGGTGTAACACTTCTGGTGAAATTGCCAGAGAAATCTGAAGACGTAACTGTGATAAAACACGGAGCAACTTGCAGGAGTAACTATGACTCTCTGAAGGTAGCCAAATGCTCGTCACCAGGCGAAATACATCGGCAAAGTCGAGGTGCACCTGACAGAAATGGCTGTGAAAGTCTTAAGTTCGACAAATAATGGCGTATTACTTCAGGTGAACTGGTCAGATAAAGGTTGAAGATGCGACTATGGTAAATCGGGGAGCAACTTGCAGGAGTAACTATGACTTTCTTAAGATAGCCAAATGCTCGTCACCAGGCGAAATACATCGGAAAACTCGAAGAGCACCTGGCAGAAATAACTGTGAAAGTCTTACGTTCGACAAATAATGGCGTATCACTTCTGGTGAACTGGCCAGATAAAGTTTGAAGATGCTATTATGGTAAAACGGGGAGCAACTGGTAAGAGTAACTATGACTCTCTTAAGGTGGCCAAATGTCTCGTCACCAACGGAAATAATCGGTAAACTCGAGGAGCATTTGGCAGGAGTAACTGTGAAAATCTTAAGGTCGACAATTAATGGTGTATCACTTCTGTTGAACCGGCCAGAGAAAGCTTGAATATGTGACTATGGTAAAACGGGGAGCAACTGGTATGAGTAACTATGACTCTCTTAAGGCAGCCCAATGCCTCGTCACCAACGGAAATAATCGGCAAACTCGAGGAGCACTTGGCAGGAGTAACTGTGAAAATCTTAAGGTCGACAAATAGTGGTGTATCACTTCTGGTGAACCGGCCAGAGAAAGCTTGAAGACGTGACTGTGATAAAACTCGCAGCAACTGGCAGGAGTAACTATGACACTCTTAATGTAGCCAAATGCTCGTAACCAGGCGAAATATCGGCAAACTCGAGGAGCACCTGGCAGAAATAACTGTGAAAGGCTTAAGTTCGACAAATAATGGCGTACCACTTCTTTTGAACTGGCCAGATAAAGTTTGAAGATGCGACTATGGTAAAATGGGGAGCAATTAGTAGGAGTAAGTACGACTCTCTTAAGGTAGCCAAATGCTCGTCACCAGGCGAAATACATCGGCAAACTCGAGGAGCACCTGTCAGCAATGACTGTGAAAGTCTTAACTTCGACAAATAATGGCGTATCACTTCAGGTGAACTGGACAGATAAAGGTTGAAGATGCGACTATGGTAAATCGGGGAGCAACTTGCAGGAGTAACTATGACTCTCTTAAGATAGCCAAATGCTCGTCACCACGCGAAATACATCGGAAAACTCGAGGAGCACCTGGCAGAAATAACTGTGAAAGTCTTAAGTTCGACAAATAATGGCGTATCACTTCTGGTGAACTGGCCAGATAAAGTTTGAAGAAGCGATTATGGTAAAACGGGGTGCAATTGGTAGGAGTAATTATGCCTCTCTTAAGGTAGCCAAATGCCTCGTCACCAATGGAATAAATCGGTCAACCCGAGGAGCAAATAGCAGAAATAACTGTGAAAGTCTTAAGGTCGACAAATAAAGGCGTATCGCATGTGGTGAACTGGCCCAAGAAAGCTTGAACATTTGACTGTTTTAAAACGTGGAGCAACTATGACTCTCTTAAGGTTGCCAATGCACGTCGCCCGGCAAAAAACATCGGAAAACTCGAGGAGCACCTGGCAGAAATAACTGTGAAAGTCTTACGGTCGACAAAGAATGGCGTATCGTTTCTGATGAACTGACCAGAGAAAGCTTGAATATGTGACTATGGTAAAGCGTCGAGCAACTGGTATGAGTAACTATGACTCTCTTAAGGTGGCCAAATGTCTCGTCACCAACGGAAATAATCGGCAAACTCGAGGAGCACTTGGCAGGAGTAACTGTGAAAATCTTAAGGTCGACAAATAATGGTGTATCACTTCCGGTGAACCGGCCAGAGAAAGCTTGAAGACGTGACTGTGATAAAACTCGCAGCAACTGGCAGGAGTAACTATGACACTCTTAATGTAGCCAAATGCTCGTAACCAGGCGAAATACATCGGCAAACTCGAGGAGCACCTGGCAGAAATAACTGTGAAAGTCTTAAGTTCGACAAATAATGGCGTATCGCTTCTGATGAACTGACCAGAGAAAGCTTGAAGATGTGACTATGGTAAAACGGGGAGCAACTGGTAAGAGTAACTATGACTCTCTTAAGGTGGCCAAATGTCTCGTCACCAACGGAAATAATCGGCAAACTCGAGGAGCACTTGGCAGGAGTAACTGTGAAAATCTTAAGGTCGACAAATAATGGTGTATCACTTCCGGTGAACTGGCCAGAGAAAGCTTGAAGACGTGACTGTGATAAAACTCGCAGCAACTGGCAGGAGTAACTATGACTCTCTGAAGGTAGCCAAATGCTCGTCACCACGCGAAATACATCGGAAAACTCGAGGAGCACCTGGCAGAAATAACTGTGAAAGTCTTAAGTTCGACAAATAATGGCGTATCACTTCTGGTGAACTGGCCAGATAAAGTTTGAAGAAGCGATTATGGTAAAACGGGGTGCAATTGGTAGGAGTAATTATGCCTCTCTGAAGGTAGCCAAATGCCTCGTCACCAATGGAATAAATCGGTCAACCCGAGGAGCAAATAGCAGAAATAACTGTGAAAGTCTTAAGGTCGACAAATAAAGGCGTATCGCATGTGGTGAACTGGCCCAAGAAAGCTTGAACTTTTGACTGTTTTAAAACGTGGAGCAACTATGACTCTCTTAAGGTTGCCAATGCGCGTCGCCCGGCAAAAAACATCGGAAAACTCGAGGAGCACCTGGCAGAAATAACTGTGAAAGTCTTACGGTCGACAAAAAATGGCGTATCGTTTCTGATGAACTTACCAGAGAAAGCTTGAATATGTGACTATGGTAAAGCGTCGAGCAACTGGTATGAGTAACTATGACTCTCTTAAGGTGGCCAAATGTCTCGTCACCAACGGAAATAATCGGCAAACTCGAGGAGCACTCGGCAGGAGTAACTGTGAAAATCTTAAGGTCGACAAATAATGGTGTATCACTTCCCGTGAACTGGCCAGAGAAAGCTTGAAGACGTGACTGTGATAAAACTCGCAGCAACTGGCAGGAGTAACTATGACTCTCTGAAGGTAGCCAAATGCTCGTAACCAGGCGAAATACATCGGCAAACTCGAGGAGCACCTGACAGAAATAACTGAGAAAGGCTTAAGTTCGACAAATAATGGCATACCACTTCTGGTGAACTGGCCAGATAAAATTTGAAGATGCGACTATGGTAAAATGGGGAGCAATTAGTAGGAGTAAGTACGACTCTCTTAAGGTAGCCAAATGCCTCGTCACCAGGCGGAATAAATCGGCAAACTCGACGAGCAAATAGCAGAAATAACTGTTAAAGTCTTAAGGTCGACAAATAAAGGCGTATCGCTCGTGGTGACTGGCACGAGAAAGCTTGAACATTTGACTGTGTTATAACGTGGAGCAACTTGCAGGAGCAACAATGAATCTGTTAATATTGCCAATGCTCGTCGCTTGGCAAAAAACATCAGATAACTCGAGGAGCACCTGGCATAAATAACTGTGAAAGTCTGCAGGTCGACAAATAATGGCGCATCGCTTCTGATGAACTGACCACAGCAAGATTGAATGTGTGACTATGGTAAAGCGTCGAGCAACTTGTATGAGTAACTATGACTCTCTTAAGGTAGCCAAATGCCTCGTCAGCAATGGTTTAAATCAGCAAACCTAAAGAGCACATGGCAGGAGTAACTGTGAAAGTCCTAAGGTCGACAAATAATGGTGTAGCACTTCTGGTGAAATTGCCAGAGAAAGCTGAAGACGTAACTGTGATAAAACACGGAGCAACTTGCAGGAGTAACTATGACTCTCTGAAGGTAGCCAAATGCTCGTCACCAGGCGAAATACATCGGAAAACTCGAGGAGCACCTGTCAGAAATGACTGTGAAAGTCTTAAGTTCGACAAATAATGGCGTATCACTTCAGGTGAACAGGTCAGATAAAGGTTGAAGATGCGACTATGGTAAATCGGGGAGCAACTTGCAGGAGTAACTATGACTCTCTTAAGAAAGACAAATGCTCGTCACCAGGCGAAATACATCGGAAAACTCGAGGAGCACCTGGCAGAAATAACTGTGAAAGTCTTAAGTTCGACAAATAATGGCGTACCACTTCTGGTGAACTGGCCAGATAAAGTTTGAAGATGCGATTATGGTAAAACGGGGAGCAATTGGTAGGAGTAAGTACGACTCTCTTAAGGTAGCCAAATGCCTCGTCACCAGGCGGAATAAATCGGCAAACTCGAGTAGCAAATAGCAGAAATAACTGTGAAGTCTTAAGGTCGACAAATAATGGCGCATCGCTTCTGATGAACTGACCACAGAAAGATTGAATGTGTGACTATGGTAAAGCGTCGAGCAACTTGTATGAGTAACTATGACTCTCTTAAGGTAGCCAAATGCCTCGTCAGCAATGGTTTAAATCAGCAAACACGAGGAGCACCTGGCAGGAGTAACTGTGAAAGTCTTAAGGTCGACAAATAATGGTGTAACACTTCTGGTGAAATTGCCAGAGAAAGCTGAAGACTTAACTGTGATAAGACACGGAGCAACTTGCAGGAGTAACTATGACTCTCTGTAGGTAGCCAAATGCTCATCACCAGGCAAAATACATCGGCAAGTTCGAGGAGCACCTGGCAGAAATGACTGTGAAAGTCTTAAGTTCGACAAATAATGGCGTATCACTTCTGGTGTACTGGCCAGATAAAGTATGAAGATGCGACTATGGTAAAATGGGGAGCAATTAGTAGGAGTAAGTACGACTCTCTTAAGGTAGCAAAATGCCTCGTCACCAGGCGGAATAAATCGGCAAACTCGAGTAGCAAATAGCAGAAATAACTGTGAAGTCTTAAGGTCGACAAATAATGGCGCATCGCTTCTGATGAACTGACCACAGAAAGATTGAATGTGTGACTATGGTAAAGCGTCGAGCAACTTGTATGAGGAACTATGACTCTCTTAAGGTAGCCAAATGCCTCGTCAGCAATGGTTTAAATCAGCAAACCCGAGGAGCACCTGGCAGGAGTAACTGTGAAATTCTTAAGGTCGACAAATAATGGTGTAACACTTCTGGTGAAATTGCCAGAGAAAGCTGAAGACGTAACTGTGATAAAACACGGACCAACTTGCAGGAGTAACTATGACTCTCTGAAGGTAGCCAAATGCTCATCACCAGGCGAAATACATCGGCAAACTCGAGGAGCACCTGGCAGAAATAACTGTGAAAGACTTAAGTTCGACAAATAATGGCGTATCACTTCTGGTGAACCAGATAAAGTTTGAAGATGCGATTATGGTAAAACGGGGAGCAATTGGTAGGAGTAACTATGCCTCTCTTAAGGTAGCCAAATGCCTCATCACCAACGGAAATAATCGGCAAACTCGAGGAGCACTTGGCAGGAGTAACTGTGAAAATCTTAAGGTCGACAAATAATGGTGGATCACTTCTGGTGAACCGGCCAGAGAAAGCTTGAAGACGTAACTGTGATAAAACACGGAGCAACTTGCAGGAGTAACTATGACTCTCTGAAGGTAGCCAAATGCTCGTCACCAGGCGAAATACATCGGCAAACTCGAGGAGCACCTGGCAGAAATAACTGTGAAAGGCTTAAGTTCGACAAATAATGGCGTACCACTTGTGGTGAACTGGCCAGATAAAGTTTGAAGATGCGACTATGGTAAAATGGGGAGCAATTAGTAGGAGTAAGTACGACTCTCTTAAGGTAGCCAAATGCCTCGTCACCAGACGGAATAAATCGGCAAACTCGAGTAGCAAATAGCAGAAATAACTGTGAAAGTCTTAAGGTCGACAAATAAAGGCGTATCGCTCGTGGTGACTGCCACGAGAAAGCTTGAACATTTGACTGTGTTATAACGTGGAGCAACTTTCAGGAGCAACAATGAATCTCTTAATATTGCCAGTGCTCGTCGCTTGGCAAAAAACATCAGATAACTCCAGGAGCACCTGGCAGAAGTAACTGTGAAAGTCTTAAGGTCGACAAATAATGGCGCATCGCTTCTGATGAACTGACCACAGAAAGATTGAATGTGTGACTATGGTAAAGCGTCGAGCAACTTGTATGAATAACTATGACTCTCTTAAGGTAGCCAAATGCCTCGTCAGCAATGGTTTAAATCAGCAAACCCGAGGAGCACCTGGCAGGAGTAACTGTGAAAGTCTTAAGGTCGACAAATAATGGTGTAACACTTCTGGTGAAATTGCCAGAGAAAGCTGAAGACGTAACTGTGATAAAACAGGGTGCAACTTGCAGGAGTAACTATGACTCTCTTATGGTAGCCAAATGCTCGTCACCAGGCGAAATAGATCAGCAAACTCGAGGAGCACCTGGCAGAAATAACTGTGAAATTCTTAAGGTCGACAGATAATGGCGTATCGCTTGAGATGAACAGACAAGAGAAAGCTTGAATATGTGACTATGGTAAAACGGGAAGCAACTGGTATGAGTAACTATGACACTCTTAATGTAGCCAAATGCTCGTCACCAGGCGAAATACATCGGCAAATTCGAGGAGCACCTGGCAGAAATAACTGTGAAAGTCTTAAGTTCGACAAATAATGGCGTATCGCTTCTGATGAACTGACCAGAGAAAGCTTGAAGATGTGACTATGGTAAAACGGGGAGCAACTGGTAAGAGTAACTATGACTCTCTTAAAGTGGCCAAATGTCTCGTCACCAACGGAAATAATCGGCAAACTCGAGGAGCACTCGGCAGGAGTAACTGTGAAAATCTTAAGGTCGACAAATAATGGTGTATCACTTCCGGTGAACCGGCCAGAGAAAGCTTGAAGACGTGACTGTGATAAAACTCGCAGCAACTGGCAGGAGTAACTATGACACTCTTAATGTAGCCAAATGCTCGTAACCAGGCGAAATACATCGGCAAACTCGTGGAGCACCTGGCAGAAATAACTGTGAAACGCTTAAGTTCGACAAATAATGGCGTACCACTTCTGGTGAACTGGCCAGATAATGTTTGAAGATGCGACTATGGTAAAATGGGGAGCAATTAGTAGGAGTAAGTACGACTCTCTTAAGGTAGCCAAATGCCTCGTCACCATTCGGAATAAATCGGCAAACTCGAGGAGCAAATAGCAGAAATAACTGTGAAAGTCTTAAGGACGACAAACAAAGGCGTATCGCTCGCGGTGACTGGCACGAGAAAGCTTGAACATTTGACTGTGTTATAACGTGGAGCAACTTGCAGGAGCAACATTGAATCTCTTAATATTGCCAATGCTCATCGCTTGGCAAAAAACATCAGATAACTCGAGGAGCACCTGGCAGAAATAACTGTGAAAGTCTTAAGGTCGACAAATAGTGGCGCATCGCTTCTGATGAACTGACCACAGCAAGATTGAATGTGTGAATATGGTAAAGCGTCGAGCAACTTGTATGAGTAACTTTGACTCTCTTAAGGTAGCCAAATGCCTCGTCAGCAATGGTTTAAATCAGCAAACCCGAGGAGCACCTGGCAGTAGTAACTGTGAAAGTCTTAAGGTCGACAAATAAATGTGTAACACTTCTGGTGAAATTGCCAGAGAAAGCTGAAGACGTAACTGTGATAAAACACGGAGCAACTTGCAGGAGTAACTATGACTCTCTGAAGGTAGCCAAATGCTCATCACCAGGCGAAATACTACGGCAAACTCGAGGAGCACCTGACAGAAATGACTGTGAAAGTCTTAAGTTCGACAAATAATGGCGTATCACTTCAGGTGAACTGGTCAGATAAAGGTTGAAGATGCGACTATGGTAAATCGGGGAGCAACTTGCAGGAGTAACTATGACTCTCTTAAGATAGCCAAATGCTCGTCACCAGGCGAAATACATCGGAAAACTCGAGGAGCACCTGGCAGAAATAACTGTGAAAGTCTTAAGTTCGACAAATAATGGCGTATCACTTCTGGTGAACTGGCCAGATAAAATTTGAAGATGCGATTATGGTAAAATGGGGAGCAATTGGTAGGAGGTACTATGCCTCTCTTAAGGTATCCCAATGCCTCGTCACCAACGGAAATAATCGGCAAACTCGAGGAGCACTTGGCAGGAGTAACTGTGAAAATCTTAAGGTCGACAAATAATGGTGTATCACTTCTGGTGAACCGGCCAGAGAAAGTTTGAAGACGTGACTGTGATAAAACTCGCAGCAACTGGCAGGAGTAACTATGACACTCTTAATGTAGCCAAATACTCGTAACCAGGCGAAATACATCGGCAAACTCGAGGAGCACCTGGCAGAAATAACTGTGAAACGCTTAAGTTCGACAAATAATGGCGTACCACTTCTGGTGAACTGGCCAGATAAAGTTTGAAGATGCGACTATGGTAAAATGGGGAGCAATTGGTAGGAGTAAGTACGACTCTCTTAAGGTAGCCAAATTCCTCGTCACCATTCGGAATAAATCGGCAAACTCGAGGAGCAAATAGCAGAAATAACTGTGAAAGTCTTAAGGTCGACAAATAAAGGTGTATCGCATGTGGTGAACTGGCCCAAGAAAGCTTGAACATTTGACTGTTTTAAAACGTTGAGCAACTATGACTCTCTTAAGGTTGCCAATGCGCGTCGCCCGGCAAAAAACATCGGAAAACTCAAGGAGCACCTGGCAGAAATAACTGTGAAAGTCTTAAGGTCGACTAAGAATGGCGTATCGTTTCTGATGAACTGACCAGAGAAAGCTTGAATATGTGACTATGGTAAAACGGGGAGCAACGAGTAACTATGACTCTCTTAAGGTAGCCCAATGCCTCGTCACCAACGGAAATAATCGGCAAACTCGAGGAGCACTTGGCAGGAGTAACTGTGAAAATCTTAAGGTCGACAAATAATGGTGTATCACTTCTGGTGAACCGGCCAGAGAAAGCTTCAAGAAGTGACTGTGATAAAACTCGCAGCAACTGGCAGGAGTAACTATGACACTCTTAATGTAGCCAAATGCTCGTAACCAGGCGAAATACATCGGCAAACTCGAGGAGCACCTGGCAGAAATAACTGTGAAAGGCTTAAGTTCGACAAATAATAGCGTACCACTTCTGGTGAACTGGCCAGATAAAGTTTGAAGATGCCACTATGGTAAAATGGGGAGCAATTAGTAGGAGTAAGTACGACTCTCTTAAGGTGGCCAAATGCCTCGTCACCAGGCGGAATAAATCGGCAAACTCGAGGAGCAAATAGCAGAAATAACTGTGAAAGTCTTAAGGTCGACAAACAAAGGCGTATCGCTCGTGGTGACTGGCACGAGAAAGCTTGAACATTTGACTGTGTTATAACGTGGAGCAACTTGCAGGAGCAACAATGAATCCCTTAATATTGCCAATGCTCATCGCTTGGCAAAAAACATCAGATAACTCGAGGAGCACCTGGCAGAAATAACTGTGAAAGTCTTAAGGTCGACAAATAATGGCGCATCGCTTCTGATGAACTGACCACAGAAAGATTGAATGTGTGACTATGGTAAAGCGTCGAGCAACTTGTATGAGTAACTATGACTCTCTTAAGGTAGCCAAATGCCTCGTCAGCAATGGTTTAAATCAGCAAACCCGAGGAGCACCTGGCAGGAGTAACTGTGAAAGTCTTAAGGACGACAAATAATAGTGTAACACTTCTGGTGAAATTGCCAGAGAAAGCTGAAGACGTAACTGTGATAAAACACGGAGCAACTTGCAGGAGTAACTATGACTCTCTGAAGGTAGCCAACTGCTCATCACCAGGCGAAATACATCGGCAAACTCGAGGAGCACCTGACAGAAATGACTGTGAAAGTCTTAAGTTCGACAAATAATGGCGTATCACTTCAGGTGAATTGGTCAGATAAAGGTTGAAGATGCGACTATGGTAAATCGGGGAGCAACTTGCAGGAGTAACTATGACTCTCTTAAGATAGCCAAATGATCGTCACCAGGCGAAATACAACGGAAAACTCGAGGAGCACCTGGCAGAAATAACTGTGAAAGTCTTAAGTTCGACAAATAATGGCGTATCACTTCTGGTGAACTGGCCAGATAAAGTTTGAAGATGCGATTATGGTAAAACGGGGAGCAATTGGTAGGAGTAACTATGCCTCTCTTAAGGTAGCCAAATGCCTCGTAACCAATGGAATAAATCGGTCAACCCGTGGAGCAAATAACAGAAATAACTGTGAAAGTCTTAAGGTCGACAAATAAAGGCGTATCGCATACGGTGAACTGGCCCAAGAAAGCTTGAACATTTGACCGTTTTAAAACGTGGAGCAACTATGACTCTCTTAAGGTTGCCAATGCGCGTCGCCCAGCAAAAAACATCGGAAAACTCGAGGAGCACCTGCAGAAATAACTGTGGAAGTCTTAAGGTCGACAAAGAATGGCGTATCGTTTCTGATGAACTGACCAGAGAAAGCTTGAATATGTGACTATGGTAAAGCGTCGAGCAACGTGTATGAGTAACTATGACTCTCTTAAGGTAGCCAAATGCCTCGTCACCAATGGAATAAATCGGTCAACCCGAGGAGCACTTGGCAGGAGTAACTGTGAAAGTCTTAAGGACGACAAATAATAGTGTAACACTTCTGGTGAAATGGCCAGAGATAGATTGAAGACGTAACTGTGATGAAACAGGGTGCAACTTGCAGGAGTAACTATGACTCTCTTATGGTAGCCAAATGCTCGTCACCAGGCGAAATAGATCAGCAAACTCGAGGAGCACCTGGCAGAAATAACTGTGAAATTCTTAAGGTCGACAGATAATGGCGTATCGCTTGAGATGAACAGACAAGAGAAAGCTTGAATATGTGACTATGGTAAAACGGGAAGCAACTGGTATGAGTAACTATGACACTCTTAATGTAGCCAAATGCTCGTCACCAGGCGAAATACATCGGCAAATTCGAGGAGCACCTGGCAGAAATAACTGTGAAAGTCTTATGTTCGACAAATAATGGCGTATCACTTCAGGTGAACTGGTCAGATAAAGGTTGAAGATGCGACTATGGTAAATCGGGGAGCAACTTGCAGGAGTAACTATGACTCTCTTAAGATAGCCAAATGCTCGTCACCAGGCGAAATACATCGGAAAACTCGAGGAGCACCTGGCAGAAATAACTGTGAAAGTCTTAAGTTCGACAAATAATGGCGTATCACTTCTGGTGAACTGGCCAGATAAAGTTTGAAGATGCGATTATGGTAAAACGGGGAGCAATTGGTAGGAGTAACTATGCCTCTCTTAAGGTAGCCAAATGCCTCGTAACCAATGGAATAAATCGGTCATCCCGTGGAGCAAATAACAGAAATAACTGTGAAAGTCTTAAGGTCGACAAATAAAGGCGTATCGCATACGGTGAACTGGCCCAAGAAAGCTTGAACATTTGACTGTTTTAAAACGTGGAGCAACTATGACTCTCTTAAGGTTGCCAATGCGCGTCGCCCGGCAAAAAACATCGGAAAACTCGAGGAGCACCTGGCAGAAATAACTGTGGAAGTCTTAAGGTTGACAAAGAATGGCGTATCGTTTCTGATGAACTGACCAGAGAAAGCTTGAATATGTGACTATAGTAAAGCGTCGAGCAACTTGTATGAGTAACTATGACTCTCTTAAGGTAGCCAAATGCCTCGTCACCAATGGAATAAATCGGTCAACCCGAGGAGCACTTGGCAGGAGTAACTGTGAAAATCGTAAGGTCGACAATTAATGGTGTATCACTTCTGGTGAACCGGCCAGAGAAACTTGAAGACGTGACTGTGATAAAACACGGAGCAACTGGCAGGAGTAACAATGACACACTTAATTTAGCTCAATGTTCGTCACCAGGCGAAATACAACGGCAAACTCTAGGAGCACCTCGCAGTAATAACTGTGAAAGTCTTAAGTTCGACAAATAATGGCGTATCACTTCTGGTGAAATGGCCAAATAAAGTTTGAAGAGGCGACTATGGAAAAACGGGGAGCAATTGGTAGGAGTAACTATGACTCTCTTAAGGTCCCCAAATGCCTCGTCACCAGGCGGAATAAATCGGTAAAACTCGAGGAGCAAATAGCAGAAATTACTGTGATAGTCATAAGGTCGACAAATAAAGGCGTATCGCTTTTGATGAACTGACGAGAGAAAGCTTTAATATGTGACTACGGTAAAACGGGGAGCAACTGGTATGAGTAACTATGACTCTCTTAAGGTAGCCCAATGCCTCGTCACCAACGGAAATAATCGACAAACTCGAGGAGCACTTGGCATGAGTAACTGTGAAAATCTTAAGGTCGACAAATAATGGTGTATCACTTCTGGTGAACCGGCCAGAGAAAGCTTGAAGACGTGACTGTGATAAAACTCGCAGCAACTGGCAGGAGTAACTGTGACACTCTTAATGTAGCCAAATGCTCGTAACCAGGCGAAATACATCGGCAAACTCGAGGAGCAAATAGCAGAAATAACTGTGAAAGTCTTAAGGTCGACAAATAAAGGCGTATCGCTCGTGGTGACTGGCACGAGAAAGCTTGAACATTTGACTGTGTTATAACGTGGAGCAACTTGCAGGAGCAACAATGAATCTCTTAATATTGCCAATGCTCATCGCTTGGCAAAAAACATCAGATAACTCGAGGAGCACCTGGCAGAAATAACTGTGAAAGTCTTAAGGTCGACAAATAATGGCGCATCGCTTCTGATGAACTGACCACAGAAAGATTGAATGTGTGACTATGGTAAAGCGTCGAGCAACTTGTATGAGTAACTATGACTCTCTTAAGGTAGCCAAATGCCTCGTCAGCAATGGTTTAAATCAGCAAACCCGAGGAGCACGTGGCAGGAGTAACTGTGAAAGTCTTAAGGTCGATAAATAATGGTGTAACACTTCTGGTGAAATTGCCAGAGAAAGCTGAAGACGTAACTGTGATAAAACAGGGTGCAACTTGCAGGAGTAACTATGACTCTCTTATGGTAGCCAAATGCTCGTCACCAGGCGAAATAGATCAGCAAACTCGAGGAGCACCTGGCAGAAATAACTGTGAAATTCTTAAGGTCGACAGATAATGGCGTATCGCTTGAGATGAACAGACAAGCGAAAGCTTGAGTATGTGACTATGGTAAAACGGGAAGCAACTGGTATGAGTAACTATGACACTCTTAATGTAGCCAAATGCTCGTCACCAGGCGAAATACATCGGCAAACTCGAGAAGCACCTGGCAGAAATAACTGTGAAAGGCTTAAGTTCGACAAATAATGGCGTACCACTTCTGGTGAACTGGCCAGATAAAGTTTGAAGATGCGACTATGGTAAAATGGGGAGCAATTAGTAGGAGTAAGTACGACTCTCTTAAGGTAGCTAAATGCCTCGTCACCAGGCGGAATAAATCGGCAAACTCGAGGAGCAAATAGCAGAAATAACTGTGAAAGTCTTAAGGTCGACAAATAAAGGCGTATCCCTCGTGGTGACTAGCACGAGAAAGCTTGAACATTTGACTGTGTTATAACGCTGAGCAACTTGCAGGAGCAACAATGAATCTCTTAATATTGCCAATGCTCATCGCTTGGCAAAAAACATCAGATAACTCGAGGAGCACCTGGCAGAAGTAACTGTGAATGTCTTAAGGTCGACAAATAATGGCGCATCGCTTCTGATGAACTGACCACAGAAAGATTGAATGTGTGACTATGGTAAAGCGTTGAGCAACTTGTATGAGTAACTATGACTCTCTTAAGGTAGCCAAATGCCTCGTCAGCAATGGTTTAAATCAGCAAACCCGAGGAGCACCTGGCAGGAGTAACTGTGAAAGTCTTAAGGTCGACAAATAATGGTGTAACACTTCTGGTGAAATTGCCAGAGAAAGCTGAAGACGTAACTGTGATAAACACGGAGCAACTTGCAGGAGTAACTATGACTCTCTGAAGGTATCCAAATGCTCATCACCAGGCGAAATACATCGGCAAACTCGAGGAGCACCTGACAGAAATGACTGTGAAAGTCTTAAGTTCGACAAATAATGGCGTATCACTTCTGGTGAACTGGGGAGATAAAGTTTGAAGATGCGATTATGGTAAAACGGGGAGCAATTGGTAGGAGTAACTATGCCTCTCTTAAGGTAGCCAAGTGCCTCGTCACCAATGGAATAAATCGGTCAACCCGAGGAGCAAATAGCAGAAATAACTGTGAAAGTCTTAAGGTCGACAAATAAAGGCGTATCGCATGTGGTTAACAGGCCCAAGAAAGCTTGAACATTTGACTGTTTTAAAACGTGGAGCAACTATGATTCTCTTAAGGTTGCCAATGCGCGTCGCCCGGCAAAAAACATCGGAAAACTCGAGGAGCACCTGGCAGAAATAACTGTGAAAGTCTTAAGGTCGACAAAGAATGGCGTATCGTTTCTGATGAACTGACCAGAGAAAGCTTGAATATGTGACTATGGTAAAGCGTCGAGCAACTGGTATGAGTAATTATGACTCTCTTAACGTACCCAAATGCCTTGTCACCAATGGAATAAATCGGTCAACCCGAGGAGCACCTGGCAGGAGTAACTGTGAAAGTCTTAAGGACGACAAATAATGGTGTAACACTTCTGGTGAAATGGCCAGAGATAGATTGAAGACGTAACTGTGATAAAACAGGGTGCAACTTGCAGGAGTAACTATGACTCTCTTATGGTAGCCAAATGCTTGTCACCAGGCGAAATAGATCAGCAAACTCGAGGAGCACCTGGCAGAAATAACTGTGAAATTCTTAAGGTCGACAGATAATGGCGTATCGCTTGAGATGAACAGACAAGAGAAAGCTTGAATATGTGACTATGGTAAAACGGGAAGCAACTGGTATGAGTAACTATGACAGTCTTAATGTAGCCAAATGCTCGTCACCAGGCGAAATACATCGGCAAATTCGAGGAGCACCTGGCAGAAATAACTGTGAAAGTCTTAAGTTCGACAAATAATGGCGTATCGCTTCTGGTGAAATGGCCAGATAAAGTTTGAAGATGTGACTATGGTAAAACGGGGAGCAACTGGTAAGAGTAACTATGACTCTCTTAAGGTGGCCAAATGTCTCGTCACCAACGGAAATAATCGGCAAACTCGAGGAGCACTTGGCAGGAGTAACTGTGAAAATCTTAAGGTCGACAATTAATGGTGTATCACTTCTGGTGAACCGGCCAGAGAAAGCTAGAAGACGTGACTGTGATAAAACACGGAGCAACTGGCAGGAGTAACAATGACACACTTTATTTAGCTCAATGTTCGTCACCAGGCGAAATACAACGGCAAACTCTAGGAGCACCTCGCAGAAATAACTGTGAAAGTCTTAAGTTCGACAAATAATGGCGTATCACTTCTGGTGAAATGGCCAGATAAAGTTTGAAGATGCGGCTATGGTAAAACGGGGAGCAATTGGTAGGAGTAACTATGACTCTCTTAAGGTCCCCAAATGCCTCGTCACCAGGCGGAATAAATCGGCAAAACTCGAGGAGCAAATAGCAGAAATTACTGTGATAGTCATAAGGTCGACAAATAAAGGCGTATCGCTTCAGATGAACTGACCAGAGAAAGCTTGAATATGTGACTATGGTAAAACGGGGAGCAACTGGTATGAGTAACTATGACTCTCTTAAGGTAGCCCAATGCCTCGTCACCAACGGAAATAATCGGCAAACTCGAGGAGCACTTGGCAGGAGTAACTGTGAAATCTTAAGGTCGACAAATAATGGTGTATCACTTCTGGTGAACCGGCCAGAGAAAGCTTCAAGACGTGACTGTGATAAAACTCGCAGCAACTGGCAGGAGTAACTATGACACTCTTCATGTAGCCAAATGCTCGTAACCAGGCGAAATACATCGGCAAACTCGAGGAGCACCTGGCAGAAATAACTGTGAAAGGCTTAAGTTCGACAAATAATGGCGTACCAATTCTGGTGAACTGGCCAGATAAAGTTTGAAGATGCGACTATGGTAAAATGGGGAGCAATTAGTAGGAGTAAGTACGACTCTCTTAAGGTAGCCAAATATCTCGTCACCAGGCGGAATAAATCGGCAAACTCGAGGAGCAAATAGCAGAAATAACTGTGAAAGTCTTAAGGTCGACAAATAAAGGCGTATCGCTCGTGGTGACTGGCACGAGAAAGCTTGAACATTTGACTGTGTTATAACGTGGAGCAACTTGCAGGAGCAACAATGAATCTCTTAATATTGCCAATGCTCGTCGCTTGGCAAAAAACATCAGATAACTCGAGGAGCACCTGGCAGAAATAACTGTGAAAGTCTTAAGGTCGACAAAGAATGGCGCATCGCTTCTGATGAACTGACCACAGAAAGATTGAATGTGTGACTATGGTAAAGCGTCGAGCAACTTGTATGAGTAACTATGACACTCTTAAGGTAGCCAAATGCTTCGTCAGCAATGGATTAAATCAGCAAACCCGAGGAGCACCTGGCAGGAGTAACTGTGAAAGTCTTAAGGTCGACAAATAATAGTGTAACACTTCTGGTGAAATTGCCAGAGAAAGCTGAGGACGTAACTGTGATAAAACACGGAGCAACTTGCAGGAGTAACTATGACTCTCTGAAGGTAACCAAATGCTCATCACCAGGCGATATACATCGGCAAAGTCGAGGAACACCTGACAGAAATGACTGTGAAAGTCTTAAGTTCGACAAATAATGGCGTATCACTTCAGGTGAACTGGTCAGATAAAGGTTGAAGATGCGACTATGGTAAATCGGGGAGAAACTTGCAGAAGTAACTATGACTCTCTTAAGATAGCCAAATGCTCGTCACCAGGCGAAATACATCGGAAAACTCGAGGAGCACCTGGCAGAACTTTATGTGAAAGTCTTAAAATCGACAAATAATGACGTATCGCTTCTGATGAACTGACCATAGAAAGCTTGAATATGTGACTATGGTAAAACGGGGAGCAACTGGTATGAGAAACTATGACTCTCTTAAGGTAGCCAAATACCTCGTCAGCTACGGAATAAATCGGCAAACTCGAGGAGCACCTGGTAGAAATAACTGTGAAAGTCTTAAGGTCGACAAATAATGACGTATCGCTTCTGATGAACTGAACAGAGAAAGCTTGAATATGCGACTACGGTAAAGCGTCGAGCAACTGGTATGAGTAACTATGACTCTCTTAAGGTAGCCAAATGCCTCGTCACCAATGGAATAAATCGGTCAACCCGAGGAGCACCTGGCACGAGTAACTGTGAAAGTCTTAAGGACGACAAATAATGGTGTAACACTTCTGGTGAAATGTCCAGAGAAAGCTTGAAGATGTGACTATGGTAAAACGGGAAGCAACTGGTATGAGTAACTATGACACTCTTAATGTAGCCAAATGCTCGTCACCAGGCGAAATACATCGGCATATTCGAGGAGCACCTGGCAGAAATAACTGTGAAAGTCTTAAGTTCGACAAATAATGGCGTATCGCTTCTGATGAACTGACAAGAGAAAGCTTGAAGATGTGACTATGGTAAAACGGGGAGCAACTGGTAAGAGTAACTATGACTTTCTTAAGGTGGCCAAATGTCTCGTCACCAACGGAAATAATCGGCAAACTCGAGGAGCACTTGGCAGGAGTAACTGTGAAAATCTTAAGGTCGACAATTAATGGTGTATCACTTCTGGTGAACCGGCCAGAGAAAGCTTGAAGACGTGACTGTGATAAAACACGGAGCAACTGGCAGGAGTAACAATGACACAATTTAGCTCAGTGTTCGTCACCAGGCGAAATACAACGGCAAACTCTAGGAGCACCTCGCAGAAATAACTCTGAAGGTCTTAAGTTCGACAAATAATGGCGTATCACGTCTGGTGAAATGGCCAGATAAAGTTTGAAGATGCGACTATGGTAAAACGGGGAGCAATTGGTAGGAGTAACTATGACTCTCTTAAGGTACCCAAATGCCTCGTCACCAGGCGGAATAAATCGGCAAAACTCGAGGAGCACCTGACAGAAATTACTGTGATAGTCATAAGGTCGACGAATAAAGGCGTATCGCTTCTGATGAACTGACCAGAGAAAGCTTGAATATGTGACTATGGTAAAACGGGGAGCAACTGGTATGAGTAACTATGCCTCTCTTAAGGTAGCCCAATGCCTCGTCACCAACGGAAATAATCGGCAAACTCGAGGAGCATATGGCAGGAGTACTGTGAAAATCTTAAGGTCGACAAATAATGGCGTATCACTTCTGGTGAACTGGGGAGATAAAGTTTGAAGATGCGATTATGGTAAAACGGGGAGCAATTGGTAGGAGTAACTATGCCTCTCTTAAGGTAGCCAAATGCCTCGTCACCAATGGAATAAATCGGTCAACCCGAGGAGCAAATAGCAGAAATAACTGTGAAAGACTTAAGGTCGACAAATAAAGGCGTATCGCATGTGGTGAACTGGCCCTAGAAAGCTTGAACATTTGACTGTTTTAAAACGTGGAGCAACTATGACTCTCTTAAGGTTGCCAATGCGCGTCGCCCGGCAAAAAACATCGGAAAACTCGAGGAGCACCTGGCAGAAATAACTGTGAAAGTCTTACGGTCGACAAAGAATGGCGTATCGTTTCTGATGAACTGACCAGAGAAAGCTTGAATATGTGACTATGGTAAAGCGTCGAGCAACTGGTATGAGTTACTATGACTCTCTTAAGATAGCCAAACGCCTTGTCACCAATGGAATAAATCGGTCAACCCGAGGAGCACCTGGCAGGTGTAACTGTGAAAGTCTTAAGGACGACAAATAATGGTGTAACACTTCTGGTGAAATGGCCAGAGATAGATTGAAGACGTAACTGTGATAAAGCAGGGTGCAACTTGCAGGAGTAACTATGACTCTCTTATGGTAGCCAAATGCTCGTCACCAGGCGAAATAGATCAGCAAACTCGAGGAGCACCTGGCAGAAATAACTGTGAAATTCTTAAGGTCGACAGATAATGGCGTATCGCTTGAGATGAACAGACAAGAGAAAGCTTGAAAATGTGACTATGGTAAAACGGGAAGCAACTGGTATGAGTAACTATGACAGTCTTAATGTAGCCAAATTCTCGTCACCAGGCGAAATACATCGGCAAATTCGAGGAGCACCTGGCAGAAATAACTGTGAAAGTCTTAAGTTCGACAAATAATGGCGAATCGCTTCTGATGAACTGACCAGAGAAAGCTTGAAGATGTGACTATGGTAAAACGGGGAGCAACTGGTAAGAGTAACTATGACTCTCTTAAGGTTGCCAAATGTCTCGTCACCAACGGAAATAATCGGCAAACTCGAGGAGCACTTGGCAGGAGTAAATGTGAAAATCTTAAGGTCGACAATTAATGGTGTATCACTTCTGGTGAACCGGCCAGAGAAAGCTAGAAGACGTGACTGTGATAAAACACGGAGCAACTGGCAGGAGTAACAATGACACACTTTATTTAGCTCAATGTTCGTCACCAGGCGAAATACAACGGCAAACTCTAGGAGCACCTCGCAGAAATAACTGTGAAAGTCTTATGTTCGACAAATAATGGCGTATCACTTCTGGTGAAATGGCCAGATAAAGTTTGAAGATGCGAGTATGGTAAAGCGGGGAGCAATTGGTAGGAGTAACTATGACTCTCTTAAGGTCCCCAAATAACTCGTCACCAGGCGGAATAAATCGGCAAAACTCGAGGAGCAAATAGCAGAAATTACTGTGATAGTCATAAGGTCGACAAATAAAGGCGTATCGCTTCTGATGAACTGACCAGAGAAAGCTTGAATATGTGACTATGGTAAAACGGGGAGCAACTGGTATGAGTAACTATGACTCTCTTGAGGTAGCCCAATGCCTCGTCACCAACGGAAATAAGCGGCAAACTCGAGGAGCACTTGGCAGGAGTAACTGTGAAAATCTTAAGGTCGACAAATAATGGTTTATCATTTCTGGTGAACCGGCCAGAGACAGCTTCAAGACGTGACTGTGATAAAACTCGCAGCAACTGGCAGGAGTAACTATGACACTCTTAATGTAGCCAAATGCTCGTAACCAGGCGAAATACATCGGCAAACTCGAGGAGCACCTGGCAGAAATAACTGAGAAAGGCTTAAGTTCGACAAATAATGGCGTACCAATTCTGGTGAACTGGCCAGATAAAGTTTGAAGATGCGACTATGGTAAAATGGGGAGCAATTAGTAGGAGTAAGTACGACTCTCTTAAGGTAGCCAAATATCTCGTCACCAGGCGGAATAAATCGGCAAACTCGAGGAGCAAATAGCAGAAATAACTGTGAAAGTCTTAAGGTCGACAAATAAAGGCGTATCGCTCGTGGTGACTGGCACGAGAAAGCTTGAACATTTGACTGTGTTATAACGTGGAGCAACTTGCAGGAGCAACAATGAATCTCTTAATATTGCCAATGCTCGTCGCTTGGCAAAAAACATCAGATAACTCGAGGAGCACCTGGCAGAAATAACTGTGAAAGTCTTAAGGTCGACAAAGAATGGCGCATCGCTTCTGATGAACTGACCACAGAAAGATTGAATGTGTGACTATGGTAAAGCGTCGAGCAACTTGTATGAGTAACTATGACACTCTTAAGGTAGCCAAATGCCTCGTCAGCAATGGATTAAATCAGCAAACCCGAGGAGCACCTGGCAGGAGTAACTGTGAAAGTCTTAAGGTCGACAAATAATAGTGTAACACTTCTGGTGAAATTGCCAGAGAAAGCTGAAGACGTAACTGTGATAAAACACGGAGCAACTTGCAGGAGTAACTATGACTCTCCGAAGGTAACCAAATGCTCATCACCAGGCGATATACATCGGCAAAGTCGAGGAACACCTGACAGAAATGACTGTGAAAGTCTTAAGTTCGACAAATAATGGCGTATCACTTCAGGTGAACTGGTCAGATAAAGGTTGAAGATGCGACTATGGTAAATCGGGGAGAAACTTGCAGAAGTAACTATGACTCTCTTAAGATAGCCAAATGCTCGTCACCAGGCGAAATACATCGGAAAACTCGAGGAGCACCTGGCAGAACTTTATGTGAAAGTCTTAAAATCGACAAATAATGACGTATCGCTTCTGATGAACTGACCATAGAAAGCTTGAATATGTGACTATGGTAAAACGGGGAGCAACTGGTAGGAGAAACTATGACTCTCTTAAGGTAGCCAAATACCTCGTCAGCTACGGAATAAATCGGCAAACTCGAGGAGCACCTGGTAGAAATAACTGTGAAAGTCTTAAGGTCGACAAATAATGACGTATCGCTTCTGATGAACTGAACAGAGAAAGCTTGAATATGCGACTACGGTAAAGCGTCGAGCAACTGGTATGAGTAACTATGACTCTCTTAAGGTAGCCAAATGCCTCGTCACCAATGGAATAAATCGGTCAACCCGAGGAGCACCTGGCACGAGTAACTGTGAAAGTCTTAAGGACGACAAATAATGGTGTAACACTTCTGGTGAAATGTCCAGAGAAAGCTTGAAGATGTGACTATGGTAAAACGGGAAGCAACTGGTATGAGTAACTATGACACTCTTAATGTAGCCAAATGCTCGTCACCAGGCGAAATACATCGGCATATTCGAGGAGCACCTGGCAGAAATAACTGTGAAAGTCTTAAGTTCGACAAATAATGGCGTATCGCTTCTGATGAACTGACAAGAGAAAGCTTGAAGATGTGACTATGGTAAAACGGGGAGCAACTGGTAAGAGTAACTATGACTTTCTTAAGGTGGCCAAATGTCTCGTCACCAACGGAAATAATCGGCAAACTCGAGGAGCACTTGGCAGGAGTAACTGTGAAAATCTTAAGGTCGACAATTAATGGTGTATCACATCTGGTGAACCGGCCAGAGAAAGCTTGAAGACGTGACTGTGATAAAACACGGAGCAACTGGCAGGAGTAACAATGACACAATTTAGCTCAATGTTCGTCACCAGGCGAAATACAACGGCAAACTCTAGGAGCACCTCGCAGAAATAACTCTGAAAGTCTTAAGTTCGACAAATAATGGCGTATCACTTCTGGTGAAATGGCCAGATAAAGTTTGAAGATGCGACTATGGTAAAACGGGGAGCAATTGGTAGGAGTAACTATGACTCTCTTAAGGTACCCAAATGCCTCGTCACCAGGCGGAATAAATCGGCAAAACTCGAGGAGCACCTGACAGAAATTACTGTGATAGTCATAAGGTCGACGAATAAAGGCGTATCACTTCTGGTGAACTGGGGAGATAAAGTTTGAAGATGCGATTATGGTAAAACGGGGAGCAATTGGTAGGAGTAACTATGCCTCTCTTAAGGTAGCCAAATGCCTCGTCACCAATGGAATAAATCGGTCAACCGGAGGAGCAAATAGCAGAAATAACTGTGAAAGACTTAAGGTCGACAAATAAAGGCGTATCGCATGTGGTGAACTGGCCCTAGAAAGCTTGAACATTTGACTGTTTTAAAACGTGGAGCAACTATGACTCTCTTAAGGTTGCCAATGCGCGTCGCCCGGCAAAAAACATCGGAAAACTCGAGGAGCACCTGGCAGAAATAACTGTGAAAGTCTTAAGTTCGACAAATAATGGCGAATCGCTTCTGATGAACTGACCAGAGAAAGCTTGAAGATGTGACTATGGTAAAACGGGGAGCAACTGGTAAGAGTAACTATGACTCTCTTAAGGTTGCCAAATGTCTCGTCACCAACGGAAATAATCGGCAAACTCGAGGAGCACTTGGCAGGAGTAAATGTGAAAATCTTAAGGTCGACAATTAATGGTGTATCACTTCTGGTGAACCGGCCAGAGAAAGCTAGAAGACGTGACTGTGATAAAACACGGAGCAACTGGCAGGAGTAACAATGACACACTTTATTTAGCTCAATGTTCGTCACCAGGCGAAATACAACAGCAAACTCTAGGAGCACCTCGCAGAAATAACTGTGAAAGTCTTATGTTCGACAAATAATGGCGTATCACTTCTGGTGAAATGGCCAGATAAAGTTTGAAGATGCGAGTATGGTAAAACGGGGAGCAATTGGTAGGAGTAACTATGACTCTCTTAAGGTCCCCAAATAACTCGTCACCAGGCGGAATAAATCGGCAAAACTCGAGGAGCAAATAGCAGAAATTACTGTGATAGTCATAAGGTCGACAAATAAAGGCGTATCGCTTCTGATGAACTGACCAGAGAAAGCTTGAATATGTGACTATGGTAAAACGGGGAGCAACTGGTATGAGTAACTATGACTCTCTTGAGGTAGCCCAATGCCTCGTCACCAACGGAAATAAGCGGCAAACTCGAGGAGCACTTGGCAGGAGTAACTGTGAAAATCTTAAGGTCGACAAATAATGGTTTATCATTTCTGGTGAACTGGCCAGAGACAGCTTCAAGACGTGACTGTGATAAAACTCGCAGCAACTGGCAGGAGTAACTATGACACTCTTAATGTAGCCAAATGCTCGTAACCAGGCGAAATACATCGGCAAACTCGAGGAGCACCTGGCAGAAATAACTGAGAAAGGCTTAAGTTCGACAAATAATGGCGTACCAATTCTGGTGAACTGGCCAGATAAAGTTTGAAGATGCGACTATGGTAAAATGGGGAGCAATTAGTAGGAGTAAGTACGACTCTCTTAAGGTAGCCAAATATCTCGTCACCAGGCGGAATAAATCGGCAAACTCGAGGAGCAAATAGCAGAAATAAGTGTGAAAGTCTTAAGGTCGACAAATAAAGGCGTATCGCTCGTGGTGACTGGCACGAGAAAGCTTGAACATTTGACTGTGTTATAACGTGGAGCAACTTGCAGGAGCAACAATGAATCTCTTAATATTGCCAATGCTCGTCGCTTGGCAAAAAACATCAGATAACTCGAGGAGCACCTGGCAGAAATAACTGTGAAAGTCTTAAGGTCGACAAAGAATGGCGCATCGCTTCTGATGAACTGACCACAGAAAGATTGAATGTGTGACTATGGTAAAGCGTCGAGCAACTTGTATGAGTAACTATGACACTCTTAAGGTAGCCAAATGCCTCGTCAGCAATGGATTAAATCAGCAAACCCGAGG
Source organism: Schistocerca cancellata (assembly GCF_023864275.1). Lineage (NCBI taxonomy): Eukaryota > Metazoa > Arthropoda > Insecta > Orthoptera > Acrididae > Schistocerca > Schistocerca cancellata. The sequence continues at coordinate 1,713,156 of NW_026046810.1, read as the reverse complement.
AGCACCTGGCAGGAGTAACTGTGAAAGTCTTAAGGTCGACAAATAATAGTGTAACACTTCTGGTGAAATTGCCAGAGAAAGCTGAAGACGTAACTGTGATAAAACACGGAGCAACTTGCAGGAGTAACTATGACTCTCCGAAGGTAACCAAATGCTCATCACCAGGCGATATACATCGGCAAAGTCGAGGAACACCTGACAGAAATGACTGTGAAAGTCTTAAGTTCGACAAATAATGGCGTATCACTTCAGGTGAACTGGTCAGATAAAGGTTGAAGATGCGACTATGGTAAATCGGGGAGAAACTTGCAGAAGTAACTATGACTCTCTTAAGATAGCCAAATGCTCGTCACCAGGCGAAATACATCGGAAAACTCGAGGAGCACCTGGCAGAACTTTATGTGAAAGTCTTAAAATCGACAAATAATGACGTATCGCTTCTGATGAACTGACCATAGAAAGCTTGAATATGTGACTATGGTAAAACGGGGAGCAACTGGTAGGAGAAACTATGACTCTCTTAAGGTAGCCAAATACCTCGTCAGCTACGGAATAAATCGGCAAACTCGAGGAGCACCTGGTAGAAATAACTGTGAAAGTCTTAAGGTCGACAAATAATGACGTATCGCTTCTGATGAACTGAACAGAGAAAGCTTGAATATGCGACTACGGTAAAGCGTCGAGCAACTGGTATGAGTAACTATGACTCTCTTAAGGTAGCCAAATGCCTCGTCACCAATGGAATAAATCGGTCAACCCGAGGAGCACCTGGCACGAGTAACTGTGAAAGTCTTAAGGACGACAAATAATGGTGTAACACTTCTGGTGAAATGTCCAGAGAAAGCTTGAAGATGTGACTATGGTAAAACGGGAAGCAACTGGTATGAGTAACTATGACACTCTTAATGTAGCCAAATGCTCGTCACCAGGCGAAATACATCGGCATATTCGAGGAGCACCTGGCAGAAATAACTGTGAAAGTCTTAAGTTCGACAAATAATGGCGTATCGCTTCTGATGAACTGACAAGAGAAAGCTTGAAGATGTGACTATGGTAAAACGGGGAGCAACTGGTAAGAGTAACTATGACTTTCTTAAGGTGGCCAAATGTCTCGTCACCAACGGAAATAATCGGCAAACTCGAGGAGCACTTGGCAGGAGTAACTGTGAAAATCTTAAGGTCGACAATTAATGGTGTATCACATCTGGTGAACCGGCCAGAGAAAGCTTGAAGACGTGACTGTGATAAAACACGGAGCAACTGGCAGGAGTAACAATGACACAATTTAGCTCAATGTTCGTCACCAGGCGAAATACAACGGCAAACTCTAGGAGCACCTCGCAGAAATAACTCTGAAAGTCTTAAGTTCGACAAATAATGGCGTATCACTTCTGGTGAAATGGCCAGATAAAGTTTGAAGATGCGACTATGGTAAAACGGGGAGCAATTGGTAGGAGTAACTATGACTCTCTTAAGGTACCCAAATGCCTCGTCACCAGGCGGAATAAATCGGCAAAACTCGAGGAGCACCTGACAGAAATTACTGTGATAGTCATAAGGTCGACGAATAAAGGCGTATCACTTCTGGTGAACTGGGGAGATAAAGTTTGAAGATGCGATTATGGTAAAACGGGGAGCAATTGGTAGGAGTAACTTACCCTCTCTTAAGGTAGCCAAATGCCTCGTCACCAATGGAATAAATCGGTCAACCGGAGGAGCAAATAGCAGAAATAACTGTGAAAGACTTAAGGTCGACAAATAAAGGCGTATCGCATGTGGTGAACTGGCCCTAGAAAGCTTGAACATTTGACTGTTTTAAAACGTGGAGCAACTATGACTCTCTTAAGGTTGCCAATGCGCGTCGCCCGGCAAAAAACATCGGAAAACTCGAGGAGCACCTGGCAGAAATAACTGTGAAAGTCTTAAGTTCGACAAATAATGGCGAATCGCTTCTGATGAACTGACCAGAGAAAGCTTGAAGATGTGACTATGGTAAAACGGGGAGCAACTGGTAAGAGTAACTATGACTCTCTTAAGGTTGCCAAATGTCTCGTCACCAACGGAAATAATCGGCAAACTCGAGGAGCACTTGGCAGGAGTAAATGTGAAAATCTTAAGGTCGACAATTAATGGTGTATCACTTCTGGTGAACCGGCCAGAGAAAGCTAGAAGACGTGACTGTGATAAAACACGGAGCAACTGGCAGGAGTAACAATGACACACTTTATTTAGCTCAATGTTCGTCACCAGGCGAAATACAACAGCAAACTCTAGGAGCACCTCGCAGAAATAACTGTGAAAGTCTTATGTTCGACAAATAATGGCGTATCACTTCTGGTGAAATGGCCAGATAAAGTTTGAAGATGCGAGTATGGTAAAACGGGGAGCAATTGGTAGGAGTAACTATGACTCTCTTAAGGTCCCCAAATAACTCGTCACCAGGCGGAATAAATCGGCAAAACTCGAGGAGCAAATAGCAGAAATTACTGTGATAGTCATAAGATCGACAAATAAAGGCGTATCGCTTCTGATGAACTGACCAGAGAAAGCTTGAATATGTGACTATGGTAAAACGGGGAGCAACTGGTATGAGTAACTATGACTCTCTTGAGGTAGCCCAATGCCTCGTCACCAACGGAAATAAGCGGCAAACTCGAGGAGCACTTGGCAGGAGTAACTGTGAAAATCTTAAGGTCGACAAATAATGGTTTATCATTTCTGGTGAACTGGCCAGAGACAGCTTCAAGACGTGACTGTGATAAAACTCGCAGCAACTGGCAGGAGTAACTATGACACTCTTAATGTAGCCAAATGCTCGTAACCAGGCGAAATACATCGGCAAACTCGAGGAGCACCTGGCAGAAATAACTGAGAAAGGCTTAAGTTCGACAAATAATGGCGTACCAATTCTGGTGAACTGGCCAGATAAAGTTTGAAGATGCGACTATGGTAAAATGGGGAGCAATTAGTAGGAGTAAGTACGACTCTCTTAAGGTAGCCAAATATCTCGTCACCAGGCGGAATAAATCGGCAAACTCGAGGAGCAAATAGCAGAAATAAGTGTGAAAGTCTTAAGGTCGACAAATAAAGGCGTATCGCTCGTGGTGACTGGCACGAGAAAGCTTGAACATTTGACTGTGTTATAACGTGGAGCAACTTGCAGGAGCAACAATGAATCTCTTAATATTGCCAATGCTCGTCGCTTGGCAAAAAACATCAGATAACTCGAGGAGCACCTGGCAGAAATAACTGTGAAAGTCTTAAGGTCGACAAAGAATGGCGCATCGCTTCTGATGAACTGACCACAGAAAGATTGAATGTGTGACTATGGTAAAGCGTCGAGCAACTTGTATGAGTAACTATGACACTCTTAAGGTAGCCAAATGCCTCGTCAGCAATGGATTAAATCAGCAAACCCGAGGAGCACCTGGCAGGAGTAACTGTGAAAGTCTTAAGGTCGACAAATAATAGTGTAACACTTCTGGTGAAATTGCCAGAGAAAGCTGAAGACGTAACTGTGATAAAACACGGAGCAACTTGCAGGAGTAACTATGACTCTCCGAAGGTAACCAAATGCTCATCACCAGGCGATATACATCGGCAAAGTCGAGGAACACCTGACAGAAATGACTGTGAAAGTCTTAAGTTCGACAAATAATGGCGTATCACTTCAGGTGAACTGGTCAGATAAAGGTTGAAGATGCGACTATGGTAAATCGGGGAGAAACTTGCAGAAGTAACTATGACTCTCTTAAGATAGCCAAATGCTCGTCACCAGGCGAAATACATCGGAAAACTCGAGGAGCACCTGGCAGAACTTTATGTGAAAGTCTTAAAATCGACAAATAATGACGTATCGCTTCTGATGAACTGACCATAGAAAGCTTGAATATGTGACTATGGTAAAACGGGGAGCAACTGGTAGGAGAAACTATGACTCTCTTAAGGTAGCCAAATACCTCGTCAGCTACGGAATAAATCGGCAAACTCGAGGAGCACCTGGTAGAAATAACTGTGAAAGTCTTAAGGTCGACAAATAATGACGTATCGCTTCTGATGAACTGAACAGAGAAAGCTTGAATATGCGACTACGGTAAAGCGTCGAGCAACTGGTATGAGTAACTATGACTCTCTTAAGGTAGCCAAACGCCTCGTCACCAATGGAATAAATCGGTCAACCCGAGGAGCACCTGGCACGAGTAACTGTGAAAGTCTTAAGGACGACAAATAATGGTGTAACACTTCTGGTGAAATGTCCAGAGAAAGCTTGAAGATGTGACTATGGTAAAACGGGAAGCAACTGGTATGAGTAACTATGACACTCTTAATGTAGCCAAATGCTCGTCACCAGGCGAAATACATCGGCATATTCGAGGAGCACCTGGCAGAAATAACTGTGAAAGTCTTAAGTTCGACAAATAATGGCGTATCGCTTCTGATGAACTGACAAGAGAAAGCTTGAAGATGTGACTATGGTAAAACGGGGAGCAACTGGTAAGAGTAACTATGACTTTCTTAAGGTGGCCAAATGTCTCGTCACCAACGGAAATAATCGGCAAACTCGAGGAGCACTTGGCAGGAGTAACTGTGAAAATCTTAAGGTCGACAATTAATGGTGTATCACATCTGGTGAACCGGCCAGAGAAAGCTTGAAGACGTGACTGTGATAAAACACGGAGCAACTGGCAGGAGTAACAATGACACAATTTAGCTCAATGTTCGTCACCAGGCGAAATACAACGGCAAACTCTAGGAGCACCTCGCAGAAATAACTCTGAAAGTCTTAAGTTCGACAAATAATGGCGTATCACTTCTGGTGAAATGGCCAGATAAAGTTTGAAGATGCGACTATGGTAAAACGGGGAGCAATTGGTAGGAGTAACTATGACTCTCTTAAGGTACCCAAATGCCTCGTCACCAGGCGGAATAAATCGGCAAAACTCGAGGAGCACCTGACAGAAATTACTGTGATAGTCATAAGGTCGACGAGTAAAGGCGTATCACTTCTGGTGAACTGGGGAGATAAAGTTTGAAGATGCGATTATGGTAAAACGGGGAGCAATTGGTAGGAGTAACTATGCCTCTCTTAAGGTAGCCAAATGCCTCGTCACCAATGGAATAAATCGGTCAACCGGAGGAGCAAATAGCAGAAATAACTGTGAAAGACTTAAGGTCGACAAATAAAGGCGTATCGCATGTGGTGAACTGGCCCTAGAAAGCTTGAACATTTGACTGTTTTAAAACGTGGAGCAACTATGACTCTCTTAAGGTTGCCAATGCGCGTCGCCCGGCAAAAAACATCGGAAAACTCGAGGAGCACCTGGCAGAAATAACTGTGAAAGTCTTAAGTTCGACAAATAATGGCGAATCGCTTCTGATGAACTGACCAGAGAAAGCTTGAAGATGTGACTATGGTAAAACGGGGAGCAACTGGTAAGAGTAACTATGACTCTCTTAAGGTTGCCAAATGTCTCGTCACCAACGGAAATAATCGGCAAACTCGAGGAGCACTTGGCAGGAGTAACTGTGAAAATCTTAAGGTCGACAATTAATGGTGTATCACTTCTGGTGAACCGGCCAGAGAAAGCTAGAAGACGTGACTGTGATAAAACACGGAGCAACTGGCAGGAGTAACAGTGACACACTTTATTTAGCTCAATGTTCGTCACCAGGCGAAATACAACGGCAAACTCTAGGAGCACCTCGCAGAAATAACTGTGAAAGTCTTATGTTCGACAAATAATGGCGTATCACTTCTGGTGAAATGGCCAGAGAAAGCTTGAATATGTGACTATGGTAAAACGGGGAGCAACTGGTATGAGTAACTATGACTCTCTTGAGGTAGCCCAATGCCTCGTCACCAACGGAAATAAGCGGCAAACTCGAGGAGCACTTGGCAGGAGTAACTGTGAAAATCTTAAGGTCGACAAATAATGGTTTATCATATCTGGTGAACCGGCCAGAGACAGCTTCAAGACGTGACTGTGATAAAACTCGCAGCAACTGGCAGGAGTAACTATGACATTCTTAATGTAGCCAAATGCTCGTAACCAGGCGAAATACATCGGCAAACTCGAAGAGCACCTGGCAGAAATAACTGTGAAAGGCTTAAGTTCGACAAATAATGGCGTACCAATTCTGGTGAACGGGCCAGATAAAGTTTGAAGATGCGACTATGGTAAAATGGGGAGCAATTAGTAGGAGTAAGTACGCCTCTCTTAAGGTAGCCAAATATCTCGTCACCAGGCGGCATAAATCGGCAAACTCGAGGAGCAAATAGCAGAAATAACTGTGAAAGTCTTAAGGTCGACAAATAAAGGCGTATCGCTCGTGGTGACTGGCACGAGAAAGCCTGAACATTTGACTGTGTTATAACGTGGAGCAACAGCAGGAGCAACAATGAATCTCTTAATATTGCCAATGCTCGTCGCTTGGCAAAAAACATCAGATAACTCGAGGAGCACCTGGCGGAAATAACTGTGAAAGTCTTAAGGTCGACAAATAATGGCGCATCACTTCTGATGAACTGACCACAGAAAGATTGAATGTGTGACTATGGTAAAGCGTCAAGCAACTTGTATGAGTAACTATGACTCTCTTAAGGTAGCCAAATGCATCGTCAGCAATGATTTAAATCAGCAAACCCGAGGAGCACCTGGCAGGAGTAACTGTGAAAGTCTTAAGGTCGACAAATAATGGTGTAACACATCTGGTGAAATTGCCAGAGAAAGCTGAAGACGTAACTGTGATAAAACACGGAGCAACTTGCAGGAGTAACTATGACTCTCTGAAGGTAACCAAATGCTCATCACCAGGCGAAATACATCGGCAAAGTCGAGTAGCACATGACAGAAATGACTGTGAAAGTCTTAAGTTCGACAAATAATGGCGTATCACTTCAGGTGTACTGGTCAGATAAAGGTTGAAGATGCGACTATGGTAAATCGGGGAGCAACTTGCAGAAGTAACTATGACTCTCTTAAGATAGCCAAATGCTCGTCACCAGGCGAAATACATCGGAAAACTCGAGGAGCACCTGGCAGAACTTAATGTGAATGTCTTAAGTTCGACAAATAATGACGTATTGCTTCTGATGAACTGACCAGAGAAAGCTTGAATATGTGACTATGGTAAAACGGGGAGACACTGGTATGAGAAACTATGACTCTCTTAAGGTAGCCAAATGCCTCGTCAGCTACGGAATAAATCGGCAAACTCGAGGAGCACCTGGTAGAAATAACTGTGAAAGTCTTAAGGTCGACAAATAATGACGTATCGCTTCTGATGAACTGAACAGAGAAAGCTTGAATATGTGGCTACGGTAAAGCGTCGAGCAACTGGTATGAGTAACTATGACTCTCTTAAGGTAGCCAAATGCATCGTCACCAATGGAATAAATCGGTCAACCCGAGGAGCACCTGGCAGGAGTAACTGTGAAAGTCTTAAGGACGACAAATAATGGTGTAACACTTCTGGTGAAATGTCCAGAGATAGATTGAAGACGTAACTGTGATAAAACAGGGTGCAACTTGCAGGAGTAACTATGACTCTCTTATGGTAGCCAAATGCTCGTCACCAGGCGAAATAGATCAGCAAATTCGAGGGGCACCTGGCAGAAATAACTGTGAAAGTCTTAAGTTCGACAAATAATGGCGTATCGGTTCTGATGAACTGACCAGAGAAAGCTTGAAGATGTGACTATGGTAAAACGGTAATCAACTGGTATGAGTAACTATGACACTCTTAATGTAGCCAAATGCTCGTCACCAGGCGAAATACATCGGCAAATTCGAGGAGCACCTGGCAGAAACAACTGTGAAATTCTTAAGTTCGACAAATAATGGCGTATCGCTTCTGATGAACTGACCAGAGAAAGCTTGAAGATGTGACTATGGTAAAACGGGGAGCAACTGGTAAGAGTAACTATGACTCTCTTAAGGTGGCCAAATGTCTCGTCACCAACGGAAATAATCAGCAAACTCGAGGAGCACTTGGCAGGAGTAACTGTGATAATCTTAAGGTCTACAATTAATGGTGTATCACTTCTGGTGAACCGGCCAGAGAAAGCTTGAAGACGTGACTGTGATAAAACACGGAGCAACTGGCAGGAGTAACAATGACACACTTAATTTAGCTCAATGTTCGTCACCAGGCGAAATACAACGGCAAACTCTAGGAGCACTTCGCAGAAATAACTCTGAAAGTCTTAAGTTCGACAAATAATGGCGTATCACTTCTGGTGAAATGGCCAGATAAAGTTTGAAGATGCGACTATGGTAAAACGGGGAGCAATTGGTAGGAGTAACTATGACTCTCTTAAGGTACCCAAATGCCTCGTCACCAGGCGGAATAAATCGGCAAAACTCGAGGAGCACCTGACAGAAATTACTGTGATAGTCATAAGGTCGACGAATAAAGGCGTATCGTTTCTGATGAACTGACCAGAGAAAGCTTGAATATGTGACTATGGTAAAACGGGGAGCAACTGGTATGAGTAACTATGACTCTCTTAAGGTAGCCCAATGCCTCGTCACCAACGGAAATAATCGGCAAACTCGAGGAGCACTTGGCAGGAGTAACTGTGAAAATCTTTAGGTCGACAAATAATGGTGTATCACTTCTGGTGAACCGGCCAGAGAAAGCTTGAAGACGTGACTGTGATAAAACTCGCAGCAACTGGCAGAAGTAACTATGACACTCTTAATGTAGCCAAATGCCTCGTCAGCAATGGTTTAAATCAGCAAACCCCAGGAGCACCTGGCAGGAGTAACTGTGAAAGTCTTAAGGTCGACAAATAATGGTGTAACACTTCTGGTGAAATTGCCAGAGAAAGCTGAAGACGTAACTGTCATAAAACACGGAGCAACTTGGAGGAGTAACTATGACTCTCAGATGGTAGCCAAATGCTCATCACCAGGCGAAATACATTGGCAAACTCGAGGAGCACCTGACAGAAATGACTGTGAAAGTCTTAAGTTCGACAAATAATGGCGTATCACTTCAGGTGAACTGGTCAGATAAAGGATGATGATGCGACTATGGTAAATCGGGGAGCAACTTGCAGGGGTAACTATGACTCTCTTAAGATAGCCAAATGCTCGTCACCAGGCGAAATACATCGGAAAACTCGAGGAGCACCTGGCAGAAATAACTGTGAAAGTCTTACGATCGACAAATAATGGCGTATCACTTCTGGTAAACTGGCCAGATAAAGTTTGAAGATGCGATTATGGTAAAACGGGGAGCAATTAGTAGGAGTAAGTACGACTATCTTAAGGTAGCCAAATGCCTCGTCACCAGGCGGAATAAATCGCAAACTCGAGGAACAAATAGCAGAAATAACTGTGAAAGTCTTAAGGTCGACAAATAAAGGCGTATCGCTTGTGGTGACTGGCACGAGAAAGCTTGAACATTTGACTGTGTTATAACGTGGAGCAACTTGCAGGAGCAACAATGAATCTCTTAATATTGCCAATGCTCGTCGCTTGGCAAAAAACATCAGATAACTCGAGGAGCACCTGGCAGAAAAAACTGTGAAAGTCTTAAGGTCGACAAATAATGACGTATCGCTTCTGATGAACTGACCACATAAAGATTGAATATGTGACTATGGTAAAGCGTCGAGCAACTGGTATGAGTAACTATGACTCTCATAAGGTAGCCAAATGCCTCGTCAGCAATGGTTTAAATCAGCAAACGCGAGGAGCACCTGGCAGGAGTAACTGTGAAAGTCTTAAGGGCGACAAATAATGGTGTAACACTTCTGGTGAAATTGCCAGAGAAAGCTGAAGACGTAACTGTGATAAAACACGGAGCAACTTGCAGGAGTAACTATGCCTCTCTGAAGGTAGCCAAATGTTCATCACCAGGCGAAATACATCGGCAAACTCGATGAGCACCTGACAGAAATAACTGTGAAAGTCTTAAGTTCGACAAATAATGGCGTATCACTTCAGGTGAACTGGTCAGATAAAGGTTGAAGATGCGACTATGGTAAATCAGGGAGCAACTTGCAGGAGGAACTATGACTCTCTTAAGATAGCCAAATGCTCGTCACCAGGCGAAATACATCGGAAAACTCGAGGAGCAACTGGCAGAAGTTAATGTGAAAGTCTTAAGTTCGACAAATAAAGGCGTATCACTTCTGGTGAAATGGCCAGATAATGCTTGAAGATCCGACTATGGTAAAACGGGGAGCAATTGGTAGGAGTAACTACGACTCTCTTAAGGTAGCCTAATGCCTCGTCACCAACGGAATAAATCGGCAAACTCGAGGAGCACCTGGCAGAAATAACTGTGAAAGTCTTAAGGTCGACAATAATGGCGTATCGCTTCTGATGGACTGACCAGAGAAAGCTTGAATATGTGACTATGGTAAAACGGGGAGCAACTGGTATGAGTAACTATGACTCCCTTAAGGTAGCCACATGCCTCGTCAGCAACGGAATAAATCGGCAAACTCGAGGAGCACCTGGTAGAAATAACTGTGAAAGTCTGAAGGTCGACAAATAATGACGTATCGCTTCTGATGATCTGACCACAGAAAGATTGAATATGTGACTATGGTAAAGCGTCGAGCAACTGGTATGAGTAACTATGACTCTCTTAAGGTAGCCAAATGCCTCGTCAGCAATGGATGAAATCGGCAAACCCGTGGAGCACCTGGCAGAAATAACTGTGAAGTTCTTAAGGTCGACAGATAATGGCGTATCGCTTAAGATGAACAGACAAGAGAAAGCTTGAATATGTGACTATGGTAAAACGGGAAGCAACTGGTATGAGTAACTATGACACACTTAATGTAGCCAAATGCACGTCACCAGGCGAAATACATCGGCAAATTCGAGGAGCACCTGGCAGAAATAACTGTGAAAGTCTTAAGTTCGACAAATAATGGCGTATCGCTTCTGATGAACTGACCAGAGAAAGCTTGAAGATGTGACTATGGTAAAACGGGGAGCAACTGGTAAGAGTAACTATGACTCTCTTAAGGTGGCCAAATGTCTCTTCACCAACGGTAATAATCGGCAAACTCGAGGAGCACTTGGCAAGTAACTGTGAAAATCTTAAGGTCGACAATTAATGGTGTATCACTTCTGGTGAACCGGCCACAGAAAGCTTGAAGACGTGACTGTGATAAAACCCGGAGCAACTGGCAGGATTAACAATGACACACTTCATTTTGCTCAATGTTCGTCACCAGGCGAAATACAACGGCAAACTCTAGGAGCACCTCGCAGAAATAACTGTGAAAGTCTTAAGTTCGACAAATAATGGCGTATCACTTCTGGTGAAATGGCCAGATAAAGTTTGAAGATGCGACTGTGGTAAAACGGGGAGCAATTGGTAGGAGTAACTATGACTCTCTTAAGGTACCCAAATGCCTCGTCACCAGGCGGAATAAAGCAGCAAAACTCGAGGAGCAAATAACAGAAATTACTGTGATAGTCATAAGGTCGACAAATAAATGCGTATCGCTTCTGATGAACTGACCAGAGAAAGCTTGAAGATGTGACTATGGTAAAACGGGGATCAACTGGTACAAGTAACTATGACTCTCTTAAGATAGCCCAATGCCTCGTCACCAACGGAAATAATCGGCAAACTCGAGGAGCACTTGGCAGGAGTAACTGTGAAAACCTTAAGGTCGACAAATAATGGTGTATCACTTCTGGTGAAAAGGGCAGAGAAAGCTTGAAGACGTGACTGTGATAAAACACGGAGCAACTGGCAGCAGTAACTATGACACACATAATGTAGCTAAATGTTCGTCACCAGGCGAAATACATCGGAAACTCTAGGAGCACCTGGCAGAAATAACTGTGAAAGTCTTAAGTTCGACAAATAATGACGTATCACTTCTGGTGAACTGGCCAGATAAAGTTTGAAGATGCGAATATGGTAAAACGGGGAGCAATTGGTAGGAGTAACTATGCCTCTCTTAAGGTTAGCAAATGCCTCGTCACCAGGCGGAATAAATCGGCAAACTCGAGGAGCAAATAGCAGAAATAACTGTGAAAGTCTTAAGGTCGACAAATTAAGGCGTATCGCTTGTGGTGAACTGGCCCAGGAAAGCTTGAACATTTGACTGTTTTAAAACGTGGAGCAACTATGACTCTCTTAAGGTTGCCGACGCTCGTCGCCCGGCAAAAATCATCGGAAAACTCGAGGAGCAAATAGCAGAAATAACTGTGAAAGTCTTAAGGTCGACAAATAAAGGCGAATCGCTCGTGGTGACTGGCACGACAAAGCTTGAACATTTGACTGTGTTATAACGTGGAGCAACTTGCAGGAGCAACAATGACTCTCTTAATGTTGCCAATGCTCGTCGCTTGGCAAAAAACATCGGATAAATCGATGAGCACCTGGCAGAAATAACTCTGAAAGTGTTAAGGTCGACAAATAATGGCGCATCGCTTCTGATGAACTGACCACAGAAAGATTGAATGTGTGACTGTGGTAAAGCGTCGAGCAACTTGTATGAGTAACTATGACTCTCTTAAGGTAGCAAAATGCCTCGTCAGCAATGGATTAAATCAGCAAACCCGAGGAGCACCTGGCAGGAGTAACTGTGAAAGTCTTAAGGTCGACAAATAATGGTGTAACACTTCTGGTGAAATTGCCAGAGAAAGCTGAAGACGTAACTGTGATAAAACACGGAGCAACTTGCAGGAGTAACTATGACTCTCTGAAGGTAACCAAATGCTCATCACCAGGCGAAATACATCGGCAAACTCGAGGAGCACCTGACAGAAATAACTGTGAAAGTCTTAAGTTCGACAAATAATGGCGTATCACTTCAGGTGAACTGGTCAGATAAAGGTTGAAGATGCGACTATGGTAAATCAGGGAGCAACTTGCAGGAGGAACTATGACTCTCTTAAGATAGCCAAATGCTCGTCACCAGGCGAAATACATCGGAAAACTCGAGGAGCAACTGGCAGAAGTTAATGTGAAAGTCTTAAGTTCGACAAATAAAGGCGTATCACTTCTGGTGAAATGGCCAGATAATGCTTGAAGATCTGACTATGGTAAAACTGGGAGCAATTGGTAGGAGTAAGTACGACTCTCTTAAGGTAGCCAAATGCCTCGTCACCAACGGAATAAATCGGCAAACTCGAGGAGCACCTGGCAGAAATAACTGTGAAAGTCTTAAGGTCGACAATAATGGCGTATCGCTTCTGATGGACTGACCAGAGAAAGCTTGAATATGTGACTATGGTAAAACGGGGAGCAACTGGTATGAGTAACTATGACTCTCTTAAGGTAGCCACATGCCTCGTCAGCAACGGTTTAAATCGGCAAACTCGAGGAGCACCTGGTAGAAATAACTGTGAAAGTCTGAAGGTCGACAAATAATGACGTATCGCTTCTGATGAACTGACCAGAGAAAGCTTGAATATGTGACTATGGTAAAACGGGAAGCAACTGGTATGAGTAACTATGACACACTTAATGTAGCCAAATGCACGTCACCAGGCGAAATACATCGGCAAATTCGAGGAGCACCTGGCAGAAATAACTGTGAAAGTCTTAAGTTCGACAAATAATGGCGTATCGCTTCTGATGAACTGACCAGAGAAAGCTTGAAGATGTGACTATGGTAAAACGGGGAGCAACTGGTAAGAGTAACTATGACTCTCTTAAGGTGGCCAAATGTCTCTTCACCAACGGTAATAATCGGCAAACTCGAGGAGCACTTGGCAAGTAACTGTGAAAATCTTAAGGTCGACAATTAATGGTGTATCACTTCTGGTGAACCGGCCACAGAAAGCTTGAAGACGTGACTGTGATAAAACACGGAGCAACTGGCAGGATTAACAATGACACACTTAATTTAGCTCAATGTTCGTCACCAGGCGAAATACAACGGCAAACTCTAGGAGCACCTCGCAGAAATAACTGTGAAAGTCTTAAGTTCGACAAATAATGGCGTATCACTTCTGGTGAAATGGCCAGATAAAGTTTGAAGATGCGACTATGGTAAAACGGGGAGCAATTGGTAGGAGTAACTATGACTCTCTTAAGGTACCCAAATGCCTCGTCACCAGGCGGAATAAAGCAGCAAAACTCGAGGAGCAAATAACAGAAATTACTGTGATAGTCATAAGGTCGACAAATAAATGCGTATCGCTTCTGATGAACTGACCAGAGAAAGCTTGAATATGTGACTATGGTAAAACGGGGATCAACTGTTATAAGTAACTATGACTCTCTTAAGATAGCCCAATGCCTCGTCACTAACGGAAATAATCGGCAAACTCGAGGAGCACTTGGCAAGTAACTGTGAAAATCTTAAGGTCGACAATTAATGGTGTATCACTTCTGGTGAACCGGCCACAGAAAGCTTGAAGACGTGACTGTGATAAAACACGGAGCAACTGGCAGGATTAACAATGACACACTTAATTTAGCTCAATGTTCGTCACCAGGCGAAATACAACGGCAAACTCTAGGAGCACCTGGCAGAAATAACTGTGAAAGTCTTAAGTTCGACAAATAATGACGTATCAGTTCTGGTGAACTGGCCAGATAAAGTTTGAAGATGCGAATATGGTGAAACGGGGAGCAATTGGTAGGAGTAACTATGCCTCTCTTAAGGTTAGCAAATGCCTCGACACCAGGCGGAATAAATCGGCAAACTCGAGGAGCAAATAGCAGAAATAACTGTGAAAGTCTTAAGGTCGACAAATTAAGGCGTATCGCTTGTGGTGAACTGGCCCAAGAAAGCTTGATCATTTGACTGTGTTAAAACGTGGAGAAACTTGCAGGAGCAACTATGACTCTTATAAGGTTGCCAATGCTCGTCGCCCGGCAAAACACATCGTAAAACTCGAGGAGCACATGGCAGAAAAAACTGTGAAAGTTTTAAGGTCGGCAAATAATGGCGTATCGCATGTGATGAACTGACCAGAGAAAGCTTGAATATGTGATTATGGTAAAGTGTCGAGCAACTGGTATGAGTAACTATGACTCTCTTAAGGTAGCCAAATGCCTCGTCAACAATGGAATAAATAAGCAAACCCGAGGAGCACCTGGCAGGAGTAACTGTGAAAGTCTTAAGGTCGACAAGTAATGGTATAACACATCTGGTGAAATAACCAGAAAAAGCATGAAGACGTAACTGTGATAAAACAGAAAGCAACTTGCAGGAGTAACTATGACACCCCTAAGGTAGCCAAATTCTCGTCTTCAGGCGAAATACATCGACAAAAACGAGTAGCACCTGGCAGAAATAACTGTGAAAGTCTTAAGTTCGACAAATAATGGCGTATCACTTCTGGTGAACTGGCCAGATAAAGTTTGAAGATGCGATTATGGTAAAACGGGGAGCAATTGGTAGGAGTAACTATACCTCTCTTAAGGTAGCCAAATGCCTCGTCACCAATGGAATAAATCGGTCAACCCAAGGAGCAAATAGCAGAAATAACTGTGAAAGTCTTAAGGTCGACAAATAAAGGCGTATCGCATGTGGTGAACTGGCCCAGGAAAGCTTGAACATTTGACTGTTTTAAAACGTGGAGCAACTATGACTCTCTTAAGGTTGCCGACGCTCATCGCCCGGCAAAAATCATCGGAAAACTCGAGGAGCAAATAGCAGAAATAACTGTGAAAGTCTTAAGGTCGACAAATAAAGGCGAATCGCTCGTGGTGACTGGCACGACAAAGCTTGAACATTTGACTGTGTTATAACGTGGAGCAACTTGCAGGAGCAACAATGACTCTCTTAATGTTGCCAATGCTCGTCGCTTGGCAAAAAACATCGGATAAATCGATGAGCACCTGGCAGAAATAACTCTGAAAGTCTTAAGGTCGACAAATAATGGCGCATCGCTTCTGATGAACTGACCACAGAAAGATTGAATGTGTGACTGTGGTAAAGCGTCGAGCAACTTGTATGAGTAACTATGACTCTCTTAAGGTAGCAAAATGCCTCGTCAGCAATGGATTAAATCAGCAAACCCGAGGAGCACCTGGCAGGAGTAACTGTGAAAGTCTTAAGGTCGACAAATAATGGTGTAACACTTCTGGTGAAATTGCCAGAGAAAGCTGAAGACGTAACTGTGATAAAACACGGAGCAACTTGCAGGAGTAACTATGACTCTCTGAAGGTAACCAAATGCTCATCACCAGGCGAAATACATCGGCAAACTCGAGGAGCACCTGACAGAAATAACTGTGAAAGTCTTAAGTTCGACAAATAATGGCGTATCACTTCAGGTGAACTGGTCAGATAAAGGTTGAAGATGCGACTATGGTAAATCAGGGAGCAACTTGCAGGAGGAACTATGACTCTCTTAAGATAGCCAAATGCTCGTCACCAGGCGAAATACATCGGAAAACTCGAGGCGCAACTGGCAGAAGTTAATGTGAAAGTCTTAAGTTCGACAAATAAAGGCGTATCACTTCTGGTGAAATGGCCAGATAATGCTTGAAGATCTGACTATGGTAAAACTGGGAGCAATTGGTAGGAGTAAGTACGACTCTCTTAAGGTAGCCAAATGCCTCGTCACCAACGGAATAAATCGGCAAACTCGAGGAGCACCTGGCAGAAATAACTGTGAAAGTCTTAAGGTCGACAATAATGGCGTATCGCTTCTGATGGACTGACCAGAGAAAGCTTGAATATGTGACTATGGTAAAACGGGAAGCAACTGGTATGAGTAACTATGACACACTTAATGTAGCCAAATGCACGTCACCAGGCGAAATACATCGGCAAATTCGAGGAGCACCTGGCAGAAATAACTGTGAAAGTCTTAAGTTCGACAAATAATGGCGTATCGCTTCTGATGAACTGACCAGAGAAAGCTTGAAGATGTGACTATGGTAAAACGGGGAGCAACTGGTAAGAGTAACTATGACTCTCTTAAGGTGGCCAAATGTCTCTTCACCAACGGTAATAATCGGCAAACTCGAGGAGCACTTGGCAAGTAACTGTGAAAATCTTAAGGTCGACAATTAATGGTGTATCACTTCTGGTGAACCGGCCACAGAAAGCTTGAAGACGTGACTGTGATAAAACACGGAGCAACTGGCAGGATTAACAATGACACACTTAATTTAGCTCAATGTTCGTCACCAGGCGAAATACAACGGCAAACTCTAGGAGCACCTCGCAGAAATAACTGTGAAAGTCTTGAGTTCGACAAATAATGGCGTATCACTTCTGGTGAAATGGCCAGATAAAGTTTGAAGATGCGACTACGGTAAAACGGGGAGCAATTGGTAGGAGTAACTATGACTCTCTTAAGGTACCCAAATGCCTCGTCACCAGGCGGAATAAAGCAGCAAAACTCGAGGAGCAAATAACAGAAATTACTGTGATAGTCATAAGGTCGACAAATAAATGCGTATCGCTTCTGATGAACTGACCAGAGAAAGCTTGAATATGTGACTATGGTAAAACGGGGATCAACTGGTATAAGTAACTATGACTCTCTTAAGATAGCCCAATGCCTCGTCACCAACGGAAATAATCGGCAAACTCGAGGAGCACTTGGCAGGAGTAACTGTGAAAACCTTAAGGTCGACAAATAATGGTTTATCATTTCTGGTGAAAAGGCCAGAGAAAGCTTGAAGACGTGACTGTGATAAAACACGGAGCAACTGGCAGCAGTAACTATGACACACATAATGTAGCTAAATGTTCGTCACCAGGCGGAATAAATCGGCAAACTCGAGGAGCAAATAGCAGAAATAACTGTGAAAGTCTTAAGGTCGACAAATTAAGGCGTATCGCTTGTGGTGAACTGGCCCAAGAAAGCTTGATCATTTGACTGTGTTAAAACGTGGAGAAACTTGCAGGAGCAACTATGACTCTTATAAGGTTGCCAATGCTCGTCGCCCGGCAAAACACATCGGAAAACTCGAGGAGCACATGGCAGAAAAAACTGTGAAAGTTTTAAGGTCGGCAAATAATGGCGTATCGCTTCTGATGAACTGAACAGAGAAAGCTTGAATATGTGATTATGGTAAAGTGTCGAGCAACTGGTATGAGTAACTATGACTCTCTTAAGGTAGCCAAATGCCTCGTCAACAATGGAATAAATAAGCAAACCCGAGGAGCACCTGGCAGGAGTAACGGTGAAAGTCTTAAGGTCGACAAGTAATGGTATAACACATCTGGTGAAATAACCAGAAAAAGCATAAAGACGTAACTGTGATAAAACAGAAAGCAACTTGCAGGAGTAACTATGACACCCCTAAGGTAGCCAAATTCTCGTCTTCAGGCGAAATACATCGACAAAAACGAGTAGCACCTGGCAGAAATAACTGTGAAAGTCTTAAGTTCGACAAATAATGGCGTATCACCTCTGGTGAACTGGCCAGATAAAGTTTGAAGATGCGATTATGGTAAAACGGGGAGCAATTGGTAGGAGTAACTATACCTCTCTTAATGCCTCGTCACCAATGGAATAAATCGGTCAACCCAAGGAGCAAATAGCAGAAATAACTGTGAAAGTCTTAAGGTCGACAAATAAAGGCGTATCGCATGTGGTGAACTGGCCCAGGAAAGCTTGAACATTTGACTGTTTTAAAACGTGGAGCAACTATGACTCTCTTAAGGTTGCCGACGCTCGTCGCCCGGCAAAAATCATCGGAAAACTCGAGGAGCAAATAGCAGAAATAACTGTGAAAGTCTTAAGGTCGACAAATAAAGGCGAATCGCTCGTGGTGACTGGCACGACAAAGCTTGAACATTTGACTGTGTTATAACGTGGAGCAACTTGCAGGAGCAACAATGACTCTCTTAATGTTGCCAATGCTCGTCGCTTGGCAAAAAACATCGGATAAATCGAGGAGCACCTGGCAGAAATAACTCTGAAAGTCTTAAGGTCGACAAATAATGGCGCATCGCTTCTGATGAACTGACCACAGAAAGATTGAATGTGTGACTGTGGTAAAGCGTCGAGCAACTTGTATGAGTAACTATGACTCTCTTAAGGAAGCAAAATGCCTCGTCAGCAATGGATTAAATCAGCAAACCCGAGGAGCACCTGGCAGGAGTAACTGTGAAAGTCTTAAGGTCGACAAATAATGGCGTATCACTTCTGGTGAAATGGCCAGATAAAGTTTGAAGATGCGACTATGGTAAAACGGGGAGCAATTGGTAGGAGTAACTATGACTCTCTTAAGGTACCCAAATGCCTCGTTACCAGGCGGAATAAATCGGCAAAACTCGTGGAGCAAATAGCAGAAATTACTGTGATAGTCATAAGGTCGACAAATAAAGGCGTATCGCTTCTGATGAACTGACCAGAGAAAGCTTGAATATGGGACTATGGTAAAACGGGGAGCAACTGGTATGAGTAACTATGACTCTCTTAAGGTAGCCCAATGCCTCGTCACCAACGGAAATAATCGGCAAACTCGAGGAGCACTTGGCAGGAGTAACTGTGAAAATCTTAAGGTCGACAAATAATGGTGTATCACTTCTGGTGAACCGGCCAGAGAAAGCTTGAAGACGTGACTGTGATAAAACTCGCAGCAACTGGCAGGAGTAACTATGACACTCTTAATGTAGCCAAATGCTCGTAACCAGGCGAAATACATCGGCAAACTCGAGGAGCACCTGGCAGAAATAACTGTGAAAGGCTTAAGTTCGACAAATAATGGCGTACCACTTCTGGTGAACTGGCCAGATAAAGTTTGAAGATGCGACTATGGTAAAGTGGGGAGCAATTAGTAGGAGTAAGTATGACTCTCTTAAGGTAGCCAAATGCCTCGCACCAGGCGGGGTAAATCGGCAAACTCGAGGAGCAAATAGCAGAAATAACTGTGAAAGTCTTAAGGTCGACAAATAATGGCGCATCGCTTCTGATGAACTGACCACAGAAAGATTGAATGTGTGACTATGGTAAAGCGTCGAGCAACTTGTATGAGTAACTATGACTCTCTTAAGGTAGCCAAATGCCTCGTCAGCAATGGATTAAATCAGCAAACCCGAGGAGCACCTGGCAGGAGTAACTGTGAAAGTCTTAAGGTCGACAAATAATGGTGTAACACTTCTGGTGAAATTGCCAGAGAAAGCTGAAGACGTAACTGTGATAAAACACGGAGCAACTTGCAGGAGTAACTATGACACTCTTAATGTAGCCAAATGCTCGTCACCAGGCGAAATACATCGGAAAACTCGAGGAGCAACTGGCAGAAGTTAATGTGAAAGTCTTAAGTTCGACAAATAAAGGCGTATCACTTCTGGTGAAATGGCCAGATAATGCTTGAAGATCCGACTATGGTAAAACGGGGAGCAATTGGTAGGAGTAACTACGACTCTCTTAAGGTAGCCAAATGCCTCGTCACCAACGGAATAAATCGGCAAACTCGAGGAGCACCCAGCAGAAATAACTGTGAAAGTCTTAAGGTCGACAATAATGGCGTATCGCTTCTGATGGACTGACCAGAGAAAGCTTGAATATGTGACTATGGTAAAACGGGGAGCAACTGGTATGAGTAACTATGACTCTCTTAAGGTAGCCAAATGCCTCGTCGGCAACGGAATAAATCGGCAAACTCGAGGAGCACCTGGTAGAAATAACTGTGAAAGTCTGAAGGTCGACAAATAATGACGTATCGCTTCTGATGAACTGACCACAGAAAGATTGAATATGTGACTATGGTAAAGCGTCGAGCAACTGGTATGAGTAACTATGACTCTCTTAAGGTAGCCAAATGCCTCGTCAGCAATGGATGAAATCGGTAAACCCGTGGAGCACCTGGCAGAAATAACTGTGAAGTTCTTAAGGTCGACATATAATGGCGTATCGCTTAAGATGAACAGACAAGAGAAAGCTTGAATATGTGACTATGGTAAAACGGGAAGCAACTGGTATGAGTAACTATGACACACTTAATGTAGCCAAATGCACGTCACCAGGCGAAATACATCGGCAAATTCGAGGAGCACCTGGCAGAAATAACTGTGAAAGTCTTAAGTTCGACAAATAATGGCGTATCGCTCCTGATGAAATGACCAGAGAAAGCTTGAAGATGTGACTATGGTAAAACGGGGAGCAACTGGTAAGAGTAACTATGACTCTCTTAAGGTGGCCAAATGTCTCTTCACCAACGGTAATAATCGGCAAACTCGAGGAGCACTTGGCAAGTAACTGTGAAAATCTTAAGGTCGACAATTACTGGTGTATCACTTCTGGAGAACCAGCCACAGAAAGCTTGAAGACGTGAGTGTGATAAAACACGGAGCAACTGGCAGGATTAACAATGACACACTTAATTTAGCTCAATGTTCGTCACCAGGCGAAATACAACGGCAAACTCTAGGAGCACCTCGCAGAAATAACTGTGAAAGTCTTAAGTTCGACAAATAATGGCGTATCACTTCTGGTGAAATGGCCAGATAAAGTTTGAAGATGCGACTATGGTAAAACGGGGAGCAATTGGTAGGAGTAACTATGACTCTCTTAAGGTACCCAAATGCCTCGTCACCAGGCGGAATAAAGCAGCAAAACTCGAGGAGCAAATAACAGAAATTACTGTGATAGTCATAAGGTCGACAAATAAATGCGTATCGCTTCTGATGAACTGACCAGAGAAAGCTTGAATATGTGACTATGGTAAAACGGGGATCAACTGGTATAAGTAACTATGACTCTCTTAAGATAGCCCAATGCCTCGTCACCAACGGAAATAATCGGCAAACTCGAGGAGCACTTGGCAGGAGTAACTGTGAAAACCTTAAGGTCGACAAATAATGGTGTATCACTTCTGGTGAAAAGGCCAGAGAAAGCTTGAAGACGTGACTGTGATAAAACACGGAGCAACTGGCAGCAGTAACTATGACACACATAACGTAGCTAAATGTTCGTCACCAGGCGAAATACATCGGAAACTCTAGGAGCACCTGGCAGAAATAACTGTGAAAGTCTTAAGTTCGACAAATAATGACGTATCACTTCTGGTGAACTGGCCAGATAAAGTTTGAAGATGCGAATATGGTAAAACGGGGAGCAATTGGTAGGAGTAACTATGCCTCTCTTAAGGTTAGCAAATGCCTCGTCACCAGGCGGAATAAATCGGCAAACTCGAGGAGCAAATAGCAGAAATAACTGTGAAAGTCTTAAGGTCGACAAATTAAGGCGTATCGCTTGTGGTGAACTGGCCCAAGAAAGCTTGATCATTTCACTGTGTTAAAACGTGGAGAAACTTGCAGGAGCAACTATGACTCTTATAAGGTTGCCAATGCTCGTCGCCCGGCAAAACACATCGGAAAACTCGAGGAGCACATGGCAGAAAAAACTGTGAAAGTTTTAAGGTCGGCAAATAATGGCGTATCGCTTCTGATGAACTGAACAGAGAAAGCTTGAATATGTGATTATGGTAAAGTGTCGAGCAACTGGTATGAGTAACTATGACTCTCTTAAGGTAGCCAAATGCCTCGTCAACAGTGGAATAAATAAGCAAACCCGAGAAGCACCTGGCAGGAGTAACTGTGAAAGTCTTAAGGTCGACAAGTAATGGTATAACACATCTGGTGAAATAACCAGAAAAAGCATGAAGACGTAACTGTGATAAAACAGAAAGCAACTTGCAGGAGTAACTATGACACCCCTAAGGTAGCCAAATTCTCGTCTTCAGGCGAAATACATCGAAAAAAACGGGTAGCACCTGGCAGAAATAACTGTGAAAGTCTTAAGTACGACAAATAATGGCGTATCACTTCTGGTGAACTGGCCAGATAAAGTTTGAAGATGCGATTATGGTAAAACGGGGAGCAATTGGTAGGAGTAACTATACCTCTCTTAATGCCTCGTCACCAATGGAATAAATCGGTCAACCCAAGGAGCAAATAGCAGAAATAACTGTGAAAGTCTTAAGGTCGACAAATAAAGGCGTATCGCATGTGGTGAACTGGCCCAGGAAAGCTTGAACATTTGACTGTTTTAAAACGTGGAGCAACTATGACTCTCTTAAGGTTGCCGACGCTCGTCGCCCGGCAAAAATCATCGGAAAACTCGAGGAGCAAATAGCAGAAATAACTGTGAAAGTCTTAAGGTCGACAAATAAAGGCGAATCGCTCGTGGTGACTGGCACGACAAAGCTTGAACATTTGACTGTGTTATAACGTGGAGCAACTTGCAGGAGCAACAATGACTCTCTTAATGTTGCCAATGCTCGTCGCTTGGCAAAAAACATCGGATAAATCGAGGAGCACCTGGCAGAAATAACTCTGAAAGTCTTAAGGTCGACAAATAATGGCGCATCGCTTCTGATGAACTGACCACAGAAAGATTGAATGTGTGACTGTGGTAAAGCGTCGAGCAACTTGTATGAGTAACTATGACTCTCTTAAGGAAGCAAAATGCCTCGTCAGCAATGGATTAAATCAGCAAACCCGAGGAGCACCTGGCAGGAGTAACTGTGAAAGTCTTAAGGTCGACAAATAATGGCGTATCACTTCTGGTGAAATGGCCAGATAAAGTTTGAATATGCGACTATGGTAAAACGGGGAGCAATTGGTAGGAGTAACTATGACTCTCTTAAGGTACCCAAATGCCTCGTTACCAGGCGGAATAAATCGGCAAAACTCGTGGAGCAAATAGCAGAAATTACTGTGATAGTCATAAGGTCGACAAATAAAGGCGTATCGCTTCTGATGAACTGACCAGAGAAAGCTTGAATATGGGACTATGGTAAAACGGGGAGCAACTGGTATGAATAACTATGACTCTCTTAAGGTAGCCCAATGCCTCGTCACCAACGGAAATAATCGGCAAACTCGAGGAGCACTTGGCAGGAGTAACTGTGAAAATCTTAAGGTCGACAAATAATGGTGTATCACTTCTGGTGAACCGGCCAGAGAAAGCTTGAAGACGTGACTGTGATAAAACTCGCAGCAACTGGCAGGAGTAACTATGACACTCTTAATGTAGCCAAATGCTCGTAACCAGGCGAAGTACATCGGCAAACTCGAGGAGCACCTGGCAGAAATAACTGTGAAAGGCTTAAGTTCGACAAATAATGGCGTACCACTTCTGGTGAACTGGCCAGATAAAGTTTGAAGATGCGACTATGGTAAAATAGGGAGCAATTAGTAGGAGTAAGTATGACTCTCTTAAGGTAGCCAAATGCTTCGTCACCAGGCGGAATAAATCGGCAAACTCGAGGAGCAAATAGCAGAAATAACTGTGAAAGTCTTAAGGTCGACAAATAAAGGCGTATCGCTCGTGGTGACTGGCACGAGAATGCTTGAACATTTGACTGTGTTATAACGTGGAGCAACTTACAGGAGCAACAATGACTCTCTTAATGTTGCCAATGCTCGTCGCTTGGCAAATAACATCGGATAACTCGAGGAGCACCTGGCAGAAATAACTGTGAAAGTCTTAAGGTCGACAAATAATGGCGCATCGCTTCTGATGAACTGACCACAGAAAGATTGAATGTGTGACTATGGTAAAGCGTCGAGCAACTTGTATGAGTAGCTATGACTCTCTTAAGGTAGCCAAATGCCTCGTCAGCAATGGATTAAATCAGCAAACCCGAGGAGCACCTGGCAGTAGTAACTGTGAAAGTCTTAAGGTCGACAAATAATGTTGTAACACTTCTGGTGAAATTGCCAGAGAAAGCTGAAGACGTAACTGTGATAAAACACGGAGCAACTTGCAGGAGTAACTATGACTCTCTGAAGGTAACCAAATGCTCATCACCAGGCGAAATACATCGGCAACTCGAGGAGCACCTGACAGAAATGACTGTGAATGTCTTACGTTCGACAAATAATGGCGTATCACTTCAGGGGGACTGGTCAGATAAAGGTTGAAGATGCGACTATGGTAAATCGGGGAGCAACTTGCAGGAGTAACTATGACTCTCTTAAGATAGCCAAATGCTCGTCACCAGGCGAAATACATCGGAAAACTCGAGGAGCACCTGGCAGAAGTTAATGTGAAAGTCTTAAGCTCGACAAATAAAGGCGTATCACTTCTGGTGAAATGGCCAGATAAAGCTTGAAGATCCGACTATGGTAAAACGGGGAGCAATTGGTAGGAGTAACTATGACTCTCTTAAGATAGCCAAATGCCTCGTCACCAACGGAATAAATCGGCAAACTCGAGGAGCACCTGGCAGAAATAACTGTGAAAGTCTTAAGGTCGACAATAATGGCGTATCGCTTCTGATGGACTGACCAGAGAAAGCTTGAAGATGTGACTATAGTAAAACGCGGAGCAACTGGTAAGAGTAACTATGACTCTCTTAAGGTGGCCAAATGTCTCGTCACCAACGGAAATAATCGGCAAACTCGAGGAGCACTTGGCAGGAGTAACTGTGAAAATCTTAAGGTCGACAAATAATGGTGTATCACTTCTGGTGAACCGGCCAGAGAAAGCTTGAAGACGTGACTGTGATAAAACTCGCAGCAACTGGCAGGAGTAACTATGACACTCTTAATGTAGCCAAATGCTCGTAACCAGGCGAAATACATCGGCAAACTCGAGGAGCACCTGGCAGAAATAACTGTGAAAGGCTTAAGTTCGACAAATAATGGCGTACCACTTCTGGTGAACTGGCCAGATAAAGTTTGAAGATGCGACTATGGTAAAATGGGGAGCAATTAGTAGGAGTAAGTATGACTCTCTTAAGGTAGCCAAATGCCTCGTCACCAGGCGGAATAAATCGGCAAACTCGAGGAGTAAATAGCAGAAATAACTGTGAAAGTCTTAAGGTCGACAAATACAGGCGTATCGCTCGTGGTGACTGGCACGAGAATGCTTGAACATTTGACTGTGTTATAACGTGGAGCAACTTGCAGGAGCAACAATGACTCTCTTAATGTTGCCAATGCTCGTCGCTTGGCAAATAACATCGGATAACTCGAGGAGCACCTGGCAGAAATAACTGTGAAAGTCTTAAGGTCGACAAATAATGATGCATCGCTTCTGATGAACTGACCACAGAAAGATTGAATGTGTGACTATGGTAAAGCGTCGAGCAACTTGTATGAGTAACTATGACTCTCTTAAGGTAGCCAAATGCCTCGTCAGCAATGGATTAAATCAGCAAACCCGAGGAGCACCTGGCAGTAGTAACTGTGAAAGTCTTAAGGTCGACAAATAATGGTGTAACACTTCTGGTGAAATTGCCAGAGAAAGCTGAAGACGTAACTGTGATAAAACACAGAGCAACTTGCAGGAGTAACTATGACTCTCTGAAGGTAACCAAATGCTCATCACCAGGCGAAATACATCGGCAAACTCGAGGAGCACCTGACAGAAATGACTGTGAAAGTCTTAAGTTCGACAAATAATGGCGTATCACTTCAGGTGAACTGGTCAGATAAAGGTTGAAGATGCGACTATGGTACATCAGGGAGCAACTTGCAGGAGGAACTATGACTCTGTTAAGATATCCAAATGCTCGTCACCAGGCGAAATACATCGGAAAACTCGAGGAGCAACTGGCAGAAGTTAATGTGAAAGTCTTAAGTTCGACAAATAGAGGCGTATCACTTCTGGTGAAATGGCCAGATAATGCTTGAAGATCCGACTATGGTAAAACGGGGAGCAATTGGTAGGAGTAACTACGACTCTCTTAAGGTAGCGAAATGCCTCGTCACCAATGGAATAAATCGGTCAACCCAAGGAGCAAATAGCAGAAATAACTGTGAGAGTCTTAAGGTCGACAAATAAAGGCGTATCGCTCGTGGTGACTGGCACGAGGAAGATTGAACATTTGACTGTGTTATAACGTGGAGCAACTTGCAGGAGCAACAATGACTCTCTTAATGTTGCCAATGCTCGTCGCTTGGCAAATAACATCGGATAACTCGAGGAGCACCTGGCAGAAATAACTGTGAATGTCTTAAGGTCGACAAATAATGGCGCATCGCTTCTGATGAACTGACCACAGAAAGATTGAATGTGTGACTATGGTAAAGCGTCGAGCAACTTGTATGAGTAACTATGATTCTCTTAAGGTAGCCAAATGTCTCGTCAGCAATGGATTAAATCAGTAAACCCGAGGAGCACCTGGCAGGAGTAACTGTGAAAGTCTTAAGGTCGACAAATAATGGTGTAACACTTCTGGTGAAATTGCCAGAGAAAGCTGAAGACGTAACTGTGATAAAACACGGAGCAACTTGCAGGAGTAACTATGACTCTCTGAAGGTAACCAAATGCTCATCACCAGGCGAAATACATCGGCAAACTCGAGGAGCACCTGGCAGAAATAACTGTGAAAGGCTTAAGTTCGACAAATAATGGCGTACCACTTCTGGTGAACTGGCCAGATAAAGTTTGAAGATGCGACTATGGTAAAATGGGGAGCAATTAGTAGGAGTAAGTATGACTCTCTTAAGGTAACCAAATGCCTCGTCACCAGGCGGAATAAATCGGCAAACTCGAGCAGCAAATAGCAGAAATAACTGTGAAAGTCTTAAGGTCGACAAATAAAGGCGTATCGCTCGTGGTGACTGGCACGAGAATGCTTGAACATTTGACTGTGTTATAACGTGGAGCAACTTGCAGGAGCAACAATGACTCTCTTAATGTTGCGAATGCTCGTCGCTTGGCAAATAACATCGGATAACTCGAGGAGCACCTGGCAGAAATAACTGTGAAAGTCTTAAGGTCGACAAATAATGGCGCATCGCTTCTGATGAACTGACCACAGAAAGATTGAATGTGTGACTATGGTAAAGCGTCGAGCAACTTGTATGAGTAACTATGATTCTCTTAAGGTAGCCAAATGACTCGTCAGCAATGGATTAAATCAGCAAACCCGAGGAGCACCTGGAAGAGTAACTGTGAAAGTCTTAAGGTCGACAAATGATGGTGTAACACTTCTGGTGAAATTGCCAGAGAAAGCTGAAGACGTAACTGTGATAAAACACGGAGCAACTTGTAGGAGTAACTATGACTCTCTGAAGGTAACCAAATGCTCATCACCAGGCGAAATACATCGGCAAACTCGAGGAGCACCTGACAGAAATGACTGTGAAAGTCTTAAGTTCGACAAATAATGGCGTATCACTTCAGGTGAACTGGTCAGATAAAGGTTGAAGATGCGACTATGGTAAATCAGGGAGCAACTTGCAGGAGGAACTATGACTCTGTTAAGATAGCCAAATGCTCGTCACCAGGCGAAATACATCGGAAAACTCGAGGAGCAACTGGCAGAAGTTAATGTGAAAGTCTTAAGTTCGACAAATAAAGGCGTATCACTTCTGGTGAAATGGCCAGATAATGCTTGAAGATCCGACTATGGTAAAACGGGGAGCAATTGGTAGGAGTAACTACGACTCTCTTAAGGTAGCCAAATGCCTCGTCAGCAACGGAATAAATCGGCAAACTCGAGGAGCACCTGGTAGAAATAACTGTGAAAGTCTGAAGGTCGACAAATAATGACATATCGCTTCTGATGTACTGACCACAGAAAGATTGAATATGTGACTATGGTAAAGCGTCGAGCAACTGGTACGAGTAACTATGACTCTCTTAAGGTAGACAAATGCCTCGTCAGCAATGGATGAAATCGGCAAACCCGTGGAGCACCTGGCTGAAATAACTGTGAAAGTCTTAAGGTCGACAAAATAATGGTGTAACACTTCTGGAGAAATGGCCAGAGAAAGCTGAAGACGTAACTGTGATAAAACAGGGAGCAACTTGCAGGAGTAACTATGACGCTCTTAAGGTAGCCAAATGCACATCACCAGGCGAAATACATCGGCAAACCCGAGGAGCACCTGGCAGAAATAACTGTGAATGTCTTAAGTTCGACAAATAATGGCGTATCACTTCTGGTGAACTGGCCAGATAAAGTTTGAAGATGCGATTATGGTAAAACGGGGAGCAATTGGTAGGAGTAACTATCCCACTCTTAAGGTAGCCAAATGCCTCGTCACCAATGGAATAAATCTGTCAACCCAAGGAGCAAATAGCAGAGATAACTGTGAAAGTCTTAAGGTCGACAGATAATGGTGTAAAACTTCTGGTGAAATGGCCAGAGAAAGCTTGAAGACGTGACTGTGATGAAACACGGAGCAACTAGCAGCAGTAACTATTACACACATAATGTAGCCAAATGTTCGTCACCAGGCGAAATACATCGGCAAACTCTAGAAGCACCTGGCGGAAATAACTGTAAAAGTCTTAAGGTCAACAAATAATGGAGTATCGCTTCTGATGAACTGACCAGAGAAAGCTTGAATATGTGACTATGGTAAAACGGGGAGCAACTGGTAAGAGTAACTATGACTCTCTTAAGGTAGCCAAATGCCTCGTCACCTATGGAATGAATCGGCAAACCCGAGGAGCACCTGGCAGAAATAACTGTGAAAGTCTTAAGGTCGACAAATAATGGTGTAACACTTCTGGTGAAATGGCCAGAGAAAGCTTGAAGCCGTAACTGTGATAAAACAGGGTGCAACTTGCAGGAGTAACTATGACTCTCTTAAGGTAGCCAAATGCTCGTCACCAGGCGAAATACATCGGCAAACTCGAGGAGCACCTGGCAGATATAACTGTGAATGTCTTGAGTTCGACAAATAAAGGCGTACCACTTCTGGTGAACTGGCCAGATAAAGTTTGAAGATGCGACTATGGTAAAACGGGGAGCAATTGGTAGAAGTAACTATGACTCTCTTAAGGTAGCCAAATGCCTCGTCACCAGGGTGAATAAATTGGCAAGCTCGAGGAGCAAATAGCAGAAATAACTGTGAAAGTCTCAAATCGACAAATTGCTGCGTATCGCTTGTGGTGAACTGGCCCAAGAAGCTTGATCATTTGACTGTGTTAAAACGTGGAGCAACTTGCAGGTTGCCAATGCTCGTCGCCCGGCAAAAAACATTGGAAAACTCGAGGAGCATCTGGCAGAAATAACTGTGAAAGTCTTAAGGTCGACAAATAATGGTGTATCACTTCTGGTGAACCGCCCAGAGAAAGCTTGAAGACGTGACTGTGATAAAACACGGAGCAACTGGCAGGAGTAACAATGACACACTTAATGCAGCCAAATGCTCGTAACCAGGCGAAATACATCGGCAAACTCGAGGAGCACCTGGCAGAAATAACTTTGAAAGTCTAAAGGTCGACAAATAATGGCGTATCGCTTCTGATGAACTGACCAGAGGAAGCTTGAATATGTGACAATGGTAAAGCGTCGAGCAACTGGTATGAGTAACTGTGACTCTCTTAAGGTAGACAAATGCCTCGTCACCAATGGAATGAATCGGCAAACCCGAGGAGCACCTGGCAGAAATAACTGTGAAAGTCTTAAAGTCGACAAATAATGGTGTAACACTTTTGGTGAAATGGCCAGAGAAAGCTTGATGACGTGACTGTGATAAAACACGGAGCAACTAGCAGCAGTAACTATTACACACATAATGTAGCCAAATGTTCGTCACCAGGCGCAATACATCGGCAAACTCTAGGAGCACCTGGCAGAAATAACTGTGAAAGTCTAAAGTTCGACAAATAATGGCGTATCACATCTGGTGATCTGGCCAGATAAAGTTTGAAGATGCGACTATGGTAAAAAGGGGAGCAATTGGTAGGAGTAACTATGCCTCCCTTAAGGGAGCCAAATGCCTCGTCACCAGGCGGAATAAATCGGCAAACTCGAGGAGCAAATAGCAGCAATAACTGTGAAAGGCTTAAGGTCGACAAATAAAGGCGTATCGCTTGTTTTGAACTGGCCACGAAAGCTTGAACAATCGACTGTTGCCAATGCTCGTCGCCCGGCAAAAAACAACGGAAAACTCGAGGAGCACCTGGCAGGAATAACTGTACAAGTATTAAGGTCAACAAATAATGGAGTATCGCTTCCGATGAACTGACCAGAGAAAGCTTGAATATGTGACTATGGTAAAACGGGGAGCAACTGGTAAGAGTAACTATGACCCTCTTAAGGTAACCAAATGCCTCGTCACCAATCTAATAAATCGGCAAACCCGAGGAGCACCTGGCAGAAATAACTGTGAAAGTCTTAAGGTCGACAAATAATGGTGTAACACTTCTGGTGAAATGGCCAGAGAAAGCTTGAAGACGTAACTGTGATAAAACAGGGTGCAACTTGCAGGAGTAACTATGAGTCTCTTAAGGTAGCCAAATGCTCGTCACCAGGCGAAATACTCGGCAAACTCGAGGAGCACCTGGCAGAAATAACTGTGAAAGTCTTGAGTTCGACAAATAAAGGCGTACCACTTCTGGTGAACTGGCCAGATAAAGTTTGAAGATGCGACTATGGTAAAATGGGGAGCAATTGGTAGAAGTAACTATGACTCTCTTAAAGTAGCCAAATGCCTCGTCACCAGGGTGAATAAATTGGCAAGCTCGAGGAGCAAATAGCAGAAATAACTGTGAAAGTTTTAAATCGACAAATTGTTGCGTATCGCTTGTGGTGAACTGGCCCAAGAAAGCTTGATCATTTGACTGTGTTAAAACGTGGAGCAACTTGCAGGAGCAACTATGACTCTCTTAAGGTTGCCAATGCTCGTCGCCCGGCAAAAAACATCGGAAAACTCGAGGAGCACCTGGCAGAAATAACTGTGAAAGTCTTAAGGTCGAAAAATAATGGTGTATCACTTCTGGTGAACCGGCCAGAGAAATCTTGAAGACGTGACTGTGATAAAACACGGAGCAACTGGCAGGAGTAACAATCACACACTTAATGTAGCCAAATGCTCGTAACCAGGCGAAATACATCGGCAAACTCGAGGAGCACCTGGCAGAAGTAACTTTGAAAGTCTAAAGGTCGACAAATAATGGCGTATCGCTTCTGATGAACTGATCAGAGAAAGCTTGAATATGTGACAATGGTAAAGCGTCAAGCAACTGGTATGAGTAACTGTGACTCTCTTATGGTAGCCAAATTCCTCGTCACCAATGGAATGAATCGGCAAACCCGAGGAGCACCTGGCAGCAATAACTGTGAAAGTCTTAAGGTCGACAAATAATGGTGTAACACTTCTGGTGAAATGGCCAGAGAAAGCATGATGACGTGACTGTGATAAAACACGGAGCAACTAGCAGCAGTATCTATTACACACATAATGTAGCCAAATGTTCGTCACCAGGCGCAATACATCGGCAAACTCAAGCAGCACCCGGCAGAAATAACTGTGAAAGTCTAAAGTTCGACAAATAATGGTGTATCACTTCTGGTGAACTGGCCAGATAAAGTTTGAAGATGCGACTATGGTAAAACGGGGAGCAATTGGTAGGAGTAACTATGCCTCCCTTAAGGTAGCAAAATGCCTCGTCACCAGGCGGAATAAATCGGCAAACTCGAGGAGCAAATAGCAGAAATAACTGTGAAAGTCTTAAGGTCGACAAATAATGGTGTAACACTTCTGGTGAAATTGCCAGAGAAAGCTGAAGACGTAACTGTGATAAAACACGGAGCAACTTGCAGGAGTAACTATGACTCTCTGAAGGTAACCAAATGCTCATCACCAGGCGAAATACATCGGCAAACTCGAGGAGCACCTGACAGAAATGACTGTGAATGTCTTAAGTTCGACAAATAATGGCGTATCACTTCAGGGGGACTGGTCAGATAAAGGTTGAAGATGCGACTATGGTAAATCGGGGAGCAACTTGCAGGAGTAACTATGACTCTCTTAAGATAGCCAAATGCTCGTCACCAGGCGAAATACATCGGAAAACTCGAGGAGCACCTGGCAGAAGTTAATGTGAAAGTCTTAAGCTCGACAAATAAAGGCGTATCACTTCTGGTGAAATGGCCAGATAAAGCTTGAAGATCCGACTATGGTAAAACGGGGAGCAATTGGTAGGAGTAACTATGACTCTCTTAAGATAGCCAAATGCCTCGTCACCAACGGAATAAATCGGCAAACTCGAGGAGCACCTGGCAGAAATAACTGTGAAAGTCTTAAGGTCGACAATAATGGCGTATCGCTTCTGATGGACTGACCAGAGAAAGCTTGAAGATGTGACTATAGTAAAACGCGGAGCAACTGGTAAGAGTAACTATGACTCTCTTAAGGTGGCCAAATGTCTCGTCACCAACGGAAATAATCGGCAAACTCGAGGAGCACTTGGCAGGAGTAACTGTGAAAATCTTAAGGTCGACAAATAATGGTGTATCACTTCTGGTGAACCGGCCAGAGAAAGCTTGAAGACGTGACTGTGATAAAACTCGCAGCAACTGGCAGGAGTAACTATGACACTCTTAATGTAGCCAAATGCTCGTAACCAGGCGAAATACATCGGCAAACTCGAGGAGCACCTGGCAGAAATAACTGTGAAAGGCTTAAGTTCGACAAATAATGGCGTACCACTTCTGGTGAACTGGCCAGATAAAGTTTGAAGATGCGACTATGGTAAAATGGGGAGCAATTAGTAGGAGTAAGTATGACTCTCTTAAGGTAGCCAAATGCCTCGTCACCAGGCGGAATAAATGGGCAAACTCGAGGAGTAAATAGCAGAAATAACTGTGAAAGTCTTAAGGTCGACAAATACAGGCGTATCGCTCGTGGTGACTGGCACGAGAATGCTTGAACATTTGACTGTGTTATAACGTGGAGCAACTTGCAGGAGCAACAATGACTCTCTTAATGTTGCCAATGCTCGTCGCTTGGCAAATAACATCGGATAACTCGAGGAGCACCTGGTAGAAATAACTGTGAAAGTCTTAAGGTCGACAAATAATGATGCATCGCTTCTCATGAACTGACCACAGAAAGATTGAATGTGTGACTATGGTAAAGCGTCGAGCAACTTGTATGAGTAACTATGACTCTCTTAAGGTAGCCAAATGCCTCGTCAGCAATGGATTAAATCAGCAAACCCGAGGAGCACCTGGCAGTAGTAACTGTGAAAGTCTTAAGGTCGACAAATAATGGTGTAACACTTCTGGTGAAATTGCCAGAGAAAGCTGAAGACGTAACTGTGATAAAACACGAAGCAACTTGTAGGAGTAACTATGACTCTCTGAAGGTAACCAAATGCTCATCACCAGGCGAAATACATCGGCAAACTCGAGGAGCACCTGACAGAAATGACTGTGAAAGTCTTAAGTTCGACAAATAATGGCGTATCACTTCAGGTGAACTGGTCAGATAAAAGTTGAAGATGCGACTATGGTAAATCAGGGAGCAACTTGCAGGAGGAACTATGACTCTGTTAAGATAGCCAAATGCTCGTCACCAGGCGAAATACATCGGAAAACTCGAGGAGCAACTGGCAGAAGTTAATGTGAAAGTCTTAAGTTCGACAAATAAAGGCGTATCACTTCTGGTGAAATGGCCAGATAATGCTTGAAGATCCGACTATGGTAAAACGGGGAGCAATTGGTAGGAGTAACTACGACTCTCTTAAGGTAGCGAAATGCCTCGTCACCAATGGAATAAATCGGTCAACCCAAGGAGCAAATAGCAGAAATAACTGTGAGAGTCTTAAGGTCGACAAATAAAGGCGTATCGCTCGTGGTGACTGGCACGAGGAAGATTGAACATTTGACTGTGTTATAACGTGGAGCAACTTGCAGGAGCAACAATGACTCTCTTAATGTTGCCAATGCTCGTCGCTTGGCAAATAACATCGGATAACTCGAGGAGCACCTGGCAGAAATAACTGTGAATGTCTTAAGGTCGACAAATAATGGCGCATCGCTTCTGATGAACTGACCACAGAAAGATTGAATGTGTGACTATGGTAAAGCGTCGAGCAACTTGTATGAGTAACTATGATTCTCTTAAGGTAGCCAAATGTCTCGTCAGCAATGGATTAAATCAGTAAACCCGAGGAGCACCTGGCAGGAGTAACTGTGAAAGTCTTAAGGTCGACAAATAATGGTGTAACACTTCTGGTGAAATTGCCAGAGAAAGCTGAAGACGTAACTGTGATAAAACACGGAGCAACTTGCAGGAGTAACTATGACTCTCTGAAGGTAACCAAATGCTCATCACCAGGCGAAATACATCGGCAAACTCGAGGAGCACCTGGCAGAAATAACTGTGAAAGGCTTAAGTTCGACAAATAATGGCGTACCACTTCTGGTGAACTGGCCAGATAAAGTTTGAAGATGCGACTATGGTAAAATGGGGAGCAATTAGTAGGAGTAAGTATGACTCTCTTAAGATAACCAAATGCCTCGTCACCAGGCGGAATAAATCGGCAAACTCGAGCAGCAAATAGCAGAAATAACTGTGAAAGTCTTAAGGTCGACAAATAAAGGCGTATCGCTCGTGGTGACTGGCACGAGAATGCTTGAACATTTGACTGTGTTATAACGTGGAGCAACTTGCAGGAGCAACAATGACTCTCTTAATGTTGCGAATGCTCGTCGCTTGGCAAATAACATCGGATAACTCGAGGAGCACCTGGCAGAAATAACTGTGAAAGTCTTAAGGTCGACAAATAATGGCGCATCGCTTCTGATGAACTGACCACAGAAAGATTGAATGTGTGACTATGGTAAAGCGTCGAGCAACTTGTATGAGTAACTATGATTCTCTTAAGGTAGCCAAATGACTCGTCAGCAATGGATTAAATCAGCAAACCCGAGGAGCACCTGGAAGAGTAACTGTGAAAGTCTTAAGGTCGACAAATGATGGTGTAACACTTCTGGTGAAATTGCCAGAGAAAGCTGAAGACGTAACTGTGATAAAACACGGAGCAACTTGTAGGAGTAACTATGACTCTCTGAAGGTAACCAAATGCTCATCACCAGGCGAAATACATCGGCAAACTCGAGGAGCACCTGACAGAAATGACTGTGAAAGTCTTAAGTTCGACAAATAATGGCGTATCACTTCAGGTGAACTGGTCAGATAAAGGTTGAAGATGCGACTATGGTAAATCAGGGAGCAACTTGCAGGAGGAACTATGACTCTGTTAAGATAGCCAAATGCTCGTCACCAGGCGAAATACATCGGAAAACTCGAGGAGCAACTGGCAGAAGTTAATGTGAAAGTCTTAAGTTCGACAAATAAAGGCGTATCACTTCTGGTGAAATGGCCAGATAATGCTTGAAGATCCGACTATGGTAAAACGGGGAGCAATTGGTAGGAGTAACTACGACTCTCTTAAGGTAGCCAAATGCCTCGTCAGCAACGGAATAAATCGGCAAACTCGAGGAGCACCTGGTAGAAATAACTGTGAAAGTCTGAAGGTCGACAAATAATGACATATCGCTTCTGATGTACTGACCACAGAAAGATTGAATATGTGACTATGGTAAAGCGTCGAGCAACTGGTACGAGTAACTATGACTCTCTTAAGGTAGACAAATGCCTCGTCAGCAATGGATGAAATCGGCAAACCCGTGGAGCACCTGGCTGAAATAACTGTGAAAGTCTTAAGGTCGACAAAATAATGGTGTAACACTTCTGGAGAAATGGCCAGAGAAAGCTGAAGACGTAACTGTGATAAAACAGGGAGCAACTTGCAGGAGTAACTATGACGCTCTTAAGGTAGCCAAATGCACATCACCAGGCGAAATACATCGGCAAACCCGAGGAGCACCTGGCAGAAATAACTGTGAATGTCTTAAGTTCGACAAATAATGGCGTATCACTTCTGGTGAACTGGCCAGATAAAGTTTGAAGATGCGATTATGGTAAAACGGGGAGCAATTGGTAGGAGTAACTATCCCACTCTTAAGGTAGCCAAATGCCTCGTCA
This sequence comes from Schistocerca cancellata, assembly GCF_023864275.1. Lineage (NCBI taxonomy): Eukaryota > Metazoa > Arthropoda > Insecta > Orthoptera > Acrididae > Schistocerca > Schistocerca cancellata. The sequence goes on along the minus strand of NW_026046810.1, from coordinate 1,676,546 downwards.
CCAATGGAATAAATCTGTCAACCCAAGGAGCAAATAGCAGAGATAACTGTGAAAGTCTTAAGGTCGACAGATAATGGTGTAAAACTTCTGGTGAAATGGCCAGAGAAAGCTTGAAGACGTGACTGTGATGAAACACGGAGCAACTAGCAGCAGTAACTATTACACACATAATGTAGCCAAATGTTCGTCACCAGGCGAAATACATCGGCAAACTCTAGAAGCACCTGGCGGAAATAACTGTAAAAGTCTTAAGGTCAACAAATAATGGAGTATCGCTTCTGATGAACTGACCAGAGAAAGCTTGAATATGTGACTATGGTAAAACGGGGAGCAACTGGTAAGAGTAACTATGACTCTCTTAAGGTAGCCAAATGCCTCGTCACCTATGGAATGAATCGGCAAACCCGAGGAGCACCTGGCAGAAATAACTGTGAAAGTCTTAAGGTCGACAAATAATGGTGTAACACTTCTGGTGAAATGGCCAGAGAAAGCTTGAAGCCGTAACTGTGATAAAACAGGGTGCAACTTGCAGGAGTAACTATGACTCTCTTAAGGTAGCCAAATGCTCGTCACCAGGCGAAATACATCGGCAAACTCGAGGAGCACCTGGCAGATATAACTGTGAAAGTCTTGAGTTCGACAAATAAAGGCGTACCACTTCTGGTGAACTGGCCAGATAAAGTTTGAAGATGCGACTATGGTAAAACGGGGAGCAATTGGTAGAAGTAACTATGACTCTCTTAAGGTAGCCAAATGCCTCGTCACCAGGGTGAATAAATTGGCAAGCTCGAGGAGCAAATAGCAGAAATAACTGTGAAAGTCTCAAATCGACAAATTGCTGCGTATCGCTTGTGGTGAACTGGCCCAAGAAAGCTTGATCATTTGACTGTGTTAAAACGTGGAGCAACTTGCAGGTTGCCAATGCTCGTCGCCCGGCAAAAAACATTGGAAAACTCGAGGAGCATCTGGCAGAAATAACTGTGAAAGTCTTAAGGTCGACAAATAATGGTGTATCACTTCTGGTGAACCGCCCAGAGAAAGCTTGAAGACGTGACTGTGATAAAACACGGAGCAACTGGCAGGAGTAACAATGACACACTTAATGCAGCCAAATGCTCGTAACCAGGCGAAATACATCGGCAAACTCGAGGAGCACCTGGCAGAAATAACTTTGAAAGTCTAAAGGTCGACAAATAATGGCGTATCGCTTCTGATGAACTGACCAGAGGAAGCTTGAATATGTGACAATGGTAAAGCGTCGAGCAACTGGTATGAGTAACTGTGACTCTCTTAAGGTAGACAAATGCCTCGTCACCAATGGAATGAATCGGCAAACCCGAGGAGCACCTGGCAGAAATAACTGTGAAAGTCTTAAAGTCGACAAATAATGGTGTAACACTTTTGGTGAAATGGCCAGAGAAAGCTTGATGACGTGACTGTGATAAAACACGGAGCAACTAGCAGCAGTAACTATTACACACATAATGTAGCCAAATGTTCGTCACCAGGCGCAATACATCGGCAAACTCTAGGAGCACCTGGCAGAAATAACTGTGAAAGTCTAAAGTTCGACAAATAATGGCGTATCACATCTGGTGATCTGGCCAGATAAAGTTTGAAGATGCGACTATGGTAAAAAGGGGAGCAATTGGTAGGAGTAACTATGCCTCCCTTAAGGGAGCCAAATGCCTCGTCACCAGGCGGAATAAATCGGCAAACTCGAGGAGCAAATAGCAGCAATAACTGTGAAAGGCTTAAGGTCGACAAATATAGGCGTATCGCTTGTTTTGAACTGGCCACGAAAGCTTGAACAATCGACTGTTGCCAATGCTCGTCGCCCGGCAAAAAACAACGGAAAACTCGAGGAGCACCTGGCAGGAATAACTGTACAAGTATTAAGGTCAACAAATAATGGAGTATCGCTTCCGATGAACTGACCAGAGAAAGCTTGAATATGTGACTATGGTAAAACGGGGAGCAACTGGTAAGAGTAACTATGACCCTCTTAAGGTAACCAAATGCCTCGTCACCAATCTAATAAATCGGCAAACCCGAGGAGCACCTGGCAGAAATAACTGTGAAAGTCTTAAGGTCGACAAATAATGGTGTAACACTTCTGGTGAAATGGCCAGAGAAAGCTTGAAGACGTAACTGTGATAAAACAGGGTGCAACTTGCAGGAGTAACTATGAGTCTCTTAAGGTAGCCAAATGCTCGTCACCAGGCGAAATACTCGGCAAACTCGAGGAGCACCTGGCAGAAATAACTGTGAAAGTCTTGAGTTCGACAAATAAAGGCGTACCACTTCTGGTGAACTGGCCAGATAAAGTTTGAAGATGCGACTATGGTAAAATGGGGAGCAATTGGTAGAAGTAACTATGACTCTCTTAAAGTAGCCAAATGCCTCGTCACCAGGGTGAATAAATTGGCAAGCTCGAGGAGCAAATAGCAGAAATAACTGTGAAAGTTTTAAATCGACAAATTGTTGCGTATCGCTTGTGGTGAACTGGCCCAAGAAAGCTTGATCATTTGACTGTGTTAAAACGTGGAGCAACTTGCAGGAGCAACTATGACTCTCTTAAGGTTGCCAATGCTCGTCGCCCGGCAAAAAACATCGGAAAACTCGAGGAGCACCTGGCAGAAATAACTGTGAAAGTCTTAAGGTCGAAAAATAATGGTGTATCACTTCTGGTGAACCGGCCAGAGAAATCTTGAAGACGTGACTGTGATAAAACACGGAGCAACTGGCAGGAGTAACAATCACACACTTAATGTAGCCAAATGCTCGTAACCAGGCGAAATACATCGGCAAACTCGAGGAGCACCTGGCAGAAGTAACTTTGAAAGTCTAAAGGTCGACAAATAATGGCGTATCGCTTCTGATGAACTGATCAGAGAAAGCTTGAATATGTGACAATGGTAAAGCGTCAAGCAACTGGTATGAGTAACTGTGACTCTCTTATGGTAGCCAAATTCCTCGTCACCAATGGAATGAATCGGCAAACCCGAGGAGCACCTGGCAGCAATAACTGTGAAAGTCTTAAGGTCGACAAATAATGGTGTAACACTTCTGGTGAAATGGCCAGAGAAAGCATGATGACGTGACTGTGATAAAACACGGAGCAACTAGCAGCAGTATCTATTACACACATAATGTAGCCAAATGTTCGTCACCAGGCGCAATACATCGGCAAACTCAAGCAGCACCCGGCAGAAATAACTGTGAAAGTCTAAAGTTCGACAAATAATGGTGTATCACTTCTGGTGAACTGGCCAGATAAAGTTTGAAGATGCGACTATGGTAAAACGGGGAGCAATTGGTAGGAGTAACTATGCCTCCCTTAAGGTAGCAAAATGCCTCGTCACCAGGCGGAATAAATCGGCAAACTCGAGGAGCAAATAGCAGAAATAACTGTGAAAGTCTTAAGGTCGACAAATAATGGTGTAACACTTCTGGTGAAATTGCCAGAGAAAGCTGAAGACGTAACTGTGATAAAACACGGAGCAACTTGCAGGAGTAACTATGACTCTCTGAAGGTAACCAAATGCTCATCACCAGGCGAAATACATCGGCAAACTCGAGGAGCACCTGACAGAAATGACTGTGAATGTCTTAAGTTCGACAAATAATGGCGTATCACTTCAGGGGGACTGGTCAGATAAAGGTTGAAGATGCGACTATGGTAAATCGGGGAGCAACTTGCAGGAGTAACTATGACTCTCTTAAGATAGCCAAATGCTCGTCACCAGGCGAAATACATCGGAAAACTCGAGGAGCACCTGGCAGAAGTTAATGTGAAAGTCTTAAGCTCGACAAATAAAGGCGTATCACTTCTGGTGAAATGGCCAGATAAAGCTTGAAGATCCGACTATGGTAAAACGGGGAGCAATTGGTAGGAGTAACTATGACTCTGTTAAGATAGCCAAATGCCTCGTCACCAACGGAATAAATCGGCAAACTCGAGGAGCACCTGGCAGAAATAACTGTGAAAGTCTTAAGGTCGACAATAATGGCGTATCGCTTCTGATGGACTGACCAGAGAAAGCTTGAAGATGTGACTATAGTAAAACGCGGAGCAACTGGTAAGAGTAACTATGACTCTCTTAAGGTGGCCAAATGTCTCGTCACCAACGGAAATAATCGGCAAACTCGAGGAGCACTTGGCAGGAGTAACTGTGAAAATCTTAAGGTCGACAAATAATGGTGTATCACTTCTGGTGAACCGGCCAGAGAAAGCTTGAAGACGTGACTGTGATAAAACTCGCAGCAACTGGCAGGAGTAACTATGACACTCTTAATGTAGCCAAATGCTCGTAACCAGGCGAAATACATCGGCAAACTCGAGGAGCACCTGGCAGAAATAACTGTGAAAGGCTTAAGTTCGACAAATAATGGCGTACCACTTCTGGTGAACTGGCCAGATAAAGTTTGAAGATGCGACTATGGTAAAATGGGGAGCAATTAGTAGGAGTAAGTATGACTCTCTTAAGGTAGCCAAATGCCTCGTCACCAGGCGGAATAAATGGGCAAACTCGAGGAGTAAATAGCAGAAATAACTGTGAAAGTCTTAAGGTCGACAAATACAGGCGTATCGCTCGTGGTGACTGGCACGAGAATGCTTGAACATTTGACTGTGTTATAACGTGGAGCAACTTGCAGGAGCAACAATGACTCTCTTAATGTTGCCAATGCTCGTCGCTTGGCAAATAACATCGGATAACTCGAGGAGCACCTGGTAGAAATAACTGTGAAAGTCTTAAGGTCGACAAATAATGATGCATCGCTTCTCATGAACTGACCACAGAAAGATTGAATGTGTGACTATGGTAAAGCGTCGAGCAACTTGTATGAGTAACTATGACTCTCTTAAGGTAGCCAAATGCCTCGTCAGCAATGGATTAAATCAGCAAACCCGAGGAGCACCTGGCAGTAGTAACTGTGAAAGTCTTAAGGTCGACAAATAATGGTGTAACACTTCTGGTGAAATTGCCAGAGAAAGCTGAAGACGTAACTGTGATAAAACACGGAGCAACTTGTAGGAGTAACTATGACTCTCTGAAGGTAACCAAATGCTCATCACCAGGCGAAATACATCGGCAAACTCGAGGAGCACCTGACAGAAATGACTGTGAAAGTCTTAAGTTCGACAAATAATGGCGTATCACTTCAGGTGAACTGGTCAGATAAAAGTTGAAGATGCGACTATGGTAAATCAGGGAGCAACTTGCAGGAGGAACTATGACTCTGTTAAGATAGCCAAATGCTCGTCACCAGGCGAAATACATCGGAAAACTCGAGGAGCAACTGGCAGAAGTTAATGTGAAAGTCTTAAGTTCGACAAATAAAGGCGTATCACTTCTGGTGAAATGGCCAGATAATGCTTGAAGATCCGACTATGGTAAAACGGGGAGCAATTGGTAGGAGTAACTACGACTCTCTTAAGGTAGCCAAATGCCTCGTCACCAATGGAATAAATCGGTCAACCCAAGGAGCAAATAGCAGAAATAACTGTGAGAGTCTTAAGGTCGACAAATAAAGGCGTATCGCTCGTGGTGACTGGCACGAGGAAGATTGAACATTTGACTGTGTTATAACGTGGAGCAACTTGCAGGAGCAACAATGACTCTCTTAATGTTGCCAATGCTCGTCGCTTGGCAAATAACATCGGATAACTCGAGGAGCACCTGGCAGAAATAACTGTGAAAGTCTTAAGGTCGACAAATAATGGCGCATCGCTTCTGATGAACTGACCACAGAAAGATTGAATGTGTGACTATGGTAAAGCGTCGAGCAACTTGTATGAGTAACTATGATTCTCTTAAGGTAGCCAAATGCCTCGTCAGCAATGGATTAAATCAGTAAACCCGAGGAGCACCTGGCAGGAGTAACTGTGAAAGTCTTAAGGTCGACAAATAATGGTGTAACACTTCTGGTGAAATTGCCAGAGAAAGCTGAAGACGTAACTGTGATAAAACACGGAGCAACTTGCAGGAGTAGCTATGACTCTCTGAAGGTAACCAAATGCTCATCATCAGGCGAAATACATCGGCAAACTCGAGGAGCACCTGGCAGAAATAACTGTGAAAGGCTTAAGTTCGACAAATAATGGCGTACCACTTCTGGTGAACTGGCCAGATAAAGTTTGAAGATGCGACTATGGTAAAATGGGGAGCAATTAGTAGGAGTAAGTATGACTCTCTTAAGGTAACCAAATGCCTCGTCACCAGGCGGAATAAATCGGCAAACTCGAGCAGCAAATAGCAGAAATAACTGTGAAAGTCTTAAGGTCGACAAATAAAGGCGTATCGCTCGTGGTGACTGGCACGAGAATGCTTGAACATTTGACTGTGTTATAACGTGGAGCAACTTGCAGGAGCAACAATGACTCTCTTAATGTTGCGAATGCTCGTCGCTTGGCAAATAACATCGGATAACTCGAGGAGCACCTGGCAGAAATAACTGTGAAAGTCTTAAGGTCGACAAATAATGGCGCATCGCTTCTGATGAACTGACCACAGAAAGATTGAATGTGTGACTATGGTAAAGCGTCGAGCAACTTGTATGAGTAACTATGATTCTCTTAAGGTAGCCAAATGACTCGTCAGCAATGGATTAAATCAGCAAACCCGAGGAGCACCTGGCAGGAGTAACTGTGAAAGTCTTAAGGTCGACAAATGATGGTGTAACACTTCTGGTGAAATTGCCAGAGAAAGCTGAAGACGTAACTGTGATAAAACACGGAGCAACTTGTAGGAGTAACTATGACTCTCTGAAGGTAACCAAATGCTCATCACCAGGCGAAATACATCGGCAAACTCGAGGAGCACCTGACAGAAATGACTGTGAAAGTCTTAAGTTCGACAAATAATGGCGTATCACTTCAGGTGAACTGGTCAGATAAAGGTTGAAGATGCGACTATGGTAAATCAGGGAGCAACTTGCAGGAGGAACTATGACTCTGTTAAGATAGCCAAATGCTCGTCACCAGGCGAAATACATCGGAAAACTCGAGGAGCAACTGGCAGAAGTTAATGTGAAAGTCTTAAGTTCGACAAATAAAGGCGTATCACTTCTGGTGAAATGGCCAGATAATGCTTGAAGATCCGACTATGGTAAAACGGGGAGCAATTGGTAGGAGTAACTACGACTCTCTTAAGGTAGCCAAATGCCTCGTCAGCAACGGAATAAATCGGCAAACTCGAGGAGCACCTGGTAGAAATAACTGTGAAAGTCTGAAGGTCGACAAATAATGACATATCGCTTCTGATGTACTGACCACAGAAAGATTGAATATGTGACTATGGTAAAGCGTCGAGCAACTGGTACGAGTAACTATGACTCTCTTAAGGTAGCCAAATGCCTCGTCAGCAATGGATGAAATCGGCAAACCCGTGGAGCACCTGGCTGAAATAACTGTGAAAGTCTTAAGGTCGACAAAATAATGGTGTAACACTTCTGGAGAAATCGCCAGAGAAAGCTGAAGACGTAACTGTGATAAAACAGGGAGCAACTTGCAGGAGTAACTATGACGCTCTTAAGGTAGCCAAATGCACATCACCAGGCGAAATACATCGGCAAACCCGAGGAGCACCTGGCAGAAATAACTGTGAATGTCTTAAGTTCGACAAATAATGGCGTATCACTTCTGGTGAACTGGCCAGATAAAGTTTGAAGATGCGATTATGGTAAAACGGGGAGCAATTGGTAGGAGTAACTACCCCACTCTTAAGGTAGCCAAATGCCTCGTCACCAATGGAATAAATCGGTCAACCCAAGGAGCAAATAGCAGAGATAACTGTGAAAGTCTTAAGGTCGACAGATAATGGTGTAAAACTTCTGGTGAAATGGTCAGAGAAAGCTTGAAGACGTGACTGTGATGAAACACGGAGCAACTAGCAGCAGTAACTATTACACACATAATGTAGCCAAATGTTCGTCACCAGGCGAAATACATCGGCAAACTCTAGAAGCACCTGGCGGAAATAACTGTAAAAGTCTTAAGGTCAACAAATAATGGAGTATCGCTTCTGATGAACTGACCAGAGAAAGCTTGAATATGTGACTATGGTAAAACGGGGAGCAACTGGTAAGAGTAACTATGACTCTCTTAAGGTAGCCAAATGCCTCGTCACCTATGGAATGAATCGGCAAACCCGAGGAGCACCTGGCAGAAATAACTGTGAAAGTCTTAAGGTCGACAAATAATGGTGTAACACTTCTGGTGAAATGGCCAGAGAAAGCTTGAAGCCGTAACTGTGATAAAACAGGGTGCAACTTGCAGGAGTAACTATGACTCTCTTAAGGTAGCCAAATGCTCGTCACCAGGCGAAATACATCGGCAAACTCGAGGAGCACCTGGCAGATATAACTGTGAAAGTCTTGAGTTCGACAAATAAAGGCGTACCACTTCTGGTGAACTGGCCAGATAAAGTTTGAAGATGCGACTATGGTAAAACGGGGAGCAATTGGTAGAAGTAACTATGACTCTCTTAAGGTAGCCAAATGCCTCGTCACCAGGGTGAATAAATTGGCAAGCTCGAGGAGCAAATAGCAGAAATAACTGTGAAAGTCTCAAATCGACAAATTGCTGCGTATCGCTTGTGGTGAACTGGCCCAAGAAAGCTTGATCATTTGACTGTGTTAAAACGTGGAGCAACTTGCAGGTTGCCAATGCTCGTCGCCCGGCAAAAAACATTGGAAAACTCGAGGAGCATCTGGCAGAAATAACTGTGAAAGTCTTAAGGTCGACAAATAATGGTGTATCACTTCTGGTGAACCGCCCAGAGAAAGCTTGAAGACGTGACTGTGATAAAACACGGAGCAACTGGCAGGAGTAACAATGACACACTTAATGCAGCCAAATGCTCGTAACCAGGCGAAATACATCGGCAAACTCGAGGAGCATCTGGCAGAAATAACTTTGAAAGTCTAAAGGTCGACAAATAATGGCGTATCGCTTCTGATGAACTGACCAGAGGAAGCTTGAATATGTGACTATGGTAAAGCGTCGAGCAACTGGTATGAGTAACTGTGACTCTCTTAAGGTAGACAAATGCCTCGTCACCAATGGAATGAATCGGCAAACCCGAGGAGCACCTGGCAGAAATAACTGTGAAAGTCTTAAAGTCGACAAATAATGGTGTAACACTTTTGGTGAAATGGCCAGAGAAAGCTTGATGACGTGACTGTGATAAAACACGGAGCAACTAGCAGCAGTAACTATTACACACATAATGTAACCAAATGTTCGTCACCAGGCGCAATACATCGGCAAACTCTAGGAGCACCTGGCAGAAATAACTGTGAAAGTCTAAAGTTCGACAAATAATGGCGTATCACATCTGGTGATCTGGCCAGATAAAGTTTGAAGATGCGACTATGGTAAAAAGGGGAGCAATTGGTAGGAGTAACTATGCCTCCCTTAAGGGAGCCAAATGCCTCGTCACCAGGCGGAATAAATCGGCAAACTCGAGGAGCAAATAGCAGCAATAACTGTGAAAGGCTTAAGGTCGACAAATAAAGGCGTATCGCTTGTTTTGAACTGGCCACGAAAGCTTGAACAATCGACTGTTGCCAATGCTCGTCGCCCGGCAAAAAACAACGGAAAACTCGAGGAGCACCTGGCAGGAATAACTGTACAAGTATTAAGGTCAACAAATAATGGAGTATCGCTTCCGATGAACTGACCAGAGAAAGCTTGAATATGTGACTATGGTAAAACGGGGAGCAACTGGTAAGAGTAACTATGACCCTCTTAAGGTAACCAAATGCCTCGTCACCAATCTAATAAATCGGCAAACCCGAGGAGCACCTGGCAGAAATAACTGTGAAAGTCTTAAGGTCGACAAATAATGGTGTAACACTTCTGGTGAAATGGCCAGAGAAAGCTTGAAGACGTAACTGTGATAAAACAGGGTGCAACTTGCAGGAGTAACTATGACTCTCTTAAGGTAGCCAAATGCTCGTCACCAGGCGAAATACTCGGCAAACTCGAGGAGCACCTGGCAGAAATAACTGTGAAAGTCTTGAGTTCGACAAATAAAGGCGTACCACTTCTGGTGAACTGGCCAGATAAAGTTTGAAGATGCGACTATGGTAAAATGGGGAGCAATTGGTAGAAGTAACTATGACTCTCTTAAAGTAGCCAAATGCCTCGTCACCAGGGTGAATAAATTGGCAAGCTCGAGGAGCAAATAGCAGAAATAACTGTGAAAGTTTTAAATCGACAAATTGTTGCGTATCGCTTGTGGTGAACTGGCCCAAGAAAGCTTGATCATTTGACTGTGTTAAAACGTGGAGCAACTTGCAGGTGCAACTATGACTCTCTTAAGGTTGCCAATGCTCGTCGCCCGGCAAAAAACATCGGAAAACTCGAGGAGCACCTGGCAGAAATAACTGTGAAAGTCTTAAGGTCGAAAAATAATGGTGTATCACTTCTGGTGAACCGGCCAGAGAAATCTTGAAGACGTGACTGTGATAAAACACGGAGCAACTGGCAGGAGTAACAATCACACACTTAATGTAGCCAAATGCTCGTAACCAGGCGAAATACATCGGCAAACTCGAGGAGCACCTGGCAGAAGTAACTTTGAAAGTCTAAAGGTCGACAAATAATGGCGTATCGCTTCTGATGAACTGACCAGAGAAAGCTTGAATATGTGACAATGGTAAAGCGTCAAGCAACTGGTATGAGTAACTGTGACTCTCTTATGGTAGCCAAATTCCTCGTCACCAATGGAATGAATCGGCAAACCCGAGGAGCACCTGGCAGCAATAACTGTGAAAGTCTTAAGGTCGACAAATAATGGTGTAACACTTCTGGTGAAATGGCCAGAGAAAGCATGATGACATGACTGTGATAAAACACGGAGCAACTAGCAGCAGTATCTATTACACACATAATGTAGCCAAATGTTCGTCACCAGGCGCAATACATCGGCAAACTCAAGCAGCAGCCGGCAGAAATAACTGTGAAAGTCTAAAGTTCGACAAATAATGGTGTATCACTTCTGGTGAACTGGCCAGATAAAGTTTGAAGATGCGACTATGGTAAAACGGGGAGCAATTGGTAGGAGTAACTATGCCTCCCTTAAGGTAGCAAAATGCCTCGTCACCAGGCGGAATAAATCGGCAAACTCGAGGAGCAAATAGCAGAAATAACTGTGAAAGGCTTAAGGTCGACAAATAGAGGCGTATCGCTTGTGGTGAACTGGCCACGAAAGCATGAACAATCGACTGTTTTAAAACGTGGAGCAACAATGACTCTCTTAAGGTTGCCAATGCTCGTCGCTCGGCAAAAAACAACGGAAAACTCGAGGAGCACCTGGCAGAAATAACTGTAAAAGTCTTAAGGTCAACAAATAATGGAGTATCGCTTCTGATGAACTGACCAGAGAAAGCTTGAATATGTGACTATGGTAAAACGGGGAGCAACTGGTAAGAGTAACTATGACTCTCTTAAGGTAACCAAATGCCTCGTCACCAAGTGAATAAATCGGCAAACCCGAGGAGCACCTGGCAGAAATAACTGTGAAAGCTTTAAGGTCGACAAATAATGGTGTAAAACTTCTGGTGAAATGGCCAGAGAAAGCTTGAAGACGTGACTGTGATGAAACACGGAGCAACTAGCAGCAGTAACTATTACACACATAATGTAGCCAAATGTTCGTCACCAGGCGGAATACATCGGCAAACTCTAGAAGCACCTGGCGGAAATAACTGTAAAAGTCTTAAGGTCAACAAATAATGGAGTATCGCTTCTGATGAACTGACCAGAGAAAGCTTAAATATGTGACTATGGTAAAACGGGGAGCAACTGGTAAGAGTAACTACGACTCTCTTAAGGTAGCCAAATGCGTCGTCACCAATGGAATGAATCGGCAAACCCGAGGAGCACCTGGCAGAAATAACTGTGAAAGTCTTAAGGTCGACAAATAATGGTGTAACACTTCTGGTGAAATGGCCAGAGAAAGCTTGAAGACGTAACTGTGATAAAACAGGGTGCAACTTGCAGGAGTAACTATGACTCTCTTAAGGTAGCCAAATGCTCGTCACCAGGCGAAATACATCGGCAAACTCGAGGAGCACCTGGCAGATATAACTGTGAAAGTCTTGAGTTCGACAAATAAAGGCGTACCACTTCTGGTGAACTGGCCAGATAAAGTTTGAAGATGCGACTATGGTAAAACGGGGAGCAATTGGTAGAAGTACCTATGACTCGCTTAAGGTAGCCAAATGCCTCGTCACCAGGGTGAATAAATTGGCAAGCTCGAGGAGCAAATAGCAGAAATAACTGTGAAAGTCTTGAATCGACAAATTGCTGCGAATCGCTTGTGGTGAACTGGCCCAAGAAAGCTTGATCATTTGTCTGTGTTAAAACGTGGAGCAACTTGCAGGAGCAACTATGACTCTCTTAAGGTTGCCAATGCTCGTCGCCCGGCAAAAAACATCGGAAAACTCGAGGAGCACCTGGCAGAAATAACTGTGAAAGTCTTAAGGTCGACAAATAATGGTGTAACACTTCTGGTGAAATGGCCAGAGAAAGCTTGAAGACGTAACTGTGATAAAACAGGGTGCAACTTGCAGGAGTAACTATGACTCTCTTAAGGTAGCCAAATGCTCGTCACCAGGCGAAATACTTCGGCAAACTCGAGGAGCCCCTGGCAGAAATAACTGTGAAAGTCTTGAGTTCGACAAATAAAGGCGTACCACTTCTGGTGAACTGGCCAGATAAAGTTTGAAGATGCGACTATGGTAAAATGGGGAGCAATTGGTAGAAGTAACTATGACTCTCTTAAAGTAGCCAAATGCCTCGTCTCCAGGGTGAATAAATTGGCAAGCTCGAGGAGCAAATAGCAGAAATAACTGTGAAAGTCTAAAATCGACAAATTGCTGCGTATCGCTTGTGGTGAACTGGCCCAAGAAAGCTTGATCATTTGACTGTGTTAAAACGTGGAGCAACTTGCAGGAGCAACTATGACTCTCTTAAGGTTGCCAATGCTCGTCGCCCGGCAAAAAACATCGGAAAACTCGAGGAGCACCTGGCAGAAATAACTGTGAAGGTCTTAAGGTCGAAAAATAATTGTATATCACTTCTGGTGAACCGGCCAGAGAAATCTTGAAGACGTGACTGTGATAAAACACGGAGCACCTGGCAGGAGTAACAATGACACACTTAATGTAGCCAAATGCTCGTAACCAGGCGAAATACATCGGCAAACTCGAGGAGCACCTGGCAGAAGTAACTTTGAAAGTCTAAAGGTCGACAAATAATGGCGTATCGCTTCTGATGAACTGACCAGAGAAAGCTTGAATATGTGACAATGGTAAAGCGCCAAGCAACTGGTATGAGTAACTGTGACTCTCTTAAGGTAGCCAAATGCCGCGTCACCAATGGAATGAATCGGCAAACCCGAGGAGCACCTGGCAGCAATAACTGTGAAAGTCTTAAGGTCGACAAATAATGGTGTAACACTTCTGGTGAAATGGCCAGAGAAAGCTTGATGACGTGACTGTGATAAAACACGGAGCAACTAGCAGCAGTAACTATTACACACATAATGTAGCCAAATGATCGTCACCAGGCGAAATACATCGGCAAACTCTAGGAGCACCTGGCAGAAATAACTATGAAAGTCTAAAGGTCGACAAATAATGGCGTATCACTTCTGGTGAACTGGCCAGATAAAGTTTGAAGATGCGACTATGGTAAAACGGGGAGCAATTGGTAGGAGTAACTATGCCTCCCTTAAGGTAGCCAAATGCCCCGTCACCAGGCGGAATAAATCGGCAAATACGAGGAGCAAATAGCAGAAATAACTGTGAAAGGCTTAAGGTCGACAAATAAAGGCGTATCGCTTGTAGTGAACTGGCCACGAAAGCTTGAACAATCGACTGTTTTAAAACGTGGAGCAACAATGACTCTCTTAAGGTTGCCAATGCTCGTCGCCCGGCAAAAAACAACGGAAAACTCGAGGAGCACCTGGCAGAAATAACTGTAAAAGTCTTAAGGTCAACAAATAATGGAGTATCGCTTCCGATGAACTGACCAGAGAAAGCTTGAATATGTGACTATGGTAAAACGGGGAGCAACTGGTAAGAGTAACTATGACTCTCTTAAGGTAACCAAATGCCTCGTCACCAATGGAATAAATCGGCAAACCCGTGGAGCACCTGGCAGAAATAACTGTGAAAGTCTTAAGGTCGACAAATAATGGTGTAACACTTCTGATGAAATGGCCAGAGAAAGCTTGAAGACGTAACTGTGATAAAACAGGGTGCAACTTGCAGGAGTAACTATGAATCTCTTAAGGTAGCCAAATGCTCGTCACCAGGCGAAATACATCGGCAAACTCGAGGAGCACCTGGCAGAAATAACTGCGAAAGTCTTGAGTTCGACAAATAATCTCGTACCATTTCTGGTGAACTGGCCAGATAAAGTTTGAAGATGCGACTATGGTAAAATGGGGAGCAATTGGTAGAAGTAACTATGACTCTCTTAAAGTAGCCAAATGCCTCGTCACCAGGGTGAATAAATTGGCAAGCTCGAGGAGCAAATAGCATAAATAACTGTGAAAGTCTTAAATCGACAAATTGCTGCGTATCGCTTGTGGTGAACTGGCCCAAGAAAGCTTGATCATTTGACTGTGTTAAAACGTGGAGCAACTTTCAGGAGCAACTATGACTCTCTTAAGGTTGCCAATGCTCGTCGCCCGGCAAAAAACATCGGAAAACTCGAGGAGCACCTGGCAGAAATAACTGTGAAAGTCTTAAGGTCGAAAAATAATGGTGTATCACTTCTGGTGAACCGGCCAGAGAAATCTTGAAGACGTGACTGTGATAAAACACGGAGCAACTGGCAGGAGTAACAATGACACACTTAATGTAGCCAAATGCTCGTAACCAGGCGAAATACATCGGCTAACTCGAGGAGCACCTGGCAGAAATAACTTTGAAAGTCTAAAGGTCGACAAATAATGGCGTATCGCTTCTGATGAACTGACCAGAGAAAGCTTGAATATGTGACTATGGTAAAGCGTCAAGCACTTGGTATGAGTAACTGTGACTCTCTTAAGGTAGCCAAATGCCTCGTCACCAATGGAATGAATCGGCAAACCCGAGGAGCACCTGGCAGCAATAACTGTGAAAGTCTTAAGGTCGACAAATAATGGTGTAACACTTCTGGTGAAATGGCCAGAGAAAGCTTGATGACGTGACTGTGATAAAACACGGAGCAACTAGCAGCAGTAACTATTACACACATAATGTAGCCAAATGTTCGTCACCAGGCGAAATACATCGGCAAACTCTAGGAGCACCTGGCAGAAATAAATGTGAAAGTCTAAAGTTCGACAAATAATGGCGTATCACTTCTGGTGGACTGGCCAGATAAAGTTTGAAGATGCGACTATGGTAAAATGGGGAGCAACTGGCAGGAGTAACTATGCCTCCCTTAAGGTAGCCAAATGCCTCGTCACCAGGCGGAATAAATCGGCAAACTCGAGGAGCAAAAAGCAGAAATAACTGTGAAAGGCTTAAGGTCGACAAATAATGGCGTATCGCTTCTGGTGAACTGGCCAGATAATGTTTGAAGATGCGACTATGGTAAAATGGGGAGCAACTGGCAGGAGTAACTATGCCTCCCTTAAGGTAGTCAAATGCCTCGTCACCAGGCGGAATAAATCGGCAAACTCGAGGAGCAAATAGCAGAAATAACTGTGAAAGGCATAAGGTCGACAAATAAAGGCGTATCGCTTGTGGTGAACTGGCCACGAAAGCTTGAACAATCGACTGTTTTAAAACGTGGAGCAACAATGACTCTCTTAAGGTTGCCAATGCTCGCCGCCCGGCAAAAAACAACGGAAAACTCGAGGAGCACCTGGCAGAAATTACTGTAAAAGTCTTAAGGTCAACAAATAATGGAGTATCGCTTCCGATGAACTGACCAGAGAAAGCTTGAATATGTGACTATGGTAAAACGCGGAGCAACTGGTAAGAGTAACTATGACTCTCTTAAGGAAACCAAATGCCTCGTCACCAATGGAATAAATCGGCAAACCCGAGGAGCACCTGGCAGAAATAACTGTGAAAGTCTTAAGGTCGACAAATAATGGTGTAACACTTCTGGTGAAATGGCCAGAGAAAGCTTGAAGACGTAACTGTGATAAAACAGGGTGCAACTTGCAGGAGTAACTATGACTCTCTTAAGTCGCTGGTGCGGGAATACGTGGGGGAGCTAACGCGGGAACACCAAGCGCAGCAAGGACTGCGCCACCCACCCGCCATGGAGTCGCTGCCGGAGGAGCCACCCTCTCCGCTGGAGCTTGAGCGCCCGCCAGAAACTACATCTGCTGTCGACGAAGCCATTTGGAGACACCTCGGCGGTCTGCCGCGGTCAGCCGCGCGCTTCTCGGCCCTGGATAACCTGGTGTGTCTGGGACCGGGTACGCCGTCGGCAGTGGTCGCGGCTGGGCTGCCAGAGGCCCTCCGTGCTGTCGGCTCGGTGGACGCAGGACCGAGGAAGAAGACGCCGCGCCCGCCTTCCAAGCGGCGAACAGATGGTGGTCCTCCGCTTTCGAAGCGGAAGCGCCGCCGGTGGGAGTACGCCAGATGTCAGGATGCCTTCAGGAGGAACCGTGCACGATGTGTACGTGGCCTCCTGGACGGTACCCTGCTCCAGCCGCCGCCGAACATCCCTGGGCTGGTGGACTTCTGGCGAAGCCTCTTCACGACGGAGCCATCCTCCAACGCAGGCTCCATCCCTGACCGGCTTCTCCCGCGCGCAGAGTCCGTGGACTTTGAGCGCCTGTGGGGGCCGATCACGGCAGAAGAGGTTGCGGCAGCTTTGCCGCCCAGAGGCTCCGTTGCCGGCCCTGACGGCCTCTCGCCGGTGCAGCTGCGCCGCCTTTCGGCGGAGGTCACCACCAAACTGCTTAATCTCTTCCTGCTGACCCGCCAGCTTCCCTCATCCCTCCTCCGGGCTAGGACCTCCCTGCTTCCTAAGACAGCCGCCCCAGCATCCCCCGCTGACTTTCGGCCCATCACCGTCTGCTCGGTGTTAGCCAGAACCTTTCATAAGGTTCTGGCGACTCGCCTTATGCGGATGTGTGCTGTGGACGAACGTCAGCGGGCTTTCATCCAAAGGGATGGGATGCTGGAGAATACCTTCCTTCTCGACCGGGTGCTCGTCGGCGCCGTCCGCCGCTGTCGCTCTGTGTTCGTGGCATCGCTCGATGTGTCCAAGGCGTTCGATTCGTTGGACCATGCGGCCCTCCGCCCTGTGCTGAGGGCCCATGGTCTTCCGGACGAATTCATTGATTACGTCGAGCGCTGCTATGCAGACAGCGCGACGGTAATTGCGGGGGGCGGCGACGAGTCCCCGGCCGTGCGGCCAGCAAGAGGTGTCCGGCAGGGAGATCCTTTGTCTCCTCTCCTGTTTAATTTCGCTATAGATTGTGTTCTACACCAGTTGCCCTCACACATAGGTGTTAAGGTGTTGGGCCGCCAGACCAACGCGGCGGCCTTCGCGGACGACATCCTGCTCTTCGCCTCCACAAAGGGGGGCCTGCAGTCCCTCATCAACGCAGCAGTGGCAGCCCTCGACCAACTGGGGCTGCGCGTTAACCCACGGAAGTGTCTCACCCTCGCACTCGTGGCGTCTGGCCGCGAGAAGAAGGTGAAGGTAGATGCCAGCGTCACCTTCAATGCCGGGGACACCACCATGCCGGCATTGGGAGTGGGTGAGACCTTCCGCTATTTGGGACTGCAGTTCTCCTCCTCTGGGCGGTGCCTCTTCCATCCGAGGCACCACATCGAGGAGCAGCTGAACATCATCTCGCGGGCGCCGCTGAAGCCGCAGCAGCGGCTGTATGCACTGCGTGAAGTTCTTCTCCCGGGCCTGTACCATGGCCTCGCCCTGAGCCGCACCCGCATCGGTGCGCTCAAGGCCATGGACATCTGCGTTCGGGCTGCGGTGAGGAAATGGTTCCGCCTCCCAGCGGACACCCCTGTGGGCTACTTCCACGCTCCAATAGCCCATGGGGGCCTTGGGATTCCATCCGCCCGCTGGATGGGGCCAACCCTGAGGCGGGGCAGGCTTCTCACTTTGTTGCAGCTCGAGCCAACTACCACCGACGCAGACCTGGGGGAGGCACGTCACGAAGTGGCGGCGCTTGAACGACACCTTACGTGGGAGGGCCATCTGCTGTCAACGGCTGCAAAAGTTGGTGAGATGTGGGCGGCACGCCTGCACATCACCTTCGACGGGGCAGCCCTTTCGTCGTCGGCCAGGACATCGGGCCAACACAGCTGGGTCGAGGACACCAGTCGCTTCCTGTCAGGCCGCGACTATGTGGCGTGCATTCGCACGCGTATTAACGCATTACCAACCAAAGCGCGGAGGAGTCGCGGCCGAGACAGGGAGAAGATGTGCCGTGCACGGTGCAATGCCGTCGAGACTGCGAACCACGTCGTCCAGGGCTGCGGGCTCACCAGCCGTGCTCGGGTGCGGCGTCACGACGCAGTTGTGAAATACGTCGCGCGCGGGCTGGCTCAACGAGGGTTCGACGTGTCGGTCGAGCCACACCTCCGCACACCTGAGGGAGTCCGCAAACCCGACATCGTAGCGTCGAAGGACGGCGTGGCGCATGTCATTGACGCGCAAATAGTCGGCGACCACCTCGACACCGACTGGTGTCACCGGCAGAAGGCGGCGAAATACGATGTCCCGTCGGTGCGGCATGCTGTCAGCGCTCTCCGACCCGCAGCCAACAGCCTTCTATTCAAGACAGTGACCTTAAACTGGAGGGGGGCTTGGGCACCAACATCTGCCCGCCAGCTCCTGCAACTGGGTTTCCGCAGGCGGGAACTAAGCACTATAAGCACGCGGGTGCTCGGGGGGACAGCATGGATCTTTGGAATCTTCGAAAATATGACGTCGTTGAGGGCGAAGTACAGGGAGGGCGTGGGCTAGTGAGTTGGTGTTTTTTAGGTTAGTTTGCCCTGACTCCTGGGGCTTCAATGACAGGAGCAATACCGTCTTTATATTCTTTACATTATAATTAGTTATGTACTTGTGAATAATATGTTGCGGTTACACCACCATCGGTAACCGGCGCCCCTGTGAACTCCTCTCGGGGAGTACGGCGCACTAGTTCTTAAGAGTGTTTTTACCTGTATTATTCACTTGTATACTTGTGAATAAAGACGGCTGAAATAGCCAAATGCTCGTCACCAGGCGAAATACATCGGCAAACTCGAGGAGCACCTGGCAGAAATAACTGTGAAAGTCTTGAGGTCGACAAATAAAGGCGTACCACTTCTGGTGAACTGGCCAGATAAAGTTTGAAGATAGGACTATGGTTAAACGGGGAGCAATTGGTAGAAGTAACTATGACTCTCTTAAGGAAGCCAAATGCCTCGTCACCAGGGTGAATAAATTGGCAAGCTCGAGGAGCAATTATCAGAAATAACTGTGAAAGTCTTAAATCGGCAAATTGCTGCGTATCGCTTGTGGTGGACTGGCTCAAGAAAGCTTGATCATTTGACTGTGTTAAAACGTGGAGCAACTTGCAGGAGCAACTATGACTCTCTTAAGGTTGCCAATGCTCGTCGCCCGGCAAAAAACATCGGAAAACTCGAGGAGCACCTGGCAGAAATAACTGTGAAAGTCTTAAGGTCGACAGATAATGGTGTATCACTTCTGGTGAACTGGCCAGATAAAGTTTGAAGATGCGACTATGGTAAAACGGGGAGCAATTGGTAGGAGTAACTATGCCTCCCTTAAGGTAGCCAAATGCCTCGTCACCAATGGAATGAATCGGCAAACCCGAGGAGCACCTGGCAGCAATAACTGTGAAAGCCTTAAGGTCGACAAATAATGGTGTAACACTTCTGGTGAAATGGCCAGAGAAAGCTTGATGACGTGACTGTGATAAAACACGGAGCAACTAGCAGCATTAACTATTACACACATAATGTAGCCAAATGTTCGTCACCAGGCGAAATACATCGGCAAACTCTAGGAGCACCTGGCAGAAATAACTGTGAAATTCTAAAGGTCGACAAATAATGGCGTATCGCTTCTGATGAACTGACCAGAGTAAGCTTGAATATGTGACTATGGTAAAGCGTCAAGCAGCTGGTATGACTAACTGTGACTCTCTTAAGGTAGCCAAATGCCTCGTCACCAATGGAATGAATCGGCAAACCCGAGCAGCACCTGGCAGAAATAACTGTAAAAGTCTTAAGGTCGACAAATAATGGTGTAACACTTCTGGTGAAATGGCCAGAGAAAGCTTGATGACGTGACTGTGATAAAACACGGAGCAACTAGCAGCAGTAACTATTACACACATAATGTAGCCAAATGTTCGTCACCAGGCGAAATACATCGGCAAACTCTTGGAGCACCTGTCAGAAATAACTGTGATAGTCTAAAGTTCGACAAACAATGGCGTATCACTTCTGGTGAACTGGCCAGATAATGTTTGAAGATGCGACTATGGTAAAACGGGGAGCAATTGGTAGGAGTAACTATGCCTCCCTTAAGGTAGCCAAATGCCTCGTCACCAGGCGGAATAAATCGGCAAACTCGAGGAGCAAATAGCAGAAATAACTGTGAAAGGCTTAAGGTCGACAAATAAAGGCGTATCGCATGTGGTGAACTGGCCACGAAAGCTTGAACAATCGACTGTTTTAAAACGTGGAGCAACAATGAGTCTCTTAAGGTTGCCAATGAACGTCGCCCAGAAAAAAACAACGGAAAACTCGAGGAGCACCTGGCAGAAATAACTGTACAAGTCTTAAGGTCAACAAATAATGGAGTATCGCTTCTGATGAACTGACCAGAGAAAGCTTGAATATGTGACTATGGTAAAACGGGGAGCAACTGGTAAGAGTAACTATGACTCTCTTAAGGTAACCAAATGCCTCGTCACCAATGGAATAAATCGGCAAACCCGAGGAGCACCTGGCAGAAATAACTGTGAAAGTCTTAAGGTCGACAAATAATGTTGTAACACTTCTGGTGAAATGGCCAGAGAAAGCTTGAAGACGTAACTGTGATAAAACAGGGTGCAACTTGCAGGAGTAACTATGACTCTCTTAAGGTAGCCAAATGCTCGTCACCAGGCGAAATACATCGGCAAACTCGAGGAGCACCTGGCAGAAATAACTGTGAAAGTCTTGAGTTCGACAAATAAAGGCGTACCACTTCTGGTGAAGTGGCCAGATAAAGTTTGAAGTTGCGACTATGGTAAAACGGGGAGCAATTGGTAGAAGTAACTATGACTCTCTTAAGGTAGCCAAATGCCTCGTCACCAGGGTGAATAAATTGGCAAGCTCGAGGAGCAAATAGCAGAAATAACTGTAAAAGTCTTAAATCGACAAATTGCTGCGTATCGCTTGTGGTGAACTGGCCTAAGAAAGCTTGATCATTTGACTGTGTTAAAACGTGGAGCAACTTGCAGGAGCAACTATGTCTCTCTTAAGGTTGCCAATGCTCGTCGCCTGGCAAAAAACATCGGAAAACTCGAGGAGCACCTGGCAGAAATAACTGTGAAAGTCTTAAGGTCGACAAATAATGGTGAATCACTTCTGGTGAACCTGCCAGAGAAAGCTTGAAGACGTGACTGTGATAAAACACGGAGCAACTGGCAGGAGTAACAATGACACACTTAATGTAGCCAAATGCTCGTAACCAGGCGAAATACATCGGCAAAATCGAGGAGCACCTGGCAGAAATAACTTTGAAAGTCTAAAGGTCGACAAATAATGGCGTATCGCTTCTGATGAACTGGCCAGATAAAGTTTGAAGATGCGACTATGGTAAAAGTGGGAGCAATTGGTAGGAGTAACTATGCCTCCCTTAAGGTAGCCAAATGTCTCGTCACCAATGGAATGAATCGGCAAACCCGAGGAGCACCTGGCAGAAATAACTGTGAAAGTCTTAAGGTCGACAAATAATGGTGTAACACTTCTGGTGAAATGGCCAGAGAAAGCTTGATGACGTGACTGTGATAAAACACGGAGCAACTAGCAGCAGTAACTATTACACACATAATGTAGCCAAATGTTCGTCATCAGGCGAAATACATCGGCAATCTCTAGGAGCACCTGGCAGAAATAACTGTGAAAGTCTAAAGTTCGACAAATAAGGGCGTATCACTTCTGGTGAACTGACCAGAGAAAGCTTGAATATGTGACTATGGTAAAGCGTCAAGCAACTGGTATGAGTAACTGTGACTCTCTTAAGGTAGCCAAATGCCTCGTCACCAATGGAATGAATCGGCAAACCCGAGGAGCACCTGGCAGAAATAACTGGGAAAGTCTTAAGGTCAACAAATAATGGAGTATCGCTTCTGATGAACTGACCAGAGAAAGCTTGAATATGTGACTATGGTAAAACGGGGAGCAACTGGTAAGAGTAACTATGACTCTCTTAAGGTAGCCAAATGCCCCGTCACCAACGGAAATAATCGGAAAACTCGAGGAGCACTTGGCAGGAGTAACTGTGAAAATCTTAAGGTCGACAAATAGTGGTGTATCATTTCTGGTGAACCGGCCAGAGAAAGCTTGATGACGTGGCTGTGATAAAACACGGAGCAACTGGCAGGAGTAACAATGACACACTTAATGTAGCCAAATGTTCGTCACCAGGCGAAATACATCGGCAAACTCTAGGAGTACCTGGCAGAAATAACTGTGAGAGTCTTAAGTTCGACAAATAATGGCGTATCACTTCTGGTGAACTGGCCAGATAAAGATTGAAGATGCGACTATGGGATAACGGGGAGCAATTGGTAGGAGTATCTATGACTCTCTTAAGGTAGCCAAATGCTTCGTCACCAAGCGGAATAAATCGGCAAACTCGAAGAGCACCTGGGAGAAATAACTGTGAAAGTCTTAAGGTCGACAAATAGAGGCGTATCGCTTGTGGTGAACTTGCATGAGAAAGCTTGAAGATTTGACTGTGTTAAAACGGGGAGCAACTGGCAGGAGTAACTTTGACACTCTTAATGTAGCCAAATGCTCGTAACCAGGCGAAATACATCGGCAAACTCGAGGAGCGCCTGGCAGAAATAACTTTGAAATTCTAAAGGTCGACAAATAATGGCGTATCGCTTCTGACGAACTGATCAGAGAAAGCTTGAATATGTGACTATGGTAAAACGTCGAGCAAGTGGTATGAGTAACTATTACCCTCTTAAGGTAGCCAAATGCCTCGTCACCAATGGAATGAATCGGCAAACCCGAGGAGCACCTGGCAGAAATAACTGTGAAAGTCTTAAGTTCGACAAATAAAGGCGTACCACTTCTGGTGAACTGGCCAGATAAAGTTTGAAGATGCGACTATGGTAGAACAGGGAGCAATTGGTAGGAGTAACTATGACTATGACTCTCAAATGCCCACCTGATGCGTAATATATGGACCCTCTCGGTCCGCCCCTCAGCATCCTTGTGATGTCGGGTGGATGATGGTTCGACTAGCCTCTCAGTGGGAAATCCTAGCTCTGGCCTTCAAGTGGTGGGGGTCGTAAGGTGTGCTGAGAAAGTTGTATTACTTTTAAAGCTCTCCGACCGACAGAGCAGGGTGTCGTTGAAGGCTTGGGGGTTACCTCCTCCCCTGCCTTTTGTTTCCAGCTGGTGCAACTACTAGAAGAAAACAAGGTAACAGGCCTCCCGCTGGAGTGCCTGTGCCAGCTGATGAGCTATCCAGCCAGCCAACCAGTGCGGGTCGAGCGCTGCTCCCCGTTGTCTGCCCAGAATGTCTACGGTCCTTTTCAACTAAGACCGGGCTCGGCGTTCATCGCCGACGGGCCCACCCTGATGCTGCCAACGCGGAGGTGCAGACGGAGAGGAAGAAGGCCAGGTGGTCGCAGGAGGAGTTGCTCCGTCTTGCACATGCTGAGGCGGCTTTGTCCCTCCAAGGCTGCCGGTTCTTCAATCAAGAGCTTGTTAAAGCCTTCCCAGAGCGCACACTTGAATCCATTAAGGGTCAGCGCAAGGGGCAGGCCTATAAGAGCATGGTAGCTGACTTTGTCGCCGAGCTCTCGGTGAGAGATCAAGAACATCAGGGCTCTGCAGACGGATCTGCTGAGGCCTCTTCCTCGTCACAGTCCTCTTCTCCGGGGGAAGATGCCGATCGGGCTATCTGGTCCCTGATTGCAGAGTTGCCCTCCTCGGGCCCGCGTTTTCGCTCACTCGATGCAGTTGTGGCCTTGGGCCCCACTGCCAGCCGGAGTTCCATCCAAGCCATGCTTGTTCCCGCTCTTGATGAACTTGGTAGCAGGGAACCATCTCTTTGTCAAGCTCCTGGCAAGGAATTCCAACAGCCACCTGAGCGGAAGCGGGCGAGGAGAAGGTGGGAATATGCTGTAGTGCAGCGCGCTTTTAAGAAGAACTCTGCGCGCTGTATTAATGGTCTTCTAGATGGCACACTTCTCCATCAGCCACCCACCATCCTGGGGCTGATTGAGTTTTGGAGGGATCTGTTTACTCCCCCTCGTGTCAGGTCTCGGCCTCCACGTGGGGAGGGTCTCTCCGGTAAGCTGTTGCCATTCTGTAAGTGTGTGCCCTTCCAAGTTCTGTGGGCACCCATTACTGCAGATGAGGTAGCTGCAGCTCTTCCCCCTCGCAGCTCTGCGGCAGGTCCGGATCGCCTTACACCAGCCCAGTTACGTCGCCTTCCTCGTGAGGCTCTTCTTAAATTCCTCAATCTCCTACTCCTTTCACGTTCCCTCCCATCCCGTCTCTTAGAGGCTCGAACCACCTTGCTGCCCAAGAAGACCGCCGCAGCATCCCCTGCTGACTTCCGACCTATCACAGTGTGTTCGGTGTTGACCAGGGTCTTTCACAAGGTTCTCGTTGGCCGCCTTATGCGCCACTGTGCTTTGGACGGTCGTCAGCGGGCTTTCATCCCACAGGATGGGATGCCCCACAACACCTTTCTTCTGGATCTGGCGATGACCCAGGCACGGAGTACTGCCGGCTCGCTGTACGTAGCATCGCTGGATGTGTCAAAGGCCTTCGACTCGCTGGCCAATGGTGCCCTCGGTCCTGTGCTGAGGGCCCATGGTCTGCCTGTCGAGTTCATTGACTACATCCTGGGGTGCTATGAGGCAGGCTCGACAGTTATCTGCGCGGCTGGGAAGTCGTCGGGTCTTGTGCGGCCTTCGAGGGGTGTGCGGCAAGGTGATCCCTTATCCCCTATCCTTTTTTACATGTCTATAGACATTCTCCTTTCCCGTCTTCCTGAGCATGTTGGTGCCCGTATTCTCGGCCGAAGAATTAATGCTGCTGCGTTCGCAGACGACCTTCTTCTGTTCGCCGAGACGAAGGATGGATTGCAGGAGCTAATCACCATCGCAACAGCGGCCCTAGGTGACCTTGGTCTCGAGATCAACCCAAGGAAGTGCTTCTCCCTCGCCCTTGTTGCATCAGGTCGGGAGAAGAAGGTCAAGGTTGACGAGTCAGTCATCTTTCGAGCAGGTAATAACAACATACCGGCGCTGGCGATGGGTGATTCTTTCAAGTACTTAGGCCTGCAATTCACCACATGTGGACGCAGCCTTTTCCTTCCTCGGCGAGAGGTCGAGAAACAGTTGGAGATCATCAGGAGGGCACCACTTAAACCTCAGCAAAGACTCTTTTCCCTTTGTTCAGTTATCCTGCCGGGCATTTTTCATGGCCTGGCCCTGGGAAGGACACGTTTAGGGGCCCTCTCGTCCCTCGATGTTTGCGTGCGCAAAGCCATTAGATCCTGGCTCCACCTGCCAGCGGACACCCCTGTTGGGTACTTTCATGCCCCTGTCTCTCAAGGGGGCCTGGGGGTCCCAGCAGCCCGCTGGCTGGGTCCTCTTCTCCGGAGGAGGCGCCTTGCAAAGTTGGAGGGACTGGGTGTGGCTGCTGACGATATCTCCCAGGATTCCCTCAGACGAGAAATCCATCTGTTGGATAATGCCTTACGATGGAATGGCGACGTCATTAAGTCCACCTACCAACTGGGTCGGTGCTGGGCCGAGCGCCTGCACTCATCGGTCGACGGCGCTCCTTCGCGGAAGTCTGCCCAAACACCAGGGCAGCACTGCTGGGTGTCTAACACTCGGCAGTTTGTTACAGGGCGTGACTATATCTCTTGCCTTCGTGCCAGAATTAATGCACTGCCTACTCAGGCACGGTTGCTACGAGGGCGGGAGGGTGACACGAGGTGCCGGGCAGGCTGTAACGCCACAGAGACTGCCAATCACGTCATCCAGCAGTGTTGGAGGACCGACGGGGCCCGCATTGCCCGACATGACGCTGTCGCGTCCTATCTGGTGCGTGGCCTCCGTCGGAGAGGCTATGAAGTACTTTTGGAGCCTCATCTGCGGACATCAGAGGGATTGAAGAAGCCTGATGTCGTGGCAGTCCGTGGCGATACAGCATATATAATCGACGCCCAGGTGATCGGCGATAGCCTAGACCTCGACCGTTGTCACAGGGAGAAGGTCTCACTCTATGATAGACAGGCCGTCCATGCGGAGGTGCGAGAGATCTTTCCGGCAGTCCGAGATGTCACCACCACGTCAGCAACCATCAATTGGCGTGGAGTGTGATCCCCAGCATCCGCGAGAGCGCTCCAGGAAGTGGGAGTGACCAGTGGACACCTATCTACTATCAGCACAAGAGTGCTATTGGGCAGCATTATGGCGGCGCGGCGCTTTGACACCATGACTGCCCCTCGCCGCCGCACGATGCACCGCACTGGAGTTGGCTAGGATCAGCTCAACCTTTCCGCTGCTGCCTGGCGCCTCAGGCATAATACCTGCTTTTATTCATGTTTTTGTGTTTATCTTTGTTAGTGTATTTTTCTTGTGTGACACCTTGTAAACCTACTGCGCAGGTAACACTAAGTTGTATTATTCACAAAGCGTGAATAAAGCCGGCTAATATAGCCAAATGCCTCGTCACCAGGGTGAATAAATTGGCAAGCTCGAGGAGCATATAGCAGAAATAACTGTGAAAGTCTTAAATCGACAAATTAATGCGTATTGCTTGTGGTGAACTGGCCCCAAGAAAGCTTAATCATTTGACTGTGTTAAAACGTGGAGCAACTTGCAGGAGCAACTATGACTCTCTTAAGATTGCCAAAGCTCGTCGCCCGGCAAAAAACATCGGAAAACTCGAGGAGCACCTGGCAGAAATAACTGTGAAAGTCTTAAGTTCGACAAATAAAGGCGTATCAGTTCTGGTGAACTGGCCAGATAAAGATTGAAGATGGGACTATGGTAAAACGGGGAGCAATAGGTAGGAGTAACTATGACTCTCTTAAGGTAGCCAAATGCCTCGTCACCAGGAGGAATAAATCGGCAAACTCGAGGAGCAAATAGCAGATATTACTGTGATGGTCTTAAGGTCTACAAATATACTCGTATCGCTTGTGGTGAACTGGCCCGAGAAAGCTTGAAGAATTGACTGTGTTAAAATGGGGAGCAACTTACAGGAGTATCTATGACTCTCTTAAGGTTGCCAATGTTCATCGCCCGCAAAAAACATCGGAACAGTCGAGGAGCACCTGGCAGAAATAACTGTGAAAGTCTTAAGGTCACAAATAATGGCGTATCGCTTCTGATGAACTGACCAGAGAAAGCTTGAATATGTGACTATGGTAAAGCGTCGAGCAACCGGTATGAGTAACTATGACTCTCTTAAGGTAGCCAAATGCCTCGTCACCAATGGAATAAATCGGCAAACCCGAGGGGCACCTGGCAGAAATAACTGTGAAAGTCTTAAGGTCGACAAATAATGGTGTAACACTTCTGGTGAAATGGCCAGGGAAAGCTTGAAGACGTAACTGTGATAAAACAGGGTGCAACTTGCAGGAGTAACTATGACTCTCTTAAGGTAGCAAAATGCTCGTCACCAGGCGAAATACATCGGCAAACTCGAGGAGCACCTGGCAGAAATAACTGTGAAAGTCTTAAGTTCGACAAATAAAGGCGTACCACTTCTGGTGAACTGGCCAGATAAAGTTTGAAGATGCGACTACGGTAAAAGGAGGAGCAATTGATAGGAGAAATTATGACTCTCTTAAGGTAGCCAAATGCCTCGTCACCAGGCGGAATAAATCGGCAAAACTCGAGGAGCAAATAGCAGATATTACTGTGATAGTCTTAAGGTCGACAAATAAAGGCGTATCGCTTCTGATGAACTGACCAGAGAAAGCTTGAATATGTGACTATGGTAAAACGGGGAGCAACTGGTATGAGTAACTATGACTCTCTTAAGGTAGCCAAATGCCTCGTCACCATTGGAATAAATCGGCAAACCCGAGGAGCATCTGGCAGAAATAACTGTGAAAGTCTTAAGGTCGTCAAATAATGGTGTAACACTTCTGGTGAAATGGCCAGAGAATGCTTGAAGACGTAACTGTGATAAAACAGGGTGCAACTTGCAGGATTAACTATGTCTCTCTTAAGGTAGCCAAATGCTCGTCACCAGGCGAAATACATCGGCAAACTCTAGGAGCACCTGGCAGAAATAACTGTGAAAGTCTTGAGTTCGACAAATAAAGGCGTACCACTTCTGGTGAACTGGCCAGATAAAGTTTGAAGATGCGACTATGGTAAAACGGGGAGCAATTGGTAGAAGTAACTATGACTCTCTTAAGGTAGCCAAATGCCTCGTCACCAGGGTGAATAAATTGGCAAGCTCGAGGAGCAAATAGCAGAAATAACTGTGAAAGTCTTAAATCGACAAATTGCTGCGTATCGCTTGTGGTGAACTGGCCCAAGAAAGCTTGATCATTTGACTGTGTTAAAACGTGGAGCAACTTGCAGGAGCAACTATGACTCTCTTAAGGTTGCCAATGCTCGTCGCCTGGCAAAAAACATCGGAAAACTCGAGGAGCACCTGGCAGAAATAACTGAGAAAGTCTTAAGGTCGACAAATAATAGTGTATCACTTCTGGTGAACCGGCCAGAGAAAGCTTGAAGACGTGACTGTGATAAAACACGGAGCAACTGGCAGGAGTAACAATGACACACTTAATGTAGCCAAATGTTCGTCACCTGGCGAAATACATCGGCAAACTCTAGGAGCACCTGGCAGAAATAACTGTGAAAGTCTTAAGTTCGACAAATAATGGCGTATCACTTCTGGTGAACTGGCCAGATAAAGATTGAAGATGCGACTATGGTAAAACGGGGAGCAATTGGTAGGAGTATCTATGACTCTCTTAAGTTAGCCAAACGCTTCGTCACCAGACGGAATAAATCGGCAAACTCGAGGAGCACCTGGGAGAAATAACTGTGAAAGTCTTAAGGTCGACAAATACAGACGTATCGCTTGTGGTGAACTTGCATGAGAAGGCTTGAAGATTTGACTGTGTTAAAACGGGCATCAACTTACTGGAGCAACTATGACTCTCTTAAGGTAGCCCAATGCCTCGTCACCAACGGTATCAATCTGGAAACTCGAGGAGCACCTGGCAGAAATAACTGTGAAAGTCTTAAGTTCGACAAATAATGGTGTATCACTTCTGGTGAACTGGCCAGATAAAGTTTGAAGATGCGACTATGGTAAAACGGGGAGCAACTGGCAGGAGTAACTATGACACTCTTAATGTAGCCAAATGCTCGTAACCAGGCGAAATACATCGGTAAACTCGAGGGGCACCTGGCAGAAATTACTTTGAAAGTTTAAAGGTCGACAAATAATGGCGTATCGCTTCTGATGAACTGACCAGAGAAAGCTTCAATATGTGACTATGGTAAAGCGTCGAGCAACTGGTATGAGTAACTATGACTCTCTTAAGGTAGCCAAATGCTCGTCACCAGGCGAAATACATCGGCAAACTCGAGGAGCACCTGGCAGAAATAACTGTGAAAGTCTTAAGGTCGACAAATAATGGTGTATCACTTCTGGTGAACCGTCCAGAGAAAGCTTGAAGAGGTGACTGTGATAAACCACAGAGAAACTGGCAGGAGTAACTATGACACACTTAATGCAGCCAAATGTTCACCACCAGGCGAAATACATCGGCAAACTCTAGGAGCACCTGGCAGAAATAACTGTGAAAGTCTTAAGTTCGACAAATAATGGCGTATCACTTCTGGTGAACTGGCCAGATAAAGATTGAAGATGCAACTATGGTAAAACGGGGAGCAATAGGTAGGAGTAACTATGACTCTCTTAAGGTAGCCAAATGCCTCGTCACCAGGCGGAATAAATCGGCAAACTCGAGGAGCAAATAGCAGATATTACTGTGATGGTCTTAAGGTCTACAAATATACTCGTATCGCTCGTGGTGAACTGGCCCGAGAAAGCTTGAAGAATTGACTGTGTTAAAATGGGGAGCAACTTACAGATGTAACTATGACTCTCTTAAGGTTGCCAATGTTCATCGCCCGCAAAAAACATCGGAAAAGTCGAGGAGCACCTGGCAGAAATAACTGAGAAAGTCTTAAGGTCGACAAATAATGGCGTATCGCTTCTGATGAACTGACCAGAGAAAGCTTGAATATGAGACTATGGCAAAAAGGGGAGCTACTGGTTTGAGTAACTATGACTCTGTTGAGGTAGCCAAATGCCTCGTCACCAACAAAATAAATCGGCAATGTCGAGGAGCACCTGGCAGGAGTAACTGTGAAAATCTTAAGGTCGACAAATAATGGTGTATCACTTCTGGTTAACCGGCCAGAGAAAGCTTCAAGACGTGACTGTGATAAAACACGCAGAAACTGGCAGGTGTAAGTATGACACTCTTAATGCAGCCAAATGCTAGTCACCAGGCGAATTACATCGGCAAACTCGAGGAGCACCTGGCAGAAATAACTGTGAAAGTCTATGTTCCACAAATAATGGCGTATCACTTCTGGTGAACTGACCAGATAAAGATTGAAGATGCGACTAACGTAAAACGGGGAGCAATTGGTAGGAGTATCTATGACTCTCTTAAGGTAACCAAATGCTTCGTCACCAAGCGGAATAAATCGGCAAACTCGAGAGGCACCTCGGAGAAATAACTGTGAAAGTCTTAAGGTCGACTAATAAAGGCGTATCGCCTGTGGTGAACTTGCATGAGAAAGCTTGAAGATTTGACTGTGTTAAAACGGGGAGCAACTTGCTGGAGCAACTATGACTCTCTTAAGGTAGCCCAATGTCTCGTAACCAACGGTATAAATCTGGAAACTCGAGGAGCACCTGGCAGAAATAACTGTGAAATACTGGCGTATCACTTCTGGTGAACTGGCCAGATAAAGTTTCAAGATGCGACTATGGTAAAACGGGGAGCAACTGGCAGGAGTAACTATGACTCTCTTAAGGTAGCCAAATGCCTCGTCACCAGGCGGAATATATCGGCAAACTCGAGGAGCAAATAGCAGATATTACTGTGATGGTCTTAAGGTCTACAAATATACTCGTATCGCTTGTGGTGAACTGGCCCGAGAAAGCTTTTGAATTCACTGTGTTAAAATGGGGAGCAACTTACAGGAGTATCTATGACTCTCTTAAGGTTGCCAATGTTCATCGCCCGCAAAAAACATCGGAACAGTCGAGGAGCACCCGGCAGAAATAACTGTGAAAGTCTTAAGGTCGACAAATAATGGCGTATCGCTTCTGATGAACTGACCAGAGAAAGCTTGAATATGAGACTATGGCAAAAAGGGGAGCCATTGGTATGAGTAACTATGACTCTGTTGAGGTAGCCAAATGCCTCGTCACCAACAAAATAAATCGGCAATGTCGAGGAGCACCTGGCAGGAGTAACTGTGAAAATCTTAAGGTCGACAAATAATGGTGTATCACTTCTGGTGAACCGGTCAGAGAAAGCTTCAAGACGTGACTGTGATAAAACACGTAGAAACTGGCAGGTGTAAGTATGACACTCTTAATGCAGCCAAATGCTAGTCACCAGGCGAATTACATCGGCAAACTCGAGGAGCACCTGGCAGAAATAACTGTGATAGTCTTATGTTCCACAAATAATGGCGTATCACTTCTGGTGAACTGACCAGATAAAGATTGAAGATGCGACTAACGTAAAACGGGGAGCAATTGGTAGGAGTATCTATGACTCTCTTAAGGTAGCCAAATGCTTCGTCACCAAGCGGAATAAATCGGCAAACTCGAGGAGCACCTGGGAGAAATAACTGTGAAAGTCTTAAGGTCGACTAATAAAGGCGTATCGCCTGTGGTGAACTTGCATGAGAAAGCTTGAAGATTTGACTGTGTTAAAACGGGGAGCAACTTGCTGGAGCAACTATGACTCTCTTAAGGTAGCCCAATGCCTCGTAACCAACGGTATAAATCTGGAAACTCGAGGAGCACCTGGCAGAAATAACTTTGAAAGTCTAAAGGTCGACAAATAATGGCGTATCGCTTCTGATGAACTGACCAGAGAAAGCTTGAATATGTGACTATGGTAAAGCGTCGAGCAACTGGTATGAGTAACTATGACTCTCTTAAGGTAGCCAAATGCCTCGTCACCAATGGAATAAATCGGCAAACCCGAGGAGCACTAGGCAGAAATCACTGTGAAAGTCTTAAGGTCGACAAATAATGGTGTAACACTTCTGGTGAAATGGCCAGAGAAAGCTTGAAGACGTAACTGTGATAAAACAGGGTGCAACTTGCAGGAGTAACTATGACTCTCTTAAGGTAGCCAAATGCTCATCACCAGGCGAAATACAACGGCAAACTCGAGGAGCACCTGGCAGAAATAACTGTGAAAGTCTTAAGTTCGACAAATACAGGCGTACCACTTCTGGCGAACTGGCCAGATAAAGTTTGAAGATGCGACTATGGTAGAACGATGAGCAATTGGTAGGAGTAACTATGACTCTCTTAAGGTAGACAAATGCCTCGTCACCAGGGTGAATAAATTGGCAAGCTCGAGGAGCATATAGCAGAAATAACTGTGAAAGTCTTAAATCGACAAATTAATGCGTATCGCTTGTGGTGAACTGGCCCAAGAAAGCTTAATCATTTGACAGAGTTAAAACGTGGAGCAACTTGCAGGAGCAACTATAACTCTCTTAAGATTGCCAAAGCTCGTCGCCCGGCAAAAAACATCGGAAAACTCGAGGAGCACCTGGCAGAAATAACTGTGAAAGTCTTAAGGTCGACAAATAATGGTGTTTCACTTCTGGTGAACCGGCCAGAGAAAGTTTGAAGACGTGACTGTGATAAAGCACAGAGCAACTGGCAGGAGTAACTATGACTCTCTTAAGGTAGCCAAATGCCTCGTCACCAGGCGGAATATATCGGCAAACTCGAGGAGCAAATAGCAGATATTACTGTGATGGTCTTAAGGTCTACAAATATACTCGTATCGCTTGTGGTGAACTGGCCCGAGAAAGCTTTTGAATTCACTGTGTTAAAATGGGGAGCAACTTACAGGAGTATCTATGACTCTCTTAAGGTTGCCAATGTTCATCGCCCGCAAAAAACATCGGAACAGTCGAGGAGCACCCGGCAGAAATAACTGTGAAAGTCTTAAGGTCGACAAATAATGGCGTATCGCTTCTGATGAACTGACCAGAGAAAGCTTGAATATGAGACTATGGCAAAAAGGGGAGCCATTGGTATGAGTAACTATGACTCTGTTGAGGTAGCCAAGTGCCTCGTCACCAACAAAATAAATCGGCAATGTCGAGGAGCCCCTGGCAGGAGTAACTGTGAAAATCTTAAGGTCGACAAATAATGGTGTATCACTTCTGGTGAACCGGCCAGAGAAAGCTTCAAGACGTGACTGTGATAAAACACGCAGAAACTGGCAGGTGTAAGTATGACACTCTTAATGCAGCCAAATGCTAGTCACCAGGCGAATTACATCGGCAAACTCGAGGAGCACGTGGCAGAAATAACTGTGATAGTCTTATGTTCCACAAATAATGGCGTATCACTTCTGGTGAACTGACCAGATAAAGATTGAAGATGCGACTATGGTAAAACGGGGAGCAATTGGTAGGAGTATCTATGACTCTCTTAAGGTAGCCAAATGCTTCGTCACCAAGCGGAATAAATCGGCAAACTCGAGGAGCACCTGGGAGAAATAACTGTGAAAGTCTTAAGGTCGACTAATAAAGGCGTATCGCCTGTGGTGAACTTGCATGAGAAAGCTTGAAGATTTGACTGTGTTAAAACGGGGAGCAACTTGCTGGAGCAACTATGACTCTCTTAAGGTAGCCCAATGCCTCGTAACCAACGGTATAAATCTGGAAACTCGAGGAGCACCTGGCAGAAATAACTGTGAAAGTCTTAAGTTCGACAAATACTGGCGTATCACTTCTGGTGAACTGGCCAGATAAAGTTTCAAGATGCGACTATGGTAAAACGGGGAGCAACTGGCAGGAGTAACTATGACACTCATAATGTAGCCAAATGCTCGTAACCAGGCGAAATACATCGGCAAACTCGAGGAGCACCTGGCAGAAATAACTTTGAAAGTCTAAAGGTCGACAAATAATGGCGTATCGCTTCTGATGAACTGACCAGAGAAAGCTTGAATATGTGACTATGGTAAAGCGTCGAGCAACTGGTATGAGTAACTATGACTCTCTTAAGGTAGCCAAATGCCTCGTCACCAATGGAATAAATCGGCAAACCCGAGGAGCACCTGGCAGAAATCACTGTGAAAGTCTTAAGGTCGACAAATAATGGTGTAACACTTCTGGTGAAATGGCCAGAGAAAGCTTGAAGACGTAACTGTGATAAAACAGGGTGCAACTTGCAGGAGTAACTATGACTCTCTTAAGGTATCCAAATGCTCGTCACCAGGCGAAATACATCGGCAAACTCGAGGAGCACCTGGCAGAAATAACTGTGAAAGTCTTGAGTTCGACAAATAAAGGCGTACCACTTCTGGTGAACTGGCCAGATAAAGTTTGAAGATGCGACTATGGTAAAACGGGGAGCAATTGGTAGAAGTAACTATGACTCTCTTAAGGTAGCCAAATGCCTCGTCACCAGGGTGAATAAATTGGCAAGCTCGAGGAGCAAATAGCAGAAATAACTGTGAAAGTCTTAAATCGACAAATTGCTGCGTATCGCTTGTGGTGAACTGGCCCAAGAAAGCTTGATCATTTGACTGTGTTAAAACGGGGATCAACTTGCTGGAGCAACTATGACTCTCTTAAGGTAGCCCAATGCCTCGTCACCAACGGTATAAATCTGGAAACTCGAGGAGCACCTGGCAGAAATAACTGTGAAAGTCTTAAATTCGACAAATAATGGTGTATCACTTCTGGTGAACTGGCCAGATAAAGTTTGAAGATGCGACTATGGTAAAACGGGGAGCAACTGGCAGGAGTAACTATGACACTCTTAATGTAGCCAAATGCTCGTAACCAGGCGAAATACATCGGCAAACTCGAGGAGCACCTGGCAGAAATTACTTTGAAAGTTTAAAGGTCGACAAATAATGACGTATCGCTTCTGATGAACTGACCAGAGAAAGCTTGAATATGTAACTATGGTAAAGCGTCGAGCAACTGGTATGAGTAACTATGACTCTCTTAAGGTAGCCAAATGCTCGTCACCAGGCGAAATACATCGGCAAACTCGAGGAGCACCTGGCAGAAGTAACTGTGAAAATCTTAAGTTCGACAAATAAAGGCGTACCACTTCTGGTGAACTGGCCAGATAAAGTTTGAAGATGCGACTATTAAAAAACTGGGAGCAATTGGTAGGAGTAACTATGACTCTCTTAAGGTAGCCAACTGCCTCGTCACCAGGGTGAATAAATTGGCAAGCTCGAGGTGCAAATAGCAGAAATAACTGTGAAAGTCTTAAATCGACAAATTGATGCGTATCGCTTGTGGTGAACTGGCCCAAGAAATCTTGATCATTTGACTGTGTTACAACGTGGAGCAACTTGCAGGAGCCACTATGACTCTCTTAAGGTAGCCAATGCTCGTCGCCCGGCAGAAAACATCGGAAAACTCGAGGAGCACCTGGCAGAAATAACTCTGAAAGTCTTAAGGTCGACAAATAATGGTGTATCACTTCTGGTGAACCGTCCAGAGAAAGCTTGAAGAGGTGACTGTGATAAACCACAGAGCAACTGGCAGGAGTAACTATGACACACTTAATGTAGCCAAATGTTCATCACCAGGCGAAATACATCGGCAAACTCTAGGAGCACCTGGCAGAAATAACTGTGAAAGTCTTAAGTTCGACAAATAATGGCGTATCACTTCTGGTGAACTGGCGAGATAAAGATTGAAGATGCGACTATGGTAAAACGGGTAGCAATAGGTAGGAGTAACTATGACTCTCTTAAGGTAGCCAAATGCCTCGTCACCAGGCGGAATAAATCGGCAAACACGAGGAGCAAATAGCAGATATTACTGTGATGGTCTTAAGGTCTACAAATATACTCGTATCGCTTGTGGTGATCTGGCCCGAGAGAGCTTGAAGAATTGACTGTGTTAAAATGGGGAGCGACTTACAGGAGTAACTATGACTCTCTTAAGGTTGCCAATGTTCATCGCCCGCAAAAAACATCGGAAAAGTCGAGGAGCACCTGGCAGAAATAACTGTGAAAGTCTTAAGGTCGACAAATAATGGCGTATCGCTTCTGATGAACTGACCAGAGAAAGCTTGAATATGTGACTATGGTAAAGCGTCGAGCAACTGGTATGAGTAACTATGACTCTCTTAAGGTAGACAAATGCCTCGTCACCAATGGAATAAATCGGCAAACCCGAGGAGCACCTGGCAGAAATCACTGTGAAAGTCTTAAGGTCGACAAATAATGGTGTAACACTTCTGGTGAAATGGCCAGAGAAAGCTTGAAGACGTAACTGTGATAAAACAGGGTGCAACTTGCAGGAGTAACTATGACTCTCTTAAGGTATCCAAATGCTCGTCACCAGGCGAAATACATCGGCAAACTCGAGGAGCACCTGGCAGAAATAACTGTGAAAGTCTTGAGTTCGACAAATAAAGGCGTACCACTTCTGGTGAACTGGCCAGATAAAGTTTGAAGATGCGACTATGGTAAAACGGGGAGCAATTGGTAGAAGTAACTATGACTCTCTTAAGGTAGCCAAATGCCTCGTCACCAGGGTGAATAAATTGGCAAGCTCGAGGAGCAAATTGCAGAAATAACTGTGAAAGTCTTAAATCGACAAATTGCTGCGTATCGCTTGTGGTGAACTGGCCCAAGAAAGCTTGATCATTTGACTGTGTTAAAACGGGGATCAACTTGCTGGAGCAACTATGACTCTCTTAAGGTAGCCCAATGCCTCGTCACCAACGGTATAAATCCGGAAACTCGAGGAGCACCTGGCAGAAATAACTGTGAAAGTCTTAAATTCGACAAATAATGGTGTATCACTTCTGGTGAACTGGCCAGATAAAGTTTGAAGATGCGACTATGGTAAAACGGGGAGCAACTGGCAGGAGTAACTATGACACTCTTAATGTAGCCAAATGCTCGTAACCAGGCGAAATACATCGGCAAACTCGAGGAGCACCTGGCAGAAATTACTTTGAAAGTTTAAAGGTCGACAAATAATGACGTATCGCTTCTGATGAACTGACCAGAGAAAGCTTGAATATGTAACTATGGTAAAGCGTCGAGCAACTGGTATGAGTAACTATGACTCTCTTAAGGTAGCCAAATGCTCGTCACCAGGCGAAATACATCGGCAAACTCGAGGAGCACCTGGCAGAAGTAACTGTGAAAATCTTAAGTTCGACAAATAAAGGCGTACCACTCCTGGTGAACTGGCCAGATAAAGTTTGAAGATGCGACTATTAAAAAACTGGGAGCAATTGGTAGGAGTAACTATGACTCTCTTAAGGTAGCCAACTGCCTCGTCACCAGGGTGAATAAATTGGCAAGCTCGAGGTGCAAATAGCAGAAATAACTGTGAAAGTCTTAAATCGACAAATTGATGCGTATCGCTTGTGGTGAACTGGCCCAAGAAATCTTGATCATTTGACTGTGTTACAACGTGGAGCAACTTGCAGGAGCCACTATGACTCTCTTAAGGTTGCCAATGCTCGTCGCCCGGCAGAAAACATCGGAAAACTCGAGGAGCACCTGGCAGAAATAACTCTGAAAGTCTTAAGGTCGACAAATAATGGTGTATCACTTCTGGTGAACCGTCCAGAGAAAGCTTGAAGAGGTGACTGTGATAAACCACAGAGCAACTGGCAGGAGTAACTATGACACACTTAATGTAGCCAAATGTTCATCACCAGGCGAAATACATCGGCAAACTCTAGGAGCACCTGGCAGAAATAACTGTGAAAGTCTTAAGTTCGACAAATAATGGCGTATCACTTCTGGTGAACTGGCGAGATAAAGATTGAAGATGCGACTATGGTAAAACGGGTAGCAATAGGTAGGAGTAACTATGACTCTCTTAAGGTAGCCAAATGCCTCGTCACCAGGCGGAATAAATCGGCAAACACGAGGAGCAAATAGCAGATATTACTGTGATGGTCTTAAGGTCTACAAATATACTCGTATCGCTTGTGGTGATCTGGCCCGAGAGAGCTTGAAGAATTGACTGTGTTAAAATGGGGAGCGACTTACAGGAGTAACTATGACTCTCTTAAGGTTGCCAATGTTCATCGCCCGCAAAAAACATCGGAAAAGTCGAGGAGCACCTGGCAGAAATAACTGTGAAAGTCTTAAGGTCGACAAATAATGGCGTATCGCTTCTGATGAACTGACCAGAGAAAGCTTGAATATGAGACTATGGCAAAAAGGGGAGCCACTGGTATTAGTAACTATGACTCTGTTGAGGTAGCCAAATGCCTCGTCACCAACAAAATAAATCGGCAATGTCGAGGAGCACCTGGCAGGAGTAACTGTGGAAATCTTAAGGTCGACAAATAATGGTGTAACACTTCTGGTGAAATGGCCAGAGAAAGCTTGAAGACGTAACTGTGATAAAACAGGGTGCAACTTGCAGGAGTAACTATGACTCTCTTAAGGTAGCCAAATGCTCATCACCAGGCGAAATACATCGGCAAACTCGAGGAGCACCTGGCAGAAATAACTGTGAAAATCTTAAGTTCGACAAATATAGGCGTACCACTTCTGGCGAACTGGCCAGATAAAGTTTGAAGATGCGACTATGGTAGAACGGGGAGCAATTGGTAGGAGTAACTATGACTCTCTTAAGGTAGACAAATGCCTCGTCACAAGGGTGAATAAATTGGCAAGCTCGAGGAGCAAATAGCAGATATTACTGTGATGGTCTTAAGGTCTACAAATATACTCGTATCGCTTGTGGTGAACTGGCCCGAGAAAGCTTGAAGAATTGACTGTGTTAAAATGGGGAGCAACTTACAGGAGTAACTATGACTCTCTTAAGGTTGCCAATGTTCATCGCCCACAAAAAACATCGGAAAAGTCGAGGAGCACCTGGCAGAAATAACTGTGAAAGTCTTAAGGTCGACAAATAATGGCGTATCGCTTCTGATGAACTGACCAGAGAAACCTTGAATATGAGACAATGGCAAAAAGGGGAGCTACTGGTATGAGTAACTATGACTCTGTTGAGGTAGCCAAATGCCTCGTCACCAACAAAATAAATCGGCAATGTCGAGGAGCACCTGGCAGGAGTAACTGTGAAAATCTTAAGGTCGACAAATAATGGTGTATCACTTCTGGTGAACCGGCCAGAGAAAGCTTCAAGACGTGACTGTGATAAAACACGCAGAAACTGGCAGGTGTAAGTATGACACTCTTAATGCAGCCAAATGCTAGTCACCAGGCGAATTACATCGGCAAACTCGAGGAGCACCTGGCAGAAATAACTGTGAAAGTCTTAAGTTCGACAAATAAAGGCGTACCACTTCTGGTGAACTGACCAGATAAAGTTTGAAGATGCGACTATTGTAAAACGGGGAGCAATTGGTAGGACTAACTATGACTCTCTTAAGGTAGCCAAATGCCTCGTTACCAGGGTGAATAAATTGGCAAGCTCGAGGAGCAAATAGCAGAAATAACTGTGAAAGTCGTAAATC
The DNA here is from genome assembly GCF_023864275.1 of Schistocerca cancellata. Taxonomy (NCBI): domain Eukaryota; kingdom Metazoa; phylum Arthropoda; class Insecta; order Orthoptera; family Acrididae; genus Schistocerca; species Schistocerca cancellata. Next base: position 1,636,571 of record NW_026046810.1, on the reverse strand, counting down.
GACAAATTGCTGCGTATCGCTTGTGGTGAACTGGCCCAAGAAAGCTTGATCATTTGACTGTGTTAAAACGTGGAGCAACTTGTTGGAGCAACTATGACTCTCTTAAGGTTGCCAATGCTCGTCGCCCGGCAAAAAACATCGGAAAACTCGAGGAGCACCTGGCAGAAATAACTGTGAAAGGCTTAAGGTCGACAAATAATGGTGTATCACTTCTGGTGAACCGGCCAGAGTAATCTTGAAGACGTGACTGTGATAAAACACGGAGCAACTGGCAGGAGTAACAATGACACACTTAATGTAGCCAAATGCTCGTAACCAGGCGAAATACATCGGCAAACTCGAGGAGCACCTGGCAGAAATAACTTTGAAAGTCTAAAGGTCGACAAATAATGGCGTATCGCTTCTGATGGACTGACCAGAGAAAGCTTGAATATGTGACTATGGTAAAGCGTCAAGCAACTAGTATGAGTAAGTGTGACTCTCTTAAAGTAGCCAAATGCCTCGTCACCAATGGGATGAATGGGCAAACCCGAGGAGCACCTGGCAGAAATAACTGTGAAAGTCTTAAGGTCGACAAATAATGGTGTAACACTTCTGGTGAAATGGCCAGAGAAAGCTTGATGACGTGACTGTGATAAAACAAGGAGCAACTAGCAGCAGTTACTATTACACACATAATGTAGCCAAATGTTCGTCACCAGGCGAAATACATCGGCAAACTCTAGGAGCACCTGGCAGAAATAACTGTGAAAGTCTAAAGTTCGACAAATAATGGCGTATCACTTCTGGTGAACTGGCCAGATAATGTTTGAAGATGCGACTATGGTAAAACGCGGAGCAATTGGTAGGAGTAACTATGCCTCCCTTAAGGTAGTCAAATGCCTCGTCACCAGGCGGAATAAATCGGCAAACTCAAGGAGCAAATAGCTGAAATAACTGTGAAAGGCTTAAGGTCGACAAATAATGGCGTATTACTTCTGGTGAACTGGCCTGATAAAGTTTGAAGATGCGACTATGGTAAAACGGGGAGCAATTGGTAGGAGTAACTATGCCTCCGTTAAGGTAGCCAAATGCCTCGTCACCAATGGAATGAATGGGCAAAACCGAGGAGTACCTGGCAGAAATAACTGTGAAAGTCTTAAGGTCGACAAATAATGGTGTAACACTTCTGGTGAAATGGCCAGAGAAAGCTTGATGACGTGACTGTGATAAAACATGGAGCAACTAGCAGCAGTAAATATTACACACGTAATGTAGCCAAATGTTCGTCACCAGGCGAAATACATCGGCAAACTCTATGAGCAACTGGCAGAAATAACTGTGAAAGTCTAAAGTTCGACAAATAATGGCGTATCACTTCTGGTGAACTGGCCAGATAAAGTTTGAAGATGCGACTATGTTAAAACGGGGAGCAATTGGTAGGAGTAACTATGCCTCCCTTAAGGTAGACAAATGCCTCGTCACCAGGCGGAATAAATCGGCAAACTCGAGGAGCAAATAGCAGATATAACTGTGAAAGGCTTAAGGTCGACAAATAAAGGCGTATCGCTTGTGGTGAACTGGCCCCGAAAGCTTGAACAATCGACTGTTTTAAAACGTGGAGCAACAATGACTCTCTTAAGGTTGCCAATGCTCGTCGCCCAGCAAAAAACAACGGAAAACTCGAGGAGCACCTGGCAGAAATAACTGTGAAAGTCTTAAGGTCGACAAATAATGGTGTATCACTTCTGGTGAACCGGCCAGAGAAAGCTTGAAGACGTGACTGTGATAAAACACGGAGCAACTGGCAGGAGTAACAATGACACACTTAATGTAGCCAAATGCTCGTAACCAGGCGAAATACATCGGCAAAATCGAGGAGCACCTGGCAGAAATAACTTTGAAAGTCTAAAGGTCGACAAATAATGGCGTATCGCTTCTGATGAACTGGCCAGATAAAGTTTGAAGATGCGACTATGGTAAAAGTGGGAGCAATTGGTAGGAGTAACTATGCCTCCCTTAAGGTAGCCTAATGCCTCGTCACCAATGGAATGAATCGGCAAACCCGAGGAGCACCTGGCAGAAATAACTGTGAAAGTCTTAAGGTCGACAAATAATGGTGTAACACTTCTGGTGAAAGGCCAGAGAAAGCTTGATGACGCGACTGTGATAAAACACGGAACAACTGGGAGGAGTAACTATGACACTCTTAATGTAGCCAAATGCTCGTCACTAGGCGAATTACATCGGCAAACTCGAGGAGCACCTGGCAGAAATAACTGTGAAAGTCTTAAGTTCGACAAATAAAGGCGTACCACTTCTGGTGAACTGACCAGATAAAGTTTGAAGATGCGACTATTGTAAAACGGGGAGCAATTGGTAGGACTAACTATGACTCTCTTAAGGTAGCCAAATGCCTCGTTACCAGGGTGAATAAATTGGCAAGCTCGAGGAGCAAATAGCAGAAATAACTGTGAAAGTCTTAAATCGACAAATTGCTGCGTATCGCTTGTGGTGAACTGGCCCAAGAAAGCTTGATCATTTGACTGTGTTAAAACGTGGAGCAACTTGTTGGAGCAACTATGACTCTCTTAAGGTTGCCAATGCTCGTCGCCCGGCAAAAAACATCGGAAAACTCGAGGAGCACCTGGCAGAAATAACTGTGAAAGTCTTAAGGTCGACAAATAATGGTGTATCACTTCTGGTGAACCGGCCAGAGAAATCTTGAAGACGTGACTGTGATAAAACACGGAGCAACTGGCAGGAGTAACAATGACACACTTAATGTAGCCAAATGCTCGTAACCAGGCGAAATACATCGGCAAACTCGAGGAGCACCTGGCAGAAATAACTTTGAAAGTCTAAAGGTCGACAAATAATGGCGTATCGCTTCTGATGGACTGACCAGAGAAAGCTTGAATATGTGACTATGGTAAAGCGTCAAGCAACTAGTATGAGTAAGTGTGACTCTCTTAAAGTAGCCAAATGCCTCGTCACCAATGGAATGAATCGGCAAACCCGAGGAGCACCTGGCAGAAATAACTGTGAAAGTCTTAAGGTCGACAAATAATGGTGTAACACTTCTGGTGAAATGGCCAGAGAAAGCTTGATGACGTGACTGTGATAAAACAAGGAGCAACTAGCAGCAGTTACTATTACACACATAATGTAGCCAAATGTTCGTCACCAGGCGAAATACATCGGCAAACTCTAGGAGCACCTGGCAGAAATAACTGTGAAAGTCTAAAGTTCGACAAATAATGGCGTATCACTTCTGGTGAACTGGCCAGATAATGTTTGAAGATGCGACTATGGTAAAACGCGGAGCAATTGGTAGGAGTAACTATGCCTCCCTTAAGGTAGTCAAATGCCTCGTCACCAGGCGGTATAAATCGGCAAACTCAAGGAGCAAATAGCTGAAATAACTGTGAAAGGCTTAAGGTCGACAAATAATGGCGTATTACTTCTGGTGAACTGGCCTGATAAAGTTTGAAGATGCGACTATGGTAAAACGGGGAGCAATTGGTAGGAGTAACTATGCCTCCGTTAAGGTAGCCAAATGCCTCGTCACCAATGGAATGAATCGGCAAACCCGAGGAGTACCTGGCAGAAATAACTGTGAAAGTCTTAAGGTCGACAAATAATGGTGTAACACTTCTGGTGAAATGGCCAGAGAAAGCTTGATGACGTGACTGTGATAAAACACGGAGCAACTAGCAGCAGTAAATATTACACACGTAATGTAGCCAAATGTTCGTCACCAGGCGAAATACATCGGCAAACTCTATGAGCAACTGGCAGAAATAACTGTGAAAGTCTAAAGTTCGACAAATAATGGCGTATCACTTCTGGTGAACTGGCCAGATAAAGTTTGAAGATGCGACTATGTTAAAACGGGGAGCAATTGGTAGGAGTAACTATGCCTCCCTTAAGGTAGACAAATGCCTCGTCACCAGGCGGAATAAATCGGCAAACTCGAGGAGCAAATAGCAGATATAACTGTGAAAGGCTTAAGGTCGACAAATAAAGGCGTATCGCTTGTGGTGAACTGGCCCCGAAAGCTTGAACAATCGACTGTTTTAAAACGTGGAGCAACAATGACTCTCTTAAGGTTGCCAATGCTCGTCGCCCAGCAAAAAACAACGGAAAACTCGAGGAGCACCTGGCAGAAATAACTGTGAAAGTCTTAAGGTCGACAAATAATGGTGTATCACTTCTGGTGAACCGGCCAGAGAAAGCTTGAAGACGTGACTGTGATAAAACACGGAGCAACTGGCAGGAGTAACAATGACACACTTAATGTAGCCAAATGCTCGTAACCAGGCGAAATACATCGGCAAAATCGAGGAGCACCTGGCAGAAATAACTTTGAAAGTCTAAAGGTCGACAAATAATGGCGTATCGCTTCTGATGAACTGGCCAGATAACGTTTGAAAATGCGACTATGGTAAAAGTGGGAGCAATTGGTAGGAGTAACTATGCCTCCCTTAAGGTAGCCAAATGCCTCGTCACCAATGGAATGAATCGGCAAACCCGAGGAGCACCTGGCAGAAATAACTGTGAAAGTCTTAAGGTCGACAAATAATGGTGTAACACTTCTGGTGAAAGGCCAGAGAAAGCTTGATGACGCGACTGTGATAAAACACGGAGCAACTAGCAGCAGTAACTATTACACACATAATGTAGCCAAATGTTCGTCACCAGGCGAAATACATCGGCAATCTCTAAGAGCACCTGGCAGAAATAACTGTGAAAGTCTAAAGTTCGACAAATAATGGCGTATCACTTCTGGTGAACTGGCCAGATAAAGTTTGAAGATGCGACTATGGTAAAATGGGGAGCAATTGGTAGGAGTAACTATGCCTCCCTTAAGGTAGACAAATGCCTCGTCACCAGGCGGAATAAATCGGCAAACTCGAGGAGCAAATAGCAGAAATAACTGTGAAAGGCTTAAGGTCGACAAATAAAGGCGTATCACTTGTAGTGAACTGGCCACGAAAGCTTGATCAATCGACTGTTTTAAAACGTGGAGCAACAATGACTCTCTTAAGGTTGCCAATGCTCGTCGCCCGGCAAAAAACAACGCAAAACTCGAGGAGCACCTGGCAGAAATAACTGTAAAAATCTTAAGGTCAACAAATAATGGAGTATCGCTTCTGATGAACTGACCAGAGAAAGCTTGAATATGTGACTATGGCAAAACGGGGAGCAACTGGTAAGAGTAACTATGACTCTCTTAAGGTAGCCAAATGCCTCGTCACCAATGGATTGAATCGGCAAACCCGAGGAGCACCTGGCGGAAATAACTGTGAAAGTCTTAAGGTCGACAAATAATGGTGTAACACTTCTGGTGAAATGGCCAGAGAAAGCTTGAAGACGTAACTGTGATAAAACAGGGTGCAACTTGCAGGAGTAACTATGACTCTCTTAAGGTAGCCAAATGTTCGTCACCAGGCGAAATACATCGGCAAACTCGAGGAGCACCTGGCAGAAATAACTGTGAAAGTCTTAAGTTCGACAAATAAAGGCGTACCACTTCTGGTGAACTGGCCAGATAAAGTTTGAAGATGCGACTATGGTAAAACGGGGAGCAACTGGCAGGAGTAACTATGACACTCTTAATGTAGCCAAATGCTCGTAACCAGGCGAAATACATCGGCAAACTCGAGGAGCACCTGGCAGAAATAACGTTGAAAGTCTAAAGGTCGACAAGTAATGGCGTATCGCTTCTGATGAACTGATCAGAGAAAGCTTGAATATGTGACTATGGTAAAACGTCGAGCAACTGGTATGAGTAACTATGACCCTCTTAAGGTAGCCAAATGCCTCGTCACCAATGGAATGAAACGGCAAACCCGAGGAGCACCTGGCGGAAATAACTGTGAAAGTCTTAAGGTCGACAAATAATGGTGTAACACTTCTGGTGAAATGGCCAGAGAAAGCTTGAAGACGTAACTGTGATAAAACCGGGTGCAACTTGCAGGAGTAACTATGACTCTCTTAAGGTAGCCAAATGCTCGTCACCAGGCGAAATACATCGGCAAACTCGAGGAGCACCTGGCAGAAATAACTGTGAAAGTCTTAAGTTCGACAAATAAAGGCGTATCACTTCTGGTGAACTGGCCAGATAAAGATTGAAGATGCGACTATGGTAAAACGGGGAGCAATAGGTAGGAGTAACTATGACTCTTTTAAGGTAGCCAAATGCCTCGTCACCAGGCGGAATAAATCGGCAAACTCGAAGAGCAAATAGCAGATATTACTGTGATGGTCTTAAGGTCTACAAATATACTCGTATCGCTTGTGGTGAACTGGCCCGAGAAAGCTTGAGGAATTGACTGTGTTAAAATGGGGAGCAAACTTACAGGAGTAACTATGACTCTCTTAAGGTTGCCAATGTTCACCTCCCGCAAAAAACTTCGGAAAAGTCGAGGAGCACCTGGCAGAAATAACTGTGAAAGTCTTAAGGTCGACAAATAATGGCGTATCGCTTCTGATGAACTGACCAGAGAAAAATTGAATATGAGACTATGGCAAAAAGGGGAGCTACTGGTATGAGTAACTATGACTCTGTTGAGGTAGCCAAATGCCTCGTCACCAACAAAATAAATCGGCAATGTCGAGGAGCACCTGGCAGGAGTAACTGTGAAAATCTTAAGGTCGACAAATAATGGTGTATCACTTCTGGTGAACCGGCCAGAGAAAGCTTCAAGACGTGACTGTGATAAAACACGCAGAAACTGGCAGGTTTAAGTATGACACTCTTAATGCAGCCAAATGCTAGTCACCAGGCGAATTACATCGGCAAACCCGAGGAGCACTTGGCAGAAATAACTGTGAAAGTCTTAAGGTCGACAAATAATGGTGTAACACTTCTGGTGAAAGGCCAGAGAAAGCTTGATGACGTGACTGTGATAAAACACGGAGCAACTAGCAGCAGTAACTATTACACACATAACGTAGCCAAATGTTCGTCACCAGGCGAAATACATCGGCAATCTCTAGGAGCACCTGGCAGAAATAACTGTGAAAGTCTAAAGTTCGACAAATAATGGCGTATCACTTCTGGTGAACTGGCCAGATAAAGTTTGAAGATGCCTCCCTTAAGGGAGCCAAATGCCTCGTCACCAGGCGGAATAAATCGGCAAACTCGAGGAGCAAATAGCAGAAATAACTGTGAAAGGCTTAAGGTCGACAAATAAAGGCTTATCGCTTGTAGTGAACTGGCCACGAAAGCTTGATCAATCGACTGTTTTAAAACGTGGAGCAACAATGACTCTCTTAAGGTTGCCAATGCTCGTCGCCCGGCAAAAAACAACGGAAAACTCGATGAGCACCTGGCAGAAATAACTGTAAAAATCTTAAGGTCAACAAATAATGGAGTATCGCTTCTGATGAACTGACCAGAGAAAGCTTGAATATGTGACTATGGTAAAACGGGGAGCAACTGGTAAGAGTAACTATGACTCTCTTAAGGTAGCCAAATGCCTCGTCACCAATGGATTGAATCGGCAAACCCGAGGAGCACCTGGCGGAAATAACTGTGAAAGTCTTAAGGTCGACAAATAATGGTGTAACACTTCTGGTGAAATGGCCAGAGAAAGCTTGATGACGTGACTGTGATAAAACAAGGAGCAACTAGCAGCAGTTACTATTACACACATAATGTAGCCAAATGTTCGTCACCAGGCGAAATACATCGGCAAACTCTAGGAGCACCTGGCAGAAATAACTGTGAAAGTCTAAAGTTCGACAAATAATGGCGTATCACTTCTGGTGAACTGGCCAGATAATGTTTGAAGATGCGACTATGGTAAAACGCGGAGCAATTGGTAGGAGTAACTATGCCTCCCTTAAGGTAGCCAAATGCCTCGTCACCAGGCGGAATAAATCGGCAAACTCAAGGAGCAAATAGCTGAAATAACTGTGAAAGGCTTAAGGTCGACAAATAATGGCGTATTACTTCTGGTGAACTGGCCTGATAAAGTTTGAAGATGCGACTATGGTAAAACGGGGAGCAATTGGTAGGAGTAACTATGCCTCCGTTAAGGTAGCCAAATGCCTCGTCACCAATGGAATGAATGGGCAAAACCGAGGAGTACCTGGCAGAATTAACTGTGAAAGTCTTAAGGTCGACAAATAATGGTGTAACACTTCTGGTGAAATGGCCAGAGAAAGCTTGATGACGTGACTGTGATAAAACATGGAGCAACTAGCAGCAGTAAATATTACACACGTAATGTAGCCAAATGTTCGTCACCAGGCGAAATACATCGGCAAACTCTATGAGCAACTGGCAGAAATAACTGTGAAAGTCTAAAGTTCGACAAATAATGGCGTATCACTTCTGGTGAACTGGCCAGATAAAGTTTGAAGATGCGACTATGTTAAAACGGGGAGCAATTGGTAGGAGTAACTATGCCTCCCTTAAGGTAGACAAATGCCTCGTCACCAGGCGGAATAAATCGGCAAACTCGAGGAGCAAATAGCAGATATAACTGTGAAAGGCTTAAGGTCGACAAATAAAGGCGTATCGCTTGTGGTGAACTGGCCCCGAAAGCTAGAACAATCGACTGTTTTAAAACGTGGAGCAACAATGACTCTCTTAAGGTTGCCAATGCTCGTCGCCCAGCAAAAAACAACGGAAAACTCGAGGAGCACCTGGCAGAAATAACTGTGAAAGTCTTAAGGTCGACAAATAATGGTGTATCACTTCTGGTGAACCGGCCAGAGAAAGCTTGAAGACGTGACTGTGATAAAACACGGAGCAACTGGCAGGAGTAACAATGACACACTTAATGTAGCCAAATGCTCGTAACCAGGCGAAATACATCGGCAAAATCGAGGAGCACCTGGCAGAAATAACTTTGAAAGTCTAAAGGTCGACAAATAATGGCGTATCGCTTCTGATGAACTGGCCAGATAACGTTTGAAAATGCGACTATGGTAAAAGTGGGAGCAATTGGTAGGAGTAACTATGCCTCCCTTAAGGTAGCCAAATGCCTCGTCACCAATGGAATGAATCGGCAAACCCGAGGAGCACCTGGCAGAAATAACTGTGAAAGTCTTAAGGTCGACAAATAATGGTGTAACACTTCTGGTGAAAGGCCAGAGAAAGCTTGATGACGCGACTGTGATAAAACACGGAGCAACTAGCAGCAGTAACTATTACACACATAATGTAGCCAAATGTTCGTCACCAGGCGAAATACATCGGCAATCTCTAAGAGCACCTGGCAGAAATAACTGTGAAAGTCTAAAGTTCGACAAATAATGGCGTATCACTTCTGGTGAACTGGCCAGATAAAGTTTGAAGATGCGACTATGGTAAAATGGGGAGCAATTGGTAGGAGTAACTATGCCTCCCTTAAGGTAGACAAATGCCTCGTCACCAGGCGGAATAAATCGGCAAACTCGAGGAGCAAATAGCAGAAATAACTGTGAAAGGCTTAAGGTCGACAAATAAAGGCGTATCACTTGTAGTGAACTGGCCACGAAAGCTTGATCAATCGACTGTTTTAAAACGTGGAGCAACAATGACTCTCTTAAGGTTGCCAATGCTCGTCGCCCTGCAAAAAACAACGCAAAACTCGAGGAGCACCTGGCAGAAATAACTGTAAAAATCTTAAGGTCAACAAATAATGGAGTATCGCTTCTGATGAACTGACCAGAGAAAGCTTGAATATGTGACTATGGCAAAACGGGGAGCAACTGGTAAGAGTAACTATGACTCTCTTAAGGTAGCCAAATGCCTCGTCACCAATGGATTGAATCGGCAAACCCGAGGAGCACCTGGCGGAAATAACTGTGAAAGTCTTAAGGTCGACAAATAATGGTGTAACACTTCTGGTGAAATGGCCAGAGAAAGCTTGAAGACGTAACTGTGATAAAACAGGGTGCAACTTGCAGGAGTAACTATGACTCTCTTAAGGTAGCCAAATGTTCGTCACCAGGCGAAATACATCGGCAAACTCGAGGAGCACCTGGCAGAAATAACTGTGAAAGTCTTAAGTTCGACAAATAAAGGCGTACCACTTCTGGTGAACTGGCCAGATAAAGTTTGAAGATGCGACTATGGTAAAACGGGGAGCAACTGGCAGGAGTAACTATGACACTCTTAATGTAGCCAAATGCTCGTAACCAGGCGAAATACATCGGCAAACTCGAGGAGCACCTGGCAGAAATAACTTTGAAAGTCTAAAGGTCGACAAGTAATGGCGTATCGCTTCTGATGAACTGATCAGAGAAAGCTTGAATATGTGACTATGGTAAAACGTCGAGCAACTGGTATGAGTAACTATGACCCTCTTAAGGTAGCCAAATGCCTCGTCACCAATGGAATGAAACGGCAAACCCGAGGAGCACCTGGCGGAAATAACTGTGAAAGTCTTAAGGTCGACAAATAATGGTGTAACACTTCTGGTGAAATGGCCAGAGAAAGCTTGAAGACGTAACTGTGATAAAACAGGGTGCAACTTGCAGGAGTAACTATGACTCTCTTAAGGTAGCCAAATGCTCGTCACCAGGCGAAATACATCGGCAAACTCGAGGAGCACCTGGCAGAAATAACTGTGAAAGTCTTAAGTTCGACAAATAAAGGCGTATCACTTCTGGTGAACTGGCCAGATAAAGATTGAAGATGCGACTATGGTAAAACGGGGAGCAATAGGTAGGAGTAACTATGACTCTTTTAAGGTAGCCAAATGCCTCGTCACCAGGCGGAATAAATCGGCAAACTCGAAGAGCAAATAGCAGATATTACTGTGATGGTCTTAAGGTCTACAAATATACTCGTATCGCTTGTGGTGAACTGGCCCGAGAAAGCTTGAGGAATTGACTGTGTTAAAATGGGGAGCAAACTTACAGGAGTAACTATGACTCTCTTAAGGTTGCCAATGTTCACCTCCCGCAAAAAACTTCGGAAAAGTCGAGGAGCACCTGGCAGAAATAACTGTGAATGTCTTAAGGTCGACAAATAATGGCGTATCGCTTCTGATGAACTGACCAGAGAAAGCTTGAATATGAGACTATGGCAAAAAGGGGAGCTACTGGTATGAGTAACTATGACTCTGTTGAGGTAGCCAAATGCCTCGTCACCAACAAAATAAATCGGCAATGTCGAGGAGCACCTGGCAGGAGTAACTGTGAAAATCTTAAGGTCGACAAATAATGGTGTATCACTTCTGGTGAACCGGCCAGAGAAAGCTTCAAGACGTGACTGTGATAAAACACGCAGAAACTGGCAGGTTTAAGTATGACACTCTTAATGCAGCCAAATGCTAGTCACCAGGCGAATTACATCGGCAAACCCGAGGAGCACTTGGCAGAAATAACTGTGAAAGTCTTAAGGTCGACAAATAATGGTGTAACACTTCTGGTGAAAGGCCAGAGAAAGCTTGATGACGTGACTGTGATAAAACACGGAGCAACTAGCAGCAGTAACTATTACACACATAACGTAGCCAAATGTTCGTCACCAGGCGAAATACATCGGCAATCTCTAGGAGCACCTGGCAGAAATAACTGTGAAAGTCTAAAGTTCGACAAATAATGGCGTATCACTTCTGGTGAACTGGCCAGATAAAGTTTGAAGATGCGACTATGGTAAAACGGGGAGCAATTGGTAGGAGTAACTATGCCTCCCTTAAGGTAGCCAAATGCCTCGTCACCAGGCGGAATAAATCGGCAAACTCGAGGAGCAAATAGCAGAAATAACTGTGAAAGGCTTAAGGTCGACAAATAAAGGCGTATCGCTTGTAGTGAACTGGCCACGAAAGCTTGATCAATCGACTGTTTTAAAACGTGGAGCAACAATGACTCTCTTAAGGTTGCCAATGCTCGTCGCCCGGCAAAAAACAACGGAAAACTCGATGAGCACCTGGCAGAAATAACTGTAAAAATCTTAAGGTCAACAAATAATGGAGTATCACTTCTGATGAACTGACCAGAGAAAGCTTGAATATGTGACTATGGTAAAACGGGGAGCAACTGGTAAGAGTAACTATGACTCTCTTAAGGTAGCCAAATGCCTCGTCACCAATGGATTGAATCGGCAAACCCGAGGAGCACCTGGCGGAAATAACTGTGAAAGTCTTAAGGTCGACAAATAATGGTGTAACACTTCTGGTGAAATGGCCAGAGAAAGCTTGAAGACGTAACTGTGATAAAACAGGGTGCAACATGCAGGAGTAACTATGACTCTCTTAAGGTAGCCAAATGCTCGTCACCAGGCGAAATACATCGGCAAACTCGAGGAGCACTGTGAAAGTCTTAAGTTCGACAAATAAAGGCGTACCACTTCTGGTGAACTGGCCAGATAAAGTTTGAAGATGCGACTATGGTAAAACGGGGAGCAACTGGCAGGTGTAACTATGACACTCTTAATGTAGCCAAATGCTCGTAACCAGGCGAAATACATCGGCAAACTCGAGGAGCACCTGGCAGGAATAACTTTGAAAGTCTAAAGGTCGACAAATAATGGCGTATCGCTTCTGATGAACTGATCAGAGAAAGCTTGAATATGTGACTATGGGAAAACGTCGAGCAAGTGGTATGAGTAACTATGACCCTCTTAAGGTAGCCAAATGCCTCGTCACCAATGGAATTAATCGGCAAACCCGAGGAGCACCTGGCGGAAATAACTGTGAAAGTCTTAAGGTCGACAAATAATGGTGTAACGCTTCTGGTGAAATGGCCAGAGAAAGCTTGAAGACGTAACTGTGATAAAACAGGGTGCAACTTGCAGGAGTAACTATGTCTCTCTTAAGGTAGCCAAATGCTCGTCACCAGGCGAAATACATCGGCAAACTCGAGGAGCACCTGGCAGAAATATCTGTGAAAGTCTGAAGTTCGACAAATAATGGCGTATCACTTCTGGTGAACTGGCCAGATAAAGATTGAAGATGCGACTATGGTAAAACGGGGAGCAATAGGTAGGAGTAACTATGACTCTCTTAAGGTAGTCAAATGCCTCGTCACCAGGCGGAATATATCGGCAAACTCGAGGAGCAAATAGCAGATATTACTGTGATGGTCTTAAGGTCTACAAATATACTCGTATCGCTTGTGGTGAACTGGCCCGAGAAAGCTTGAAGAATTAACTGTGTTAAAATGGGGAGCAACTTGCAGGAGTAACTATGACTCTCTTAAGGTTGCCAATGTTCATCGCCTGCAAAAATCATCGGAAAAGTCTAGGAGCACCTGGCAGAAATAACTGTGAAAGTCTTAAGGTCGACAAATAATGGCGTATCGCTTCTGATGAACTGACCAGAGAAAGCTTGAATATGAGACTATGGCAAAAAGGGGAGCTACTGGTATGAGTAACTATGACTCTGTTGAGGTAGCCAAATGCCTCGTCACCAACAAAATAAATCGACAATGTCGAGGAGCACCTGGCAGGAGTAACTGTGAAAATCTTAAGGTCGACAAATAATGGTGTATCACTTCTGGTGAACCGGCCAGAGAAAGCTTCAAGACGTGACTGTGATAAAACACGCAGAAACTGGCAGGTGTAAGTATGACACTCTTAATGCAGCCAAATGCTAGTCACCAGGCGAATTACATCGGCAAACTCGAGGAGCACCTGGCAGAAATAACTGTGAAAGTCTTATGTTCCACAAATTATGGCGTATCACTTCTGGTGAACTGACCAGATAAAGATTGAAGATGCGACTATGGTAAAACGGGGAGCAATTGGTAGGAGTATCTATGACTCTCTTAAGGTAGCCAAATGCTTCGTCACCAAGCGGAATAAATCGGCAAACTCGAGGAGCACCTGGGAGAAATAACTGTGAAAGTCTTAAGGTCGACTAATAAAGGCGTATCGCCTGTGGTGAACTTGCATGAGAAAGCTTGAAGATTTGACTGTGTTAAAACGGGGAGAAACTTGCTGGAGCAACTATGACTCTCTTAAGGTAGCCCAATGCCTCGTCACCAACGGAATAAATCTGGAAACTCGAGGAGCACCTGGCAGAAATAACTGTGAAAGTCTTAAGTTCAACAAATAATGGCGTATCACTTCTGGTGAACTGGCCAGATAAAGTTTGAAGATGCGACTATGGTAAAACGGGGAGCAACTGGCAGGAGTAACTATGACACTCTTAATCTAGCCAAATGCTCGTAACCAGGCGAAATACATCGGCAAACTCGAGGAGCACCTGGCAGAAATAACTTTGAAAGTTTAAAGGTCGACAAATAATGGCGTATCGCTTCTGATGAACTGACCAGAGAAAGCTTGGATATGTGACTATGGTAAAGCGTCGAGCAACTGGTATAAGTAACTATGACTCTCTTAAGGTAGCCAAATGCCTCGTCACCAATGGAATAAATCCGCAAACTCGAGGAGCACCTGGCAGAAATAACTGGGAAAGTCTTAAGTTCGACAAATAAAGGCGTACCACTTCTGGTGAACTGGCCAGATAAAGTTTGAAGATGCGACTATTGTAAAACGGGGAGCAATTGGTAGGAGTAACTATGACTCTCTTAAGGTAGCCAAATGCCTCGTCACCAGGGTGAATAAATTGGCAAGCTCGAGGAGCAAATAGCAGAAATAACTGTGAAAGTCTTAAATCGACAAATTGATGCGTATCGCTTGTGGTGAACTGGCCCAAGAAAGCTTGATCATTTGACTGTGTTAAAACGTGGAGCAACTTGCAGGAGCAACTATGACTCTCTTAAGGTTGCCAATGCTCGTCGCCCGGCGAAAAACATCGGAAAACTCGAGGAGCACCTGGCAGAAATAACTGTGAAAGTCTTAAGGTCGACAAATAATGGTGTATCACTTCTGGTGAACCGTCCAGTGAAAGCTTGAAGACGTGACTGTGATAAACCACAGAGCAACTGGCAGGAGTAACTATGACACACTTACTGTAGCCAAATGTTCATCACCAGGCGAAATACATCGGCAAACTCTAGGAGCACCTGGCAGAAAAAACTGTGAAAGTCTTAAGTTCGACAAATAATGGCGTATCACTTCTGGTGAACTGGCCAGATAAAGATTGAAGATGCGACTATGGTAAAACGGGGAGCAATTGGTAGGAGTAACTATGACTCTCTTAAGGTAGCCAAATGCCTCGTCACCAGGCGGAATAAATCGGCAAACTCGAGGAGCAAATAGCAGATATTACTGTGATAGTCTTAAGGTCTACAAATATACTCGTATCGCTTGTGGTGAACTGGCCCGAGAAAGCTTGAAGAATTGACTGTGTTAAAATGGGGAGCAACTTGCAGTAGTAACTATGACTCTCTTAAGGTTGCCAATGTTCGTCGCCCGGCAAAAAACATCGGAAAAGTCGAGGAGCACCTGGCAGAAATAACTGTGAAAGTCTTAAGGTCGACAAATAATGGCGTATCGCTTCTGATGCCAGAGAAAGCTTGAATATGAGACTATGGCAAAAAGGGGAGCAACTGGTATGAGTAACTATGACTCTGTTAAGGTAGCCAAATGCCTCGTCACCAACAAAATAAATCGGCAAATTCGAGGAGCACCTGGCAGGAGTAACTGTGAAAATCTTAAGGCCGACAAATAATGGTGTATCACTTCTGGTGAACCGGCCAGAGAAAACTTCAAGACGTGACTGTGATAAAACACGCAGAAACTGGCAGGTGTAAGTATGACACTCTTAATGTACCCAAATGCTCGTCACCAGGCGAATTACATCGGCAAACTCGAGGAGCACCTGGCAGAAATAACTGTGAAAGTCTTATGTTCCACAAATAATGGCGTATCACTTCTGGTGAACTGACCAGATAAAGTTTGAAGATGCGACTATGGTAAAACGGAGAGCAATTGGTAGGAGTATCTATGACTCTCTTAAGGTAGCCGAATGCCTCGTCACCAAGCGGAATAAATCGGCAAACTCGAGGAGCACCTAGGAGAAATAACTGTGAAAGTCTTAAGGTCGACAAATAAAAGCGTATCGGTTGTGGTGAACTTGCCCGAGAAAGCTTGAAGATTTGACTGTGTTAAAACGGGGAGCAACCTGCAGGAGTAACTATGCCCTGAGGGCACATGGTCTGCTTGACGGGTTCATTGGATACGTCCTGGGATGCTATGAGGATGGGATGACGATGATCTCTGGTCCTGGGATGTCGCTGGTTCCAGTGCGGCCTTCAAGGGGTGTTAGGCAGGGTGATCCACTCTCTCCTATCCTTTTCAACCTTTCCTTAGACCTCATGCTCGCTCGCCTCCCAGATTACATTGGTGCCAATGTGATGGGACGACGTCTCAACGCTGCTGCCTTCGCTGACGACCTCCTGCTGTTCGCCGAGGCTTCAGGAGGGCTCCAGGACCTTATTGATGCAGCAACATCTGCCCTTGGGGACCTTGGTCTCCAAGTCAATCCCGGTAAGTGCTTCACTCTCGCCCTGGCGGCTTCTGGCCATGAGAAGAAGATTAAGGTCGACGACACCGCGACTTTCAGGGCTGGGTATACCATCCTCCCAGCCCTGGGGATCGAGAGCACTTTCCGGTATCTTGGCCTGGAGTTCTCCACGAGCGGACGCAGCCTCTTTCATCCGAGGCGGGAGGTCGAGCGACAGCTGACCGTCCTGTCCAAGGCACCACTAAAGCCA
The DNA here is from genome assembly GCF_023864275.1 of Schistocerca cancellata. NCBI lineage: Eukaryota > Metazoa > Arthropoda > Insecta > Orthoptera > Acrididae > Schistocerca > Schistocerca cancellata. Next base: position 1,620,020 of record NW_026046810.1, on the reverse strand, counting down.
CAACAGCGTTGGCACGCCCTCAGAACCGTCGTCTTGCCAGGGATACACATGGCTTGGCCCTTTCGAGGACCCGCCTAGGAGCCCTGTCAGCAATGGACACCACCATCCGCGCCGCAATTAGATCATGGTTGTGCCTGCCAGCGGACGGCCCTGTTGGTTACTTCCATGCCCCTGTGTCATCTGGGGGCCTGGGAGTACCATCAGCGCGCTGGCTAGGGCCCCTTCTGCGGCGGAACCGGCTCGCAAAGATGCGGGCATTGTGTGTCCTATCTGACAGGACAGCAGACGACGTTCTGGGGCGTGAGATTGGGAGGCTTGAGCAGCAACTACGGGGTCATAATACGGTTATAAGAACTTCCAACTAAATTGGCCGGCTGTGGGCTGAACGGTTGCATCTGTCGGTGGACGGCGCTGCCCTCAAAAAGTCTGCCCGAACACCAGGGCAGCATCGCTGGGTCGACGATCCTCGACTAGCGATCACAGGCCGCGACTTTATCTCCTGCATCCGCACGAGGATCAATGCCCTTCCAACCCGGGCACGGTTGCAGCGAGGTCGTGCTGGTGATACTAACTGCCGGGCTGGCTGCATCGCTAAGGAAACTGCAAATCACGTTGTCCAGCACTGCTTCCGAAGTCACAACGCACGAGTGAAGCGACACAACGCCCTAGCGTCTTACGTCGGGCAGGGACTTCGTCGCAGGGGCTTCGATGTCCACCTGGAGCCCCACCTCAGGACATCCGAGGGACTGAGGAAGCCGGACATCGTGGCAGTTCGTGGCGATGCAGCCTATATCATCGATGCCCAGGTAGTTGGTGTCAATCTTGACATCGACGAGTGTCACCAGCAGAAAGTCGCGGTTTACAATAGGGAAGCCGTCCACCAGGCGATTAGGAGTCAGACCCCAGCAGCCAAGACCATCACCACCTCTTCAGCTACCATCTCATGGAGGGGGGTGTGGTCACCCACATCTGCACAGGATCTGCGGCAGCTTGGATTCAAGGACCACCATTTCGCGGCGATGTCAACAAGGGTACTCATCGGGACTGTGATACGGCACGGCGGTTCGACACTATGACTGCCATTAGGCGCACGATGCCCCGGACTGGTGTTGGGTGATGGCCCAATTATATGTTCGTCTACGCTGCTGCCTGGCGTCTATCCACAGGCACAACACCATCTGTATTCACGTCTCTTCCTGTTTGTCTAATGTTTGTTTTTGTATATGTCATTTGTAAACCCACTTTGTGGGTATCTTTTCTTTATGTATGTTCACGAAGACGTGAATAAAAACGGCTTAAATAGCCCAATGCCTCGTCACCAACGGTATAAATCTGGAAACTCGAGGAGCACCTGGCAGAAATAACTGTGAAGGTCTTAAGGTCGAGAAATAATGGTGTAACACTTCTGGTGAAATGGAAAGATATAGCTTGAGGACGTAACTGTGATAAAACAGGGTGCAACTTGCAGGAGTAACTATGACTCTCTTAAGGTAGCCAAATGCTCGTCACCAGGCGAAATACATCGGCAAACTCGAGGACCACCTGGCAGAAATAACTGTGAAAGTCTTATGTTCCACAAATAATGGAGTATCACTTCTGGTGAACTGACCAGATAAAGTTTGAAGATGCGACTATGGTAAAACGGAGAGCAATTGGTAAGAGTATCTATGACTCTCTTTAGGTAGCCAAATGCCTCGTCACCAAGCTGAATAAATCGGCAAAGTCGGAGAGCACCTAGGAGAAATAACTGTGAAAGTCTTAAGGTCGACAAATAAAGGCGTATCGCTTGTGGTGAACTTGCCAGAGAAAGCTTGAAGATTTGACTGCGTTAAAACGGGGAGCAATTAGCAGGAGTAACTATGACTCTCTTAAGGTAGCCAAATGCCTCGTCACCAGGCGGAATACATCGGCAAACTCGAGCAGCAAATAGCAGAAATAACTGTGAAAGTCTTAAGTTCGACAAATAATGGCGTATCGCTTCTGATGAACTGACCAGAGATAGCTTGAATATGTGACTTTGTTAAAACGGGGAGCAACTGGTAAGAGTAACTATGACTCTCTTAAGGTAGCCAAATGCCTCGTCACCAACGGAAATAATCGGCAACCTCGAGGAGCACTTGGCAGAAGTAACTGTGAAAATCTTAAGGTCGACAATTAATGGTGTATCACATCTGGTGAACCGGCCAGAGAAAGCTTGAAGACGTGACTGTGATAAAACACGGAGCAACTGCCAGGAGTAACAATGACACACTTAATGTAGCCCAATGTTCGTCACCAGGTGAAATACAACGGCAAACTCTAGGAGCAGCTGGCAGAAATAACTGTGAAAGTCTTAAGTTCGACAAGTAATGGCGTATCACTTCTGGTGAAATGGCCTGATAAAGTTTGAAGATGCGACTATGATAAAACGGGGAGCAATTGGTAGGAGTAACTATGACTCTCTTAAGGTAGTCAAATGCCTCGTCACCAGGCGGAATATATCGGCAAACTCGAGGAGCAAATAGCAGATATTACTGTGATGGTCTTAAGGTCTACAAATATACTCGTATCGGTTGTGGTGAACTGGCCCGAGAAAGCTTGAAGAATTAACTGTGTTAAAATGGGGAGCAACTTGCAGGAGTAACTATGACTCTCTTAAGGTTGCCAATGTTCATCGCTTGCAAAAAACATCGGAAAAGTCTAGGAGCACCTGGCAGAAATAACTTTGAAAGTCTTAAGGTCGACAAATAATGGCGTATCGCTTCTGATGAACTGACCAGAGAAAGCTTGAATATGAGACTATGGCAAAAAGGGGAGCTACTGGTATGAGTAACTATGACTCTGTTGAGGTAGCCAAATGCCTCGTCACGAACAAAATAAATCGACAATGTCGAGGAGCACCTGGCAGGAGTAACTGTGAAAATCTTAAGGTCGACAAATAATGGTGTATCACTTCTGGTGAACCGGCCAGAGAAAGCTTCAAGACGTGACTGTGATAAAACACGCAGAAACTGGCAGGTGTAAGTATGACACTCTTAATGCAGCCAAATGCTAGTCACCAGGCGAATTACATCGGCAAACTCGAGGAGCACCTGGCAGAAATAACTGTGAAAGTCTTATGTTCCACAAATAATGGCGTATCACTTCTGGTGAACTGACCAGATAAAGATTGAAGATGCGACTATGGTAAAACGGGGAGCAATTGGTAGGAGTATCTATGACTCTCTTAAGGTAGCCAAATGCTTCGTCACCAAGCGGAATAAATCGGCAAACTCGAGGAGCACCTGGGAGAAATAACTGTGAAAGTCTTAAGGTCGACTAATAAAGGCGTATCGCCTGTGGTGAACTTGCATGAGAAAGCTTGAAGATTTGACTGTGTTAAAACGGGGAGAAACTTGCTGGAGCAACTATGACTCTCTTAAGGTAGCCCAATGCCTCGTCACCAACGGAATAAATCTGGAAACTCGAGGAGCACCTGGCAGAAATAACTGTGAAAGTCTTAAGTTCAACAAATAATGGCGTATCACTTCTGGTGAACTGGCCAGATAAAGTTTGAAGATGCGACTATGGTAAAACGGGGAGCAACTGGCAGGAGTAACTATGACACTCTTAATGTAGCCAAATGCTCGTAACCAGGCGAAATACATCGGCAAACTCGAGGAGCACCTGGCAGAAATAACTTTGAAAGTTTAAAGGTCGACAAATAATGGCGTATCGCTTCTGATGAACTGACCAGAGAAAGCTTGGATATGTGACTATGGTAAAGCGTCGAGCAACTGGTATAAGTAACTATGACTCTCTTAAGGTAGCCAAATGCCTCGTCACCAATGGAATAAATCCGCAAACTCGAGGAGCACCTGGCAGAAATAACTGGGAAAGTCTTAAGTTCGACAAATAAAGGCGTACCACTTCTGGTGAACTGGCCAGATAAAGTTTGAAGATGCGACTATTGTAAAACGGGGAGCAATTGGTAGGAGTAACTATGACTCTCTTAAGGTAGCCAAATGCCTCGTCACCAGGGTGAATAAATTGGCAAGCTCGAGGAGCAAATAGCAGAAATAACTGTGAAAGTCTTAAATCGACAAATTGATGCGTATCGCTTGTGGTGAACTGGCCCAAGAAAGCTTGATCATTTGACTGTGTTAAAACGTGGAGCAACTTGCAGGAGCAACTATGACTCTCTTAAGGTTGCCAATGCTCGTCGCCCGGCGAAAAACATCGGAAAACTCGAGGAGCACCTGGCAGAAATAACTGTGAAAGTCTTAAGGTCGACAAATAATGGTGTATCACTTCTGGTGAACCGTCCAGTGAAAGCTTGAAGACGTGACTGTGATAAACCACAGAGCAACTGGCAGGAGTAACTATGACACACTTACTGTAGCCAAATGTTCATCACCAGGCGAAATACATCGGCAAACTCTAGGAGCACCTGGCAGAAAAAACTGTGAAAGTCTTAAGTTCGACAAATAATGGCGTATCACTTCTGGTGAACTGGCCAGATAAAGATTGAAGATGCGACTATGGTAAAACGGGGAGCAATTGGTAGGAGTAACTATGACTCTCTTAAGGTAGCCAAATGCCTCGTCACCAGGCGGAATAAATCGGCAAACTCGAGGAGCAAATAGCAGATATTACTGTGATAGTCTTAAGGTCTACAAATATACTCGTATCGCTTGTGGTGAACTGGCCCGAGAAAGCTTGAAGAATTGACTGTGTTAAAATGGGGAGCAACTTGCAGTAGTAACTATGACTCTCTTAAGGTTGCCAATGTTCGTCGCCCGGCAAAAAACATCGGAAAAGTCGAGGAGCACCTGGCAGAAATAACTGTGAAAGTCTTAAGGTCGACAAATAATGGCGTATCGCTTCTGATGCCAGAGAAAGCTTGAATATGAGACTATGGCAAAAAGGGGAGCAACTGGTATGAGTAACTATGACTCTGTTAAGGTAGCCAAATGCCTCGTCACCAACAAAATAAATCGGCAAATTCGAGGAGCACCTGGCAGGAGTAACTGTGAAAATCTTAAGGCCGACAAATAATGGTGTATCACTTCTGGTGAACCGGCCAGAGAAAACTTCAAGACGTGACTGTGATAAAACACGCAGAAACTGGCAGGTGTAAGTATGACACTCTTAATGTACCCAAATGCTCGTCACCAGGCGAATTACATCGGCAAACTCGAGGAGCACCTGGCAGAAATAACTGTGAAAATCTTATGTTCCACAAATAATGGCGTATCACTTCTGGTGAACTGACCAGATAAAGTTTGAAGATGCGACTATGGTAAAACGGAGAGCAATTGGTAGGAGTATCTATGACTCTCTTAAGGTAGCCGAATGCCTCGTCACCAAGCGGAATAAATCGGCAAACTCGAGGAGCACCTAGGAGAAATAACTGTGAAAGTCTTAAGGTCGACAAATAAAAGCGTATCGGTTGTGGTGAACTTGCCCGTGAAAGCTTGAAGATTTGACTGTGTTAAAACGGGGAGCAACCTGCAGGAGTAACTATGCCCTGAGGGCACATGGTCTGCTTGACGGGTTCATTGGATACGTCCTGGGATGCTATGAGGATGGGATGACGATGATCTCTGGTCCTGGGATGTCGCTGGTTCCAGTGCGGCCTTCAAGGGGTGTTAGGCAGGGTGATCCACTCTCTCCTATCCTTTTCAACCTTTCCTTAGACCTCATGCTCGCTCGCCTCCCAGATTACATTGGTGCCAATGTGATGGGACGACGTCTCAACGCTGCTGCCTTCGCTGACGACCTCCTGCTGTTCGCCGAGGCTTCAGGAGGGCTCCAGGACCTTATTGATGCAGCAACATCTGCCCTTGGGGACCTTGGTCTCCAAGTCAATCCCGGTAAGTGCTTCACTCTCGCCCTGGCGGCTTCTGGCCATGAGAAGAAGATTAAGGTCGACGACACCGCGACTTTCAGGGCTGGGTATACCATCCTCCCAGCCCTGGGGATCGAGAGCACTTTCCGGTATCTTGGCCTGGAGTTCTCCACGAGCGGACGCAGCCTCTTTCATCCGAGGCGGGAGGTCGAGCGACAGCTGACCGTCCTGTCCAAGGCACCACTAAAGCCACAACAGCGTTGGCACGCCCTCAGAACCGTCGTCTTGCCAGGGATACACATGGCTTGGCCCTTTCGAGGACCCGCCTAGGAGCCCTGTCAGCAATGGACACCACCATCCGCGCCGCAATTAGATCATGGTTGTGCCTGCCAGCGGACGGCCCTGTTGGTTACTTCCATGCCCCTGTGTCATCTGGGGGCCTGGGAGTACCATCAGCGCGCTGGCTAGGGCCCCTTCTGCGGCGGAACCGGCTCGCAAAGATGCGGGCATTGTGTGTCCTATCTGACAGGACAGCAGACGACGTTCTGGGGCGTGAGATTGGGAGGCTTGAGCAGTAACTACGGGGTCATAATACGGTTATAAGAACTTCCAACCAAATGGGCCGGATGTGGGCTGAACGGTTGCATCTGTCGGTGGACGGCGCTGCCCTCAAAAAGTCTGCCCGAACACCAGGGCAGCATCGCTGGGTCGACGATCCTCGACTAGCGATCACAGGCCGCGACTTTATCTCCTGCATCCGCACGAGGATCAATGCCCTTCCAACCCGGGCATGGTTGCAGCGAGGTCGTGCTGGTGATACTAACTGCCGGGCTGGCTGCATCGCTAAGGAAACTGCAAATCACGTTGTCCAGCACTGCTTCCGAAGTCACAACGCACGAGTGAAGCGACACAACGGCCTAGCGTCTTACGTCGCGCAGGGACTTCGTCGCAGGGGCTTCGATGTCCACCTGGAGCCCCACCTCAGGACATCCGAGGGACTGAGGAAGCCGGACATCGTGGCAGTTCGTGGCGATGCAGCCTATATCATCGATGCCCAGGTAGTTGGTGTCAATCTTGACATCGACGAGTGTCACCAGCAGAAAGTCGCGGTTTACAATAGGGAAGCCGTCCACCAGGCGATTAGGAGTCAGACCCCAGCAGCCAAGACCATCACCACCTCTTCAGCTACCATCTCATGGAGGGGGGTGTGGTCACCCACATCTGCACAGGATCTGCGGCAGCTTGGATTCAAGGACCACCATTTCGCGGCGATGTCAACAAGGGTACTCATCGGGACTGTGATACGGCACGGCGGTTCGACACTATGACTGCCATTAGGCGCACGATGCCCCGGACTGGTGTTGGGTGATGGCCCAATTATATGTTCGTCTACGCTGCTGCCTGGCGTCTATCCACAGGCACAACACCATCTGTATTCACGTCTCTTCCTGTTTGTCTAATGTTTGTTTTTGTATATGTCATTTGTAAACCCACTTTGTGGGTATCTTTTCTTTATGTATGTTCACGAAGACGTGAATAAAAACGGCTTAAATAGCCCAATGCCTCGTCACCAACGGTATAAATCTGGAAACTCGAGGAGCACCTGGCAGAAATAACTGTGAAGGTCTTAAGGTCGAGAAATAATGGTGTAACACTTCTGGTGAAATGGAAAGATATAGCTTGAAGACGTAACTGTGATAAAACAGGGTGCAACTTGCAGGAGTAACTATGACTCTCTTAAGGTAGCCAAATGCTCGTCACCAGGCGAAATACATCGGCAAACTCGAGGACCACCTGGCAGAAATAACTGTGAAAGTCTTATGTTCCACAAATAATGGAGTATCACTTCTGGTGAACTGACCAGATAAAGTTTGAAGATGCGACTATGGTAAAACGGAGAGCAATTGGTAAGAGTATCTATGACTCTCTTTAGGTAGCCAAATGCCTCGTCACCAAGCTGAATAAATCGGCAAAGTCGGAGAGCACCTAGGAGAAATAACTGTGAAAGTCTTAAGGTCGACAAATAAAGGCGTATCGCTTGTGGTGAACTTGCCAGAGAAAGCTTGAAGATTTGACTGCGTTAAAACGGGGAGCAATTAGCAGGAGTAACTATGACTCTCTTAAGGTAGCCAAATGCCTCGTCACCAGGCAGAATACATCGGCAAACTCGAGCAGCAAATAGCAGAAATAACTGTGAAAGTCTTAAGTTCGACAAATAATGGCGTATCGCTTCTGATGAACTGACCAGAGATAGCTTGAATATGTGACTTTGTTGAAACGGGGAGCAACTGGTAAGAGTAACTATGACTCTCTTAAGGTAGCCAAATGCCTCGTCACCAACGGAAATAATCGGCAACCTCGAGGAGCACTTGGCAGAAGTAACTGTGAAAATCTTAAGGTCGACAATTAATGGTGTATCACATCTGGTGAACCGGCCAGAGAAAGCTTGAAGACGTGACTGTGATAAAACACGGAGCAACTGCCAGGAGTAACAATGACACACTTAATGTAGCCCAATGTTCGTCACCAGGTGAAATACAACGGCAAACTCTAGGAGCAGCTGGCAGAAATAACTGTGAAAGTCTGAAGTTCGACAAGTAATGGCGTATCACTTCTGGTGAAATGGCCTGATAAAGTTTGAAGATGCGACTATGATAAAACGGGGAGCAATTGGTAGGAGTAACTATGACTCTCTTAAGGTAGCCTAATGTCTCGTCACCAGGCGGAATAAATCGGCAAAACTCGAGGAGCAAATAGCAGAAATAACTGCGAAAGTCTTAAATCGACAAATTAATGCGTATCGCTTGTGGTGAACTGGCCCAAGAAAGCTTGAACATTTGACTGTTTTAAAACGTGGGGCAACTATGACTCTCTTAAGATTGCCAATGCTCGTCGCCCGGTAAAAAACAACGGAAAACTCGAGGAGCACCTGGCAGAAATAACTGTAAAAGTCTTAAGGTCAACAAATAATGGCGTATCGCTTCTGATGAACAGGCCAAAGAAAGCTTGAATATGTGACTATGGTAAAACGGGGAGCAACTGGTAAGAGTAACTATGACTCCCTTAAGGTAGCCAAATGCCTCGTCACCAACGGAAATAATCGGCAAACTCGAGGAGCACTTGGCAGGAGTAACTGTGAAAATCTTAAGGTCGACAAATAATGGTGTATCACTTCTGGTGAACCGGCCAGAGAAAGCTTGAAGACGTGACTGTGATAAAACACAGAGCAACTGGCAGGAGTAACGATGACACACTTAATGTATACAAATGTTCGTCACCAGGCGAAATACAACGGCAAACTCTAGGAGCACCTGGCAGAAATAACTGTGAAAGGCTTAAGTTCGACAAATAATGGCGTATCACTTCTGGTGAACTGGCCAGATAAAGATTGAAGATGCGACTATGGTAAAACGGGGAGCAATTGATAGAAGTAACTATGACTCTCTTAAGGTAGCCAAATGCATCGTCACCAGGCGGAATAAATCGGCAAACTCGAGGAGCAAATAGCAGATATTACTGTGATAGTCTTAAGGTCTACAAATATACTCGTATCGCTTGTGGTGAACTGGCCTGAGAAAGCTTGAAGAATTGACTGTGTTAAAATGGGGAGCAACTTGCAGGAGTAGCTATGACTCTCTTAAGGTTGCCAATGTTCGTCGCCTGGCAAAAAACATCGGAAAAGTCGAGGAGCACCTGGCAGAAATAACTGTGAAAGTCTTAAGGTCGACAAATAATGGCGTATCGCTTCTGATGCCAGAGAAAGCTTGAATATGAGACTATGGCAAAAAGGGGAGCAACTGGTATGAGTAACTATGACTCAGTTAAGGTAGCCAAATGCCTCGTCACCAACAAAATAAATCGGCAAAGTCGAGGAGCACCTGGCAGGAGTAACTGTGAAAATCTTAAGGTCGACAAATAATGGTGTATCACTTCTGGTGAACCGGCCAGAGAAAGCTTCAAGACGTCACTGTGATAAAACACGCAGAAACTGGCAGGTGTAAGTATGACACTCTTAATGTACCCAAATGCTCGTCACCAGGCGAATTACATCGGCAAACTCAAGGAGCAAATAGCTGAAATAACTGTGAAAGGCTTAAGGTCGACAAATAATGGCGTATTACTTCTGGTGAACTGGCCTGATAAAGTTTGAAGATGCGACTATGGTAAAACGGGGAGCAATTGGTAGGAGTAACTATGCCTCCGTTAAGGTAGCCAAATGCCTCGACACCAATGGAATGAATCGGCAAACCCGAGGAGTACCTGGCAGAAATAACTGTGAAAGTCTTAAGGTCGACAAATAATGGTGTAACACTTCTGGTGAAATGGCCAGAGAAAGCTTGATGACGTGACTGTGATAAAACACGGAGCAACTAGCAGCAGTAAATATTACACACGTAATGTAGCCAAATGTTCGTCACCAGGCGAAATACATCGGCAAACTCTATGAGCAACTGGCAGAAATAACTGTGAAAGTCTAAAGTTCGACAAATAATGGCGTATCACTTCTGGTGAACTGGCCAGATAAAGTTTGAAGATGCGACTATGTTAAAACGGGGAGCAATTGGTAGGAGTAACTATGCCTCCCTTAAGGTAGACAAATGCCTCGTCACCAGGCGGAATAAATCGGCAAACTCGAGGAGCAAATAGCAGATATAACTGTGAAAGGCTTAAGGTCGACAAATAAAGGCGTATCGCTTGTGGTGAACTGGCCCCGAAAGCTTGAACAATCGACTGTTTTAAAACGTGGAGCAACAATGACTCTCTTAAGGTTGCCAATGCTCGTCGCCCAGCAAAAAACAACGGAAAACTCGAGGAGCACCTGGCAGAAATAACTGTGAAAGTCTTAAGGTCGACAAATAATGGTGTATCACTTCTGGTGAACCGGCCAGAGAAAGCTTGAAGACGTGACTGTGATAAAACACGGAGCAACTGGCAGGAGTAACAATGACACACTTAATGTAGCCAAATGCTCGTAACCAGGCGAAATACATCGGCAAAATCGAGGAGCACCTGGCAGAAATAACTTTGAAAGTCTAAAGGTCGACAAATAATGGCGTATCGCTTCTGATGAACTGGCCAGATAACGTTTGAAAATGCGACTATGGTAAAAGTGGGAGCAATTGGTAGGAGTAACTATGCCTCCCTTAAGGTAGCCAAATGCCTCGTCACCAATGGAATGAATCGGCAAACCCGAGGAGCACCTGGCAGAAATAACTGTGAAAGTCTTAAGGTCGACAAATAATGGTGTAACACTTCTGGTGAAAGGCCAGAGAAAGCTTGATGACGCGACTGTGATAAAACACGGAGCAACTAGCAGCAGTAACTATTACACACATAATGTAGCCAAATGTTCGTCACCAGGCGAAATACATCGGCAATCTCTAAGAGCACCTGGCAGAAATAACTGTGAAAGTCTAAAGTTCGACAAATAATGGCGTATCACTTCTGGTGAACTGGCCAGATAAAGTTTGAAGATGCGACTATGGTAAAACGGGGAGCAATTGGTAGGAGTAACTATGCCTCCCTTAAGGTAGACAAATGCCTCGTCACCAGGCGGAATAAATCGGCAAACTCGAGGAGCAAATAGCAGAAATAACTGTGAAAGGCTTAAGGTCGACAAATAAAGGCGTATCACTTGTAGTGAACTGGCCACGAAAGCTTGATCAATCGACTGTTTTAAAACGTGGAGCAACAATGACTCTCTTAAGGTTGCCAATGCTCGTCGCCCGACAAAAAACAACGCAAAACTCGAGGAGCACCTGGCAGAAATAACTGTAAAAATCTTAAGGTCAACAAATAATGGAGTATCGCTTCTGATGAACTGACCAGAGAAAGCTTGAATATGTGACTATGGCAAAACGGGGAGCAACTGGTAAGAGTAACTATGACTCTCTTAAGGTAGCCAAATGCCTCGTCACCAATGGATTGAATCGGCAAACCCGAGGAGCACCTGGCGGAAATAACTGTGAAAGTCTTAAGGTCGACAAATAATGGTGTAACACTTCTGGTGAAATGGCCAGAGAAAGCTTGAAGACGTAACTGTGATAAAACAGGGTGCAACTTGCAGGAGTAACTATGACTCTCTTAAGGTAGCCAAATGCTCGTCACCAGGCGAAATACATCGGCAAACTCGAGGAGCACCTGGCAGAAATAACTGTGAAAGTCTTAAGTTCGACAAATAAAGGCGTACCACTTCTGGTGAACTGGCCAGATAAAGTTTGAAGATGCGACTATGGTAAAACGGGGAGCAACTGGCAGGAGTAACTATGACACTCTTAATGTAGCCAAATGCTCGTAACCAGGCGAAATACATCGGCAAACTCGAGGAGCACCTGGCAGAAATAACTTTGAAAGTCTAAAGGTCGACAAGTAATGGCGTATCGCTTCTGATGAACTGATCAGAGAAAGCTTGAATATGTGACTATGGTAAAACGTCGAGCAACTGGTATGAGTAACTATGACCCTCTTAAGGTAGCCAAATGCCTCGTCACCAATGGAGCACCCGAGGAGCACCTGGCGGAAATAACTGTGAAAGTCTTAAGGTCGACAAATAATGGTGTAACACTTCTGGTGAAATGGCCAGAGAAAGCTTGAAGACGTAACTGTGATAAAACAGGGTGCAACTTGCAGGAGTAACTATGACTCTCTTATGGTAGCCAAATGCTCGTCACCAGGCGAAATACATCGGCAAACTCGAGGAGCACCTGGCAGAAATAACTGTGAAAGTCTTAAGTTCGACAAATAAAGGCGTATCACTTCTGGTGAACTGGCCAGATAAAGATTGAAGATGCGACTATGGTAAAACGGGGAGCAATAGGTAGGAGTAACTATGACTCTTTTAAGGTAGCCAAATGCCTCGTCACCAGGCGGAATAAATCGGCAAACTCGAAGAGCAAATAGCAGATATTACTGTGATGGTCTTAAGGTCTACAAATATACTCGTATCGCTTGTGGTGAACTGGCCCGAGAAAGCTTGAGGAATTGACTGTGTTAAAATGGGGAGCAAACTTACAGGAGTAACTATGACTCTCTTAAGGTTGCCAATGTTCACCTCCCGCAAAAAACATCGGAAAAGTCGAGGAGCACCTGGCAGAAATAACTGTGAAAGTCTTAAGGTCGACAAATAATGGCGTATCGCTTCTGATGAACTGACCAGAGAAAGCTTGAATATGAGACTATGGCAAAAAGGGGAGCTACTGGTATGAGTAACTATGACTCTGTTGAGGTAGCCAAATGCCTCGTCACCAACAAAATAAATCGGCAATGTCGAGGAGCACCTGGCAGGAGTAACTGTGAAAATCTTAAGGTCGACAAATAATGGTGTATTACTTCTGGTGAACCGGCCAGAGAAAGCTTCAAGACGTAACTGTGATAAAACACGCAGAAACTGGCAGGTTTAAGTATGACACTCTTAATGCAGCCAAATGCTAGTCACCAGGCGAATTACATCGGCAAACCCGAGGAGCACCTGGCAGAAATAACTGTGAAAGTCTTAAGGTCGACAAATAATGGTGTAACACTTCTGGTGAAAGGCCAGAGAAAGCTTGATGACGTGACTGTGATAAAACACGGAGCAACTAGCAGCAGTAACTATTACACACATAACGTAGCCAAATGTTCGTCACCAGGCGAAATACATCGGCAATCTCTAGGAGCACCTGGCAGAAATAACTGTGAAAGTCTAAAGTTCGACAAATAATGGCGTATCACTTCTGGTGAACTGGCCAGATAAAGTTTGAAGATGCGACTATGGTAAAACGGGGAGCAATTGGTAGGAGTAACTATGCCTCCCTTAAGGTAGCCAAATGCCTCGTCACCAGGCGGAATAAATCGGCAAACTCGAGGAGCAAATAGCAGAAATAACTGTGAAAGGCTTAAGGTCGACAAATAAAGGCGTATCGCTTGTAGTGAACTGGCCATGAAAGCTTGATCAATCGACTGTTTTAAAACGTGGAGCAACAATGACTCTCTTAAGGTTGCCAATGCTCGTCGCCCGGCAAAAAACAACGGAAAACTCGATGAGCACCTGGCAGAAATAACTGTAAAAATCTTAAGGTCAACAAATAATGGAGTATCGCTTCTGATGAACTGACCAGAGAAAGCTTGAATATGTGACTATGGTAAAACGGGGAGCAACTGGTAAGAGTAACTATGACTCTCTTAAGGTAGCCAAATGCCTCGTCACCAATGGATTGAATCGGCAAACCCGAGGAGCACCTGGCGGAAATAACTGTGAAAGTCTTAAGGTCGACAAATAATGGTGTAACACTTCTGGTGAAATGGCCAGAGAAAGCTTGAAGACGTAACTGTGATAAAACAGGGTGCAACATGCAGGAGTAACTATGACTCTCTTAAGGTAGCCAAATGCTCGTCACCAGGCGAAATACATCGGCAAACTCGAGGAGCACCTGGCAGAAATAACTGTGAAAGTCTTAAGTTCGACAAATAAAGGCGTACCACTTCTGGTGAACTGGCCAGATAATGTTTGAAGATGCGACTATGGTAAAACGGGGAGCAACTGGCAGGTGTAACTATGACACTCTTAATGTAGCCAAATGCTCGTAACCAGGCGAAATACATCGGCAAACTCGAGGAGCACCTGGCAGAAATAATTTTGAAAGTCTAAAGGTCGACAAATAATGGCGTACCGCTTCTGATGAACTGATCAGAGAAAGCTTGAATATGTGACTATGGGAAAACGTCGAGCAAGTGGTATGAGTAACTATGACCCTCTTAAGGTAGCCAAATGCCTCGTCACCAATGGAATTAATCGGCAAACCCGAGGAGCACCTGGCGGAAATAACTGTGAAAGTCTTAAGGTCGACAAATAATGGTGTAACGCTTCTGGTGAAATGGCCAGAGAAAGCTTGAAGACGTAACTGTGATAAAACAGGGTGCAACTTGCAGGAGTAACTATGTCTCTCTTAAGGTAGCCAAATGCTCGTCACCAGGCGAAATACATCGGCAAACTCGAGGAGCACCTGGCAGAAATATCTGTGAAAGTCTTAAGTTCGACAAATAAAGGCGTATCACTTCTGGTGAACTGGCCAGATAAAGTTTGAAGATGCGACTATTGTAAAACGGGGAGCAATTGGTAGGAGTAACTATGACTCTCTTAAGGTAGCCAAATGCCTCGTCACCAGGGTGAATAAATTGGCAAGCTCGAGGAGCAAATAGCAGAAATAACTGTGAAAGTCTTAAATCGACAAATTGATGCGTATCGCTTGTGGTGAACTGGCCCAAGAAAGCTTGATCATTTGACTGTGTTAAAACGTGGAGCAACTTGCAGGAGCAACTATGACTCTCTTAAGGATGCCAATGCTCGTCGCCCGGCGAAAAACATCGGAAAACTCGAGGAGCACCTGGCAGAAATAACTGTGAAAGTCTTAAGGTCGACAAATAATGGTGTAACACTTCTGGTGAACCGTCCAGTGAAAGCTTGAAGACGTGACTGTGATAAACCACAGAGCAACTGGCAGGAGTAACTATGACACACTTACTGTAGCCAAATGTTCATCACCAGGCGAAATACATCGGCAAACTCTAGGAGCACCTGGCAGAAAAAACTGTGAAAGTCTTAAGTTCGACAAATAATGGCGTATCACTTCTGGTGAACTGGCCAGATAAAGATTGAAGATGCGACTATGGTAAAACGGGGAGCAATTGGTAGGAGTAACTATGACTCTCTTAAGGTAGCCAAATGCCTCGTCACCAGGCGGAATAAATCGGCAAACTCGAGGAGCAAATAGCAGATATTACTGTGATAGTCTTAAGGTCTACAAATATACTCGTATCGCTTGTGGTGAACTGGCCCGAGAAAGCTTGAAGAATTAACTGTGTTAAAATGGGGAGCAACTTGCAGGAGTAACTATGACTCTCTTAAGGTTGCCAATGTTCATCGCCTGCAAAAAACATCGGAAAAGTCTAGGAGCACCTGGCAGAAATAACTGTGAAAGTCTTAAGGTCGACAAATAATGGCGTATCGCTTCTGATGAACTGACCAGAGAAAGCTTGAATATGAGACTATGGCAAAAAGGGGAGCTACTGGTATGAGTAACTATGACTCTGTTGAGGTAGCCAAATGCCTCGTCACCAACAAAATAAATCGACAATGTCGAGGAGCACCTGGCAGGAGTAACTGTGAAAATCTTAAAGTCGACAAATAATGGTGTATCACTTCTGGTGAACCGGCCAGAGAAAGCTTCAAGACGTGACTGTGATAAAACACGCAGAAACTGGCAGGTGTAAGTATGACACTCTTAATGCAGCCAAATGCTAGTCACCAGGCGAATTACATCGGCAAACTCGAGGAGCACCTGGCAGAAATAACTGTGAAAGTCTTATGTTCCACAAATAATGGCGTATCACTTCTGGTGAACTGACCAGATAAAGATTGAAGATGCGACTATGGTAAAACGGGGAGCAATTGGTAGGAGTATCTATGACTCTCTTAAGGTAGCCAAATGCTTCGTCACCAAGCGGAATAAATCGGCAAACTCGAGGAGCACCTGGGAGAAATAACTGTGAAAGTCTTAAGGTCGACTAATAAAGGCGTATCGCCTGTGGTGAACTTGCATGAGAAAGCTTGAAGATTTGACTGTGTTAAAACGGGGAGAAACTTGCTGGAGCAACTATGACTCTCTTAAGGTAGCCCAATGCCTCGTCACCAACGGAATAAATCTGGAAACTCGAGGAGCACCTGGCAGAAATAACTGTGAAAGTCTTAAGTTCAACAAATAATGGCGTATCACTTCTGGTGAACTGGCCAGATAAAGTTTGAAGATGCGACTATGGTAAAACGGGGAGCAACTGGCAGGAGTAACTATGACACTCTTAATGTAGCCAAATGCTCGTAACCAGGCGAAATACATCGGCAAACTCGAGGAGCACCTGGCAGAAATAACTTTGAAAGTTTAAAGGTCGACAAATAATGGCGTATCGCTTCTGATGAACTGACCAGAGAAAGCTTGGATATGTGACTATGGTAAAGCGTCGAGCAACTGGTATAAGTAACTATGACTCTCTTAAGGTAGCCAAATGCCTCGTCACCAATGGAATAAATCCGCAAACTCGAGGAGCACCTGGCAGAAATAACTGGGAAAGTCTTAAGTTCGACAAATAAAGGCGTACCACTTCTGGTGAACTGGCCAGATAAAGTTTGAAGATGCGACTATTGTAAAACGGGGAGCAATTGGTAGGAGTAACTATGACTCTCTTAAGGTAGCCAAATGCCTCGTCACCAGGGTGAATAAATTGGCAAGCTCGAGGAGCAAATAGCAGAAATAACTGTGAAAGTCTTAAATCGACAAATTGATGCGTATCGCTTGTGGTGAACTGGCCCAAGAAAGCTTGATCATTTGACTGTGTTAAAACGTGGAGCAACTTGCAGGAGCAACTATGACTCTCTTAAGGATGCCAATGCTCGTCGCCCGGCGAAAAACATCGGAAAACTCGAGGAGCACCTGGCAGAAATAACTGTGAAAGTCTTAAGGTCGACAAATAATGGTGTAACACTTCTGGTGAACCGTCCAGTGAAAGCTTGAAGACGTGACTGTGATAAACCACAGAGCAACTGGCAGGAGTAACTATGACACACTTACTGTAGCCAAATGTTCATCACCAGGCGAAATACATCGGCAAACTCTAGGAGCACCTGGCAGAAAAAACTGTGAAAGTCTTAAGTTCGACAAATAATGGCGTATCACTTCTGGTGAACTGGCCAGATAAAGATTGAAGATGCGACTATGGTAAAACGGGGAGCAATTGGTAGGAGTAACTATGACTCTCTTAAGGTAGCCAAATGCCTCGTCACCAGGCGGAATAAATCGGCAAACTCGAGGAGCAAATAGCAGATATTACTGTGATAGTCTTAAGGTCTACAAATATACTCGTATCGCTTGTGGTGAACTGGCCCGAGAAAGCTTGAAGAATTGACTGTGTTAAAATGGGGAGCAACTTGCAGTAGTAACTATGACTCTCTTAAGGTTGCCAATGTTCGTCGCCCGGCAAAAAACATCGGAAAAGTCGAGGAGCACCTGGCAGAAATAACTGTGAAAGTCTTAAGGTCGACAAATAATGGCGTATCGCTTCTGATGCCAGAGAAAGCTTGAATATGAGACTATGGCAAAAAGGGGAGCAACTGGTATGAGTAACTATGACTCTGTTAAGGTAGCCAAATGCCTCGTCACCAACAAAATAAATCGGCAAATTCGAGGAGCACCTGGCAGGAGTAACTGTGAAAATCTTAAGGCCGACAAATAATGGTGTATCACTTCTGGTGAACCGGCCAGAGAAAACTTCAAGACGTGACTGTGATAAAACACGCAGAAACTGGCAGGTGTAAGTATGACACTCTTAATGTACCCAAATGCTCGTCACCAGGCGAATTACATCGGCAAACTCGAGGAGCACCTGGCAGAAATAACTGTGAAAGTCTTATGTTCCACAAATAATGGCGTATCACTTCTGGTGAACTGACCAGATAAAGTTTGAAGATGCGACTATGGTAAAACGGAGAGCAATTGGTAGGAGTATCTATGACTCTCTTAAGGTAGCCGAATGCCTCGTCACCAAGCGGAATAAATCGGCAAACTCGAGGAGCACCTAGGAGAAATAACTGTGAAAGTCTTAAGGTCGACAAATAAAAGCGTATCGGTTGTGGTGAACTTGCCCGAGAAAGCTTGAAGATTTGACTGTGTTAAAACGGGGAGCAACCTGCAGGAGTAACTATGCCCTGAGGGCACATGGTCTGCTTGACGGGTTCATTGGATACGTCCTGGGATGCTATGAGGATGGGATGACGATGATCTCTGGTCCTGGGATGTCGCTGGTTCCAGTGCGGCCTTCAAGGGGTGTTAGGCAGGGTGATCCACTCTCTCCTATCCTTTTCAACCTTTCCTTAGACCTCATGCTCGCTCGCCTCCCAGATTACATTGGTGCCAATGTGATGGGACGACGTCTCAACGCTGCTGCCTTCGCTGACGACCTCCTGCTGTTCGCCGAGGCTTCAGGAGGGCTCCAGGACCTTATTGATGCAGCAACATCTGCCCTTGGGGACCTTGGTCTCCAAGTCAATCCCGGTAAGTGCTTCACTCTCGCCCTGGCGGCTTCTGGCCATGAGAAGAAGATTAAGGTCGACGACACCGCGACTTTCAGGGCTGGGTATACCATCCTCCCAGCCCTGGGGATCGAGAGCACTTTCCGGTATCTTGGCCTGGAGTTCTCCACGAGCGGACGCAGCCTCTTTCATCCGAGGCGGGAGGTCGAGCGACAGCTGACCGTCCTGTCCAAGGCACCACTAAAGCCACAACAGCGTTGGCACGCCCTCAGAACCGTCGTCTTGCCAGGGATACACATGGCTTGGCCCTTTCGAGGACCCGCCTAGGAGCCCTGTCAGCAATGGACACCACCATCCGCGCCGCAATTAGATCATGGTTGTGCCTGCCAGCGGACGGCCCTGTTGGTTACTTCCATGCCCCTGTGTCATCTGGGGGCCTGGGAGTACCATCAGCGCGCTGGCTAGGGCCCCTTCTGCGGCGGAACCGGCTCGCAAAGATGCGGGCATTGTGTGTCCTATCTGACAGGACAGCAGACGACGTTCTGGGGCGTGAGATTGGGAGGCTTGAGCAGCAACTACGGGGTCATAATACGGTTATAAGAACTTCCAACTAAATGGGCCGGCTGTGGGCTGAACGGTTGCATCTGTCGGTGGACGGCGCTGCCCTCAAAAAGTCTGCCCGAACACCAGGGCAGCATCGCTGGGTCGACGATCCTCGACTAGCGATCACAGGCCGCGACTTTATCTCCTGCATCCGCACGAGGATCAATGCCCTTCCAACCCGGGCACGGTTGCAGCGAGGTCGTGCTGGTGATACTAACTGCCGGGCTGGCTGCATCGCTAAGGAAACTGCAAATCACGTTGTCCAGCACTGCTTCCGAAGTCACAACGCACGAGTGAAGCGACACAACGCCCTAGCGTCTTACGTCGCGCAGGGACTTCGTCGCAGGGGCTTCGATGTCCACCTGGAGCCCCACCTCAGGACATCCGAGGGACTGAGGAAGCCGGACATCGTGGCAGTTCGTGGCGATGCAGCCTATATCATCGATGCCCAGGTAGTTGGTGTCAATCTTGACATCGACGAGTGTCACCAGCAGAAAGTCGCGGTTTACAATAGGGAAGCCGTCCACCAGGCGATTAGGAGTCAGACCCCAGCAGCCAAGACCATCACCACCTCTTCAGCTACCATCTCATGGAGGGGGGTGTGGTCACCCACATCTGCACAGGATCTGCGGCAGCTTGGATTCAAGGACCACCATTTCGCGGCGATGTCAACAAGGGTACTCATCAGGACTGTGATGGGGGCACGGCGGTTCGACACTATGACTGCCATTAGGCGCACGATGCCCCGGACTGGTGTTGGGTGATGGCCCAATTATATGTTCGTCTACGCTGCTGCCTGGCGTCTATCCACAGGCACAACACCATCTGTATTCACGTCTCTTCCTGTTTGTCTAATGTTTGTTTTTGTATATGTCATTTGTAAACCCACTTTGTGGGTATCTTTTCTTTATGTATGTTCACGAAGACGTGAATAAAAACGGCTTAAATAGCCCAATGCCTCGTCACCAACGGTATAAATCTGGAAACTCGAGGAGCACCTGGCAGAAATAACTGTGAAGGTCTTAAGGTCGAGAAATAATGGTGTAACACTTCTGGTGAAATGGAAAGATATAGCTTGAAGACGTAACTGTGATAAAACAGGGTGCAACTTGCAGGAGTAACTATGACTCTCTTAAGGTAGCCAAATGCTCGTCACCAGGCGAAATACATCGGCAAACTCGAGGACCACCTGGCAGAAATAACTGTGAAAGTCTTATGTTCCACAAATAATGGAGTATCACTTCTGGTGAACTGACCAGATAAAGTTTGAAGATGCGACTATGGTAAAACGGAGAGCAATTGGTAAGAGTATCTATGACTCTCTTTAGGTAGCCAAATGCCTCGTCACCAAGCTGAATAAATCGGCAAAGTCGGAGAGCACCTAGGAGAAATAACTGTGAAAGTCTTAAGGTCGACAAATAAAGGCGTATCGCTTGTGGTGAACTTGCCAGAGAAAGCTTGAAGATTTGACTGCGTTAAAACGGGGAGCAATTAGCAGGAGTAACTATGACTCTCTTAAGGTAGCCAAATGCCTCGTCACCAGGCGGAATACATCGGCAAACTCGAGCAGCAAATAGCAGAAATAACTGTGAAAGTCTTAAGTTCGACAAATAATGGCGTATCGCTTCTGATGAACTGACCAGAGATAGCTTGAATATGTGACTTTGTTAAAACGGGGAGCAACTGGTAAGAGTAACTATGACTCTCTTAAGGTAGCCAAATGCCTCGTCACCAACGGAAATAATCGGCAACCTCGAGGAGCACTTGGCAGAAGTAACTGTGAAAATCTTAAGGTCGACAATTAATGGTGTATCACATCTGGTGAACCGGCCAGAGAAAGCTTGAAGACGTGACTGTGATAAAACACGGAGCAACTGCCAGGAGTAACAATGACACACTTAATGTAGCCCAATGTTCGTCACCAGGTGAAATACAACGGCAAACTCTAGGAGCAGCTGGCAGAAATAACTGTGAAAGTCTTAAGTTCGACAAGTAATGGCGTATCACTTCTGGTGAAATGGCCTGATAAAGTTTGAAGATGCGACTATGATAAAACGGGGAGCAATTGGTAGGAGTAACTATGACTCTCTTAAGGTAGTCAAATGCCTCGTCACCAGGCGGAATATATCGGCAAACTCGAGGAGCAAATAGCAGATATTACTGTGATGGTCTTAAGGTCTACAAATATACTCATATCGCTTGTGGTGAACTGGCCCGAGAAAGCTTGAAGAATTAACTGTGTTAAAATGGGGAGCAACTTGCAGGAGTAACTATGACTCTCTTAAGGTTGCCAATGTTCATCGCCTGCAAAAAACATCGGAAAAGTCTAGGAGCACCTGGCAGAAATAACTTTGAAAGTCTTAAGGTCGACAAATAATGGCGTATCGCTTCTGATGAACTGACCAGAGAAAGCTTGAATATGAGACTATGGCAAAAAGGGGAGCTACTGGTATGAGTGACTATGACTCTGTTGAGGTAGCCAAATGCCTCGTCACCAACAAAATAAATCGACAATGTCGAGGAGCACCTGGCAGGAGTAACTGTGAAAATCTTAAGGTCGACAAATAATGGTGTATCACTTCTGGTGAACCGGCCAGAGAAAGCTTCAAGACGTGACTGTGATAAAACACGCAGAAACTGGCAGGTGTAAGTATGACACTCTTAATGCAGCCAAATGCTAGTCACCAGGCGAATTACATCGGCAAACTCGAGGAGCACCTGGCAGAAATAACTGTGAAAGTCTTATGTTCCACAAATAATGGCGTATCACTTCTGGTGAACTGACCAGATAAAGATTGAAGATGCGACTATGGTAAAACGGGGAGCAATTGGTAGGAGTATCTATGACTCTCTTAAGGTAGCCAAATGCTTCGTCACCAAGCGGAATAAATCGGCAAACTCGAGGAGCACCTGGGAGAAATAACTGTGAAAGTCTTAAGGTCGACTAATAAAGGCGTATCGCCTGTGGTGAACTTGCATGAGAAAGCTTGAAGATTTGACTGTGTTAAAACGGGGAGAAACTTGCTGGAGCAACTATGACTCTCTTAAGGTAGCCCAATGCCTCGTCACCAACGGAATAAATCTGGAAACTTGAGGAGCACCTGGCAGAAATAACTGTGAAAGTCTTAAGTTCAACAAATAATGGCGTATCACTTCTGGTGAACTGGCCAGATAAAGGTTGAAGATGCGACTATGGTAAAACGGGGAGCAACTGGCAGGAGTAACTATGACACTCTTAATGTAGCCAAATGCTCGTAACCAGGCGAAATACATCGGCAAACTCGAGGAGCACCTGGCAGAAATAACTTTGAAAGTTTAAAGGTCGACAAATAATGGCGTATCGCTTCTGATGAACTGACCAGAGAAAGCTTGGATATGTGACTATGGTAAAGCGTCGAGCAACTGGTATAAGTAACTATGACTCTCTTAAGGTAGCCAAATGCCTCGTCACCAATGGAATAAATCCGCAAACTCGCGGAGCACCTGGCAGAAATAACTGGGAACGTCTTAAGTTCGACAAATAAAGGCGTACCACTTCTGGTGAACTGGCCAGATAAAGTTTGAAGATGCGACTATTGTAAAACGGGGAGCAATTGGTAGGAGTAACTATGACTCTCTTAAGGTAGCCAAATGCCTCGTCACCAGGGTGATTAAATTGGCAAGCTCGAGGAGCAAATAGCAGAAATAACTGTGAAAGTCTTAAATCGACAAATTTATGCGTATCGCTTGTGGTGAACTGGCCCAAGAAAGCTTGATCATTTGACTGTGTTAAAACGTGGAGCAACTTGCAGGAGCAACTATGACTCTCTTAAGGTTGCCAATGCTCGTCGCCCGGCGAAAAACATCGGAAAACTCGAGGAACACCTGGCAGAAATAACTGTGAAAGTCTTAAGGTCGACATATAATGGTGTATCACTTCTGGTGAACCGTCCAGTGAAAGCTTGAAGACGTGACTGTGATAAACCACAGAGCAACTGGCAGGAGTAACTATGACACACTTACTGTAGCCAAATGTTCATCACCAGGCGAAATACATCGGCAAACTCTAGGAGCACCTGGCAGAAAAAACTGTGAAAGTCTTAAGTTCGACAAATAATGGCGTATCACTTCTGGTGAACTGGCCAGATAAAGATTGAAGATGCGACTATGGTAAAACGGGGAGCAATTGGTAGGAGTAACTATGACTCTCTTAAGGTAGCCAAATGCCTCGTCACCAGGCGGAATAAATCGGCAAACTCGAGGAGCAAATAGCAGATATTACTGTGATAGTCTTAAGGTCTACAAATATACTCGTATCGCTTGTGGTGAACTGGCCCGAGAAAGCTTGAAGAATTGACTGTGTTAAAATGGGGAGCAACTTGCAGTAGTAACTATGACTCTCTTAAGGTTGCCAATGTTCGTCGCCCGGCAAAAAACATCGGAAAAGTCGAGGAGCACCTGGCAGAAATAACTGTGAAAGTCTTAAGATCGACAAATAATGGCGTATCGCTTCTGATGCCAGAGAAAGCTTGAATATGAGACTATGGCAAAAAGGGGTGCAACTGGTATGAGTAACTATGACTCTGTTAAGGTAGCCAAATGCCTCGTCACCAACAAAATAAATCGGCAAATTCGAGGAGCACCTGGCAGGAGTAACTGTGAAAATCTTAAGGCCGACAAATAATGGTGTATCACTTCTGGTGAACCGGCCAGAGAAAACTTCAAGACGTGACTGTGATAAAACACGCAGAAACTGGCAGGTGTAAGTATGACACTCTTAATGTACCCAAATGCTCGTCACCAGGCGAATTACATCGGCAAACTCGAGGAGCACCTGGCAGAAATAACTGTGAAAATCTTATGTTCC
The DNA here is from genome assembly GCF_023864275.1 of Schistocerca cancellata. Classification (NCBI taxonomy): domain Eukaryota; kingdom Metazoa; phylum Arthropoda; class Insecta; order Orthoptera; family Acrididae; genus Schistocerca; species Schistocerca cancellata. Next base: position 1,595,705 of record NW_026046810.1, on the reverse strand, counting down.
ACAAATAATGGCGTATCACTTCTGGTGAACTGACCAGATAAAGTTTGAAGATGCGACTATGGTAAAACGGAGAGCAATTGGTAGGAGTATCTATGACTCTCTTAAGGTAGCCGAATGCCTCGTCACCAAGCGGAATAAATCGGCAAACTCGAGGAGCACCTAGGAGAAATAACTGTGAAAGTCTTAAGGTCGACAAATAAAAGCGTATCGGTTGTGGTGAACTTGCCCGAGATGCACTTGGCAGAAGTGACTGTGTTAAAACGGGGAGCAACCTGCAGGAGTAACTATGCCCTGAGGGCACATGGTCTGCTTGACGGGTTCATTGGATACGTCCTGGGATGCTATGAGGATGGGATGACGATGATCTCTGGTCCTGGGATGTCGCTGGTTCCAGTGCGGCCTTCAAGGGGTGTTAGGCAGGGTGATCCACTCTCTCCTATCCTTTTCAACCTTTCCTTAGACCTCATGCTCGCTCGCCTCCCAGATTACATTGGTGCCAATGTGATGGGACGACGTCTCAACGCTGCTGCCTTCGCTGACGACCTCCTGCTGTTCGCCGAGGCTTCAGGAGGGCTCCAGGACCTTATTGATGCAGCAACATCTGCCCTTGGGGACCTTGGTCTCCAAGTCAATCCCGGTAAGTGCTTCACTCTCGCCCTGGCGGCTTCTGGCCATGAGAAGAAGATTAAGGTCGACGACACCGCGACTTTCAGGGCTGGGTATACCATCCTCCCAGCCCTGGGGATCGAGAGCACTTTCCGGTATCTTGGCCTGGAGTTCTCCACGAGCGGACGCAGCCTCTTTCATCCGAGGCGGGAGGTCGAGCGACAGCTGACCGTCCTGTCCAAGGCACCACTAAAGCCACAACAGCGTTGGCACGCCCTCAGAACCGTCGTCTTGCCAGGGATACACATGGCTTGGCCCTTTCGAGGACCCGCCTAGGAGCCCTGTCAGCAATGGACACCACCATCCGCGCCGCAATTAGATCATGGTTGTGCCTGCCAGCGGACGGCCCTGTTGGTTACTTCCATGCCCCTGTGTCATCTGGGGGCCTGGGAGTACCATCAGCGCGCTGGCTAGGGCCCCTTCTGCGGCGGAACCGGCTCGCAAAGATGCGGGCATTGTGTGTCCTATCTGACAGGACAGCAGACGACGTTCTGGGGCGTGAGATTGGGAGGCTTGAGCAGCAACTACGGGGTCATAATACGGTTATAAGAACTTCCAACTAAATGGGCCGGCTGTGGGCTGAACGGTTGCATCTGTCGGTGGACGGCGCTGCCCTCAAAAAGTCTGCCCGAACACCAGGGCAGCATCGCTGGGTCGACGATCCTCGACTAGCGATCACAGGCCGCGACTTTATCTCCTGCATCCGCACGAGGATCAATGCCCTTCCAACCCGGGCACGGTTGCAGCGAGGTCGTGCTGGTGATACTAACTGCCGGGCTGGCTGCATCGCTAAGGAAACTGAAAATCACGTTGTCCAGCACTGCTTCCGAAGTCACAACGCACGAGTGAAGCGACACAACGCCCTAGCGTCTTACGTCGCGCAGGGACTTCGTCGCAGGGGCTTCGATGTCCACCTGGAGCCCCACCTCAGGACATCCGAGGGACTGAGGAAGCCGGACATCGTGGCAGTTCGTGGCGATGCAGCCTATATCATCGATGCCCAGGTAGTTGGTGTCAATCTTGACATCGACGAGTGTCACCAGCAGAAAGTCGCGGTTTACAATAGGGAAGCCGTCCACCAGGCGATTAGGAGTCAGACCCCAGCAGCCAAGACCATCACCACCTCTTCAGCTACCATCTCATGGAGGGGGGTGTGGTCACCCACATCTGCACAGGATCTGCGGCAGCTTGGATTCAAGGACCACCATTTCGCGGCGATGTCAACAAGGGTACTCATCGGGACTGTGATACGGCACGGCGGTTCGACACTATGACTGCCATTAGGCGCACGATGCCCCGGACTGGTGTTGGGTGATGGCCCAATTATATGTTCGTCTACGCTGCTGCCTGGCGTCTATCCACAGGCACAACACCATCTGTATTCACGTCTCTTCCTGTTTGTCTAATGTTTGTTTTTGTATATGTCATTTGTAAACCCACTTTGTGGGTATCTTTTCTTTATGTATGTTCACGAAGACGTGAATAAAAACGGCTTAAATAGCCCAATGCCTCGTCACCAACGGTATAAATCTGGAAACTCGAGGAGCACCTGGCAGAAATAACTGTGAAGGTCTTAAGGTCGAGAAATAATGGTGTAACACTTCTGGTGAAATGGAAAGATATAGCTTGAAGACGTAACTGTGATAAAACAGGGTGCAACTTGCAGGAGTAACTATGACTCTCTTAAGGTAGCCAAATGCTCGTCACCAGGCGAAATACATCGGCAAACTCGAGGACCACCTGGCAGAAATAACTGTGAAAGTCTTATGTTCCACAAATAATGGAGTATCACTTCTGGTGAACTGACCAGATAAAGTTTGAAGATGCGACTATGGTAAAACGGAGAGCAATTGGTAAGAGTATCTATGACTCTCTTTAGGTAGCCAAATGCCTCGTCACCAAGCTGAATAAATCGGCAAAGTCGGAGAGCACCTAGGAGAAATAACTGTGAAAGTCTTAAGGTCGACAAATAAAGGCGTATCGCTTGTGGTGAACTTGCCAGAGAAAGCTTGAAGATTTGACTGCGTTAAAACGGGGAGCAATTAGCAGGAGTAACTATGACTCTCTTAAGGTAGCCAAATGCCTCGTCACCAGGCGGAATACATCGGAAAACTCGAGCAGCAAATAGCAGAAATAACTGTGAAAGTCTTAAGTTCGACAAATAATGGCATATCGCTTCTGATGAACTGACCAGAGATAGCTTGAATATGTGACTTTGTTGAAACGGGGAGCAACTGGTAAGAGTAACTATGACTCTCTTAAGGTAGCCAAATGCCTCGTCACCAACGGAAATAATCGGCAACCTCGAGGAGCACTTGGCAGAAGTAACTGTGAAAATCTTAAGGTCGACAATTAATGGTGTATCACATCTGGTGAACCGGCCAGAGAAAGCTTGAAGACGTGACTGTGATAAAACACGGAGCAACTGCCAGGAGTAACAATGACACACTTAATGTAGCCCAATGTTCGTCACCAGGTGAAATACAACGGCAAACTCTAGGAGCAGCTGGCAGAAATAACTGTGAAAGTCTTAAGTTCGACAAGTAATGGCGTATCACTTCTGGTGAAATGGCCTGATAAAGTTTGAAGATGCGACTATGATAAAACGGGGAGCAATTGGTAGGAGTAACTATGACTCTCTTAAGGTAGCCTAATGTCTCGTCACCAGGCGGAATAAATCGGCAAAACTCGAGGAGCAAATAGCAGAAATAACTGCGAAAGTCTTAAATCGACAAATTAATGCGTATCGCTTGTGGTGAACTGGCCCAAGAGAGCTTGAACATTTGACTGTTTTAAAACGTGGGGCAACTATGACTCTCTTAAGATTGCCAATGCTCGTCGCCCGGTAAAAAACAACGGAAAACTCGAGGAGCACCTGGCAGAAATAACTGTAAAAGTCTTAAGGTCAACAAATAATGGCGTATCGCTTCTGATGAACAGGCCAAAGAAAGCTTGAATATGTGACTATGGTAAAACGGGGAGCAACTGGTAAGAGTAACTATGACTCCCTTAAGGTAGCAAAATGCCTCGTCACCAACGGAAATAATCGGCAAACTCGAGGAGCACTTGGCAGGAGTAACTGTGAAAATCTTAAGGTCGACAAATAATGGTGTATCACTTCTGGTGAACCGGCCAGAGAAAGCTTGAAGTCGTGACTGTGATAAAACACAGAGCAACTGGCAGGAGTAACGATGACACACTTAATGTATACAAATGTTCGTCACCAGGCGAAATACAACGGCAAACTCTAGGAGCACCTGGCAGAAATAACTGTGAAAGGCTTAAGTTCGACAAATAATGGCGTATCACTTCTGGTGAACTGGCCAGATAAAGATTGAAGATGCGACTATGGTAAAACGGGGAGCAATTGATAGAAGTAACTATGACTCTCTTACGGTAGCCAAATGCATCGTCACCAGGCGGAATAAATCGGCAAACTCGAGGAGCAAATAGCAGATATTACTGTGATAGTCTTAAGGTCTACAAATATACTCGTATCGCTTGTGGTGAACTGGCCTGAGAAAGCTTGAAGAATTGACTGTGTTAAAATGGGGAGCAACTTGCAGGAGTAGCTATGACTCTCTTAAGGTTGCCAATGTTCTTCGCCTGGCAAAAAACATCGGAAAAGTCGAGGAGCACCTGGCAGAAATAACTGTGAAAGTCTTAAGGTCGACAAATAATGGCGTATCGCTTCTGATGCCAGAGAAAGCTTCAATATGAGACTATGGCAAAAAGGGGAGCAACTGGTATGAGTAACTATGACTCTGTTAAGGTAGCCAAATGCCTCGTCACCAACAAAATAAATCGGCAAAGTCGAGGAGCACCTGGCAGGAGTAACTGTGAAAATCTTAAGGTCGACAAATAATGGTGTATCACTTCTGGTGAACCGGCCAGAGAAAGCTTCAAGACGTCACTGTGATAAAACACGCAGAAACTGGCAGGTGTAAGTATGACACTCTTAATGGACCCAAATGCTCGTCATCAGGCGAATTACATCGGCAAACTCGAGGAGCACTTGGCAGAAATAACTGTGAAAGTCTTATGTTCCACAAATAATGGCGTATACATCTGGTGAACTGACCAGATAAAGTTTGAAGATGCGACTATGGTAAAACGGAGAGCAATTGGTAGGAGTATCTATGACTCTCTTAAGGTAGCCGAATGCCTCGTCACCAAGCGGAATAAATCGGCAAACTCGAGGAGCACCTAGGAGAAATAACTGTGAAAGTCTTAAGGTCGACAAATAAAAGCGTATCGCTTGTGGTGAACTTGCCCGAGAAAGCTAAAAATTTGACTGTGTAAAAACGGGGAGCAACTTGCAGGAGTAACTATGCCCTGAGGGCACATGGTCTGCTTGACGAGTTCATTGGATACGTCCTGGGATGCTATGAGGATGGGGTGACGATGATCTCTGGTCCTGGGATGTCGCTGGTTCCAGTGCGGCCTTCAAGGGGTGTTAGGCAGGGTGATCCACTCTCTCCTATCCTTTTCAACCTTTCCTTATACCTCATGCTCGCTCGCCTCCCAGATTACATTGGTGCCAATGTGATGGGACGACGTCTCAACGCTGCTGCCTTCGCTGACGACCTCCTGCTGTTCGCCGAGGCTCCAGGAGGGCTCCAGGACCTTATTGATGCAGCAACATCTGCCCTTGGGGACCTTGGTCTCCAAGTCAATCCCGGAAAGTGCTTCACTCTCGCCCTGGCGGCTTCTGGCCATGAGAAGAAGATGAAGGTCGACGACACCGCGACCTTCAGGGCTGGGTATACCATCCTCCCAGCCCTGGGGATCGAGAGCACTTTCCGGTATCTTGGCCTGGAGTTCTCCACGAGCGGACGCAGCCTCTTTCATCCGAGGCGGGAGGTCGAGCGACAGCTGACCGTCCTGTCCAAGGCACCACTAAAGCCACAACAGCGTTGGCACGCCCTCAGAACCGTCGTCTTGCCAGGGATACACATGGCTTGGCCCTTTCGAGGACCCGCCTAGGAGCCCTGTCAGCAATGGACACCACCATCCGCGCCGCAATTAGATCATGGTTGTGCCTGCCAGCGGACGGCCCTGTTGGTTACTTCCATGCCCCTGTGTCATCTGGGGGGCTGGGAGTACCATCAGCGCGCTGGCTAGGGCCTCTTCTGCGGCGGAACTGGCTCGCAAAGATGCGGGCATTGTGTGTCCTATCTGACAGGACAGCAGACGACGTTCTGGGGCGTGAGATTGGGAGGCTTGAGCAGCAACTACGGGGTAATAATACGGTTATAAGAACTTCCAACCAAATGGGCCGGATGTGGGCTGAACGGTTGCATCTGTCGGTGGACGGCGCTGCCCTCAAAAAGTCTGCCCGAACACCAGGGCAGCATCGCTGGGTCGACGATCCTCGACTAGCGATCACAGGCCGCGACTTTATCTCCTGCATCCGCACGAGGATCAATGCCCTTCCAACCCGGGCACGGTTGCAGCGAGGTCGTGCTGGTGATACTAACTGCCGGGCTGGCTGCATCGCTAAGGAAACTGCAAATCACGTTGTCCAGCACTGCTTCCGAAGTCACAACGCACGAGTGAAGCGACACAACGCCCTAGCGTCTTACGTCGCGCAGGGACTTCGTCGCAGGGGCTTCGATGTCCACCTGGAGCCCCACCTCAGGACATCCGAGGGACTGAGGAAGCCGGACATCGTGGCAGTTCGTGGCGATGCAGCCTATATCATCGATGCCCAGGTAGTTGGTGCCAATCTTGACATCGACGAGTGTCACCAGCAGAAAGTCGCGGTTTACAATAGGGAAGCCGTCCACCAGGCGATTAGGAGTCAGACCCCAGCAGCCAAGACCATCACCACCTCTTCAGCTACCATCTCATGGAGGGGGGTGTCGTCACCCACATCTGCACAGGATCAGCGGCAGCTTGGATTCAAGGACCACCATTTCGCGGCGATGTCAACAAAGGTACTCATCGGGACTGTGATGGCGGCACGGCGGTTCGACACTATGACTGCCATTAGGCGCACGATGCCCCGGACTGGTGTTGGGTGATGGCCCAATTATATGTTCGTCTACGCTGCTGCCTGGCGTCTATCCACAGGCACAACACCATCTGTATTCACGTCTCTTCCTGTCTGTCTAATGTTTGTTTTTGTATATGTCATTCGTAAACCCACTTTGTGGGTATCTTTTCTTTATGTATGTTCACGAAGACGTGAATAAAAACGGCTTAAATAGCCCAATGCCTCGTCACCAACGGTATAAATCTGGAAACTCGAGGAGCACCTGGCAGAAATAACTGTGAAGGTCTTAAGGTCGAGAAATAATGGTGTATCACTTCTGGTGAAATGGAAAGAGATAGCTTGAAGACGTAACTGTGATAAAACAGGGTGCAACTTGCAGGAGTAACTATGACTCTCTTAAGGTAGCCAAATGCTCGTCATCAGGCGAAATACATCGGCAAACTCGAGGAGCACCTGGCAGAAATAACTGTGAAAGTCTTATGTTCCACAAATAATGGCGTATCACTTCTGGTGAACTGACCAGATAAAGTTTGAAGATGCGACTATGGTAAAACGGAGAGCAATTGGTAGGAGTATCTATGACTCTCTTAAGGTAGCCGAATGCCTCGTCACCAAGCGGAATAAATCGGCAAACTCGAGGAGCACCTAGGAGAAATAACTGTGAAAGTCTTAAGGTCGACAAATAAAAGCGTATCGCTTGTGGTGAACTTGCCCGAGAAAGCTAAAAATTTGACTGTGTAAAAACGGGGAGCAACTTGCAGGAGTAACTATGCCCTGAGGGCACATGGTCTGCTTGACGAGTTCATTGGATACGTCCTGGGATGCTATGAGGATGGGGTGACGATGATCTCTGGTCCTGGGATGTCGCTGGTTCCAGTGCGGCCTTCAAGGGGTGTTAGGCAGGGTGATCCACTCTCTCCTATCCTTTTCAACCTTTCCTTATACCTCATGCTCGCTCGCCTCCCAGATTACATTGGTGCCAATGTGATGGGACGACGTCTCAACGCTGCTGCCTTCGCTGACGACCTCCTGCTGTTCGCCGAGGCTCCAGGAGGGCTCCAGGACCTTATTGATGCAGCAACATCTGCCCTTGGGGACCTTGGTCTCCAAGTCAATCCCGGAAAGTGCTTCACTCTCGCCCTGGCGGCTTCTGGCCATGAGAAGAAGATGAAGGTCGACGACACCGCGACCTTCAGGGCTGGGTATACCATCCTCCCAGCCCTGGGGATCGAGAGCACTTTCCGGTATCTTGGCCTGGAGTTCTCCACGAGCGGACGCAGCCTCTTTCATCCGAGGCGGGAGGTCGAGCGACAGCTGACCGTCCTGTCCAAGGCACCACTAAAGCCACAACAGCGTTGGCACGCCCTCAGAACCGTCGTCTTGCCAGGGATACACATGGCTTGGCCCTTTCGAGGACCCGCCTAGGAGCCCTGTCAGCAATGGACACCACCATCCGCGCCGCAATTAGATCATGGTTGTGCCTGCCAGCGGACGGCCCTGTTGGTTACTTCCATGCCCCTGTGTCATCTGGGGGGCTGGGAGTACCATCAGCGCGCTGGCTAGGGCCTCTTCTGCGGCGGAACTGGCTCGCAAAGATGCGGGCATTGTGTGTCCTATCTGACAGGACAGCAGACGACGTTCTGGGGCGTGAGATTGGGAGGCTTGAGCAGCAACTACGGGGTAATAATACGGTTATAAGAACTTCCAACCAAATGGGCCGGATGTGGGCTGAACGGTTGCATCTGTCGGTGGACGGCGCTGCCCTCAAAAAGTCTGCCCGAACACCAGGGCAGCATCGCTGGGTCGACGATCCTCGACTAGCGATCACAGGCCGCGACTTTATCTCCTGCATCCGCACGAGGATCAATGCCCTTCCAACCCGGGCACGGTTGCAGCGAGGTCGTGCTGGTGATACTAACTGCCGGGCTGGCTGCATCGCTAAGGAAACTGCAAATCACGTTGTCCAGCACTGCTTCCGAAGTCACAACGCACGAGTGAAGCGACACAACGCCCTAGCGTCTTACGTCGCGCAGGGACTTCGTCGCAGGGGCTTCGATGTCCACCTGGAGCCCCACCTCAGGACATCCGAGGGACTGAGGAAGCCGGACATCGTGGCAGTTCGTGGCGATGCAGCCTATATCATCGATGCCCAGGTAGTTGGTGCCAATCTTGACATCGACGAGTGTCACCAGCAGAAAGTCGCGGTTTACAATAGGGAAGCCGTCCACCAGGCGATTAGGAGTCAGACCCCAGCAGCCAAGACCATCACCACCTCTTCAGCTACCATCTCATGGAGGGGGGTGTCGTCACCCACATCTGCACAGGATCAGCGGCAGCTTGGATTCAAGGACCACCATTTCGCGGCGATGTCAACAAAGGTACTCATCGGGACTGTGATGGCGGCACGGCGGTTCGACACTATGACTGCCATTAGGCGCACGATGCCCCGGACTGGTGTTGGGTGATGGCCCAATTATATGTTCGTCTACGCTGCTGCCTGGCGTCTATCCACAGGCACAACACCATCTGTATTCACGTCTCTTCCTGTCTGTCTAATGTTTGTTTTTGTATATGTCATTCGTAAACCCACTTTGTGGGTATCTTTTCTTTATGTATGTTCACGAAGACGTGAATAAAAACGGCTTAAATAGCCCAATGCCTCGTCACCAACGGTATAAATCTGGAAACTCGAGGAGCACCTGGCAGAAATAACTGTGAAGGTCTTAAGGTCGAGAAATAATGGTGTATCACTTCTGGTGAAATGGAAAGAGATAGCTTGAAGACGTAACTGTGATAAAACAGGGTGCAACTTGCAGGAGTAACTATGACTCTCTTAAGGTAGCCAAATGCTCGTCATCAGGCGAAATACATCGGCAAACTCGAGGAGCACCTGGCAGAAATAACTGTGAAAGTCTTATGTTCCACAAATAATGGCGTATCACTTCTGGTGAACTGACCAGATAAAGTTTGAAGATGCGACTATGGTAAAACGGAGAGCAATTGGTAGAAGTATCTATGACTCTCTTAAGGTAGCCAAATTCCTCGTCACCAAGCTGAATAAATCGGCAAAGTCGGAGAGCACCTAGGAGAAATAACTGTGAAAGTCTTAAGGTCGACAAATAAAGGCGTATCGCTTGTGGTGAACTTGCCTGAGAAAGCTTGAAGATTTGAATGCGTTAAAACGGGGAGCAATTTGCAGGAGTAACTATGACTCTCTTAAGGTAGGCCAATGAATCGTCACCAACGGTATAAATCTGCAAACTCGAGGAGCACCTGGCAGGAGTAACTGTGAAAGTCTTAAGATCGACAAATAATGGTGTATCACCTCTGGTGAACTGGCCAGAGAAAGCTTGAAGACGTGACTGTGATAAAACAGGGAGCAACTGGCAGGAGTAACTATGACACCCCTAAGGTAGCCATATTCTCGTCTTCAGGCGAAATACATCGACAAACACGAGTAGCACCTGGCAGAAATCACTGTGAAAGTCTGAAGTTCGACAAGTAATGGCGTATCACTTCTGGTGAAATGGCCTGATAAACTTTGAAGATGCGACTATGGTAAAACGGGGAGCAATTGGTAGGAGTAACTATGACTCTCTTAAGGTAGCCAAATGTCTCGTCACCAGGCGGAATAAATCGGCAAAACTCGAGGAGCAAATAGCAGAAATAACTGCGAAAGTCTTAAATCGACAAATTAATGCGTATCGCTTGTGGTGAACTGGCCCAAGAAAGCTTGAACATTTGACTTTTTTAAAACGTGGGGCAACTATGACTCTCTTAAGATTGCCAATGCTCGTCGCCCGGTAAAAAACAACGGAAAACTCGAGGAGCACCTGGCAGATATAACTGTAAAAGTCTTAAGGTCAACAAATAATGGCGTATCGCTTCTGATGAACAGACCAAAGAAAGCTTGAATATGTGACTGTGGTAAAACGGGGAGCAACTGGTAAGAGTAACTATGACTCCCTTAAAGTAGCCAAATGCCTCGTCACCAACGGAAATAATCGGCAAACTCGAGGAGCACTTGGCAGGAGTAACTGTGAAAATCTTAAGGTCGACAAATAATGGTGTATCACTTCTGGTGAACCGGCCAGAGAAAGCTTGAAGACGTGACTGTGATAAAACACAGAGCAACTGGCAGGAGTAACGATGACACACTTAATGTAGCCAAATGTTCGTCACCAGGCGAAATACAACGGCAAACTCTAGGAGCACCTGGCAGAAATAACTGTGAAAGGCTTAAGTTCGACAAATAATGGCGTATCACTTCTGGTGAACTGGCCAGATAAAGATTGAACATTCGACTACGGTAAAACGGGGAGCAATTGGTAGGAGTATCTATGACTTTCTTAAGGTAGCCAAATGCTTCGTCACCAAGCGGAATAAATCGGCAAACTCGAGGAGCACCTGGCAGAAATAACTGTGAAAGTCTTATGTTCCACAAATAATGGCGTATCACTTCTGGTGAACTGACCAGATAAAGTTTGAAGATGCGACTATGGTAAAACGGAGAGCAATTGGTAGGAGTATCTATGACTCTCTTAAGGTAGCCGAATGCCTCGTCACCAAGCGGAATAAATCGGCAAACTCGAGGAGCACCTAGGAGAAATAACTGTGAAAGTCTTAAGGTCGTCAAATAAAAGCGTATCGCTTATGGTGAACTTGCCCGAGAAAGCTTGAAAATTTGACTGTGTTAAAACGGGGAGCAACTTGCAGGAGTAACTATGCCCTGAGGGCACATGGTCTGCTTGACGAGTTCATTGGATACGTCCTGGGATGCTATGAGGATGGGGTGACGATGATCTCTGGTCCTGGGATGTCGCTGGTTCCAGTGCGGCCTTCAAGGGGTGTTAGGCAGGGTGATCCACTCTCTCCTATCCTTTTCAACCTTTCCTTATACCTCATGCTTTCTCGCCTCCCAGATTACATTGGTGCCAATGTGATGGGACGACGTCTCAACGCTGCTGCCTTCGCTGACGACCTCCTGCTGTTCGCCGAGGCTCCAGGAGGGCTCCAGGACCTTATTGATGCAGCAACATCTGCCCTTGGGGACCTTGGTCTCCAAGTCAATCCCGGAAAGTGCTTCACTCTCGCCCTGGCGGCTTCTGGCCATGAGAAGAAGATTAAGGTCGACGACACCGCGACCTTCAGGGCTGGGTATACCATCCTCCCAGCCCTGGGGATCGAGAGCACTTTCCGGTATCTTGGCCTGGAGTTCTCCACGACCGGGCGCAGCCTCTTTCATCCGAGGCGGGAGGTCGAGCGACAGCTGACCGTCCTGTCCAAGGCACCACTAAAGCCACAACAGCGTTGGCACGCCCTCAGAACCGTCGTCTTGCCAGGGATACACATGGCTTGGCCCTTTCGAGGACCCGCCTAGGAGCCCTGTCAGCAATGGACACCACCATCCGCGCCGCAATTAGATCATGGTTGTGCCTGCCAGCGGACGGCCCTGTTGGTTACTTCCATGCCCCTGTGTCATCTGGGGGGCTGGGAGTACCATCAGCACGCTGGCTAGGGCCTCTTCTGCGGCGGAACCGGCTCGCAAAGATGCGGGCATTGGGTGTCCTATCTGACAGGACAGCAGACGACGTTCTGGGGCGTGAGATTGGGAGGCTTGAGCAGCAACTACGGGGTAATAATACGGTTATAAGAACTTCCAACCAAATGGGCCGGATGTGGGCTGAACGGTTGCATCTGTCGGTGGACGGCGCTGCCCTCAAAAAGTCTGCCCGAACACCAGGGCAGCATCGCTGGGTCGACGATCCTCGACTAGCGATCACAGGCCGCGACTTTATCTCCTGCATCCGCACGAGGATCAATGCCCTTCCAACCCGGGCACGGTTGCAGCGAGGTCGTGCTGGTGATACTAACTGCCGGGCTGGCTGCATCGCTAAGGAAACTGCAAATCACGTTGTCCAGCACTGCTTCCGAAGTCACAACGCACGAGTGAAGCGACACAACGCCCTAGCGTCTTACGTCGCGCAGGGACTTCGTCGCAGGGGCTTCGATGTCCACCTGGAGCCCCACCTCAGGACATCCGAGGGACTGAGGAAGCCGGACATCGTGGCAGTTCGTGGCGATGCAGCCTATATCATCGATGCCCAGGTAGTTGGTGTCAATCTTGACATCGACGAGTGTCACCAGCAGAAAGTCGCGGTTTACAATAGGGAAGCCGTCCACCAGGCGATTAGGAGTCAGACCCCAGCAGCCAAGACCATCACCACCTCATCAGCTACCATCTCATGGAGGGGGGTGTCGTCACCCACATCTGCACAGGATCTGCGGCAGCTTGGATTCAAGGACCACCATTTCGCGGCGATGTCAACAAGGGTACTCATCGGGACTGTGATGGCGGCACGGCGGTTCGACACTATGACTGCCATTAGGCGCACGATGCCCCGGACTGGTGTTGGGTGATGGCCCAATTATATGTTCGTCTACGCTGCTGCCTGGCGTCTATCCACAGGCACAACACCATCTGTATTCACGTCTCTTCCTGTCTGTCTAATGTTTGTTTTTGTATATGTCATTTGTAAACCCACTTTGTGGGTATCTTTTCTTTATGTATGTTCACGAAGACGTGAATAAAAACGGCTTAAATAGCCCAATGCCTCGTCACCAACGGTATAAATCTGGAAACTCGAGGAGCACCTGGCAGAAATAACTGTGAAGGTCTTAAGGTAGAGAAATAATGGTGTAACACTTCTGGTGAAATGGAAAGAGATAGCTTGAAGACGTAACTGTGATAAAACAGGGTGCAACCTGCAGGAGTAACTATGACTCTCTTAAGGTAGCCAAATGAACGTCATCAGGCGAAATACATCGGCAAACTCGAGGAGCACCTGGCAGAAATAACTGTGAAAGTCTTATGTTCCACAAATAATGGCGTATCACTTCTGGTGAACTGACCAGATAAAGTTTGAAGATGCGACTATGGTAAAACGGAGAGCAATTGGTAGAAGTATCATTGACTCTCTTAAGATAGCCAAATGCCTCGTCACCAAGCTGAATAAATCGGCAAAGTCGGAGAGCACCTAGGAGAAATAACTGTGAAAGTCTTAAGGTCGACAAATAAAGGCGTATCGCTTGTGGTGAACTTGCCTGAGAAAGCTTGAAGATTTGACTGCGTTAAAACGGGGAGCAATTAGCAGGAGTAACTATGACTCTCTTAAGGTAGCCCAATACCTCGTCACCAACGGTATAAATCTGCAAACTCGAGGAGCACCTGGCAGGAGCAACTGTGAAAGTCTTAAGATCGACAAATAATGGTGTATCACCTCTGGTGAACTGGCCAGAGAAAGCTTGAAGACGTGACTGTGATAAAACAGGGAGCAACTGGCAGGAGTAACTATGACACCCCTAAGGTAGCCATATTCTCGTCTTCAGGCGAAATACATCGACAAACACGAGTAGCACCTGGCAGAAATCACTGTGAAAGTCTGAAGTTCGACAAGTAATGGCGTATCACTTCTGGTGAAATGGCCTGATAAACTTTGAAGATGCGACTATAGTAAAACGGGGAGCAATTGGTAGGAGTAACTATGACTCTCTTAAGGTAGCCAAATGCCTCGTCACCAACGGAAATAATCACAAACTCGATGAGCACTTGGCAGGAGTAACTGTGAAAATCTTAAGGTCGACAAATAATGGTGTATCACTTCTGGTGAACCGGCCAGAGAAAGCTTGAAGACGTGACTGTGATAAAACACAGAGCAACTGGCAGGAGTAACGATGACACACTTAATGTAGCCAAATGTTCGTCACCAGGCGAAATACAACGGCAAACTCTAGGAGAACCTGGCAGAAATATTTGTGAAAGGCTTAAGTTCGACAAATAATGGCGTATCACTTCTGGTGAACTGGCCAGAGAAAGCATGAATATGTGACTTTGTTAAAACGGGGAGCAACTGGTAAGAGTAACTATGACTCTCTTAAGGTAGCCAAATGCCTCGTCAGCAACGGTATAAATCGGCAAACCCGAGGAGCACCTGGCAGAAATAACTGTGAAAGTCTTAAGTTCGACAAATAATGGTGTAACACTTCTGGTGAAATGGCCAGAGAAAGCTTGAAGACGTAACTGTGATAAAACAGGGTGCAACTTGCAGGAGTTACTATGACACTCTTAAGGTAGCCAGATGCTCGTCACCAGGCGAAATACATCGGCAAACTCGAGTAGCACCTGACAGAAATAACTGTGAAAGTCTGAAGTTCGACAAACAATGGTGTATCACTTCTGCTGAACTGACCAGATAAAGTTTGAGGGTGCGACTATGATAAAAAGGGGAGCAATTGGTAGAAGCAACTATGACTCTCTTAATGTAGCCAAATGCCTCGTCACCAGGCGGAATACATCGGCAAACTCGAGCAGCAAATAGCAGAAATAACTGTGAAAGTCTTAAGTTCGACAAATAATGGCGTATCGCTTCTGATGAACTGACCAGAGAAAGCATGAATATGTGACTTTGTTAAAACGGGGAGCAACTGGTAAGAGTAACTATGACTCTCTTAAGGTAGCCAAATGCCTCGTCACCAACGGAAATAATCGGCAAACTCGAGGAGCACTTGGCAGGAGTAACTGTGAAAATCTTAAGGTCGACAATTAATGGTGTATCACTTGTGGTGAACCGTCCAGAGAAAGCTTGAAGACGTGACTGTGATAAAACACGGAGCAACTGCCAGGAGTAACAATGACACACTTAATGTAGCCCAATGTTCGTCACCAGGCGAAATACAACGGCAAACTCTAGGAGCAGCTGGCAAAAATAACTGTGAAAGTCTTAAGTTCGTCAAGTAATTGCGTATCACTTCTGGTGAAATGGCCTGAAAAAGTTTGAAGATGCGACTATGGTAAAACGGGGAGCAATTGGTAGGAGTAACTATGACTCTCTTAAGGTAGCCAAATGTGTCGTCACCAGGCGGAATAAATCGGCAAAACTCGAGGAGCAAATAGCAGAAATAACTGCGAAAGTCTTAAATCGACAAATTAATGCGTATCGCTTGTGGTGAACTGGCCCAAGAAAGCTTGATCATTTGACTGCTTTAAAACGTGGGGCAACTATGACTCTCTTAAGATTGCCAATGCTCGTCGCCCGGTAAAAAACAACGGAAAACTCGAGGAGCACCTGGCAGAAATAACCGTAAAAGTCTTAAGGACAACAAATAATGGCGTATCGCTTCTGATGAACAGACCAGAGAAAGCTTGAATATGTGACTATGGTAAAGCGTCGAGCAACTGGTATGAGTAACTATGACTCTCATAAGGTAGCCAAATGCCTCGTCACCAATGGAATAAATCGGCAAACACGAGGAGCACCTGGCAGAAATAATTGTGAAAGTCTTAAGGTCGACAAATAATGGCGTATCGCTTCTGATGAACTGACCAGAGAAAGCTTGAATTTGTGACTATGGTAAAGCGTCGAGCGACTGGATGAGTAAATATGACTCTCTTAAGGTAGCCAAATCCCACGTCACCAATGGAATAAATCGGCAAACCCGAGGAGCACCTGGCAGAAATAACTGTGAAAGTCTTAAGGTCGACAAATAATGGTGTCACACTTCTGGTGAAATGGCCAGAGAAAGCTTGAAGACGTAACTGTGATAAAACAGGGTGCAACTTGCAGGAGTAACTATGACTCTCTTAAGGTAGCCAAATGCTCGTCACCAGGCGAAATACATCGGCAATCTCGAGGAGCACCTGGCAGAAATAACTGTGAATGTCTTAAGTTCGATAAATAATGGCGTACCACTTCTGGTGAACTGGCCAGATAAAGATTGAAGATGTGACTATGGTAAAACGGGGAGCAATTGGTAGGAGTAACTATGACTCTCTTAAGGTAGCCAAATGCCTCGTCACCAGGGGGAATAAATCGGCAAGCTCGAGGAGCAAATAGGAGAAATAACTGTGAAAGTCTTAAGTTCGACAAATAATGGCGTATCACTTCTGGTGAACTGGCCAGATAAAGATTGAAGATGCGACTATGGCAAAATGGGGAGCAATTGGTAGGAGTATCTATGACTCTCTTAAGGTAGCCAAATGCTTCGTCACCAAGCGGAATAAATCGGCAAACTCGAGGAGCACCTGGGAGAAATAACTGTGAAAGTCTTAAGGTCGACGAATAAAGACGTATCGCTTGTGGTGAACTTGCATGAGAAAGCTTGAAGATTTGACTGTGTTAAAACGGGGAGCAACTTGCTGGAGCAACTATGACTCTCTTAAGGTAGCCCAATGCCTCGTCACCAACGGTATAAATCTGGAAACTCGAGGAGCACCTGGCAGAAATAACTGTGAAAGTCTTAAGTTCGACAAATAATGGCGTATCACTTCTGGTGAACTGGCCAGATAAAGATTGAAGATGCGACTATGGTAAAACGTGGAGCAATTGGTAGGAGTAACTATGACTCTCTTAAGGTAGCCAAATGCCTCGTCACCAGGCGGAATAAATCGGCAAACTCGAGGAGCAAATAGCAGATATTACTGTGATATTCTTAAGGTTTACAAATATACTCGTAACGCTTGCGGTGAACTGGCCCGAGAAAGCTTGAAGAATTGACTATGTTAAAATGGGGAGCAACTTGCAGGAGTAACTATGACTCTCTTAAGGTTGCCAATGTTCGTCGCCCGGCAAAAAACAACGGAAAACTCGAGGAGCACCTGGCAGAAATAGCTGTAAAAGTCTTAAGGTCAACAAATAATGGAGTATCGCTTCTGATGAACTGACCAGAGAAAGCTTGAATATGTGACTATGGTAAAACGGGGAGCAACTGGTAAGAGTAACTATGACTCTCTTAAGGTAGCAAAATGCCTCGTCTCCAACGGAAATAATCGGCTAACTCGAGGAGCACTTAGCAGGAGTAACTGTGAAAATCTTAAGGTCGACAAATAATGGTGTATCACTTCTGCTGAACCGGCCAGAGAAAGCTTGATGACGTGACTGTGATAAAACACGGAGCAACTGGCAGCAGTAACTATTACACACATAATGTAGCCAAATGTTCGTCACCAGGCGAAATACATCGGCAAACTCTAGGAGCACCTGGCAGAAATAACTGTGAAAGTCTAAAGTTCGACAAATAATGGCGTATCACTTCTGGTGAACTGGCCACATAAAGTTTGAAGATGCGACTATGGTAAAACGGGGAGCAATTGGTAGGAGTAACTATGCCTCCCTTAAGGTAGCCAAATGCCTCGTCACCAGGCGGAATAATTCGGCAAAACTCGAGGAGCAAATAGCAGAAATAACTGTGAAAGGCTTAAGGTCGACAAATAAAGGCGTATCGCTTGTGGTGAACTGGCCACGAAAGCTTGAACAATCGACTGTTTTAAAACGTGGAGCAACAATGACTCTCTTAAGGTTGCCAATGCTCGTCGCCCGACAAAAAACAACGGAAAACTCGAGGAGCACCTGACAGAAATAACTGTAAAAGTCTTAGGGTCAACAAATAATGGCGTATCGCTTCTGATGAACAGACCAGAGAAAGCTTGAATATGTGACTATGTAAAAGCGTCGAGCAACTGGTATGAGTAACTATGACTCTCTTAAGGTAGCCAAATGCCTAGTCACCAATGGAATAAATTGGCAAACCCGAGGAGCACCTGGCAGAAATAACTGTGAAAGTCTTAAGGTCGACAAATTATGGCGTATCGCTTCTGATGAACTGACCAGAGAAAGCTTGAATATGTGACTATGGTAAAGCGTCGAGCAACTGGATGAGTAACTATGACTCTCTTAAGGTAGCCAAATGCCTCGTCACGAATGGAATAAATCGGCAAACCCGAGGAGCACCTGGCAGAAATAACTGTGAAAGTCTTAAGGTCGACAAATAATGGTGTAACACTTCTGGTGAAATGGCCAGAGAAAGCTTGAAGACAAAACTGTGATAAAACAGGGTGCAACTTGCAGGAATATGACTCTCTTAAGGTAGCCAAATGCCTCGTCACCAGGGGGAATAAATCGGCAAGCTCGAGGAGCAAGTAGCAGAAATAACTGCGAAAGTCTTAAATCGACAAATTAATGCGTATCGCTTGTGGTGAACTGGCCCAAGATAGCTTCAACATTTGACTGTTTTAAAACGTGGGGCAACTATGACTCTCTTAAGATTGCCAATGCTCGTCGCCCATTAAAAAACAACGGAAAACTCGAGGAGCACCTGGCAGAAATAACTGTAAAAGTCTTAAGGTCAACAAATAATGGCGTATCGCTTCTGATGAAGAGACCAGAGAAAGCTTGAATATGTGACTATGGTAAAGCGTCGAGCAACTGGTATGAGTAACTATGACTCTCTTCAGGTAGCCAAATGCCTCGTCACGAATGGAATAAATCGGCAAACCCGAGGAGCACCTGGCAGAAATAACTGTGAAAGTCTTAAGGTCGACAAACAATGGTGTATCGCTTCTGATGAACTGACCAGAGAAAGCTTGAATATGTGACTATGCTAAACCGTCGAGCAACTAGTATGAGTAACTATGGCTATCATAAGGTAGCCAAATGCCTCGTCACCAATGGAATAAATCGGCAAACTCGAGGAGCACCTGGCAGGAGTAACTGTGAAAATCTTAAGGTCGACAAATAATGGTGTATCACTTCTGGTGAACCGGCCAGAGGAAGCTTCAAGACGTGACTGTGATAAAACACGCACAAACTGGCAGGAGTAAGTATGACACTCTTAACGTAGCCAAATGCTCGTCACCAGACGAATTACATCGGCAAACTCGAGGAGCACCTGGCAGAAATAACTGTGAAAATTCTTATGTTCCACAAATAATGGCGTATCACTTCTGGTGAACTGACCAGAGAAAGCTTGAATATGTGACTATGCTAATGCGTCGAGCAACTGGTATGAGTAACTATGACTCTCTTAAGGTAGCCAAATGCCTCGTCACCAATGGAATAAATCGGCAAACTCGAGGAGCACCTGGCAGGAGTAACTGTGAAAGACTTATGGTCGACAAATAATGGTGTAACACTTCTGGTGAAATGGCCAGAGAAAGCTTCAAGACGTAACTGTGATAAAACAGGGAGCAACTTGCAGGAGTAACTATGACTCTCTTAAGGTAGCCAAATGCTCGTCATGAGGCGAAGTACATCGGCAAACTCGTGGAGCACCCGGCAGAAATAACTGTGAAATTCTCAACTTCGACAAATAATTGCGTATCACTTCTGGTGAACTGGACAGATAAAGGTTGAAGATGCGACTATGGTAATATGGGGAGCAATTGGTAGGAGTATCTATGACTCTCTTAAGGTAGCCAAATGCCTCGTCACCATGCGGAATAAATCGGCAAACTCGAGGGGCACCTGGGAGAAATAACTGTGAAAGTCTTAAGGTCGACAAATAAAAGCGTATCGCTTGTGGTGAACCTGCATGAGAAAGCTTGAAGATTTGACTGTGTTAAAACGGGGAGCAACTTGCAGGAGTAACTATGACTCTATTATGGTAGCCAAATGCTCGTCATGAGGCGAAGTACATCGGCAAACTCGTGGAGCACCCGGCAGAAATAACTGTGAAAATCTCAACTTCTACAAATAATTGGGTATCACTTCTGGTGAACTGGTCAGATAAAGGTTGAAGATGCGACTATGGTAAAACGGGGAGCACTTGGTAGGAGTATCTATGACTCTCTTAAGGTAGCCCAATGCCTCGTAACCAACGGTATAAATCTGGAAACTCGAGGAGCACCTGGCAGAAATAACTGTGAAAGTCTTAAGTTCGACAAATAAGGGCGTATCACTTCTGGTGAACTGGCCAGATAAAGTTTGAAGATGCGACTACGGTAAAACGGGGAGCAATTGGTAGGAGTAACTATGACTCTCTTAAGGTAGCCAAATGCTTCGTCACCAGGCGGAATAAATCGGCAAACTCGAGGAGCAAATAGCAGAAATTACTGTGATAGTCTTAAGGTCTACAAATATACTCGTATCGCTTGTGGTGAACTGGCCCGAGAAAGCTTCAAGAATTGACTGTGTTAAAATGGGGAGCAACTTGCAGGAGTAACTATGAATCTCTTAAGATTGCCAATGCTCGTCGCCCGGCAAAAAACATCGGAAAAGTCGAGGAGCACCTGGCAGAAGAACTGTGAAAGTCTTAACGTCGACAAATAATGGCGTATCGCTTCTGATAAACTGACCAGAGAAAGCTTGAATATGAGACTATGGCAAAAAGGGGAGCAACTGGTATGAGTAACTACGACTCTCTTAAGGTAGACAAATAACTCGTCACCAACAAAATAAATCGGCCAAGTCGAGGAGCACCTGGCAGGAGTAACTGTGAAAATCTTAAGGTCGACAAATAATGGTGTATCACTTCTGGTGAACCGGCCAGAGAAAGCTTCAAGACGTGACTGTGATAAAACACGCAGAAACTGGCAGGAGTAAGTATGACACTCTTAATGTAGCCAAATGCTCGTCACCAGACGAATTACATCGGCAAACTCGAGGAGCACCTGGCAGAAATAACTGTGAAATTTCTTATGTTCCACAGATAATGGCGTATCACTTCTGGTGAACTGACCAGAGAAAGCTTGAATATGTGACTATGCTAAAGCGTCGAGCAACTGGTATGAGTAACTATGACTCTCTTAAGGTAGCCAAATGCCTCGTCACCAATGGAATAAATCGGCAAACTCGAGGAGCACCTGGCAGGAGTAACTGTGAAAGACTTAAGGTCGACAAATAATGGTGTAACACTTCTGGTGAAATGGCCAGAGAAAGCTTCAAGACGTAACTGTGATAAAACAGGGAGCAACTTGCAGGAGTAACTATGTCTCTCTTAAGGTAGCCAAATGCTCGTCATGAGGCGAAGTACATCGGCAAACTCGTGGAACACCTGGCAGAAATAACTGTGAAAATCTCAAGTTCGACAAATAATTGCGTATCACTTCTGGTGAACTGGTCAGATAAAGGTTGAAGATGCGACTATGGTAAAACGGGGAGCAATTGGTATGACTATCTATGACTCTCTTAAGGTAGCCAAATGGCTCGTCACCAAGCGGAATAAATCGGCAAACTCGAGGGGCACCTGGGAGAAATAACTGTGAAAGTCTTAAGATCGACAAATAAAAGCGTATCGCTTGTGGTGAACTTGCATGAGAAAGCTTGAAGATTTGACTGTGTTAAAAAGGGGAGCAACTTGCAGTAGTAACTATGACTCTCGTAAGGTAGCCCAATGCCTCGTCACCAACGGTATAAATCTGGAAACTCGAGGAGCACCTGGCAGAAATAACTGTGAAAGTCTTAAGTTCGACAAATAAGGGCGTATCACTTCTGGTGAACTGGCCAGATAAAGTTTGAAAATGCGACTATGGTAAAACGGGGAGCAATTGGTAGGAGTATCTAAAACTCTCTTAAGGGAGCCAAATGCCTCGTCACCAAGCGGAATAAATCGGCAAATTCGAGGGGCACCTGGGAGAAATAACTGTGAAAGTCTTAAAGTCGACAAATAAAAGCGTATCGCTTGTGGTGAACTTGCATGAGAAAGCTTGAAGATTTGACTGTGTTAAAACGGGGAGCAACTTGCAGGAGTAACTATGACTCTCTTAAGGTAGCCCAATGCCTCGTCACCAACGGTATAAATCTGGAAACTCGAGGAGCACCTGGCAGAAATAACTGTGAAAGTCTTAAGTTCGACAAATAAGGGCGTATCACTTCTGGTGAACTGGCCAGATAAAGTTTGAAGATGCGACTACGGTAAAACGGGGAGCAATTGGTAGGAGTAACTATGACTCTCTTAAGGTAGCCAAATGCTTCGTCACCAGGCGGAATAAATCGGCAAACTCGAGGAGCAAATAGCAGAAATTACTGTGATAGTCTTAAGGTCTACAAAAATACTCGTATCGCTTGTGGTGAACTGGCCCGAGGAAGATTCAAGAATTGACTGTGTTAAAATGGGGAGCAACTTGCAGGAGTAACTATGAATCTCTTAAGGTTGCCAATGCTCGTCGCCCGGCAAAAAACATCGGAAAAGTCGAGGAGCACCTGGCAGAAGAACTGTGAAAGTCTTAAGGTCGACAAATAATGGCGTATCGCTTCTGATGAACTGACCAGAGAAAGCTTGAATATGAGACTATGGCAAAAAGGGGAGCAACTGGTATGAGTAACTACGACTCTCTTAAGGTAGCCATATGTCTCGTCACCAACAAAATAAATCGGCCAAGTCGAGGAGCACCTGGCAGGAGTAACTGTGAAAATCTTAAGGTCGACAAATAATGGTGTATCACTTCTGGTGAACCTGCCAGAGAAAGCTTCAAGACGTGACTGTGATAAAACACGCAGAAACTGGCAGGAGTTAGTATGACACTCTTAATGTAGCCAAATGCTCGTCACCAGACGAATTACATCGGCAAACTCGAGGAGCACCTGGCAGAAATAACTGTGAAAATTCTTATGTTCCACAGATAATGGCGTATCACTTCTGGTGAACTGACCAGAGAAAGCTTGAATATGTGACTATGCTAAAGCGTCGAGCAACTGGTATGAGTAACTATGACTCTCTTAAGATAGCCAAATGCCTCGTCACCAATGTAATAAATCGGCAAACTCGAAGAGCACCTGGCAGGAGTAACTGTGAAAGACTTAAGTTCGACAAATAATGGTGTAAGACGTCTGGTGAAATGGCCAGAGAAAGCTTCAAGACGTAACTGTGATAAAACAGGGAGCAACTTGCAGGAGTAACTATGACTCTCTTAAGGTAGCCAAATGCTATCCATGAGGCGAAGTACATCGGCAAACTCGTGGAGCACCCGGCAGAAATAACTGTGAAAATCTCAACTTCGACAAATAATTGCGTATCACTTCTGGTGAACTGGTCAGATAAAGGTTGAAGATGCGACTATGGTAAAACGGGGAGCAATTGGTAGGAGTATCTATGACTCTCTTAAGGTAGCCAAATGCCTCGTCACCAAGCGGAATAAATCGGCAAACGCGAGGGGCACCTGGGAGAAATAACTGTGAAAGTCTTAAGGTCGACAAATAAAAGCGTATCGCTTGTGGTGAACTTGCATGAGAAAGCTTGAAGATTTGACTGTGTTAAAACGGGGAGCAACTTGCAGGAGTAACTATGACTCTCGTAAGGTAGCCCAATGCCTCGTCACCAACGGTATAAATCTGGAAACTCGAGGAGCACCTGGCAGAAATAACTGTGAAAGTCTTAAGTTCGACAAATAAGGGCGTATCACTTCTGGTGAACTGGCCAGATAAAGTTTGAAGATGCGACTATGGTAAAACGGGGAGCAATTGGTAGGAGTATCTATGACTCTCTTAAGGGAGCCAAATGCCTCGTCACCAAGCGGAATAAATCGGCAAATTCGAGGGGCACCTGGGAGAAATAACTGTGAAAGTCTTAAGGTCGACAAATAAAAGCGTATCGCTTGTGGTGAACTTGCATGAGAAAGCTTGAAGATTTGACTGTGTTAAAATGGGGAGCAACTTGCAGGAGTAACTATGACTCTCAAATGCCCACCTGATGCGTAATATATTGACCCTCTCGGTCCACCCCTGAGCATCCTTGTGATGTTGGGTGGATGATGGTTCAACTAGCCTCTCGGTGGGAAATCCTAGCTCTGGCCTTCAAGTGGCGGGGGTCGTGAGGGTTCTGAGAAAGGTTATGCGCAGGCGTAACACTTTATCCAGTATCCGACTGACAGAGCAGGGTGCTTTTCAGGGCTTGGGGGTTACCTCCCCCCCTGCCTTTGTTCCAGCTGGTGCAAGTAACAGAAGTGAACGTGGTACCAGGCCTCCCACTGGAGTGCCTGTGCCAGCTGATGAGGCATCCAACCCACCAACCGGTGCGGGTCGAGCGCCGCTCCCCGCTGTCTGCCCAGATTGTATGCGGTCATTTTCTACCAAGACCGGGCTCGGTGTCCATCGGCGTCGCGCCCATCCTACTGCAGCGAATGCCGAGATCAAGACCGAGAGGAAGAAGGCCAGGTGGTCCCAGGAAGAGCTGCTGCGTTTGGCCCATGCAGAAGCGACCCTCGCCATCCAGGGTTGTAGGTTCTTCAACCAGGAACTCGCCAAGGCCTTCCCCGACCGTACACTGGAATCGATTAAAGGTCAGCGTAGAGTGCAGTCGTACAAAGACATGGTAGCAGAGTTTGTCACCCAACTCTCTGGCATGGATCGTGGCCCTCGTGGTCCCGCCGGCGAGCCTGCCGAAAGTCAAATTTTGTCACAGTCTCCACTTCGGGAGGAAGATGTAGACCTAGCCATCTGGTCATTTGTGGCGGAACTCCCCTTATCAGACCGCCGATTCCGCTCGCTTGATGATCTCGTGGCTCTGGGTCCCACCACCAGCCGTAATACCATCCAGGCAATGCTGCTGTCAGCTCTTGAGGAAGTAGGCAGCAAGGAGCCAGCTGTCCACCAAGCTGAGAGGGTGCGGACCCAACAGCCCCCAGAGCGGAAGCGTGCACGCAGGAGATGGGAGTATGCAGTGGTTCAGCGTGCTTTTAAGAAGAACAGAGCACGCTGTATCAATGGTCTTCTTGATGGCACACTTTTGCATCAGCCACCATCCATCCCGGGGCTGATCGAGTTTTGGACAGACCTCTTCTCTCCACCTAGTGCCAGGTCTCGGCCTCCACGTGGTGAGGGTCTGTCCGAAGAGCTGTTGCCATTCTCGAAGAAGGTGCCCTTCCGTGACCTTTGGGCTCCCATTTCTGCAGATGAAGCCACTGCTGCCCTGCCGCCTCGCAATTCTGCTGCAGGTCCAGACGGCCTCACGCCGGCCCAGCTCCGCCGCCTTCCCCGGGAGGTTCTCCTTAAGATCCTAAACTTTCTCCTCCTTTCCCGTTCCCTTCCATCCCGTCTCCTTCAGGCTAGGACAACCCTGCTGCCTAAGAAGACCGCCGCAGCATCCCCTGCTGACTTTCGTCCGATCACAGTGTGCTCGGTGCTCACCAGAGCCTTTCATAAGGTTCTGGTTGGCCGCCTGATGCGCTACTGTGTATTGGATGGTCGTCAGCGGGCTTTCATCCCTCAGGATGGGATGCTTCACAACACCTTTCTTCTGGATCTGGCGATGACTCAGATGTGCAGAGCCGCCGGCTCGCTGTACTTGGCATCTCTGGATGTGTCAAAGGCCTTCGATTCGCTTGCCCATGGTGCCCTCGGCCCTGTGTTAAGGGCCCATGGTCTGCCGGTCGAGTTCGTTGACTACATCCAGGGGTGCTATGGGGCGGGATCGACGGTTATCTGTGTGGCTGGGAAGTCGTCAGATCTAGTGCGGCCCTCGAGGGGTGTTCGGCAGGGCGATCCTCTGTCTCCTATCCTCTTCAACATGTCCATTGACCTTCTCCTGTCCCGCCTTCCTGCTCATATTGGTGCACGCATTCTCGGACGGCGAATAAATGCGGCTGCATTCGCCGATGACCTCCTGCTGTTCGCCGAGACCCGTGATGGATTGCAGGAACTTCTTACCATCGCCACGTCGGCCCTGGGGGATCTCGGGCTCGAGGTCAACCCACGGAAGTGTTTTTCTCTCGCCCTTGTCTCATCAGGCCGGGAGAAGAAAACCAAGGTCGACGAGACTGTCATCTTTCGTGCTGGTGGGAACAACATCCCAGCACTGGCGATGGGCGATACCTTCAAGTATCTCGGCCTGCAATTCTCCACGTGCGGACGTAGTCTCTTTCATCCTCGGCGGGAGGTCGAGCAGCAGCTGAACATCATCAAGCGTGCACCACTCAAACCTCAGCAGCGACTTTTTGCCCTCTGTTCTGTCATCCTCCCGGGTATTTTCCACGGCCTAGCCCTGGGGAGGACTCGTCTTGGGGCACTCTCCTCCCTTGATGTCTGCGTCTGTGCAGCTATTCGATCTTGGCTGCACCTGCCTGCGGATACTCCTGTTGGTTACTTCCACGCCCCCATCTCTCATGGGGGCTTGGGGGTACCTGCAGCCCGCTGGCTTGGCCCTCTTCTTCGCAGGAGGAGACTGGCGAAGATGCAGGGGCTGGGTACGGCCGCAGACGATTCTTCCTGGGACTTAATCCAACGTGAAATTCGCCAACTGGACCACGCCCTGCAATGGCAGGGGGAAGTTATTAAGTCCAGTTACCAGTTGGGCCGGTGTTGGGCCGACCGCCTGCACTCGTCGGTCGACGGCGCTGCGCTACATAAGTCTGCCCGAACACCAGGGCAGCACTGCTGGGTCTCTAATACCCGGCAGTTCGTAACAGGCCGCGACTACATCTCATGCCTGCGTGCCCGGATAAATGCCTTACCTACGGCTGCTACGTGGGAGGGACGGTGACACCAGTTGCCGCGCTGGCTGCAATGCTACTGAGACTGCCAACCATGTCATACAACAGTGCTGGAGAAGCGACGGGGCTCGCATTGCTCGACACGACGCTGTGGCGTCGTATCTGGCGCGAGGCCTCCGCCGCAGAGGCTACAATGTCCTGCTAGAGCCTCACCTTCGTACAGCTGAAGGCCTGAAAAAGCCAGACATGGTGGCAGTCCGTGACACTGCAGCTTTTGTCATAGATGCGCAGGTAGTTGGCGACAACCTTGATCTCGACAGGTGTCACCGTGAGAAGGTGGCCGTCTACGACAAGCAGGCTGTCTACGACAAGATACGCGACCTGTTTCCAGTGGTCAAGGAGATCACCACCACGTCGGCGACCATCAACTGGCGTGGGGTTTGGTCACCAGCTTCCGCCAAAGTATTGCAGGAGGTGGGTGTGACAAAGGGCCACCTCTCAACTTTGGGCACACGAGTACTTCTGGGCAGTATCATGGCGGCGCGGCGTTTCGAATCTATGACTGCCCCTCGCCGCCGCACGATGCCCCGCACCGGCGTGGGATAGGGTGTTCTCAATCCTTCGGCTGCTGCCTGGCCTCTCAGGCACAATACCTTCTTTGTTCATGTATTTGTGTTTATTATTAAGTGTATTTATGTAATTTTGTACCATCTTGTAAACCCGCTCTGTGGGTATTCACTTGTTGTTATATTCACTGTATGTGAATAAAGACGGCTAAGATAGCCCAATGCCTCGTCACCAACGGTATAAATCTGGAAAATCGAGGAGCACCTGGCAGAAATAACTGCGAAAGTCTTAAGTTCGACAAATAAGGGCGTATCACTTCTGGTGAACTGGCCAGATAAAGTTTGAAGATGCAACTACGGTAAAACGGGTTGCAATTGGTAGGAGTAACTATGACTCTCTTAAGGTAGCCAAATGCTTCGTCACCAGGCGGAATAAATCGGCAAACTCGAGGAGCAAATAGCAGAAATTACTGTGATAGTCTTAAGGTCTACAAATATACTCGTATCGCTTGTGGTGAACTGGCCCGAGAAAGCTTCAAGAATTGACTGTGTTAAAATGGGGAGCAACTTGCAGGAGTAACTATGAATCTTTTAAGGTTGCCAATGCTCGTCGCCCGGCAAAAAACATCGGAAAAGTCGAGGAGCACCTGGCAGAAGAACTGTGAAAGTCTTAAGGTCGACAAATAATGGCGTATTGCTTCTGATGAACTGACCAGAGAAAGCTTGAATATGAGACTATGGCAAAAAGGGGAGCAACTGGTATGAGTAACTACGACTCTCTTAAGGTAGCCATATGTCTCGTCACCAACAAAATAAATCGGCCAAGTCGAAGAGCACCTGGCAGGAGTAACTGTGAAAATCTTAAGGTCGACAAATAATGGTGTATCACTTCTGGTGAACCTGCCAGAGAAAGCTTCAAGACGTGACTGTGATAAAACACGCAGAAACTGGCAGGAGTTAGTATGACACTCTTAATGTAGCCAAATGCTCGTCACCAGACGAATTACATCAGCAAACTCGAGGAGCACCTGGCAGAAATAACTGTGAAAATTCTTATGTTCCACAGATAATGGCGTATCACTTCTGCTGAACTGACCAGAGAAAGCTTGAATATGTGACTATGCTAAAGCGTCGAGCAACTGGTATGAGTAACTATGACTCTCTTAAGGTAGCCAAATGCCTCGTCACCAATGGAATAAATCGGCAAACTCGAGGAGAACCTGGCAGGAGTAACTGTGAAAGACTTAAGTTCGACAAATAATGGTGTAAGACTTCTGGTGAAATGGCCAGAGAAAGCTTCAAGACGTAACTGTGATAAAACAGGGAGCAACTTGCAGGACTAACTATGATTCTCTTAAGGTAGCCAAATGCTCGTCATGAGGCGAAGTACATCGGCAAACTCGTGGAGCACCCGGCAGAAATAACTGTGAAAATCTCAAATTCGACAAATAATTGCGTATCACTTCTGGTGAACTGGTCAGATAAAGGTTGAAAATGCGACTATGGTAAAACGGGGAGCAATTGGTAGGAGTATCTATGACTCTCTTAAGGTAGCCAAATGCCTCGTCACCAAGCGGAATAAATCGGCAAACTCGAGGGGCACCTGGGAGAAATAACTGTGAAAGTCTTAAGGTCGACAAATAAAAGCGTATCGCTTGTGGTGAACTTGCATGAGAAAGCTTGAAGATTTGACTGTGTTAAAACGGGGAGCAACTTGCAGGAGTAACTATGACTCTCTTAAGGTAGCCCAATGCCTCGTCACCAACGGTATAAATCTGGAAACTCGAGGAGCACCTGGCAGAAATAACTGTGAAAGTCTTAAGTTCGACAAATAAGGGCGTATCACTTCTGGTGAACTGGCCAGATAAAGTTTGAAGATGCGACTACGGTTAAACGGGGAGCAATTGGTAGGAGTAACTATGACTCTCTTATGGTAGCCAAATGCTTCGTCACCAGGCGGAATAAATCGGCAAACTCGAGGAGCAAATAGCAGAAATTACTGTGATAGTCTTAAGGTCTACAAATATACTCGTATCGCTTGTGGTGAACTGGCCCGAGAAAGCTTCAAGAATTGACTGTGTTAAAATGGGGAGCAACTTGCAGGAGTAACTATGAATCTCTTAAGATTGCCAATGCTCGTCGCCCGGCAAAAAACATCGGAAAAGTCGAGGAGCACCTGGCAGAAGAACTGTGAAAGTCTTAACGTCGACAAATAATGGCGTATCGCTTCTGATGAACTGACCAGAGAAAGCTTGAATATGAGACTATGGCAAAAAGGGGAGCAACTGGTATGAGTAACTACGACTCTCTTAAGGTAGACAAATAACTCGTCACCAACAAAATAAATCGGCCAAGTCGAGGAGCACCTGGCAGGAGTAACTGTGAAAATCTTAAGGTCGACAAATAATGGTGTATCACTTCTGGTGAACCGGCCAGAGAAAGCTTCAAGACGTGACTGTGATAAAACACGCAGAAACTGGCAGGAGTAAGTATGACACTCTTAATGTAGCCAAATGCTCGTCACCAGACGAATTACATCGGCAAACTCAAGGAGCACCTGGCAGAAATAACTGTGAAAATTCTTATGTTCCACAGATAATGGCGTATCACTTCTGGTGAACTGACCAGAGAAAGCTTGAATATGTGACTATGCTAAAGCGTCGAGCAACTGGTATGAGTAACTATGACTCTCTTAAGGTAGCCAAATGCCTCGTCACCAATGGAATAAATCGGCAAACTCGAGGAGCACCTGGCAGGAGTAACTGTGAAAGACTTAAGGTCGACAAATAATGGTGTAACACTTCTGGTGAAATGGCCAGAGAAAGCTTCAAGACGTAACTGTGATAAAACAGGGAGCAACTTCCAGGAGTAACTATGACTCTCTTAAGGTAGCCAAATGCTCGTCATGAGGCGAAGTACATCGGCAAACTCGTGGAGCACCCGGCACAAATAACTGTGAAAATCTCAACTTCTACAAATAATTGCGTATCACTTCTGGTGAACTGGTCAGATAAAGGTTGAAGATGCGACTATGGTAAAACGGGGAGCAATTGGTAGGAGTATCTATGACTCTCTTAAGGTAGCCAAATGCCTCGTCACCAAGCAGAATAAATCGGCAAATTCGAGGGGCACCTGGGAGAAATAACTGTGAAAGTCTTAAGGTCGACAAATAAAAGCGTATCGCTTGTGGTGAACTTGCATGAGAAAGCTTGAAGATTTGACTGTGTTAAAACGGGGAGCAACTTGCAGGAGTAACTATGACTCTCTTAAGGTAGCCCAATGCCTCGTCACCAACGGTATAAATCTGGAAACTCGAGGAGCACCTGGCAGAAATAACTGTGAAAGTCTTAAGTTCGACAAATAAGGGCGTATCACTTCTGGTGAACTGGCCAGATAAAGTTTGAAGATGCGACTACGGTAAAACGGGGAGCAATTGGTAGGAGTAACTATGACTCTCTTAAGGTAGCCAAATGCTTCGTCACCAGGCGGAATAAATCGGCAAACTCGATGAGCAAATAGCAGAAATTACTGTGATAGTCTGAAGGTCTACAAATATACTCGTATCGCTTGTGGTGAACGGGCCCGGGAAAGCTTCAAGAATTGACTGTGTTAAAATGGGGAGCAACTTGCAGGAGTAACTATGAATCTCTTAAGATTGCCAATGCTCATCGCCCGGCAAAAAACATCGGAAAAGTCGAGGAGCACCTGGCAGAAGAACTGTGAAAGTCTTAAAGTCGACAAATAATGGTGTAACACTTCTGGTGAAATGGCCAGAGAAAGCTTCAAGACGTAACTGTGATAAAACAGGGAGCAACTTGCAGGAGTAACTATGACTCTCTTAAGGTAGCCAAATGCTCGTCATGAGGCGAAGTACATCGGCAAACTCGTGGAGCACCTGGCAGAAATAACTGTGAAAATCTCAAGTTCGACAAATAATTGCGTATCACTTCTGGTGAACTGGTCAGATAAAGGTTGAAGATGCGACTATGGTAAAACGGGGAGCAATTGGTAGGAGTATCTATGACTCTTTTAAGGTAGCCAAATGCATCGTCACCAAGCGGAATAAATCGGCAAACTCGAGGGGCACCTGGGAGAAATAACTGTGAAAGTCTTAAGATCGACAAATAAAAGCGTATCGCTTGTGGTGAACTTGCATGAGAAAGCTTGAAGATTTGACTGTGTTAAAACGGGGAGCAACTTGCAGGAGTAACTATGACTCTCGTAAGGTAGCCCAATGCCTCGTCACCAACGGTATAAATCTGGAAACTCGAGGAGCACCTGGCAGAAATATCTGTGAAAGTCTTAGGTTCGACAAATAAGGGCGTATCACTTCTGGTGAACTGGCCAGATAAAGTTTGAAGATGCGACTATGGTAAAACGGGGAGCAATTGGTAGGAGTATCTATGACTCTCTTAAGGGAGCCAAATGCCTCGTCACCAAGCGGAATAAATCGGCAAATTCGAGGGGCACCTGGGAGAAATAACTGTGAAAGTCTTAAGGTCGACAAATAAAAGCGTATCGCTTGTGGTGAACTTGCATGCGAAAGCTTGAAGATTTGACTGTGTTAAAACGGGGAGCAACTTGCAGGAGTAACTATGACTCTCTTAAGGTAGCCCAATGCCTCGTCACCTACGGTATAAATCTGGAAACTCGAGGAGCACCTGGCAGAAATAACTGTGAAAGTCTTAAGTTCGACAAATAAGGGCGTATCACTTCTGGTGAACTGGCCAGATAAAGTTTGAAGATGCGACTACGGTAAAACGGGGAGCAATTGGTAGGAGTAACTATGACTCTCTTAAGGTAGCCAAATGCTTCGTCACCAGGCGGAATAAATCGGCAAACTCGAGGAGCAAATAGCAGAAATTACTGTGATAGTCTTAAGGTCTACAAATATACTCGTATCGCTTGTGGTGAACTGGCCCGAGAAAGCTTCAAGAATTGACTGTGTTAAAATGGGGAGCAACTTGCAGGAGTAACTATGAATCTCTTAAGGTTGCCAATGCTCGTCGCCCGGCAAAAAACATCGGAAAAGTCGAGGAGCACCTGGCAGAAGAACTGTGAAAGTCTTAAGGTCGACAAATAATGGCGTATCGCTTCTGATGAACTGACCAGAGAAAGCTTGAATATGAGACTATGGCAAAAAGGGGAGCAAAGGTATGAGTAACTACGACTCTCTTAGGGTAGCCAAATGCCTCGTCACCAACAAAATAAATCGGCCAAGTCGAGGAGCACCTGGCAGGAGTAACTGGGAAAATCTTAAGGTCGACAAATAATGGTGTATCACTTCTGGTGAACCTGCCAGAGAAAGCTTCTAGACGTGACTGTGATAAAACACGCAGAAACTGGCAGGAGTAAGTATGACACTCTTAATGTAGCCAAATGCTCGTCACCAGACGAATTACATCGGCAAACTCGAGGAGCACCTGGCAGAAATAACTGTGAAAAGACTTATGTTCCACAAATAATGGCGTATCACTTCTGGTGAACTGACCAGAGAAAGCTTGAATATGTGAGTATGCTAAAGCGTCGAGCAACTGGTATGAGTAACTATGACTGTCTTAAGGTAGCCAAATGCCTCGTCACCAATGGAATAAATCGGCAAACTCGAGGAGCACCTGGCAGGAGTAACTGTGAAAGACTTAAGGTCGACAAATAATGGTGTAACACTTCTGGTGAAATGGCCTGAGAAAGCTTCAAGACGTAACTGTGATAAAACAGGGAGCAACTTGCAGGAGTAACTATGACTCTCTTAAGGTAGCCAAATGCTCGTCATGAGGCGAAGTACATCGGCAAACTCGTGGAGCACCTGGCAGAAATAACTGTGAAAATCTCAAGTTCGACAAATAATTCCGTATCACTTCTGGTGAACTGGTCAGATAAAGGTTGAAGATGCGACTATGGTAAAACGGGGAGCAATTGGTAGGAGTATCTATGACTCTCTTAAGGTAGCCAAATGCCTCGTCACCAAGCGCTATAAATCGGCATACTCGAGGGGCACCTGGGAGAAATAACTGTGAAAGTCTTAAGATCGACAAATAAAAGCGTATCGCTTGTGGTGAACTTGCATGAGAAAGCTTGAAGATTTGACTGTGTTAAAACGGGGAGCGACTTGCAGGAGTAACTATGACTCTCGTAAGGTAGCCCAATGCCTCGTCACCAACGGTATAAATCTGGAAACTCGAGGAGCACCTGGCAGAAATAACTGTGAAAGTCTTAAGTTCGACAAATAAGGGCGTATCACTTCTGGTGAACTGACCAGATAAAGTTTGAAGATGCGACTATGGTAAAACGGGGAGCAATTGGTAGGAGTATCTATGACTCTCTTAAGGGAGCCAAATGCCTCGTCACCAAGCGGAATAAATCGGCAAATTCGAGGGGCACCTGGGAGAAATAACTGTGAAAGTCTTAAGGTCGACAAATAAAAGCGTATCGCTTGTGGTGAACTTGCATGCGAAAGCTTGAAGATTTGACTGTGTTAAAACGGGGAGCAACTTGCAGGAGTAACTATGACTCTCTTAAGGTAGCCCAATGCCTCGTCACCTACGGTATAAATCTGGAAACTCGAGGAGCACCTGGCAGAAATAACTGTGAAAGTCTTAAGTTCGACAAATAAGGGCGTATCACTTCTGGTGAACTGGCCAGATAAAGTTTGAAGATGCGACTACGGTAAAACGGGGAGCAATTGGTAGGAGTAACTATGACTCTCTTAAGGTAGCCAAATGCTTCGTCACCAGGCGGAATAAATCGGCAAACTCGAGGAGCAAATAGCAGAAATTACTGTGATAGTCTTAAGGTCTACAAATATACTCGTATCGCTTGTGGTGAACTGGCCCGAGAAAGCTTCAAGAATTGACTGTGTTAAAATGGGAGCAACTTGCAGGAGTAACTATGAATCTCTTAAGGTTGCCAATGCTCGTCGCCCGGCAAAAAACATCGGCAAACTCGTGGAGCACCTGGCAGGAGTAACTGTGAAAGACTTAAGGTCGACAAATAATGGTGTAACACTTCTGGTGAAATGGCCAGAGAAAGCTTCAAGACGTAACTGTGATAAAACAGGGAGCAACTTGCAGGAGTAACTATGACTCTCTTAAGGTAGCCAAATGCTCGTCATGAGGCGACGTACATCGGCAAACTCGTGGAGCACCCGGCAGAAATAACTGTGAAAATCTCAACTTCTACAAATAATTGCGTATCACTTCTGGTGAACTGGTCAGATAAAGGTTGAAGATGCGACTATGGTAAAACGGGGAGCAATTGGTAGGAGTATCTATGACTCTATTAAGGTTGCCAAATGCCTCGTCACCAAGCGGAATAAGTCGGCAAACTCGAGGGGCACCTGGGAGAAATAACTGTGAAAGTCTTAAGGTCGACAAATAAAAGCGTATCGCTTGTGGTGAACTTGCATGAGAAAGCTTGAAGATTTGATTGTGTTAAAACGGGGAGCAACTTGCAGGAGTAACTCGGTGCTCACCAGAGCCTTTCATAAGGTTCTGGTTGGCCGCCTGATGCGCTACTGTGTATTGGATGGTCGTCAGCGGGCTTTCATCCCTCAAGATGGGATGCTTCACAACACCTTTCTTCTGGATCTGGCGATGACTCAGACGTGCAGAGCCGCCGGCTCGCTGTACTTGGCATCTCTGGATGTGTCAAAGGCCTTCGATTCGCTTGCCCATGGTGCCCTCGGCCCTGTGCTAAGGGCCCATGGTCTGCCGGTGGAGTTCGTTGACTACATCCAGGGATGCTATGGGGCGGGATCGACGGTTATCTGTGTGGCTGGGAAGTCGTCAGATCTAGTGCAGCCTTCGAGGGGTGTTCGGCAGGGCGACCCTCTGTCTCCTATCCTCTTCAACATGTCCATTGACCTTCTCCTGTCCCGCCTTCCTGCTCATATTGGTGCACGCATTCTCGGACGGCGAATAAATGCGGCTGCATTCGCCGATGACCTCCTGCTGTTCGCCGAGACCCGTGATGGATTGCAGGAACTTCTTACCATCGCCACGTCGGCCCTGGGGGATCTCGGGCTCAACCCACGGAAGTGTTTTTCTCTCGCCCTTGTCTCATCAGGCCGGGAGAAGAAAACCAAGGTCGACGAGACTGTCATCTTTCGTGCTGGTGGGAACAACATCCCAGCACTGGCGATGGGCGATACCTTCAAGTATCTCGGCCTGCAATTCTCCACGTGCGGACGTAGTCTCTTTCATCCTCGGCGGGAGGTCGAGAAGCAGCTGAACATCATCAAGCGTGCACCACTCAAACCTCAGCAGCGACTTTTTGCCCTCTGTTCTGTCATCCTCCCGGGTATTTTCCACGGCCTAGCCCTGGGGAGGACTCGTCTTGGGGCCCTCTCCTCCCTTGATGTCTGCGTCCGTGCAGCTATTCGATCTTGGCTGCACCTGCCTGCGGATACTCCTGTTGGTTACTTCCACGCCCCCATCTCTCATGGGGGCTTGGGGGTACCTGCAGCCCGCTGGCTTGGCCCTCTTCTTCGCAGGAGGAGACTGGCGAAGATGCAGGGGCTGGGTACGGCCGCAGACGATTCTTCCTGGGACTTAATCCAACGTGAAATTCGCCAACTGGACCACGCCCTGCAATGGCAGGGGGAAGTTATTAAGTCCAGTTACCAGTTGGGCCGGTGTTGGGCCGACCGCCTGCACTCATCGGTCGACGGCGCTGCGCTACATAAGTCTGCCCGAACACCAGGGCAGCACTGCTGGGTCTCTAATACCCGGCAGTTCGTAACAGGCCGCGACTACATCTCATGCCTGCGTGCCCGGATAAATGCCTTACCTACTCGGGCACGGCTGCTACGTGGGAGGGACGGTGACACCAGTTGCCGCGCTGGCTGCAATGCTACTGAGACTGCCAACCATGTCATACAACAGTGCTGGAGAAGCGACGGGGCTCGCATTGCTCGACACGACGCTGTGGCGTCGTATCTGGCACGAGGCCTCCGCCGCAGAGGCTACAATGTCCTGCTAGAGCCTCACCTTCGTACAGCTGAAGGCCTGAAAAAACCAGACATGGTGGCAGTCCGTGACACTGCAGCTTTTGTCATAGATGCACAGGTAGTTGGCGACAACCTTGATCTCGATAGGTGTCACCGTGAGAAGGTGGCCGTCTACGACAAGCAGGCTGTCTACGACAAGATACGCGACCTGTTTCCAGTGGTCAAGGAGATCACCACCACGTCGGCGACCATCAACTGGCGTGGGGTTTGGTCTCCAGCTTCCGCCAAAGTATTGCAGGAGGTGGGTGTGACAAAGGGCCACCTCACAACTTTGGGCACACGAGTACTTCTGGGCAGTATCATGGTGGCGCGGCGTTTCGAATCTATGACTGCCCCTCGCCGCCGCACGATGCCCCGCACCGGCGTGGGATAGGGTGTTCTCAATCCTTCGGCTGCTGCCTGGCCTCTCAGGCACAATACCTTCTTTGTTCATGTATTTGTGTTTATTATTAAGTGTATTTATGAAATTTGTACCATCTTGTAAACCCGCTCTGTGGGTATTCACTTGTTGTTATATTCACTGTATGTGAATAAAGACGGCTAAGATAGCCCAATGCCTCGTCACCAACGGTATAAATCTGGAAACTCGAGGAGCACCTGGCAGAAATAACTGTGAAAGTCTTAAGTTCGACAAATAAGGGCGTATCACTTCTGGTGAACTGGCCAGATAAAGTTTGAAGATGCGACTACGGTAAAACGGGGAGCAATTGGTAGGAGTAACTATGACTCTCTTAAGGTAGCCAAATGCTTCGTCACCAGGCGGAATAAATCGGCAAACTCGAGGAGCAAATAGCAGAAATTACTGTGATAGTCTTAAGGTCTACAAATATACTCGTATCGCTTGTGGTGAACTGGCCCGAGAAAGCTTCAAGAATTGACTGTGTTAAAATGGGGAGCAACTTGCAGGAGTAACTATGAATCTCTTAAGATTGCCAATGCTCGTCGCCCGGCAAAAAACATCGGAAAAGTCGAGGAGCACCTGGCAGAAGAACTGTGAAAGTCTTAAGGTCGACAAATAATGGCGTATCGCTTCTGATGAACTGACCAGAGAAAGCTTGAATATGAGACTATGGCAAAAAGGGGAGCAACTAGTATGAGTAACTACGACTCTCTTAAGGTAGCCAAATGCCTCGTCACCAACAAAATAAATCGGCAAAGTCGAGGAGCACCTGGCAGGAGTAACTGTGAAAATCTTAAGGTCGACAAATAATGGTGTATCACTTCTGGTGAACCTGCCAGAGAAAGCTTCAAGACGTGACTGTGATAAAACACGCAGAAACTTGCAGGAGTAAGTATGACACTCTTAATGTAGCCAAAAGCTCGTCACCAGACGAATTACATCGGCAAACTCGAGGAGCACCTGGCAGAAATAACTGTGAAAAGTCTTATGTTCCACAAATAATGGCGTATCACTTCTGGTGAACTGACCAGAGAAAGCTTGAATATGTGACTATGCTAAAGCGTCGAGCAACTGGTATGAGTAACTATGACTCTCTTAAGGTAGCCAAATGCCTCGTCACCAATGGAATAAATCGGCAAACTCGAGGAGCACCTGGCAGGAGTAACTGTGAAAGACTTAAGGTCGACAAATAATGGTGTAACACTTCTGGTGAAATGACCAGAGAAAGCTTCAAGACGTAACTGTGATAAAACAGGGAGCAACTTGCAGGAGTAACTATGACTCTCTTAAGGTAGCCAAATGCTCGTCATGAGGCGAAGTACATCGGCAAACTCGTAGAGCACCTGGCAGAAATAACTGTGAAAATCTCAAGTTCGACAAATAATTGCGTATCACTTCTGGTGAACTGGTCAGATAAAGGTTGAAGATGCGACTATGGTAAAACTGGGAGCAATTGGTAGGAGTATCTATGACTCTCTTAAGGTAGCCAAATGCATCGTCACCAAGCGGAATAAATCGGCAAACTCGAGGGGCACCTGGGAGAAATAACTGTGAAAGTCTTAAGATCGACAAATAAAATCGTATCGCTTGTGGTGAACTTGCATGAGAAAGCTTGAAGATTTGACTGTGTTAAAACGGGGAGCAACTTGCAGGAGTAACTATGACTCTCGTAAGGTAGCCCAATGCCTCGTCACCAACGGTATAAATCTGGAAACTCGAGGAGCACCTGACAGAAATAACTGTGAAAGTCTTAAGTTCGACAAATAAGGGCGTATCACTTCTGGTGAACTGGCCAGATAAATTTTGAAGATGCGACTATGGTAAAACTGGGAGCAATTGGTAGGAGTATCTATGACTCTCTTAAGGGAGCCAAATGCCTCGTCACCAAGCGGAATAAATCGGCAAATTCGAGGGGCACCTGGGAGAAATAACTGTGAAAGTCTTAAGGTCGACAAATAAAAGCGTATCGCTTGTGGTGAACTTGCATGAGAAAGCTTGAAGATTTGACTGTGTTAAAACGGGGAGGAACTTGCAGGAGTAACTATGACTCTCGTAAGGTAGCCCAATGCCTCGTCACCAACGGTATAAATCTGGAAACTCGAGGAGCACCTGGCAGAAATAACTGTGAAAGTCTTAAGTTCGACAAATAAGGGCGTATCACTTCTGGTGAACTGGCCAGATAAAGTTTGAAGATGCGACTATGGTAAAACGGGGAGCAATTGGTAGGAGTATCTATGACTCTCTTAAGGGAGCCAAATGCTTCGTCACCAAGCGGAATAAATCGGCAAATTCGAGGGGCACCTGGGAGAAATAACTGTGAAAGTCTTAAGGTCGACAAATAAAAGCGTATCTCTTGAGGTGAACTTGCATGAGAAAGCTTGAAGATTTGACTGTGTTAAAACGGGGAGGAACTTGCAGGAGTAACTATGACTCTCTTAAGGTAGCCCAATGCCTCGTCACCAACGGTATAAATCTGGAAACTCGAAGAGCACCTGGCAGAAATAACTGTGAAAGTCTTAAGTTCGACAAATAAGGGCGTATCACTTCCGGTGAACTGGCCAGATAAAGTTTGAAGATGCGACTACGGTAAAACGGGGAGCAATTGGTAGGAGTAACTATGACTCTCTTAAGGTAGCCAAATGCTTCGTCACCAGGCGGAATAAATCGGCAAACTCGAGGAGCAAATAGCAGAAATTACTGTGATAGTCTTAAGGTCTACAAATATACTCGTATCGCTTGTGGTGAACTGGCCCGAGAAAGCTTCAAGAATTGACTGTGTTAAAATGGGGAGCAACTTGCAGGAGTAACTATGAATCTCTTAAGGTTGCCAATGCTCGTCGCCCGGCAAAAAACATCGGAAAAGTCGAGGAGCACCTGGCAGAAGAACTGTGAAAGTCTTAAGGTCGACAAATAATGGCGTATCGCTTCTGATGAACTGACCAGAGAAAGCTTGAATATGAGACTATGGCAAAAAGGGGAGCAACTGGTATGAGTAACTAAGACTCTCTTAAGGTAGCCAAATGCCTCGTCACCAACAAAATAAATCGGCCAAGTCGAGGAGCACCTGGCAGGAGTAACTGGGAAAATCTTAAGGTCGACAAATAATGGTGTATCACTTCTGGTGAACCTGCCAGAGAAAGCTTCTAGACGTGACTGTGATAAAACACGCAGAAACTGGCAGGAGTAAGTATGACACTCTTAATGTAGCCAAATGCTCGTCACCAGACGAATTACATCGGCAAACTCGAGGAGCACCTGGCAGAAATAACTGTGAAAAGTCTTATGTTCCACAAATAATGGCGTATCACTTCTGGTGAACTGACCAGAGAAAGCTTGAATATGTGACTATGCTAAAGCGTCGAGCAACTGGTATGAGTAACTATGACTCTCTTAAGGTAGCCAAATGCCTCGTCACCAATGGAATAAATCGGCAAACTCGAGGAGCACCTGGCAGGAGTAACTGTGAAAGACTTAAGGTCGACAAATAATGGTGTAACACTTCTGGTGAAATGGCCAGAGAAAGCTTCAAGACGTAACTGTGATAAAACAGGGAGAAACTTGCAGGAAAAACTGTGACTCTTTTAAGGTAGCCAAATGCTCGTCATGAGGCGAAGTACATCGGCAAACTCGTGGAGCACCCGGCAGAAATAACTGTGAAAATCTCAACTTCGACAAATAATTGCGTATCACTTCTGGTGAACTGGTCAGATAAAGGTTGAAGATGCGACTATGGTAAAACGGGGAGCAATTGGTAGGAGTATCTATGACTCTCTTAAGGTAGCCAAATGCCTCGTCACCAAGCGCAATAAATCGGCAAACTCGAGGGGCACCTGGGAGAAATAACTGTGAAAGTCTTAAGATCGACAAATAAAAGCGTATCGCTTGTGGTGAACTTGCATGAGAAAGCTTGAAGATTTGACTGTGTTAAAACGGGGAGCGACTTGCAGGAGTAACTATGACTCTCGTAAGGTAGCCCAATGCCTCGTCACCAACGGTATAAATCTGGAAACTCGAGGAGCACCTGGCAGAAATAACTGTGAAAGTCTTAAGTTCGACAAATAAGGGCGTATCACTTCTGGTGAACTGGCCAGATAAAGTTTGAAGATGCGACTACGGTAAAACGGGGAGCAATTGGTAGGAGTAACTATGTCTCTCTTAAGGTAGCCAAATGCTTCGTCACGAGGCGGAATAAATCGGCAAACTCGAGGAGCAAAGAGCAGAAATTACTGTGATAGTCTTAAGGTCTACAAATATACTCGTATCGCTTGTGGTGAACTGGCCTGAGAAAGCTTCAAGAATTGACTGTGTTAAAATGGGGAGCAACTTGAAGGAGTAACTATGAATCTCTTAAGGTTGCCAATGCTCGTCGCCCGGCAAAAAACATCGGAAAAGTCGAGGAGCACCTGGCAGAAGAACTGTGAAAGTCTTAAGGTCGACAAATAATGGCGTATCGCTTCTGATGAACTGACCAGAGAAAGCTTGAATATGAGACTATGGCAAAAAGGGGAGCAACTGGTATGAGTAACTACGACTCTCTTAAGGTAGCCAAATGCCTCGTCACCAACAATATAAATCGGCCATGTCGAGGAGCGCCTGGCAGGAGTAACTGGGAAAATCTTAAGGTCGACAAATAATGGTGTATCACTTCTGGTGACCTGCCAGAGAAAGCTTCTAGACGTGACTGTGATAAAACACGCAGAAACTGGCTGGAGTAAGTATGACACTCATAATGTAGCCAAATGCTCGTCACCAGACGAATTACATCGGCAAACTCGAGGAGCACCTGGCAGAAATAACTGTGAAAATTCTT
Source organism: Schistocerca cancellata (assembly GCF_023864275.1). Taxonomy (NCBI): domain Eukaryota; kingdom Metazoa; phylum Arthropoda; class Insecta; order Orthoptera; family Acrididae; genus Schistocerca; species Schistocerca cancellata. The sequence continues at coordinate 1,554,061 of NW_026046810.1, read as the reverse complement.
ATGTTCCACAGATAATGGCGTATCACTTCTGGTGAACTGACCAGAGAAAGATTGAATATGTGACTATGCTAAAGCGTCGAGCAACTGGTATGAGTAACTATGACTCTCTTAAGGTAGCCAAATGCCTCGTCACCAATGGAATAAATCGGCAAACTCGAGGAACACCTGGCAGTAGTAACTGTGAAAGACTTAAGGTCGACAAATAATGGTGTAACACTTCTGGTGAAATGGCCAGAGAAAGCTTCAAGACGTAACTGTGATAAAACAGGGAGCAACTTGCAGGAGTAACTGTGACTCTCTTAAGGTAGCCAAATGCTCGTCATGAGGCGAAGTACATCGGCAAACTCGTGGAGCCCCCGGCAGAAATAACTGTGAAAATCTCAACTTCGACAAATAATTGCGTATCACTTCTGGTGAACTGGTCAGATAAAGGTTGAAGATGCGACTATGGTAAAACGGGGAGCAATTGGTAGGAGTATCTATGACTCTCTTAAGGTAGCCAAATGCCTCGTCACCAAGCGGAATAAATCGGCAAACTCGAGGGGCACCTGGGAGAAATAACTGTGAAAGTCTTAAGGTCGACAAATAAAAGCGTATCGCTTGTGGTGAACTTGCATGAGAAAGCTTGAAGATTTGACTGTGTTAAAACGGGGAGCAACTTGCAGGAGTAACTATGACTCTCTTAAGGTAGCCCAATGCCTCGTCACCAACGGTATAAATCTGGAAACTCGAGGAGCACCTGGCAGAAATAACTGTGAAAGTCTTAAGTTCGACAAATAAGGGCGTATCACTTCTGGTGAACTGGCCAGATAAAGTTTGAAGATGCGACTACGGTAAAACGGGGAGCAATTGGTAGGAGTAACTATGACTCTCTTAAGGTAGCCAAATGCTTCGTCACCAGGCGGAATAAATCGGCAAACTCGAGGAGCAAATAGCAGAAATTACTGTGATAGTCTTAAGGTCTACAAATATACTCGTATCGCTTGTGGTGAACTGGCCCGAGAAAGCTTCAAGAATTGACTGTGTTAAAATGGGGAGCAACTTGCAGGAGTAACTATGACCCTCTTAAGGTTGCCAATGCTCGTCGCCCGGCAAAAAACATCGGAAAAGTCGAGGAGCACCTGGCAGAAGAACTGTGAAAGTCTTAAGGTCGACAAATAATGGCGTATCGCTTCTGATGAACTGACCAGAGAAAGCTTGAATATGAGACTATGGCAAAAAGGGGAGCAACTGGTATGAGTAACTACGACTCTCTTAAGGTAGCCAAATGCCTCGTCAGCAACAAAATAAATCGGCAAAGTCGTGGAGCACCTGGCAGGAGTATCTGTGAAAATCTTAAGGTCGACAAATAATGGTGTATCACTTCTGGTGAACCGGCCAGAGAAAGCTTCAAGACGTGACTGTGATAAAACACGCAGAAACTGGCAGGAGTAAGTATGACACTCTTAATGTAGCCAAATCCTCGTCACCAGACGAATTACATCGGCAAACTCGAGGAGCACCTGGCAGAAATAACTGTGAAAAGTCTTATGTTCCACAAATAATGGCGTATCACTTCTGGTGAACTGACCAGAGAAAGCTTGAATATGTGACTATGCTAAAGCGTCGAGCAACTGGTATGAGTAACTATGACTCTCTTAAGGTAGCCAAATGCCTTGTCACCAATGGAATAAATCGGCAAACTCGAGGAGCACCTGGCAGATGTAACCGTGAAAGACTTAAGGTCGACAAATAATGGTGTAACACTTCTGGTGAAATGGCCAGAGAAAGCTTCAAGACGTAACTGTGATAAAACAGGGAGCAACTTGCAGGAGTAACTATGACTCTCTTGCTGCCCAAGAAGACTGCCACAGCATCCCCCGCCGACTTCCGACCGATCACGGTGTGTTCGGTGCTGACCAGGGTTTTTCACAAAGTTCTGGCTGGCCGCCTTATGCGCCACTGTGCCTTGGACGGTCGTCAGCGGGCTTTCATCTCACAGGATGGGATGCTCCACAACACCTTTCTTCTGGATCTGGCGATGACCCAGGCGCAGAGCACTGCCAGCTCGCTGTATGTAGCATCGCTGGATGTGTCAAAGGCCTTCGACTCGCTGGCCCATGGTGCCCTTGGTCCTGTGCTGAGGGCCCATGGTCTGCCGGTCGAGTTCATTGACTACATCCTGGGGTGCTATGAGGCGGGCTCGACGGTTATCTGCGGTGCTGGGAAGTCGTCGGATCTAGTGCGGCCTTCGAGGGGTGTGCGGCAAGGTGATCCCTTATCCCCCATCCTCTTCACCATGTCGATGGACATCCTCCTTTCCCGTCTTCCTGAGCATGTTGGTGCCCGTATTCTCGGCCGAAGAATAAATGCTGCTGCGTTCGCGGATGACCTTCTTCTATTCGCCGAGACGAAGGATGGATTGCAGGACTTAATCACCATCGCTACAGCGGCCCTAGGTGACCTCGGCCGTGAGATCAACCCAAGGAAGTGCGTCTCTCTCGCCCTGGTTGCATCAGGTCGGGAGAAGAAGATTAAGGTCGACAAGTCAGTCACTTTTCGGGCAGGTAATAACAACATACCAGCGCTGGCGATAGGTGATTCCTTTAAGTACCTAGGCCTGCAATTCACCACAAGTGGGCGCAGCATTTTCCATCCTCGGCGGGAGGTCGAGAAACAATTGGACATCATTAGCAGGGCACCACTTAAGCCTCAGCAAAGACTTTTTTCCCTTTGTTCCGTTATCCTGCCGGGCATTTTTCATGGCCTGGCTCTGGGAAGGACACGTCTAGGGGCCCACTCGTCCCTCGATGTTTGCGTGCGCAAAGCCATTAGAACCTGGCTCCACCTACCGGCGGACACCCCTGTTGGATACTTTCATGCCCCTGTCTCTCACGGGGGCCTGGGGGTCCCGGCAGCCCGCTGGCTGGGTCCTCTTCTCCGGAGGAGGCGCCTTGCGAGGTTCGAGGGACTGGGCACGGCTGCTGACGATACTTCCCAGGATTCCCTTAGACGTGAAATCCAGCAGTTGGATAATGCCTTACGGTGGAATGGCGACGTTATTAAGTCCAGCTACCAACTGGGTCGGTGCTGGGCCGAACGCCTGCACTCGTCAGTCGACGGCGCTGCTTTACGGAAGTCTGCCAAAACACCAGGGCAGCACTGCTGGGTCTCTAACACTCGGCAGTTTGTCACAGGCCGCGACTACATCTCCTGCCTTCGAGCCAGGATTAATGCCCTGCCTACTCAGGCACGGCTGCTACGAGGGCGGGAGGGTGATACGAGGTGCCGGGGAGGCTGTAACGCCACAGAGACTGCCAACCATGTTATACAGCAGTGCTGGAGGAGCGACGGGACCCGCATTGCCCGACATGACGCCGTGGCGTCGTATCTGGTGCGAGGCCTTCGTCGGAGAGGTTATGAAGTTCTTTTGGAGCCTCACCTCCGCACATCAGAAGGCTTAAAGAAGCCTGATGTTGTTGCAGTCCGTGGCGAAACAGCTTATATTATTGACGCCCAGGTGATCGGCGACAGTCTCGACCTCGATCGTTGTCACAGGGAGAAGGTCGCCATCTACGACAAGCAGGCCGTCCATGCTGAGGTGCGAGAGCTTTATCCGGCAGTCCGAGAGATCACCACCACGTCAGCAACCATCAATTGGCGCGGCGTCTGGTCTCCTGCATCCGCAAGAGCGCTCCAGGACGTGGGCGTCACTCGCGGACATCTTTCGACAATCAGCACAAGAGTGCTTTTTGGCAGCATTATGGCGGCGCGGCGTTTTGATACAATGACTGCCCCTCGCCGCCGCACGATGCACCGCACTGGCGTTGGCTAGGATCAGCTCAAATCCTTCGCTGCTGCCTGGCGCTTCAGGCACAATTCCTGCTTTATTCGTGTGTTTGTGTTTTTATGTTAGTGTATTTTTATTTTATGTGAAACCTTGTAAACCTGCTGTGCAGGTAACACTAAGTTGTATTATTCGCAAAACGTGAATAAAGCCGGCTAATATAGCCCAATGCCTCGTCACCAACGGTATAAATCTGGAAAGTCGAGGAGCACCTGGCAGAAATAACTGTGAAAGTCTTAAGTTCGACAAATAAGGGCGTATCACGTCTGGTGAACTGGCCAGATAAAGTTTGAAGATGCGACTATGGCAAAACGGGGAGCAATTGGTAGGAGTAACTATGACTCTCTTAAGGTAGCCAAATGCTTCGTCACCAGGCGGAATAAATCGGCAAACTCGAGGAGCAAATAGCAGAAATTACTGTGATAGTCTTAAGGTCTACAAATATACTCGTATCGCTTGTGGTGAACTGGCCCGAGAAAGCTTCAAGAATTGACTGTGTTAAAATGGGGAGCAACTTGCAGGAGTAACTATGACCCTCTTAAGGTTGCCAATGCTCGTCGCCCGGCAAAAAACATCGGAAAAGTCGAGGAGCACCTGGCAGAAGAACTGTGAAAGTCTTAAGGTCGACAAATAATGGCGTATCGCTTCTGATGAACTGACCAGAGAAAGCTTGAATATGAGACTATGGCAAAAAGGGGAGCAACTGGTATGAGTAACTACGACTCTCTTAAGGTAGCCAAATGCCTCGTCAGCAACAAAATAAATCGGCAAAGTCGTGGAGCACCTGGCAGGAGTATCTGTGAAAATCTTAAGGTCGACAAATAATGGTGTATCACTTCTGGTGAACCGGCCAGAGAAAGCTTCAAGACGTGACTGTGATAAAACACGCAGAAACTGGCAGGAGTAAGTATGACACTCTTAATGTAGCCAAATCCTCGTCACCAGACGAATTACATCGGCAAACTCGAGGAGCACCTGGCAGAAATAACTGTGAAAAGTCTTATGTTCCACAAATAATGGCGTATCACTTCTGGTGAACTGACCAGAGAAAGCTTGAATATGTGACTATGCTAAAGCGTCGAGCAACTGGTATGAGTAACTATGACTCTCTTAAGGTAGCCAAATGCCTCGTCACCAATGGAATAAATCGGCAAACTCGAGGAGCACCTGGCAGGAGTAACTGTGAAAGACTTAAGGTCGACAAATAATGGTGTAACACTTCTGGTGAAATGACCAGAGAAAGCTTCAAGACGTAACTGTGATAAAACAGGGAGCAACTTGCAGGAGTAACTATGACTCTCTTAAGGTAGCCAAATGCTCGTCATGAGGCGAAGTACATCGGCAAACTCGTAGAGCACCTGGCAGAAATAACTGTGAAAATCTCAAGTTCGACAAATAATTGCGTATCACTTCTGGTGAACTGGTCAGATAAAGGTTGAAGATGCGACTATGGTAAAACTGGGAGCAATTGGTAGGAGTATCTATGACTCTCTTAAGGTAGCCAAATGCATCGTCACCAAGCGGAATAAATCGGCAAACTCGAGGGGCACCTGGGAGAAATAACTGTGAAAGTCTTAAGATCGACAAATAAAAGCGTATCGCTTGTGGTGAACTTGCATGAGAAAGCTTGAAGATTTGACTGTGTTAAAACGGGGAGGAACTTGCAGGAGTAACTATGACTCTCGTAAGGTAGCCCAATGCCTCGTCACCAACGGTATAAATCTGGAAACTCGAGGAGCACCTGGCAGAAATAACTGTGAAAGTCTTAAGTTCGACAAATAAGGGCGTATCACTTCTGGTGAACTGGCCAGATAAAGTTTGAAGATGCGACTATGGTAAAACGGGGAGCAATTGGTAGGAGTATCTATGACTCTCTTAAGGGAGCCAAATGCTTCGTCACCAAGCGGAATAAATCGGCAAATTCGAGGGGCACCTGGGAGAAATAACTGTGAAAGTCTTAAGGTCGACAAATAAAAGCGTATCTCTTGAGGTGAACTTGCATGAGAAAGCTTGAAGATTTGACTGTGTTAAAACGGGGAGGAACTTGCAGGAGTAACTATGACTCTCTTAAGGTAGCCCAATGCCTCGTCACCAACGGTATAAATCTGGAAACTCGAAGAGCACCTGGCAGAAATAACTGTGAAAGTCTTAAGTTCGACAAATAAGGGCGTATCACTTCCGGTGAACTGGCCAGATAAAGTTTGAAGATGCGACTACGGTAAAACGGGGAGCAATTGGTAGGAGTAACTATGACTCTCTTAAGGTAGCCAAATGCTTCGTCACCAGGCGGAATAAATCGGCAAACTCGAGGAGCAAATAGCAGAAATTACTGTGATAGTCTTAAGGTCTACAAATATACTCGTATCGCTTGTGGTGAACTGGCCCGAGAAAGCTTCAAGAATTGACTGTGTTAAAATGGGGAGCAACTTGCAGGAGTAACTATGAATCTCTTAAGGTTGCCAATGCTCGTCGCCCGGCAAAAAACATCGGAAAAGTCGAGGAGCACCTGGCAGAAGAACTGTGAAAGTCTTAAGGTCGACAAATAATGGCGTATCGCTTCTGATGAACTGACCAGAGAAAGCTTGAATATGAGACTATGGCAAAAAGGGGAGCAACTGGTATGAGTAACTAAGACTCTCTTAAGGTAGCCAAATGCCTCGTCACCAACAAAATAAATCGGCCAAGTCGAGGAGCACCTGGCAGGAGTAACTGGGAAAATCTTAAGGTCGACAAATAATGGTGTATCACTTCTGGTGAACCTGCCAGAGAAAGCTTCTAGACGTGACTGTGATAAAACACGCAGAAACTGGCAGGAGTAAGTATGACACTCTTAATGTAGCCAAATGCTCGTCACCAGACGAATTACATCGGCAAACTCGAGGAGCACCTGGCAGAAATAACTGTGAAAAGTCTTATGTTCCACAAATAATGGCGTATCACTTCTGGTGAACTGACCAGAGAAAGCTTGAATATGTGACTATGCTAAAGCGTCGAGCAACTGGTATGAGTAACTATGACTCTCTTAAGGTAGCCAAATGCCTCGTCACCAATGGAATAAATCGGCAAACTCGAGGAGCACCTGGCAGGAGTAACTGTGAAAGACTTAAGGTCGACAAATAATGGTGTAACACTTCTGGTGAAATGGCCAGAGAAAGCTTCAAGACGTAACTGTGATAAAACAGGGAGAAACTTGCAGGAAAAACTGTGACTCTTTTAAGGTAGCCAAATGCTCGTCATGAGGCGAAGTACATCGGCAAACTCGTGGAGCACCCGGCAGAAATAACTGTGAAAATCTCAACTTCGACAAATAATTGCGTATCACTTCTGGTGAACTGGTCAGATAAAGGTTGAAGATGCGACTATGGTAAAACGGGGAGCAATTGGTAGGAGTATCTATGACTCTCTTAAGGTAGCCAAATGCCTCGTCACCAAGCGCAATAAATCGGCAAACTCGAGGGGCACCTGGGAGAAATAACTGTGAAAGTCTTAAGATCGACAAATAAAAGCGTATCGCTTGTGGTGAACTTGCATGAGAAAGCTTGAAGATTTGACTGTGTTAAAACGGGGAGCGACTTGCAGGAGTAACTATGACTCTCGTAAGGTAGCCCAATGCCTCGTCACCAACGGTATAAATCTGGAAACTCGAGGAGCACCTGGCAGAAATAACTGTGAAAGTCTTAAGTTCGACAAATAAGGGCGTATCACTTCTGGTGAACTGGCCAGATAAAGTTTGAAGATGCGACTACGGTAAAACGGGGAGCAATTGGTAGGAGTAACTATGTCTCTCTTAAGGTAGCCAAATGCTTCGTCACGAGGCGGAATAAATCGGCAAACTCGAGGAGCAAAGAGCAGAAATTACTGTGATAGTCTTAAGGTCTACAAATATACTCGTATCGCTTGTGGTGAACTGGCCTGAGAAAGCTTCAAGAATTGACTGTGTTAAAATGGGGAGCAACTTGAAGGAGTAACTATGAATCTCTTAAGGTTGCCAATGCTCGTCGCCCGGCAAAAAACATCGGAAAAGTCGAGGAGCACCTGGCAGAAGAACTGTGAAAGTCTTAAGGTCGACAAATAATGGCGTATCGCTTCTGATGAACTGACCAGAGAAAGCTTGAATATGAGACTATGGCAAAAAGGGGAGCAACTGGTATGAGTAACTACGACTCTCTTAAGGTAGCCAAATGCCTCGTCACCAACAATATAAATCGGCCATGTCGAGGAGCGCCTGGCAGGAGTAACTGGGAAAATCTTAAGGTCGACAAATAATGGTGTATCACTTCTGGTGACCTGCCAGAGAAAGCTTCTAGACGTGACTGTGATAAAACACGCAGAAACTGGCTGGAGTAAGTATGACACTCATAATGTAGCCAAATGCTCGTCACCAGACGAATTACATCGGCAAACTCGAGGAGCACCTGGCAGAAATAACTGTGAAAATTCTTATGTTCCACAGATAATGGCGTATCACTTCTGGTGAACTGACCAGAGAAAGATTGAATATGTGACTATGCTAAAGCGTCGAGCAACTGGTATGAGTAACTATGACTCTCTTAAGGTAGCCAAATGCCTCGTCACCAATGGAATAAATCGGCAAACTCGAGGAACACCTGGCAGTAGTAACTGTGAAAGACTTAAGGTCGACAAATAATGGTGTAACACTTCTGGTGAAATGGCCAGAGAAAGCTTCAAGACGTAACTGTGATAAAACAGGGAGCAACTTGCAGGAGTAACTGTGACTCTCTTAAGGTAGCCAAATGCTCGTCATGAGGCGAAGTACATCGGCAAACTCGTGGAGCCCCCGGCAGAAATAACTGTGAAAATCTCAACTTCGACAAATAATTGCGTATCACTTCTGGTGAACTGGTCAGATAAAGGTTGAAGATGCGACTATGGTAAAACGGGGAGCAATTGGTAGGAGTATCTATGACTCTCTTAAGGTAGCCAAATGCCTCGTCACCAAGCGGAATAAATCGGCAAACTCGAGGGGCACCTGGGAGAAATAACTGTGAAAGTCTTAAGGTCGACAAATAAAAGCGTATCGCTTGTGGTGAACTTGCATGAGAAAGCTTGAAGATTTGACTGTGTTAAAACGGGGAGCAACTTGCAGGAGTAACTATGACTCTCTTAAGGTAGCCCAATGCCTCGTCACCAACGGTATAAATCTGGAAACTCGAGGAGCACCTGGCAGAAATAACTGTGAAAGTCTTAAGTTCGACAAATAAGGGCGTATCACTTCTGGTGAACTGGCCAGATAAAGTTTGAAGATGCGACTACGGTAAAACGGGGAGCAATTGGTAGGAGTAACTATGACTCTCTTAAGGTAGCCAAATGCTTCGTCACCAGGCGGAATAAATCGGCAAACTCGAGGAGCAAATAGCAGAAATTACTGTGATAGTCTTAAGGTCTACAAATATACTCGTATCGCTTGTGGTGAACTGGCCCGAGAAAGCTTCAAGAATTGACTGTGTTAAAATGGGGAGCAACTTGCAGGAGTAACTATGACCCTCTTAAGGTTGCCAATGCTCGTCGCCCGGCAAAAAACATCGGAAAAGTCGAGGAGCACCTGGCAGAAGAACTGTGAAAGTCTTAAGGTCGACAAATAATGGCGTATCGCTTCTGATGAACTGACCAGAGAAAGCTTGAATATGAGACTATGGCAAAAAGGGGAGCAACTGGTATGAGTAACTACGACTCTCTTAAGGTAGCCAAATGCCTCGTCAGCAACAAAATAAATCGGCAAAGTCGTGGAGCACCTGGCAGGAGTATCTGTGAAAATCTTAAGGTCGACAAATAATGGTGTATCACTTCTGGTGAACCGGCCAGAGAAAGCTTCAAGACGTGACTGTGATAAAACACGCAGAAACTGGCAGGAGTAAGTATGACACTCTTAATGTAGCCAAATCCTCGTCACCAGACGAATTACATCGGCAAACTCGAGGAGCACCTGGCAGAAATAACTGTGAAAAGTCTTATGTTCCACAAATAATGGCGTATCACTTCTGGTGAACTGACCAGAGAAAGCTTGAATATGTGACTATGCTAAAGCGTCGAGCAACTGGTATGAGTAACTATGACTCTCTTAAGGTAGCCAAATGCCTTGTCACCAATGGAATAAATCGGCAAACTCGAGGAGCACCTGGCAGATGTAACCGTGAAAGACTTAAGGTCGACAAATAATGGTGTAACACTTCTGGTGAAATGGCCAGAGAAAGCTTCAAGACGTAACTGTGATAAAACAGGGAGCAACTTGCAGGAGTAACTATGACTCTCTTGCTGCCCAAGAAGACTGCCACAGCATCCCCCGCCGACTTCCGACCGATCACGGTGTGTTCGGTGCTGACCAGGGTTTTTCACAAAGTTCTGGCTGGCCGCCTTATGCGCCACTGTGCCTTGGACGGTCGTCAGCGGGCTTTCATCTCACAGGATGGGATGCTCCACAACACCTTTCTTCTGGATCTGGCGATGACCCAGGCGCAGAGCACTGCCAGCTCGCTGTATGTAGCATCGCTGGATGTGTCAAAGGCCTTCGACTCGCTGGCCCATGGTGCCCTTGGTCCTGTGCTGAGGGCCCATGGTCTGCCGGTCGAGTTCATTGACTACATCCTGGGGTGCTATGAGGCGGGCTCGACGGTTATCTGCGGTGCTGGGAAGTCGTCGGATCTAGTGCGGCCTTCGAGGGGTGTGCGGCAAGGTGATCCCTTATCCCCCATCCTCTTCACCATGTCGATGGACATCCTCCTTTCCCGTCTTCCTGAGCATGTTGGTGCCCGTATTCTCGGCCGAAGAATAAATGCTGCTGCGTTCGCGGATGACCTTCTTCTATTCGCCGAGACGAAGGATGGATTGCAGGACTTAATCACCATCGCTACAGCGGCCCTAGGTGACCTCGGCCGTGAGATCAACCCAAGGAAGTGCGTCTCTCTCGCCCTGGTTGCATCAGGTCGGGAGAAGAAGATTAAGGTCGACAAGTCAGTCACTTTTCGGGCAGGTAATAACAACATACCAGCGCTGGCGATAGGTGATTCCTTTAAGTACCTAGGCCTGCAATTCACCACAAGTGGGCGCAGCATTTTCCATCCTCGGCGGGAGGTCGAGAAACAATTGGACATCATTAGCAGGGCACCACTTAAGCCTCAGCAAAGACTTTTTTCCCTTTGTTCCGTTATCCTGCCGGGCATTTTTCATGGCCTGGCTCTGGGAAGGACACGTCTAGGGGCCCACTCGTCCCTCGATGTTTGCGTGCGCAAAGCCATTAGAACCTGGCTCCACCTACCGGCGGACACCCCTGTTGGATACTTTCATGCCCCTGTCTCTCACGGGGGCCTGGGGGTCCCGGCAGCCCGCTGGCTGGGTCCTCTTCTCCGGAGGAGGCGCCTTGCGAGGTTCGAGGGACTGGGCACGGCTGCTGACGATACTTCCCAGGATTCCCTTAGACGTGAAATCCAGCAGTTGGATAATGCCTTACGGTGGAATGGCGACGTTATTAAGTCCAGCTACCAACTGGGTCGGTGCTGGGCCGAACGCCTGCACTCGTCAGTCGACGGCGCTGCTTTACGGAAGTCTGCCAAAACACCAGGGCAGCACTGCTGGGTCTCTAACACTCGGCAGTTTGTCACAGGCCGCGACTACATCTCCTGCCTTCGAGCCAGGATTAATGCCCTGCCTACTCAGGCACGGCTGCTACGAGGGCGGGAGGGTGATACGAGGTGCCGGGGAGGCTGTAACGCCACAGAGACTGCCAACCATGTTATACAGCAGTGCTGGAGGAGCGACGGGACCCGCATTGCCCGACATGACGCCGTGGCGTCGTATCTGGTGCGAGGCCTTCGTCGGAGAGGTTATGAAGTTCTTTTGGAGCCTCACCTCCGCACATCAGAAGGCTTAAAGAAGCCTGATGTTGTTGCAGTCCGTGGCGAAACAGCTTATATTATTGACGCCCAGGTGATCGGCGACAGTCTCGACCTCGATCGTTGTCACAGGGAGAAGGTCGCCATCTACGACAAGCAGGCCGTCCATGCTGAGGTGCGAGAGCTTTATCCGGCAGTCCGAGAGATCACCACCACGTCAGCAACCATCAATTGGCGCGGCGTCTGGTCTCCTGCATCCGCAAGAGCGCTCCAGGACGTGGGCGTCACTCGCGGACATCTTTCGACAATCAGCACAAGAGTGCTTTTTGGCAGCATTATGGCGGCGCGGCGTTTTGATACAATGACTGCCCCTCGCCGCCGCACGATGCACCGCACTGGCGTTGGCTAGGATCAGCTCAAATCCTTCGCTGCTGCCTGGCGCTTCAGGCACAATTCCTGCTTTATTCGTGTGTTTGTGTTTTTATGTTAGTGTATTTTTATTTTATGTGAAACCTTGTAAACCTGCTGTGCAGGTAACACTAAGTTGTATTATTCGCAAAACGTGAATAAAGCCGGCTAATATAGCCCAATGCCTCGTCACCAACGGTATAAATCTGGAAAGTCGAGGAGCACCTGGCAGAAATAACTGTGAAAGTCTTAAGTTCGACAAATAAGGGCGTATCACGTCTGGTGAACTGGCCAGATAAAGTTTGAAGATGCGACTATGGCAAAACGGGGAGCAATTGGTAGGAGTAACTATGACTCTCTTAAGGTAGCCAAATGCTTCGTCACCAGGCGGAATAAATCGGCAAACTCGAGGAGCAAATAGCAGAAATTACTGTGATAGTCTTAAGGTCTACAAATATACTCGTATCGCTTGTGGTGAACTGGCCCGAGAAAGCTTCAAGAATTGACTGTGTTAAAATGGGGAGCAACTTGCAGGAGTAACTATGACCCTCTTAAGGTTGCCAATGCTCGTCGCCCGGCAAAAAACATCGGAAAAGTCGAGGAGCACCTGGCAGAAGAACTGTGAAAGTCTTAAGGTCGACAAATAATGGCGTATCGCTTCTGATGAACTGACCAGAGAAAGCTTGAATATGAGACTATGGCAAAAAGGGGAGCAACTGGTATGAGTAACTACGACTCTCTTAAGGTAGCCAAATGCCTCGTCAGCAACAAAATAAATCGGCAAAGTCGTGGAGCACCTGGCAGGAGTATCTGTGAAAATCTTAAGGTCGACAAATAATGGTGTATCACTTCTGGTGAACCGGCCAGAGAAAGCTTCAAGACGTGACTGTGATAAAACACGCAGAAACTGGCAGGAGTAAGTATGACACTCTTAATGTAGCCAAATCCTCGTCACCAGACGAATTACATCGGCAAACTCGAGGAGCACCTGGCAGAAATAACTGTGAAAAGTCTTATGTTCCACAAATAATGGCGTATCACTTCTGGTGAACTGACCAGAGAAAGCTTGAATATGTGACTATGCTAAAGCGTCGAGCAACTGGTATGAGTAACTATGACTCTCTTAAGGTAGCCAAATGCCTCGTCACCAATGGAATAAATCGGCAAACTCGAGGAGCACCTGGCAGGAGTAACTGTGAAAGACTTAAGGTCGACAAATAATGGTGTAACACTTCTGGTGAAATGACCAGAGAAAGCTTCAAGACGTAACTGTGATAAAACAGGGAGCAACTTGCAGGAGTAACTATGACTCTCTTAAGGTAGCCAAATGCTCGTCATGAGGCGAAGTACATCGGCAAACTCGTAGAGCACCTGGCAGAAATAACTGTGAAAATCTCAAGTTCGACAAATAATTGCGTATCACTTCTGGTGAACTGGTCAGATAAAGGTTGAAGATGCGACTATGGTAAAACTGGGAGCAATTGGTAGGAGTATCTATGACTCTCTTAAGGTAGCCAAATGCATCGTCACCAAGCGGAATAAATCGGCAAACTCGAGGGGCACCTGGGAGAAATAACTGTGAAAGTCTTAAGATCGACAAATAAAATCGTATCGCTTGTGGTGAACTTGCATGAGAAAGCTTGAAGATTTGACTGTGTTAAAACGGGGAGCAACTTGCAGGAGTAACTATGACTCTCGTAAGGTAGCCCAATGCCTCGTCACCAACGGTATAAATCTGGAAACTCGAGGAGCACCTGACAGAAATAACTGTGAAAGTCTTAAGTTCGACAAATAAGGGCGTATCACTTCTGGTGAACTGGCCAGATAAATTTTGAAGATGCGACTATGGTAAAACTGGGAGCAATTGGTAGGAGTATCTATGACTCTCTTAAGGGAGCCAAATGCCTCGTCACCAAGCGGAATAAATCGGCAAATTCGAGGGGCACCTGGGAGAAATAACTGTGAAAGTCTTAAGGTCGACAAATAAAAGCGTATCGCTTGTGGTGAACTTGCATGAGAAAGCTTGAAGATTTGACTGTGTTAAAACGGGGAGGAACTTGCAGGAGTAACTATGACTCTCGTAAGGTAGCCCAATGCCTCGTCACCAACGGTATAAATCTGGAAACTCGAGGAGCACCTGGCAGAAATAACTGTGAAAGTCTTAAGTTCGACAAATAAGGGCGTATCACTTCTGGTGAACTGGCCAGATAAAGTTTGAAGATGCGACTATGGTAAAACGGGGAGCAATTGGTAGGAGTATCTATGACTCTCTTAAGGGAGCCAAATGCTTCGTCACCAAGCGGAATAAATCGGCAAATTCGAGGGGCACCTGGGAGAAATAACTGTGAAAGTCTTAAGGTCGACAAATAAAAGCGTATCTCTTGAGGTGAACTTGCATGAGAAAGCTTGAAGATTTGACTGTGTTAAAACGGGGAGGAACTTGCAGGAGTAACTATGACTCTCTTAAGGTAGCCCAATGCCTCGTCACCAACGGTATAAATCTGGAAACTCGAAGAGCACCTGGCAGAAATAACTGTGAAAGTCTTAAGTTCGACAAATAAGGGCGTATCACTTCCGGTGAACTGGCCAGATAAAGTTTGAAGATGCGACTACGGTAAAACGGGGAGCAATTGGTAGGAGTAACTATGACTCTCTTAAGGTAGCCAAATGCTTCGTCACCAGGCGGAATAAATCGGCAAACTCGAGGAGCAAATAGCAGAAATTACTGTGATAGTCTTAAGGTCTACAAATATACTCGTATCGCTTGTGGTGAACTGGCCCGAGAAAGCTTCAAGAATTGACTGTGTTAAAATGGGGAGCAACTTGCAGGAGTAACTATGAATCTCTTAAGGTTGCCAATGCTCGTCGCCCGGCAAAAAACATCGGAAAAGTCGAGGAGCACCTGGCAGAAGAACTGTGAAAGTCTTAAGGTCGACAAATAATGGCGTATCGCTTCTGATGAACTGACCAGAGAAAGCTTGAATATGAGACTATGGCAAAAAGGGGAGCAACTGGTATGAGTAACTAAGACTCTCTTAAGGTAGCCAAATGCCTCGTCACCAACAAAATAAATCGGCCAAGTCGAGGAGCACCTGGCAGGAGTAACTGGGAAAATCTTAAGGTCGACAAATAATGGTGTATCACTTCTGGTGAACCTGCCAGAGAAAGCTTCTAGACGTGACTGTGATAAAACACGCAGAAACTGGCAGGAGTAAGTATGACACTCTTAATGTAGCCAAATGCTCGTCACCAGACGAATTACATCGGCAAACTCGAGGAGCACCTGGCAGAAATAACTGTGAAAAGTCTTATGTTCCACAAATAATGGCGTATCACTTCTGGTGAACTGACCAGAGAAAGCTTGAATATGTGACTATGCTAAAGCGTCGAGCAACTGGTATGAGTAACTATGACTCTCTTAAGGTAGCCAAATGCCTCGTCACCAATGGAATAAATCGGCAAACTCGAGGAGCACCTGGCAGGAGTAACTGTGAAAGACTTAAGGTCGACAAATAATGGTGTAACACTTCTGGTGAAATGGCCAGAGAAAGCTTCAAGACGTAACTGTGATAAAACAGGGAGAAACTTGCAGGAAAAACTGTGACTCTTTTAAGGTAGCCAAATGCTCGTCATGAGGCGAAGTACATCGGCAAACTCGTGGAGCACCCGGCAGAAATAACTGTGAAAATCTCAACTTCGACAAATAATTGCGTATCACTTCTGGTGAACTGGTCAGATAAAGGTTGAAGATGCGACTATGGTAAAACGGGGAGCAATTGGTAGGAGTATCTATGACTCTCTTAAGGTAGCCAAATGCCTCGTCACCAAGCGCAATAAATCGGCAAACTCGAGGGGCACCTGGGAGAAATAACTGTGAAAGTCTTAAGATCGACAAATAAAAGCGTATCGCTTGTGGTGAACTTGCATGAGAAAGCTTGAAGATTTGACTGTGTTAAAACGGGGAGCGACTTGCAGGAGTAACTATGACTCTCGTAAGGTAGCCCAATGCCTCGTCACCAACGGTATAAATCTGGAAACTCGAGGAGCACCTGGCAGAAATAACTGTGAAAGTCTTAAGTTCGACAAATAAGGGCGTATCACTTCTGGTGAACTGGCCAGATAAAGTTTGAAGATGCGACTACGGTAAAACGGGGAGCAATTGGTAGGAGTAACTATGTCTCTCTTAAGGTAGCCAAATGCTTCGTCACGAGGCGGAATAAATCGGCAAACTCGAGGAGCAAAGAGCAGAAATTACTGTGATAGTCTTAAGGTCTACAAATATACTCGTATCGCTTGTGGTGAACTGGCCTGAGAAAGCTTCAAGAATTGACTGTGTTAAAATGGGGAGCAACTTGAAGGAGTAACTATGAATCTCTTAAGGTTGCCAATGCTCGTCGCCCTTCAAAAAACATCGGAAAAGTCGAGGAGCACCTGGCAGAAGAACTGTGAAAGTCTTAAGGTCGACAAATAATGGCGTATCGCTTCTGATGAACTGACCAGAGAAAGCTTGAATATGAGACTATGGCAAAAAGGGGAGCAACTGGTATGAGTAACTACGACTCTCTTAAGGTAGCCAAATGCCTCGTCACCAACAATATAAATCGGCCATGTCGAGGAGCGCCTGGCAGGAGTAACTGGGAAAATCTTAAGGTCGACAAATAATGGTGTATCACTTCTGGTGACCTGCCAGAGAAAGCTTCTAGACGTGACTGTGATAAAACACGCAGAAACTGGCTGGAGTAAGTATGACACTCATAATGTAGCCAAATGCTCGTCACCAGACGAATTACATCGGCAAACTCGAGGAGCACCTGGCAGAAATAACTGTGAAAATTCTTATGTTCCACAGATAATGGCGTATCACTTCTGGTGAACTGACCAGAGAAAGATTGAATATGTGACTATGCTAAAGCGTCGAGCAACTGGTATGAGTAACTATGACTCTCTTAAGGTACCAAATGCCTCGTCACCAATGGAATAAATCGGCAAACTCGAGGAACACCTGGCAGTAGTAACTGTGAAAGACTTAAGGTCGACAAATAATGGTGTAACACTTCTGGTGAAATGGCCAGAGAAAGCTTCAAGACGTAACTGTGATAAAACAGGGAGCAACTTGCAGGAGTAACTGTGACTCTCTTAAGGTAGCCAAATGCTCGTCATGAGGCGAAGTACATCGGCAAACTCGTGGAGCCCCCGGCAGAAATAACTGTGAAAATCTCAACTTCGACAAATAATTGCGTATCACTTCTGGTGAACTGGTCAGATAAAGGTTGAAGATGCGACTATGGTAAAACGGGGAGCAATTGGTAGGAGTATCTATGACTCTCTTAAGGTAGCCAAATGCCTCGTCACCAAGCGGAATAAATCGGCAAACTCGAGGGGCACCTGGGAGAAATAACTGTGAAAGTCTTAAGGTCGACAAATAAAAGCGTATCGCTTGTGGTGAACTTGCATGAGAAAGCTTGAAGATTTGACTGTGTTAAAACGGGGAGCAACTTGCAGGAGTAACTATGACTCTCTTAAGGTAGCCCAATGCCTCGTCACCAACGGTATAAATCTGGAAACTCGAGGAGCACCTGGCAGAAATAACTGTGAAAGTCTTAAGTTCGACAAATAAGGGCGTATCACTTCTGGTGAACTGGCCAGATAAAGTTTGAAGATGCGACTACGGTAAAACGGGGAGCAATTGGTAGGAGTAACTATGACTCTCTTAAGGTAGCCAAATGCTTCGTCACCAGGCGGAATAAATCGGCAAACTCGAGGAGCAAATAGCAGAAATTACTGTGATAGTCTTAAGGTCTACAAATATACTCGTATCGCTTGTGGTGAACTGGCCCGAGAAAGCTTCAAGAATTGACTGTGTTAAAATGGGGAGCAACTTGCAGGAGTAACTATGACCCTCTTAAGGTTGCCAATGCTCGTCGCCCGGCAAAAAACATCGGAAAAGTCGAGGAGCACCTGGCAGAAGAACTGTGAAAGTCTTAAGGTCGACAAATAATGGCGTATCGCTTCTGATGAACTGACCAGAGAAAGCTTGAATATGAGACTATGGCAAAAAGGGGAGCAACTGGTATGAGTAACTACGACTCTCTTAAGGTAGCCAAATGCCTCGTCAGCAACAAAATAAATCGGCAAAGTCGTGGAGCACCTGGCAGGAGTATCTGTGAAAATCTTAAGGTCGACAAATAATGGTGTATCACTTCTGGTGAACCGGCCAGAGAAAGCTTCAAGACGTGACTGTGATAAAACACGCAGAAACTGGCAGGAGTAAGTATGACACTCTTAATGTAGCCAAATCCTCGTCACCAGACGAATTACATCGGCAAACTCGAGGAGCACCTGGCAGAAATAACTGTGAAAAGTCTTATGTTCCACAAATAATGGCGTATCACTTCTGGTGAACTGACCAGAGAAAGCTTGAATATGTGACTATGCTAAAGCGTCGAGCAACTGGTATGAGTAACTATGACTCTCTTAAGGTAGCCAAATGCCTTGTCACCAATGGAATAAATCGGCAAACTCGAGGAGCACCTGGCAGATGTAACCGTGAAAGACTTAAGGTCGACAAATAATGGTGTAACACTTCTGGTGAAATGGCCAGAGAAAGCTTCAAGACGTAACTGTGATAAAACAGGGAGCAACTTGCAGGAGTAACTATGACTCTCTTGCTGCCCAAGAAGACTGCCACAGCATCCCCCGCCGACTTCCGACCGATCACGGTGTGTTCGGTGCTGACCAGGGGTTTTCACAAAGTTCTGGCTGGCCGCCTTATGCGCCACTGTGCCTTGGACGGTCGTCAGCGGGCTTTCATCTCACAGGATGGGATGCTCCACAACACCTTTCTTCTGGATCTGGCGATGACCCAGGCGCAGAGCACTGCCAGCTCGCTGTATGTAGCATCGCTGGATGTGTCAAAGGCCTTCGACTCGCTGGCCCATGGTGCCCTTGGTCCTGTGCTGAGGGCCCATGGTCTGCCGGTCGAGTTCATTGACTACATCCTGGGGTGCTATGAGGCGGGCTCGACGGTTATCTGCGGTGCTGGGAAGTCGTCGGATCTAGTGCGGCCTTCGAGGGGTGTGCGGCAAGGTGATCCCTTATCCCCCATCCTCTTCACCATGTCGATGGACATCCTCCTTTCCCGTCTTCCTGAGCATGTTGGTGCCCGTATTCTCGGCCGAAGAATAAATGCTGCTGCGTTCGCGGATGACCTTCTTCTATTCGCCGAGACGAAGGATGGATTGCAGGACTTAATCACCATCGCTACAGCGGCCCTAGGTGACCTCGGCCGTGAGATCAACCCAAGGAAGTGCGTCTCTCTCGCCCTGGTTGCATCAGGTCGGGAGAAGAAGATTAAGGTCGACAAGTCAGTCACTTTTCGGGCAGGTAATAACAACATACCAGCGCTGGCGATAGGTGATTCCTTTAAGTACCTAGGCCTGCAATTCACCACAAGTGGGCGCAGCATTTTCCATCCTCGGCGGGAGGTCGAGAAACAATTGGACATCATTAGCAGGGCACCACTTAAGCCTCAGCAAAGACTTTTTTCCCTTTGTTCCGTTATCCTGCCGGGCATTTTTCATGGCCTGGCTCTGGGAAGGACACGTCTAGGGGCCCACTCGTCCCTCGATGTTTGCGTGCGCAAAGCCATTAGAACCTGGCTCCACCTACCGGCGGACACCCCTGTTGGATACTTTCATGCCCCTGTCTCTCACGGGGGCCTGGGGGTCCCGGCAGCCCGCTGGCTGGGTCCTCTTCTCCGGAGGAGGCGCCTTGCGAGGTTCGAGGGACTGGGCACGGCTGCTGACGATACTTCCCAGGATTCCCTTAGACGTGAAATCCAGCAGTTGGATAATGCCTTACGGTGGAATGGCGACGTTATTAAGTCCAGCTACCAACTGGGTCGGTGCTGGGCCGAACGCCTGCACTCGTCAGTCGACGGCGCTGCTTTACGGAAGTCTGCCCAAACACCAGGGCAGCACTGCTGGGTCTCTAACACTCGGCAGTTTGTCACAGGCCGCGACTACATCTCCTGCCTTCGAGCCAGGATTAATGCCCTGCCTACTCAGGCACGGCTGCTACGAGGGCGGGAGGGTGATACGAGGTGCCGGGGAGGCTGTAACGCCACAGAGACTGCCAACCATGTTATACAGCAGTGCTGGAGGAGCGACGGGACCCGCATTGCCCGACATGACGCCGTGGCGTCGTATCTGGTGCGAGGCCTTCGTCGGAGAGGTTATGAAGTTCTTTTGGAGCCTCACCTCCGCACATCAGAAGGCTTAAAGAAGCCTGATGTTGTTGCAGTCCGTGGCGAAACAGCTTATATTATTGACGCCCAGGTGATCGGCGACAGTCTCGACCTCGATCGTTGTCACAGGGAGAAGGTCGCCATCTACGACAAGCAGGCCGTCCATGCTGAGGTGCGAGAGCTTTATCCGGCAGTCCGAGAGATCACCACCACGTCAGCAACCATCAATTGGCGCGGCGTCTGGTCTCCTGCATCCGCAAGAGCGCTCCAGGACGTGGGCGTCACTCGCGGACATCTTTCGACAATCAGCACAAGAGTGCTTTTTGGCAGCATTATGGCGGCGCGGCGTTTTGATACAATGACTGCCCCTCGCCGCCGCACGATGCACCGCACTGGCGTTGGCTAGGATCAGCTCAAATCCTTCGCTGCTGCCTGGCGCTTCAGGCACAATTCCTGCTTTATTCGTGTGTTTGTGTTTTTATGTTAGTGTATTTTTATTTTATGTGAAACCTTGTAAACCTGCTGTGCAGGTAACACTAAGTTGTATTATTCGCAAAACGTGAATAAAGCCGGCTAATATAGCCCAATGCCTCGTCACCAACGGTATAAATCTGGAAAGTCGAGGAGCACCTGGCAGAAATAACTGTGAAAGTCTTAAGTTCGACAAATAAGGGCGTATCACGTCTGGTGAACTGGCCAGATAAAGTTTGAAGATGCGACTATGGCAAAACGGGGAGCAATTGGTAGGAGTAACTATGACTCTCTTAAGGTAGCCAAATGCTTCGTCACCAGGCGGAATAAATCGGCAAACTCGAGGAGCAAATAGCAGAAATTACTGTGATAGTCTTAAGGTCTACAAATATACTCGTATCGCTTGTGGTGAACTGGCCCGAGAAAGCTTCAAGAATTGACTGTGTTAAAATGGGGAGCAACTTGCAGGAGTAACTATGACCCTCTTAAGGTTGCCAATGCTCGTCGCCCGGCAAAAAACATCGGAAAAGTCGAGGAGCACCTGGCAGAAGAACTGTGAAAGTCTTAAGGTCGACAAATAATGGCGTATCGCTTCTGATGAACTGACCAGAGAAAGCTTGAATATGAGACTATGGCAAAAAGGGGAGCAACTGGTATGAGTAACTACGACTCTCTTAAGGTAGCCAAATGCCTCGTCAGCAACAAAATAAATCGGCAAAGTCGTGGAGCACCTGGCAGGAGTATCTGTGAAAATCTTAAGGTCGAGAAATAATGGTGTATCACTTCTGGTGAACCGGCCAGAGAAAGCTTCAAGACGTGACTGTGATAAAACACGCAGAAACTGGCAGGAGTAAGTATGACACTCTTAATGTAGCCAAATCCTCGTCACCAGACGAATTACATCGGCAAACTCGAGGAGCACCTGGCAGAAATAACTGTGAAAAGTCTTATGTTCCACAAATAATGGCGTATCACTTCTGGTGAACTGACCAGAGAAAGCTTGAATATGTGACTATGCTAAAGCGTCGAGCAACTGGTATGAGTAACTATGACTCTCTTAAGGTAGCCAAATGCCTCGTCACCAATGGAATAAATCGGCAAACTCGAGGAGCACCTGGCAGATGTAACTGTGAAAGACTTAAGGTCGACAAATAATGGTGTAACACTTCTGGTGAAATGGCCAGAGAAAGCTTCAAGACGTAACTGTGATAAAACAGGGAGCAACTTGCAGGAGTAACTATGACTCTCTTGCTGCCCAAGAAGACTGCCGCAGCATCCCCCGCTGACTTCCGACCGATCACGGTGTGTTCGGTGCTGACCAGGGTTTTTCACAAAGTTCTGGCTGGCCGCCTTATGCGCCACTGTGCCTTGGACGGTCGTCAGCGGGCTTTCATCTCACAGGATGGGATGCTCCACAACACCTTTCTTCTGGATCTGGCGATGACCCAGGCGCAGAGCACTGCCAGCTCGCTGTATGTAGCATCGCTGGATGTGTCAAAGGCCTTCGACTCGCTGGCCCATGGTGCCCTTGGTCCTGTGCTGAGGGCCCATGGTCTGCCGGTCGAGTTCATTGACTACATCCTGGGGTGCTATGAGGCGGGCTCGACGGTTATCTGCGGTGCTGGGAAGTCGTCGGATCTAGTGCGGCCTTCGAGGGGTGTGCGGCAAGGTGATCCCTTATCCCCCATCCTCTTCACCATGTCGATGGACATCCTCCTTTCCCGTCTTCCTGAGCATGTTGGTGCCCGTATTCTCGGCCGAAGAATAAATGCTGCTGCGTTCGCGGATGACCTTCTTCTATTCGCCGAGACGAAGGATGGATTGCAGGACTTAATCACCATCGCTACAGCGGCCCTAGGTGACCTCGGCCGTGAGATCAACCCAAGGAAGTGCGTCTCTCTCGCCCTGGTTGCATCAGGTCGGGAGAAGAAGATTAAGGTCGACAAGTCAGTCACTTTTCGGGCAGGTAATAACAACATACCAGCGCTGGCGATAGGTGATTCCTTTAAGTACCTAGGCCTGCAATTCACCACAAGTGGGCGCAGCATTTTCCATCCTCGGCGGGAGGTCGAGAAACAATTGGACATCATTAGCAGGGCACCACTTAAGCCTCAGCAAAGACTTTTTTCCCTTTGTTCCGTTATCCTGCCGGGCATTTTTCATGGCCTGGCTCTGGGAAGGACACGTCTAGGGGCCCACTCGTCCCTCGATGTTTGCGTGCGCAAAGCCATTAGAACCTGGCTCCACCTACCGGCGGACACCCCTGTTGGATACTTTCATGCCCCTGTCTCTCACGGGGGCCTGGGGGTCCCGGCAGCCCGCTGGCTGGGTCCTCTTCTCCGGAGGAGGCGCCTTGCGAGGTTCGAGGGACTGGGCACGGCTGCTGACGATACTTCCCAGGATTCCCTTAGACGTGAAATCCAGCAGTTGGATAATGCCTTACGGTGGAATGGCGACGTTATTAAGTCCAGCTACCAACTGGGTCGGTGCTGGGCCGAACGCCTGCACTCGTCAGTCGACGGCGCTGCTTTACGGAAGTCTGCCCAAACACCAGGGCAGCACTGCTGGGTCTCTAACACTCGGCAGTTTGTCACAGGCCGCGACTACATCTCCTGCCTTCGAGCCAGGATTAATGCCCTGCCTACTCAGGCACGGCTGCTACGAGGGCGGGAGGGTGATACGAGGTGCCGGGGAGGCTGTAACGCCACAGAGACTGCCAACCATGTTATACAGCAGTGCTGGAGGAGCGACGGGACATGCATTGCCCGACATGACGCCGTGGCGTCGTATCTGGTGCGAGGCCTTCGTCGGAGAGGTTATGAAGTTCTTTTGGAGCCTCACCTCCGCACATCAGAAGGCTTAAAGAAGCCTGATGTTCTTGCAGTCCGTGGCGAAACAGCTTATATTATTGACGCCCAGGTGATCGGCGACAGTCTCGACCTCGATCGTTGTCACAGGGAGAAGGTCGCCATCTACGACAAGCAGGCCGTCCATGCTGAGGTGCGAGAGCTTTATCCGGCAGTCCGAGAGATCACCACCACGTCAGCAACCATCAATTGGCGCGGCGTCTGGTCTCCTGCATCCGCAAGAGCGCTCCAGGACGTGGGCGTCACTCGCGGACATCTTTCGACAATCGGCACAAGAGTGCTTTTTGGCAGCATTATGGCGGCGCGGCGTTTTGATACAATGACTGCCCCTCGCCGCCGCACGATGCACCGCACTGGCGTTGGCTAGGATCAGCTCAAATCCTTCGCTGCTGCCTGGCGCTTCAGGCACAATTCCTGCTTCATTCGTGTGTTTGTGTTTATATGTTAGTGTATTTTTATTTTATGTGAAACCTTGTAAACCTGCTGTGCAGGTAACACTAAGTTGTATTATTCGCAAAACGTGAATAAAGCCGGCTAATATAGCCCAATGCCTCGTCACCAACGGTATAAATCTGGAAACTCGAGGAGCACCTGGCAGAAATAACTGTGAAAGTCTTAAGTTCGACAAATAAGGGCGTATCACGTCTGGTGAACTGGCCAGATAAAGTTTGAAGATGCGACTATGGCAAAACGGGGAGCAATTGGTAGGAGTAACTATGACTCTCTTATGGGAGCCAAATGCTTCGTCACCAAGCGGAATAAATCGGCAAATTCGAGGGGCACCTGGGAGAAATAACTGTGAAAGTCTTAAGGTCGACAAATAAAAGCGTATCTCTTGTGGTGAACTTGCATGAGAAAGCTTGAAGATTTGACTGTGTTAAAACGGGGAGGAACTTGCAGGAGTAACTATGACTCTCTTAAGGTAGCCCAATGCCTCGTCACCAACGGTATAAATCTGGAAACTCGAAGAGCACCTGGCAGAAATAACTGTGAAAGTCTTAAGTTCGACAAATAAGGGCGTATCACTTCTGGTGAACTGGCCAGATAAAGTTTGAAGATGCGACTACGGTAAAACGGGGAGCAATTGGTAGGAGTAACTATGACTCTCTTAAGGTAGCCAAATGCTTCGTCACCAGGCGGAATAAATCGGCAAACTCGAGGAGCAAATAGCAGAAATTACTGTGATAGTCTTAAGGTCTACAAATATACTCGTATCGCTTGTGGTGAACTGGCCCGAGAAAGCTTCAAGAATTGACTGTGTTAAAATGGGGAGCAACTTGCAGGAGTAACTATGACTCTCTTAAGGTTGCCAATGCTCGTCGCCCGGCAAAAAACATCGGAAAAGTCGAGGAGCACCTGGCAGAAGAACTGTGAAAGTCTTAAGGTCGACAAATAATGGCGTATCGCTTCTGATGAACTGACCAGAGAAAGCTTGAATATGAGACTATGGCAAAAAGGGGAGCAACTGGTATGAGTAACTACGACTCTCTTAAGGTAGCCAAATGCCTCGTCACCAACAAAATAAATCGGCAAAGTCGAGGAGCACCTGGCAGGAGTAACTGTGAAAATCTTAAGGTCGACAAATAATGGTGTATCACTTCTGGTGAACCGGCCAGAGAAAGCTTCAAGACGTGACTGTGATAAAACACGCAGAAACTGGCAGGAGTAAGTATGACACTCTTAATGTAGCCAAATGCTCGTCACCAGACGAATTACATCGGCAAACTCGAGGAGCACCTGGCAGAAATAACTGTGAAAAGTCTTATGTTCCACAAATATTGGCGTATCACTTCTGGTGAACTGACCAGGGAAAGCTTGAAAATGTGACTATGCTAAAGCGTCGAGCAACTGGTATGAGTAACTATGACTCTCTTAAGGTAGCCAAATGCCTCGTCACCAATGGAATAAATCGGCAAACTCGAGGAGCACCTAGCAGGAGTAACTGTGAAAGACTTAAGGTCGACAAATAATGGTGTAACACTTCTGGTGAAATGGCCAGAGAAAGCTTCAAGACGTAACTGTGATAAAACAGGGAGCAACTTGCAGGAAAAACTGTGACTCTCTTAAGGTAGCCAAATGCTCGTCATGAGGCGAAGTACATCGGCAAACTCGTGGAGCACCCGGCAGAAATAACTGTGAAAATCTCAACTTCGACAAATAATTGCGTATCACTTCTGGTGAACTGGTCAGATAAAGGTTCAAGATGCGACTATGGTAAAACGGGGAGCAATTGGTAGGAGTATCTATGACTCTCTTAAGGTAGCCAAATGCCTCGTCACCAAGCGGAATAAATCGGCAAACTCGAGGGGCACCTGGGACAAATAACTGTGAAAGTCTTAAGGTCGACAAATAAAAGCGTATCGCTTGTGGTGAACTTGCATGAGAAAGCTTGAAGATTTGACTGTGTTAAAACGGGGAGCAACTTGCAGGAGTAACTATGACTCTCTTAAGGCAACCCAATGCCTCGTCACCAACGGTATAAATCTGGAAACTCGAGTAGCACCTGGCAGAAATAACTGTGAAAGTCTTAAGTTCGACAAATAAGGGCGTATCACTTCTGGTGAATTGGCCAGATAAAGTTTGAAGATGCGACTACGGTAAAACGGGGAGCAATTGGTAGGAGTAACTATGACTCTCTTAAGGTAGCCAAATGCTTCGTCACCAGGCGGAATAAATCGGCAAACTCGAGGAGCAAATAGCAGAAATTACTGTGATAGTCTTAAGGTCTACAAATATACTCGTATCGCTTGTGGTGAACTGGCCCGAGAAAGCTTCAAGAATTGACTGTGTTAAAATGGGGAGCAACTTGCAGGAGTAACTATGACTCTCTTAAGGTTGCCAATGCTCGTCGCCCGGCAAAAAACATCGGAAAAGTCGAGGAGAACTTGGCAGAAGAACTGTGAAAGTCTTAAGGTCGACAAATAATGGCGTATCGCTTCTGATGAACTGACCAGAGAAAGCTTGAATATGAGACTTTGGCAAAAAGGGGAGCAACTGGTATGAGTAACTACGACTCTCTTAAGGTAGCCAAATGCCTCGTCAGCAACAAAATAAATCGGCAAAGTCGTGGAGCACCTGGCAGGAGTATCTGTGAAAATCTTAAGGTCGAGAAATAATGGTGTATCACTTCTGGTGAACCGGCCAGAGAAAGCTTCAAGACGTGACTGTGATAAAACACGCAGAAACTGGCAGGAGTAAGTATGACACTCTTAATGTAGCCAAATGCTCGTCACCAGACGAATTACATCGGCAAACTCGAGGAGCACCTGGCAGAAATAACTGTGAAAAGTCTTATGTTCCACAAATAATGGCGTATCACTTCTGGTGAACTGACCAGAGAAAGCTTGAATATGTGACTATGCTAAAGCGTCGAGCAACTGGTATGAGTAACTATGACTCTCTTAAGGTAGCCAAATGCCTCGTCACCAATGGAATAAATCGGCAAACTCGAGGAGCACCTGGCAGGTGTAACTGTGAAAGACTTAAGGTCGACAAATAATGGTGTAACACTTCTGGTGAAATGGCCAGAGAAAGCTTCAAGACGTAACTGTGATAAAACAGGGAGTAACTTGCAGGAGTAACTATGACTCTCTTAAGGTAGCCAAATGCTCGTCATGAGGCGAAGTACATCGGCAAACTCGTGCAGCACCCGGCAGAAATAACTGTGAAAATCTCAACTTCGACAAATAATTGCGTATCACTTCTGGTGAACTGGTCAGATTAAGGTTGAAGATGCGACGATGGTAAAACGGGGAGCAATTGGTAGGAGTATCTATGACTCTCTTAAGGTAGCCAAATGCCTCGTCACCAAGCGGAAAAATCGGCAAACTCGAGGGGCACCTGGGAGAAATAACTGTGAAAGTCTTAAGGTCGACAAATAAAAGCGTATCGCTTGTGGTGAACTTGCATGAGAAAGCTTGAAGATTTGACTGTGTTAAAACGGGGAGCAACTTGCAGGAGTAACTATGACTCTCTTGCTGCCCAAGAAGACTGCCGCAGCATCCCCCGCTGACTTCCGACCGATCACGTTGTGTTCGGTGCTGACCAGGGTTTTTCACAAAGTTCTGGCTGGCCGCCTTATGCGCCACTGTGCCTTGGACGGTCGTCAGCGGGCTTTCATCTCACAGGATGGGATGCTCCACAACACCTTTCTTCTGGATCTGGCGATGACCCAGGCGCAGAGCACTGCCAGCTCGCTGTATGTAGCATCGCTGGATGTGTCAAAGGCCTTCGACTCGCTGGCCCATGGTGCCCTTGGTCCTGTGCTGAGGGCCCATGGTCTGCCGGTCGAGTTCATTGACTACATCCTGGGGTGCTATGAGGCGGGCTCGACGGTTATCTGCGGTGCTGGGAAGTCGTCGGATGTAGTGCGGCCTTCGAGGGGTGTGCGGCAAGGTGATCCCTTATCCCCCATCCTCTTCACCATGTCGATGGACATCCTCCTTTCCCATCTTCCTGAGCATGTTGGTGCCCGTATTCTCGGTCGAAGAATAAATGCTGCTGCGATCGCGGATGACCTTCTTCTATTCGCCGAGACGAAGGATGGATTGCAGGACTTAATCACCATCGCTACAGCGGCCCTAGGTGACCTCGGCCTTGAGATCAACCCAAGGAAGTGCTTCTCTCTCGCCCTGGTTGCATCAGGTCGGGAGAAGAAGATTAAGGTCGACAAGTCAGTCACTTTTCGGGCAGGTAATAACAACATACCAGCGCTGGCGATAGGTGATTCCTTTAAGTACCTAGGCCTGCAATTCACCACAAGTGGGCGCAGCATTTTCCATCCTCGGCGGGAGGTCGAGAAACAATTGGACATCATTAGCAGGGCACCACTTAAGCCTCAGCAAAGACTTTTTTCCCTTTGTTCCGTTATCCTGCCGGGCATTTTTCATGGCCTGGCTCTGGGAAGGACACGTCTAGGGGCCCACTCGTCCCTCGATGTTTGCGTGCGCAAAGCCATTAGAACCTGGCTCCACCTACCGGCGGACACCCCTGTTGGATACTTTCATGCCCCTGTCTCTCACGGGGGCCTGGGGGTCCCGGCAGCCCGCTGGCTGGGTCCTCTTCTCCGGAGGAGGCGCCTTGCGAGGTTCGAGGGACTGGGCACGGCTGCTGACGATACTTCCCAGGATTCCCTTAGACGTGAAATCCAGCAGTTGGATAATGCCTTACGGTGGAATGGCGACGTTATTAAGTCCAGCTACCAACAGGGTCGGTGCTGGGCCGAACGCCTGCACTCGTCAGTCGACGGCGCTGCTTTACGGAAGTCTGCCCAAACACCAGGGCAGCACTGCTGGGTCTCTAACACTCGGCAGTTTGTCACAGGCCGCGACTACATCTCCTGCCTTCGAGCCAGGATTAATGCCCTGCCTACTCAGGCACGGCTGCTACGAGGGCGGGAGGGTGATACGAGGTGCCGGGGAGGCTGTAACGCCACAGAGACTGCCAACCATGTTGTACAGCAGTGCTGGAGGAGCGACGGGGCCCGCATTGCCCGACATGACGCCGTGGCGTCGTATCTGGTGCGAGGCCTTCGTCGGAGAGGTTATGAAGTTCTTTTGGAGCCTCACCTCCGCACATCAGAAGGCTTAAAGAAGCCTGATGTTCTTGCAGTCCGTGGCGAAACAGCTTATATTATTGACGCCCAGGTGATCGGCGACAGTCTCGACCTCGATCGTTGTCACAGGGAGAAGGTCGCCATCTACGACAAGCAGGCCGTCCATGCTGAGGTGCGAGAGCTTTATCCGGCAGTCCGAGAGATCACCACCACGTCAGCAACCATCAATTGGCGCGGCGTCTGGTCTCCTGCATCCGCAAGAGCGCTCCAGGACGTGGGCGTCACTCGCGGACATCTTTCGACAATCAGCACAAGAGTGCTTTTGGGCAGCATTATGGCGGCGCGGCGTTTTGACACAATGACTGCCACTCGCCGCCGCACGATGCACCGCACTGGCGTTGGCTAGGATCAGCTCAAATCCTTCGCTGCTGCCTGGCGCTTCAGGCACAATACCTGCTTTATACGTGTGTTTGTGTTTATATGTTAGTGTATTTTTATTTTATGTGAAACCTTGTAAACCTGCTGTGCAGGTAACACTAAGTTGTATTATTCGCAAAACGTGAATAAAGCCGGCTAATATAGCCCAATGCCTCGTCACCAACGGTATAAATCTGGAAACTCGAGGAGCACCTGGCAGAAATAACTGTGAAAGTCTTAAGTTCGACAAATAAGGGCGTATCACTTCTGGTGAACTGGCCAGATAAAGTTGAAGATGCGACTATGGTAAAACGGGGAGCAATTGGTAGGAGTAACTATGACTCTCTTAAGGTAGCCAAATGCTTCGTCACCAGGCGGAATAAATCGGCAAACTCGAGGAGCAAATAGCAGAAATTACTGTGATAGTCTTAAGGTCTACAAATATACTCGTATCGCTTGTGGTGAACTGGCCCGAGAAAGCTTCAAGAATTGACTGTGTTAAAATGGGGAGCAACTTGCAGGAGTAACTATGACTCTCTTAAGGTTGCCAATGCTCGTCGCCCGGCAAAAAACATCGGAAAAGTCGAGGAGCACCTGGCAGAAGAACTGTGAAAGTCTTAAGGTCGACAAATAATGGCGTATCGCTTCTGATGAACTGACCAGAGAAAGCTTGAATATGAGACTATGGCAAAAAGGGGAGCAACTGGTATGAGTAACTATGATTCTCTTAAGGTAGCCAAATGCCTCGTCACCAACAAAATAAATCGGCAAAGTCGAGGAGCACCTGGCAGGAGTAACTGTGAAAATCTTAAGGTCGACAAATAATGGTGTATCACTTCTGGTGAACCGGCCAGAGAAAGCTTCAAGACGTGACTGTGATAAAACACGCAGAAACTGGCAGGAGTAAGTATGACACCCTTAATGTAGCCAAATGCTCGTCACCAGATGAATTACATCGGCAAACTCGAGGAGCACCTGGCAGAAATAACTGTGAAAAGTCTTATGTTCCACAAATAATGGCGTATCACTTCTGGTGAACTGACCAGAGAAAGCTTGAATATGTGACTATGCTAAAGCGTAGAGCAACTGGTATGAGTAACTATGACTCTCTTAAGGTAGCCAAATGCCTCGTCACCAATGGAATAAATCGGCAAACTCGAGGAGCACCTGGCAGGAGTAACTGTGAAAGTCTTAAGGTCAACAAATAATGGTGTAACACTTCAGCTGAAATGGCCAGAGAAAGCTTGAAGACGAAACTGTGATAAAACAGGGAGCAACTTGCAGGAGTAACTATGACTCTCTTAAGGTAGCCAAATGCCTCGTCACCAGGCGAAGTACATCGGCAAACTCGTGGAGCACCTGGCAGAAATAACTGTGAAAATCTCAAGTTCGACAAATACTTGCGTATCACTTCTGGTGAACTGGTCAGATAAAGGTTGAAGATGCGACTATGGTAAAACGGGGAGCAATTGGTAGGAGTATCTACGACTCTCTTAAGGTAGCCAAATGCCTCGTCACCAAGTGGAATCAATCGGCAAACTCGAGGAGCACCTGGGAGAAATAACTGTGAAAGTCATAAGGTCGACAAATAAAAGCGTATCGCTTGTGGTGAACTTGCATGAGAAAGCTTGAAGATTTGACTGTGTTAAAACGGGGAGCAACTTGCAGGAGCAACTATGACTCTCTTAAGGTAGCCCAATGCCTCGTCACCAACGGTATAAATCTGGAAACTCGAGGAGCACCTGGCAGAAATAACTGTGAAAGTCTTAAGTTCGACATATAATGGCGTATCACTTCTGGTGAACTGGCCAGATAAAGTTTGAAGATGCGACTATGGTAAAACGGGGAGCAACTGGCAGGAGTAACTATTGTACAGGATGGCGGGTATGGGCAGGCAGTGGGCGTTATGGAATAATAGTGTAATTTTTACAGAAAGGCCATTTATTGGCTAAAGCATGATGAAAAGGGGCTACATAGGTCTAGGGAGGTGAGGGTGAGCCAGAGCTTATAATTTGGCGAACATTGTTCGCGAAGCTACCGAAAATGGTTGTCTGCCAAAAGTAAGTCCACAGTGCCGCAGCACCGGGAGAAGCGAGAGATGTACAATGCTACAGGGCGCGCATCCGACTCGCCGGTAAGCAAGAATACAAGAGAGGGGGCCCGGCGACTGGCGGCCGGGTATATTCGACGCACCACGCGGCTTCCTCCGCCCTGATTGGTCAGGACCGAGCAAACCGTGCGGGCGGCTTGGAACTTTCCAGAGCGTTGCCTGCTAAGCGACGCCTGGGGCGGCGTTACCTCGTCAGCACACGAGAGATGCGCGTGAACAAGGTGCCCTTCATCGGTGCTGACTTCCTGTTACTAGACCGTGGGATGAAAGAATTTATAGGCAGCTAACGCTGCCGGCCGTGGCTTGGCCGCAATGGAAAAATGAAGTTACCCTTTGGAGGCTCATATAATAAAGTAAATCCTCTTACTGTCTGGCTCATCCTTTACACTCCTCCCCCTTCCGTGGGAGCAAAAAACTTATGTGAATTCGCTCAATGCAATTAGCATTTGAATGTAAAAAAATTTATCTTGCAAAAGAAAGTGAACATCACTTGATTAAGTATGGCCCTCACAGAAGACGGCAGGGGTCTTAATCTATGGGAGGGTATAGAGACTCTAAAGACCTCCTAAGGGTCGCAAGGGGACTTACATCAACAATATTTGTGTATACAAGAATCATCATAAAACATCAGAACATCATAAAACATTAGAACATCATAACATCATAAAACATCATAAAATAATCACAAAATTAGAACAAAACATAACAGTGTGAATTAGGTAAACATGCCAAGTGTTCTTGTTGCTAAGTTGAAGTAAAAATGTCTTTTTTTTTGCTTTTGTTAAAATAGGTTGAAATTTTAAACACATCACCACTGATGAGTCACGGCGAGGGCGGCAGACGCGAGGCGGCGTGGTGTGTTGTACTCAGCGGGCAGCGCGCAGGCTGCCGGCGGGAAGGGGGCGTGGCAGTGGCCAGGTCCGTGCACTGGAACTCAGCGCAGGGGGGTATGAGGGGAGGTCCACATGTTCCAAAACACAGTTGAAAAGGGAGTTATCACTAAGGGAACACTTCACTACACCACACTAGTTTTTCCACATTAGTTGACATCTTAGTTTCACTCTTAAAACTAAGGGAGGGCACATGCCTGATAGGTTCTTGTTTTCTCTTTATTGTTGAGTTTAGTTTGTGGCTGTTTACCATTCATTTAAGTGTCAACAGGCGAACGTTAGAAATTTGTCCTTTTTCACGTTTTAGCAAGTCATCAATTGACGATAGGAGGTGAACATTTGATTTATTAGATAAAACTGCAACGTTAGTTGACAAGGGAATCATGAAGTGCTTCCAGGCATAAAAAACATAATTAAAGGGGCGCGAATACTACGTGAGTAAGCCGTAGTGGCATGAAATGTTATAAGTGGTGTTCCAACAGGAACCGTTTGCTAAAGTTCTGCGCGGAGGCTAGGTCAGAGTGTCAGCTGACTGCAAGGCCGACTCTCGCGCTACGTCAGAAAGGCACGGGGGATAACTTCATTGCGACATTACGTCAGAGCAGAATGTGGTAGCTGAGAAGCGGAGCCGACGCTACTACGACTGTCAAATGCCGACTGTCTAATGCAACAAAATAGAAGTGGGATTACGAGTGACATAAAGCTAGATGAGCTGTTACAGTGGGTTCTGTTTAAAATTACATTAACATACATAAATATAGAAATGAAGCACACAAGTATCATATCAAATTGTTGCAAATAACACATCAATAACTAAAAAAAAGTTAAATGCCTCCTTGGGCTAAGCATCCAAGTGTAATAACATTCACATTGTGAGAGGGAGTGTCTCGTAACTCAATATATTTGCTAAACACCATAAAGTGAGAATGACAAAGAAAAGTGACACCAGTTTGGTTCAGGAGGGGTGTAGATTGTGTCGTTGGATGTCAACGCTGTTGTTAACGAGAGGAGAGAAATAAAACTCGACGAGAAGCTAGAGATTTTCGTAGTGCAAACAGAAAGCGTAAGGAATTGGATTAGAAAAGACTAAGTTGGGCATAATTTCTGAAGGACTTTTCCTTTATGAAGATATAGTGCATGGCGCATCGTTGACACGACGTTATCGCCTACTTAACTGTGTAAATGACAATTCTGCGACTCCAAGATAGCTGCTTCATACTTCTTCCTCAAACTCGACATCTCTTACATAAAAAAACGTTACTGTGCGACAAAATTCGCCGTCTTTATCCTCTCAACATCTTGCGACTAAACTCATCGTCTCTATCCTCTCAACATCTTGCGATTAACTTTACTTTGCGACCAAATTCGCCGTCTTTATCCTCTGAACATCTTGCGACTTACTTTACTTTGCGACCAAATTCGCCGTCTTCATCCTCTCAACATTTTGCGACTAAACTCGCCGTCTCTATAACTCCATGGTGCTGGCCTCCTCGGGCCCAGCTGGTTGCTTAAAACTCCGTCTATCCTTTGTTATATCGCAGTGTCCTGGGACACGTCATACAGTTAAAAGCTACTACTTCAATAGTCGGTATTCCTTCGGAAAATACAATGGGAAAACAAAGAAGGCTGAAGGTTTTGAACAGAGATTTCCGCTTACTGGCGTTTAGCTGCGGGCTAGACGCGGTTCGCGTCTGACGTTGCCTGATCAGCTGTCGTCAGAGAGCACGGAACACTGTTCTCGTGAACTCTTCTTCGAGATGGAAGATCAAAGTGTGTGCTGAATAGTTTTGTGTTAGGATACGCCCGGGTAATAGACTGCAAAAGGCGTTGTTCGGTTGAGAGTTGTCAGATGAAAGTGGATAGGATGGACTATGTCGCGAAATGGAAAAGTGAAGAAACGACACAGACAGCTAAGGGTCCGCGCGGGTGCCAGCCGCGTCACGTAAGGTACGTGCCCTCGCGGGTGTGGTTCTCTTGTTCAACCAACAGACTAAGTATATAGACAAAGCTTACTCGTTCTGTGGGTGTGATTCACTCTGTTTAGGTTATCTATCACGGGGGTAGGCGTGTGGTATGTCCCTCCAGATGAACATTCAAATACAAATGAAAATAAAGCATTGTTACATCCTAAATTATCCTTCCAAAACCATTTCTTACCTAAGACATCATTATTAATAAACAAATAATTGGCAGTACTCGGGAACCTATCCTAGCATACTTGAAATCCTACAAAATGATTATCCTCATCAATCTAGTAACACAGTGACACATGGAAACTCTACTTTGATACAAATACTAAATTACTGGTGCTGGCAAACTCTAGCTAAAACTGTCTGAACATTTGATAATAGCATAAATAAGACATGGACAAAATGAACAATAGTAAAAATAATACATCAACATAAGTAATTAGACATAATCAATTGGACATAACAAATTAGACGTAAGTAATTAGCAACTCGACATAATGATACAAGACATGGCAAAACCGCAACAAAAGCAAAAGTTCAAAATAATATTTCTTTCAAACAAAGCTTCCTTATCCTCCAGTTACATTTCGTAGCAAAATGAATGTAAGTATCCCTTGGTATTCCTTTATGCTCTCGTTTGCATTTCCATATCAACTAATAGTCTTTGGTACTTCTACCTACAAGAAAACTGTCATTAAGTAATGGCAATGTTGTGTGTAATGCTGTGGAATAGTGTAATGTCACGTTAATACTTCCTTTAAGAAGATTTTGATGAAAAATGATTTTATGTCTCCTTCAATGGACAGACCAATAATTATTAAACGTGTGATAAACCGTTTCCTGTGTTGATTTGTTTTTGCAAATATTTGTGATTATCAGTCACCCAGTCAATTGTTCAAGGATATGATTGTTGTTCCTTTTGTTAATTCTCTCACCTACCTGCTTCCATGTAATCAATATTGGCGGCTCGACGAAGCTAGTTGCATCTCGGAAGACGTCGATATGACTTACCTGTCGGTGCTTTGGTTTTTAATAAAATTTAGAGTTCATTTGTCATATAGTATATAAAGTGTGTGGGGAGCAAAGTAAGTTCCTTACTACTGAAAATGTGCATAACGTTATTCAAAGGGTTCGTTATACAATGGTTAAGAATTTTCTGTGTTGAGATTCAGTGCAGTTTGAGGTGCTAAGGTGCGACACGCGTCGCGCTCGTGAGACTGTAAGTTGCTGACAGCACAGCTGACAGTACGGCTGCGTCCGGTTTCACTGGCTCGGCAGCATAACTGGCGTTCACGCTGGGTCCGTCCTCTTGCTACGCGTGGAGTTAATCTCTCGGTACAGTTACAAAATTTCCTTCCAGAGTTATGTTGTTCGCGACAGTTATGCATGGAGGATGTTCTTTTCTAAGGGACTCTAATAACATAAATCGCTGGAGATCACAAAACTATCGGGTTCAAAATATTTTACTTAAACACTCTGTTCTTCTAAAATTTAGGTAACTGGCAGGTGTCAGGCTTCTAGATAAACTGTATTTTGCGATGGCATTCCAAACCCAACTCCTTGGCTAACGCGTTTCCCACACAACGGTCGTTTACAGGACAAATATAGCGACAAGTGCCGGCTTCCTTGACGCCATATAGATCCGTTTATTAACCGTGGTGGTGATACAACAAAGCCGGAGATCGATCTGAAATTCCAACATTTGCTAATCCTGATGGTTTAGACAATGCGTACCAGGAAAAAGTTCTCTCACGATTTTTGTTCCATACTGAAAACTTGGATAGACAACACAAATAGATTCCCGTCCTTAGATAAGACGAATAAAATTTGTAGGGCAATATTAAGCTGGTGATTTTATTTCTGCAACGTACGAATGTGCGAATGTGTAGCGTGGCTGAGGCACGTGGCCTGCAGGGCGATGGTTGGATGCTGAGGAGGGGCGAGGGGAGAGGTGCAGATGCTGCACGCACCGAAGGCAGAGGCGGTGGGTGGGGAAGGGGGAACTGCAATGGCCGCTGTCTCTCTGCAGGCTGTAGGATGGAGAGGGAAGGAAAGGGAAGAGAAGGGGATCGCATCGCCAACTGACAGAGAGGGGCGGGGCTCGGCGCATGAGAACAGCTGTAAACAACAGTGGCGTTATTTACGCGACTCCTTCCGTGGCATTTGATAAACAGAAATACGTGGTACCAAAAAACTTACCTTGTTGTCTGTTCAACATGAAAACAATAAAACAGCACTTGAGGAAGACTCCTTTTACTTTAGAGTAACATATTGGTTGTTTAACTTGGACATATTTATTCTTGTTATTATCGTTGTGTGATCATTTAGCAAAACATACATGTAATAGGGCGTCTTTCAAAGTACAGGTAGACGGTTGCATGTAGTCACTGATCTACTGGCAGTTACGAAGGCGTATTAGTATCATGTTTTTATGGTAAAGCTTTAATAGCTGTGTTCGTGCACTATTCACTAAATTAACAGGTGAAATGTGATTCCCTTTGAAATATACAAGATTAACTGATTCTTTCTCTACGTGTTCTTTTGACAAGGACAACTTTTCCCTTAATTCCATGATTAAAGAATGTTTGTGTTTTTAATTCTCGATTGCTACGATAACATTACTGGAGACGTTAAATGACAAGACAAAATTATTAAATAACTTCAATCACTTCCATTAACATGTGACGTCATAAATTCTATTACCAGTCACCAGTGGTTGCCAATTCTTATGTCTACTTATAATTAACATGCACAACATAATTAAAGATATAGTAACGACGGTGTTTTCCGTCAATTGAGTCTCTTGCTGCATGCAGGGCTTTTCCAACTGTTTACATACCATTTCAGACCTACTTTCTGGAACGCAATTCATAGGGGTTTGACCTTAGAGCATATCTACGTTGCTGTCTAGGCGGTTGTATTACCTTCTTTCTTGCTTTTTAGGTGGAACTACTGGCGCAAAAGGCCCGGTTTCACTGTTAGGTGGGGGTGGCTCGGGTCCTTTATACAGTTTCAATCTGTCAAAATGAACGATCTCTGTGCGTTCCGCTAACTGAATTTCCGCATTTACTGGTGAAGTAAGCCGGATGATACGGTACGGTCCTTCATAAGTAGGTGTAAACTTTTTGGTTCTTCCCTTTTTAACTACTGAATTGCTCAACATAACTAGGTCTCCTACCTTGTACTCAGGCATTTTGGCGTTTTGATTACTTCTCTTTAACTGTTGGGCGGTGGCTCGGTCATTATTCCCTCTTACTTTTTTCCAAATGGCTTTTAGACGTCGAGCTAGACCTTTCACATCTTTGGATTTAATTCCAGGGGGCAGTTTGTCAATTTCAAAAGGTGAATTCATAGGGCGGCCATATACTGCTTCATAAGGTGAGTACCCTGTAGCTTCATGGACTCGGCTGTTATATGCTGACGTAACGTATTGAACATACTTGTCCCAGTCAGAATGATGTTAATTAACATAGTAAGACAGCATACGCATAACGGTGAGGTGGACTCGCTCCAGGCGACCGTTCGCTTTTGGGTGGAAGGGCGTCGTTCGCCACTTTTTAATTCGCAATAACCGACAAACTTCGGTAAACACTGCAGACATGAAATTCGCACCTTGGTCTGTGAGTACAGCTTCAGGACTTCCGTATGGTAACACCAAATGGGTGACAAAAGTACGCGCTACTGTTTCGGCGGACATATCTGGTATAGGAATGAGAATCAAGAACCTAGAGAAATGATCTATAAGGGACAGAATATACCGATTATTTTGGGGGCTCACAGGGAAGGGACCGACAATATCTGCTGCTACTACTGCCCAGGGATAAGTGGCTTCTGGTACCTGCTGTAAAGGCACTTTCGTTCGAGGTGGTAATGACCTCTTAACACAAGGTAGACAATTTTGTATATACTTTTGCACGTCTTTCCGTCTTCCTGCCCAGAAATAACGGGCGGCTATTCGGCAATTTGTGGCGCGTAGGCCGTTATGACATGCCTGCAGGCTATCGTGACACTGTGCGATAATCTTGGAACGTAATTCTTTCGGGATTACTGCCTGTTTACCCAAATGGGTCTTTCGATATAAAATTCCATCTTCAACGGAAAATTCAGGCAAAGTCACATATTTCTGACATTCGACGTCTCTTTGCTGTGCCTCCCTTAATTCTTCAATAGAAACGTCATTAGCTACGATCACTCTGACCTTTCGGCTTAATGCGTCAGCGTTTTGGTGTAACTTGCCCGGTTTGTGTTTCACCTCATACTCAAATTCGCTCAATTTCAAAGCCCAACGAGTTAGCCTACTACTAGGGTCTTTTAAGCTCAACATCCACTGTAACGCGGCGTGATCAGTGATGACAGTGAATTTTCTCCCATACGAATAACATCGGAAATAAGTTACACCAAACATGAGTGCTAGTAGTTCCTTCTCAGTTGTGCTATAATTTGACTCTGCTTTATTAAGCTGTCGAGACGCATAACCAATTGGTCGTTCTTCGCCATCTATCTCTTGTGACAGGATGGCTCCTACAGCATAATCTGAGGCGTCCACTGACAGTATGAATGGTTTTTCAAAATCCGGGTACGCTAGTGCAGGGGCTCTAGTTAAAACATG
This sequence comes from Schistocerca cancellata, assembly GCF_023864275.1. Lineage (NCBI taxonomy): Eukaryota > Metazoa > Arthropoda > Insecta > Orthoptera > Acrididae > Schistocerca > Schistocerca cancellata. The sequence continues at coordinate 1,514,847 of NW_026046810.1, read as the reverse complement.
TTGAATTTGTTTCATAGCTTTATCACATTCTTTGGTCCAAATAAAACTAACTCCTTTTTTCAGTAAATTAGTCAGGGGCTTAGCAAGGGTAGCATAATTATTCACAAAACGTCTGTAGTAGTTTGCAAGGCCTAAAAATGACTGTAGTTCCTTGACATTTGTCGGCGTTGGAAATTCCTTTACTGCGGTGGTCAAACGGGGGTCCGGTTTGACACCTTCTCCACTTATTACATGACCTAAATATTGTACTTGTGACTGGGCGAAAGCACACTTTTCTAATTTTACACTCAAATAAGCTCCTTTTAACCTTTGCAAAACATCCCTCAGTCTTTCTGCATGTTCTTTTATCGTTTTAGAAAAAATAATAATGTCATCTAAATACACCAAGCATGTTGTAGGTTTCAACCCACGTAGCAGCAAGTCTGCAAATCTTTGAAAAGTGGCAGGGGCGTTTCTCAATCCAAATGGCATTCTTACAAATTCATACAATCCTGTAGGTACAACAAAAGCAGTTTTATGGCGGTCCTGGGGCGCAACAGGGATTTGATGGTACACAGAACGCAAATCAAGGGTGGTAAAATACTTACAGTTGTCCAATCGGTCCAATGTTTCATCAATGCGCGGCAACGGATATGTGTCTGGTGTCGTTACCCGATTTACTGCCCGCATATCGACACATAGGCGATAGGCTTTCTCCCCATTTACTGATTTCTTTGGCACAACGACCACGGGAGACGCCCACGCACTCGAGGAGGGTTGTATGATTCCTGCAGCTAATTGCTGCTGAATCGTATCTTCAACTACAGACTGCAAATGATATGGTATACGGTAAGGTTTTTGTGCAATTGGCCGAGCTTCTCCGGTCGGAATTTCGTGCTGAACCAAATCCGTAGCCGGTAGAAACTGCCTCTCTTCAAACAACCACGAAAATTCCTCTAATACTGGCTGCAACATCCTTTTCTCCTCACTATTTAAATGACCTAACTTCTCTTCTAACCGACTCCTTATCGTCGACGCGACATATAGCACTTCTCTAAGTGAACATTTCTTTCTTCTCCTTACTTTCTCATATTTATCTCGCTGCTTCTCAGCTCCTCTTATTTCCTCAAAAATTTCCTGACCACTGGCAACAATAGTACCCTTCGGTATCACAACATCTTCTACACCAAAATTATCTATACTTACTGGTATCGCAAAACCCTTCTGTCTCCTCTCCGGTCGGCATATACTTCTCTTTATATGTACTGACTGACGATCTAAAACATCATTCTGGGTGAGCGGGTCAACCAGAATGTCTGTCTTAGGCTGTTCTTGATTTTTGACATCTATCCAGAGAATCTTTCCACTTCCGCCTTTTATCCTCACAGGGTCAGTGGTTTTTATCGCCCACATCTGCGGTTTTATGGGAGACTGTGAACGGCGCCTTTCGCAGCTCCCTCGCGTCTGACGGGGGTGCGCACTGCCAAATCGGTGAATTGCTTCGCCGAACTGCACAGTTCGCGTTCGATAATCCACTATCCCCTGATAACGGTGCAGGAAGTCATTCCCTAGTATGATGTCAAATTCACCCTTCTTTAGCCTTACTACTTCCATCCTCTGACTGTATTTACCCTCGTCCATTTGCAGATTCACTACACACGAACCTGCAGGGACAATTACTTCCTCTCCAAGGCCACTGATATGGTACCGGGGTTGCTGTAACACCCTTCGATCATTTTTCTCCACAAACAGTACACTAACTTGAGCACCAGTACCAACTAAAATTCTAACTAATTTGTTCCCGAGTACGCCAACTAGGCTAACTTGTTCCACCTCTTTACATTTTTCGGTCCTAACCGGGTGTATTATTTTTGTCGGGGGCGCGGGTGGGTGGCGGAACCTGCCCCCTAAGCGTTTCCCTGATTCGACCCCGCGTTGCGGCGGTGGCCGCGCATCTGATTAGAAAATGGTGACTTTGTGGGGCAAACATTATCAGCATGGCCTACTGTCTGGCAAATAGTGCAATACGGAGCGCGACAACGCATTGCCGTATGGTTGGGCTTCCCACAACGCTGACAGAATACTGCTTTTGCTGGGACCGGTACTGGGTCCGATGGGCGCGGTGCGGCAGCGCAAAAACGCAATACCTCTTCGCGTAACATTGCCAAACGAACAGCTTCAAACAGAGAAGTGGGGGAGGCTGCTTTGACTTCTCCTCCGATGCGGGGGTCAATACCGCGAACAAATGCATGAATTGCACGCGCTTCCGCTTCTGAGCGCAAAATTCTGTTTTCACTGGCATTTTCGCCTAGCTTATATGTACGACAAGATACTGCTCGTATGCGATCTGCAAAGGCATCAAAATCCTCATTAGGCTTCTGCCTAAGGGTTGATAATTGATCTCTGTAATATGCGGTACCTCTGGTATCGGAATAACGCGTAGTCAATCCGCGAGCCAATACTTCAAATTCGTGCGTGTCACGCAATTCGTCCACCGTTTCTATTGAAAGGTCTCTGTTGGATTCCTTTCATGTTTAAATTCTTAAATCTGTTGCCATTTATGGAATAAATTCCTCTTCTAAATGTACTGTGGCGTTTCTGACTATCTGGGAGGAGACTGAGCAGTGGAACGTGTTACTTTTACACATAAACAAGAACGATCTGTCACACTACTACAGCACAGTTTATATGTAATTCTTATATGTAATTCATGTCACACAGTCTCATACGGAACCTACATCCGCTTTCTTTTATATACAGTATATGATAAGATACTGTCATCCCCCTTCCCTTTTGTGTGAGAGGATGAATGAGCATATGTATTTCTAGTTGCATGCTTGAGGGTAGCAGACAAGGCTGTCTGCTAGAGAACAGTAGGACCAACGTCGGAACAGGTAGCTACGCTTCCTAAAAGCAAAGAGGTTTCTATCCTTAGTATGGTCCTGTCCGTCCGTTGTCATGTTGGTATAGGAAGCTGCCCCTCTGGGCACTTCCGTTGGTCTTTGTGAGACCGAGGAAGCACGCTGGGCAGTAGGCAGTTGCTGTGTGGCCGTGGCGAGCGTCTGAAGTGGTAAGATCTCCGGCTAAGCGCGTGTCTGTTAAGTCCGTAGGACAATGGATTTCTTAAGTTCAGCCTAACTGAAAATTTAATCACCTTGATTTCAGGTTTAGCTCTAAAATATCTAATGCTATCTTAAAGTGCAGCGGAGTGTAACTCTCGTGTTAAATTCAGATTATTTTGCAGTCGTGATCACCGATCGTGGGACATACACCTAAAAGGATTTCAGAACATAATTAATGAGTTGCCTAATACGTCAACAAAGCTTCCGCCAATCACTGTGCTAAAAAACAAGGAGCCCCCAAGCAAATTCAAAGAGGTGGTGCCTTGGCCACTAGAGCCGAGACTACGCCGGAACGCAATTGTTGACTTAGCTTTACGCAACATCAAGCGTGCAGCAGAAGCCAGAGTCAAGGCGTATAAGAAACACGTGAGAAAAACAGTGTTTCATGTAGGACAAAAAGTTCTTATCAGATCACACAAGCTGTCTAACAAACGGTCAGGTGTCTGCAAGAAATTTTTTAATCTCTTTAACGGCCCGTATCGGATAAGGAAGATTCCCCATAAAAACGCCATAGAAGTGGAAACTCTTCGATCGAAGAAATCAAAAGGACTACACCATGTGTCAAATGTAAAACCATACATTGAGTAGAAAGAGCAGTGAGGAGTAGAGAGGACGGTGAAGAGAGACAATTGATTAGTTTAAATTTATAACATGCATTTTGAATAATATGTTGGTAAAAATAGTGATAAAGATGTTTCTATGTGATGGATTGAAGTGATGTTTTAAATTTTTTTTTTTGTGCAATTGGGATTTAGTTTGATTCAAACGTGAAGATAAAAGGTTTCTTTGTGAACGAGTAAAATGCTGTTTATGTTTTTTTTTTGTGTGTAAATTGAAAAGAGTCGCTCCTGAGGAAAGCAAGATCGTTGCTGAATTAGTGCATAAACTCAGGGGAATATCCGATCTGTGGGTATTATGGGTCTGGCAAACCCAGGTCCCCAGCTGTTAGTAGCCTTGTTTCCGATTTTCTGCTTTCAGTGCTACTATCTATCTATTACTATTCTATATCTGTCAGTATAAATGAGGATCTCTTACTATAGTATGCGTGCTGTATGAATATTTTAAGATAGGAGAACTCTGAGAAAGGAATGAGTAAGTTTGGAATCTTGAAAACAGGATGCGATAATACGATTGTTGAACCATTGGCTTCCAATACGCGATGATATGTTAATATTGATGATATATGTCTTTTTTGTTCTTTATAGCTGAGTACGTAAAGTGCTGTCTGTGGATTTCGTAAGTATATTGATTCCCTTCAAGGTGAAAGAAGAATTGTGGTTTGTGTAATTTACGTGGCTCTGAAAGATTATTGTGGTAGTCAAATACGAGCAGCTTTTCAGCAAATGGAGAATGGAACGGAAATATGGATCCTTTTTGTAGTCTTGATTGATGTTGAGCCAAAGCCTAAAAAAATTATTTTGCGTTAATACTTGCCCTAGTAAAGCGACGTTTATGTGTTTTGCTGATGCTGTGAGCATTACAGCTTACTGTTTTCGCTGTTGCGGGATGCACTGCAGCCTATATGATTTGTACTGAGGAAATTTCCCTCTTGAAGGTAGAGGATGATTAAATAATTTTGATTATGGGAACGAAGGAAAGCTTGGTTTAAGGTAATAAGGATAAAGCAAAACATTTGTCATTTAAACTACAGGAGGAATCGGATCTTTTGTGTCTGTTGTAAGTTCAATATGTTAAGATGATACTGTTTTACAGAATAGAGGTGACCACAATTTTGCCATTCATGAGAAATGAATCCAGAATAACCACCACAGGCGAAATAACTGATTTGGAAAGCGAAAGGTAACGTAAAGAAGGAACGAAATCGCAGCAAAATGGGTAAGAAAATGTAATATAACCTGTATAATGCAAATATTTTTAACCTTCTCAGTCATCTGCGTGATTAATTGTTGTGATAACGTAATTTTAGGCGAAATTTTCTTACTGTTTTATGTGTGAATATATGAGTATGATAAATGTATAATTGCGAGTCTCTTTTCAGGTGTGCGAACTGGTATAAATGTTTTGGCGTGTAAATAACTATTGTTCTTTTTAATGTGTATGTTTAAGGAAAGTTCTCCATATTTATCATGTGACAAGACGTACCCCGCGAGCGTCAAGAAGAGGACGAATTAGAACAATGTTGTAGTGGTATATACACGGTGTTGAAATAGCATTGAAGTAGCTTATTGGCTTAACTAGTAGTGGATAGAAGTAGAATATTGAGTAATGCATGTTTATGGGTAGTTAGTTTGTAGAATAGACAACAGGTGTGCATGTATGTGTGTGTAAATAACATGTGAACCCTATGCTGTCCTGACCTATACTTGCGCAAGGCATAATCCTATTCATTTTAGTGAATTAATAAATAGCATTTGATTTATTAAAACGTAAGTGAAGCACATTAGTGATGTGGATTTAAATATTATATTGTCAGTTCATTTAAATTTTCACCTTTATACTGTCAAGTCATTTCACTTTTATTTTTTTTACATTGTCAAGTCATTTAAATTTTATTTTATATTGTCGATTCATCTAATTTTTTTATTTAAAAAAAATATTAAGTCTCACTTTGTTCTTAAAAATTGTGAAAGACAATACTAAGTGGTATTATGTATGACATTGTGTAATCACATAAGGATGATGAAAAATTTCTGTGAATGCAGTTGAGAACCTGAAAGCGAACCGGCAAAACACTTAAGAGACAGCGGGAGCAGCCGGACTAGTTGTAAACTGGCGGGTTTCCCAGCGGGACACGCTGTCATCTGGGCCACTTTGGGAGCGCGGCCGACAACAAAGGGAGAGTAAGCGGCAAACACTTTCCCTTGTACCTGGAGCTAATGGGCGGCCACCCCGGGCGACCTTTCCTCGAGGCGATGACCTGAGATGGGCGAGCGGTCCACCGCGCGGAAATCCATCTGCTGGCAACGCACCACACGCACGCGACCGTGACGAGACAGCCGCGGTGAAACAACACAAGGGGCGTGGAGCCTTTTGACAGGTACTGCCCAGAGAAACTTGCAGACGTCAACGACGCCTATCGACATTTCCTGATGGATGCCTACTGTCAAGCGACAGTAAATCTTGGTTCGATGTTCTCTGGTCGCTAAGGGTGGCACAAAAGAAGAGCCATTAAGTGTCATCCTTGCCCGAGAATATCAACCTGGCGTATCAAACGAGGATACCGCACGAATTTGACAATACAAACATGGAACCAAATCGAGATGTACGTGACACGAGAGAAACTTCATGAGAGGACAGAGACGGCGGGATCGCACGCAACAGATGGACAAAAATCCCTACTGACAGCTGCGGCGACGAACCCCCCCCCCCCCTTTCCCTTATATTGTGCCTCGGAACAGTGGAACTACTGAGTGTGTCAGTGAACAGTGATTATACGGTTCTTAGTCCAGTGCATATACGTGTGTTTCTGTCAGAGAAACTCTGACTCGTGTGTTTTGCAGGAGTTCGATTTATTGGTGTTTATTAGACTGACTCTTGTATTTTGCAGGTGTTCTATTTATCTTTTTTTAGTCTTTGACTCTTGTTTTTTGCAGGTGTTTTATTTATAGGTGTTTTTTGTTTTAGACGTGACTATTGAACTTTGAGAGCTGTTTTATTGATCAATGTTTGTTTTTGTGTGATGTATTAGATTTGTGATATTTTGTTTCATAAATTCATTGCTGTGGCATTGCTTCGTTTATCAGTCAGATAGCTTTTTATTCTCATTGAACTGTGATCGATTAGCCTTTGCATGGGGCATATTTACTGTGAGGAACCCCTTAAGGGTAACAATCACATAATTATTGTAGTTTCAGTATAATGACACAGTGCTCATTGTTTGCTAGCTAATTGAAATATAGTAGAGTGATTAAATGAGTGCCACATAGTTATTTTAATTCTACAAATTATTAGTTTTATACGATATAGAATTTTTTTGCGATAACCACTTTGTAAAACATGTTTTTTTCTCTTATCATTTTGTTGCTTTTGCAGATTGTGCATTGTTATGTTCTGCTTTTTAATACCGATGTTATTTGATGTTCTTTTTTTTTAATTGCTGTGGCACCTTTGCTATTTTCATAAATTTTGCTTGTTAATAAACAGTCATAAATTCTCCTGTCATCAGTTGGCTCTTGCAATGAGCAAATACTGGTGAACTCCATAAGGGTAACAACCAGAAATTGTTTTCATATTAATGACACAGGAACCATTGTTTTTACTTGCTGACCGAATTAGGTCTACACTACCTTTTAAATAGGTGTCACAGATTGTGTTCTTTTTTTCTGTTTGAAATTGGTAGATTCTAAAGATGTGTTGAAATTATTGTGTTTTAGCAAGTAGCTGGTGTCCTTTTGCCTTTTCTTTTACACTTTTTGTTTAAGTAGGGTGTGAGAAGCCTGCTTGGGAATGTCCTAGCATGGCCAGAAAATTCCCTGCACAGTCTTTTCCCGGAGCGTTGGGGTTATGAAAGGTCTCTGTTGGATTCCTTTCATGTTTAAATTCTTAAATCTGTTGCCATTTATGGAATAAATTCCTCTTCTAAATGTACTGTGGCGTTTCTGACTATCTGGGAGGAGACTGAGCAGTGGAACGTGTTACTTTTACACATAAACAAGAACGATCTGTCACACTACTACAGCACAGTTTATATGTAATTCTTATATGTAATTCATGTCACACAGTCTCATACGGAACCTACATCCGCTTTCTTTTATATACAGTATATGATAAGATACTGTCATCCCCCTTCCCTTTTGTGTGAGAGGATGAATGAGCATATGTATTTCTAGTTGCATGCTTGAGGGTAGCAGACAAGGCTGTCTGCTAGAGAACAGTAGGACCAACGTCGGAACAGGTAGCTACGCTTCCTAAAAGCAAAGAGGTTTCTATCCTTAGTATGGTCCTGTCCGTCCGTTGTCATGTTGGTATAGGAAGCTGCCCCTCTGGCCACTTCCGTTGGTCTTTGTGAGACCGAGGAAGCACGCTGGGCAGTAGGCAGTTGCTGTGTGGCCGTGGCGAGCGTCTGAAGTGGTAAGATCTCCGGCTAAGCGCGTGTCTGTTAAGTCCGTAGGACAATGGATTTCTTAAGTTCAGCCTAACTGAAAATTTAATCACCTTGATTTCAGGTTTAGCTCTAAAATATCTAATGCTATCTTAAAGTGCAGCGGAGTGTAACTCTCGTGTTAAATTCAGATTATTTTGCGGTAGTTGCTTTGTTACTACTTTGTGAGTAAAGTGGAACCACGTGTTGATCAGTAACTCTAACTAAGTTCATCAATCTTAAATGCGAATGTTTGTGTGATTATAACGTCTCGTCTTGAGAATATTTTTTTAATATAGCAACTTTTCTTTATACTTTTCTTTATGTTCAACCCACGTGGGGTGTACTTTGCGAGACCAGTACCACGTGCTTATATAACTGTTTGACCCATCAGGTTAATAGTAAGACGTTAGTAACCAGTTCAAGGTTTTTCTTTTGTCAATTGCTTTTCGATCTAATGTATTTTAATTATCAAAATTATTGTGGAGTTGTACGCTTTGTGTAAACCAAGTTGACCACGTGGAGCATGTGGTGTAATCATCAAAGTAGCCCTCAGCTATTCTTTTTGCGAAGACTTCACAAAGAGTTAATATGAATTTAGTATACCAGTGTGTGGTAATTACATGACGGACAGGATTGTGATATGAACCTAATTTCTTTGGGTAAAAACTGAATCTGTTGGTTGTGGTTAATTTCTTCTTGCTTATGTTTCAATGTTCTTCGTGTGTTATTTTATGAATGGAGTGTTGTATGCAGTTTCCCAAATCTTGGCTCCATATTTTATGTGTTCCGTAAGATTACAATCTCACATTCTTTTCAATCGTAAATAAGGCACCAGCTCAGTTATAACTCACCTATAATATGCTGAAATTTCAATGAACAATCTTAAAATAAATTTCCAAATATAAACTGATTTCTTTCCTTTTATTTAAATTCTCCTTTTTATATATGTATATTACCGGTTTTGTCTGCTTGGTAAACCTAGACTAAATATCTGATGAAACAGTTGCCCAGTAATCCACGGTTAACGTCCCCAGACAAATCACAGTTTTAAACCGCTTTTATTGACCATCAGTACGCTATCAGCATACCAAATTAAAAGTAACAACATTACGAATTCAGAATACCAAATTAAAGTAACAATATTACACTATAAACATTCGAGCTTCCCCTGTCAACTTCAGTCTGGCTACATTGACCAGTAGATCATCCGGCCAGGCACACGTGCGACCCACATCACGATTATTTTGTAATAACATAGCCACATCTTCGTGGGACTTCCCAGAAAAGGTGGGAATGAAATCAGCCGCAGGAAAATTGCTTACAGTCGCCATGTTAGCTGAAATTGTTGCGTTTGTATTAGAGACAGAATTAGTGTTAGTTGCCTCTGTTTGAGCATTTGTTACAGGTGCGGAGCTAGCCACAGGTACGGAAGTTCGCGCACTAGCTTCCAGCGTCTGTTTCAAGACGTGGTTTTGCTCAAGTAGCTCCTGATTTTGTGCGAATAACTGGAGCATTTGCGCATTTGTGGCCTCGAGCGGGTCTTGCGAGGCAGGTGCCTCTGCGGTGGTATCCCGTTCCGTCGCTCGTGTTCCCATCGGCATGTTTACAAATTTATGGGACGCTAGTGACCAGAAAAAAGTAATGATTGTTACAAGAAAAGGACGGCCACAAAAATTCTCAATCCAGCGGTGGAAGATCGTCGAAGCTATTGCAGAAAGCATCGCGGCGACTTACATGGCGGTGGAGGCGGTGCGACGCAGTGGCTGCGGCGGCGGTGGTCGGCGGGCGGCGGCGGCGGCGTCCGGACCCTCGGGCGGCGGCAAATGTGTTGGCGGCGGACGGCGCTGGCTCGGGCGGTGGCGATGGCGGCAGGCCCCTGGCGCGTCGGTGACAGCTGCGGTGGGCGGCGCGGCGGCGGCGGCTGGCGCGGCGGCGGATGACGGCGGCCCGGCCGGTCGCGCAGCGCAGCGAAGGCCCCTCGAACTCAGGCAGCGGGCAGCGCGGCGGCGTCCGGCTCACGTGGCTGACTCGCGTGGGCTGCCTCGCTACAGCGCGCGCCCTGTGCGTGTTTAGTGGAGCAGCCACGGCCCACGTGGAGCAAACGTGGCGGCCGGTTGGCGCATTCCATGCGCGAAGTGTACGGCGTCTTGCCGGGAGAAATTTAGTGTAGCGACAAAGTCACTACGGGAACGGATCTACACTTCTGACACCAATTGTACAGGATGGCGGGTATGGGCAGGCGGTGGGCGTTATGGAATAATAGCGTAATTTTTAGAGAAAGGCCATTTATTGGCTAAAGCATGATGAAAAGGGGCTACATAGGCCTAGGGAGGTGAGGGTGAGCCAGAGCTTACAATTTTGCGAACGTTGTTCGCGAAGCTACCGAAAGTGGTTGTCTGTCAAAACTAAGTCCACAGTGCCGCAGCACCGGGAGAAGCGGGAGATGTTCGATGCTACAGGGCGCGCATCCGACTCGCGGGTGAGCAGGAATACGAGAGAGCGGGCCCGGCGACGGCGGCCGGGTATGTTCGACGCACCACGCGGCTTCCTCCGCCCTGATTGGTCAGGACCGAGCAAACCGTGCGGGCGGCATGGAACTTTCCAGAGCGTTGCCTGCTAAGCGACGCCTGGGGCGGCGTTACCTCGTCAGCACACGAGAGAGGCGCGTGAACAAGGTGCCCTTCATTGGTGCTGACTTCCTGTTACTAAACCGTGGGACGAAAGAATTTACAGGCAGCTAACACTGCCGGCCGTGGCTTGACCGCAATGGAAAAATGACGTTACCGGTTGGAGGTTCATATAATAAAGTAAAATCCCTTATTGTCTGGCTCATCCTTTACACCCTTACTTACACTGTAATTCAGCTCAGGTTCGCCTTATGGTCCCCAGCTTTCACAAAGCGACACACAGTACCACATTTGGGTATGATATCGTATGGAAAACTGACACAAAGTAATCTATATGTTTGTTGCAGAAAGATTATAGTGAGGAGAATAAAGTAATCCTGTTCTGCTTCCGTTTCTGCATTGTGAGTGAGATATGATCTCCTAGTTGGACATTATCCGAGTTGTTAATTAGACTGGCACTGAAGCTAATTCCTGCCCGGCAATTTGTGCGTCTTTACGGTGATACACGATGACGTATATGACTATGTTGTGGGGGAACGGTGACGTAAAATATTCTCTGCGTCGGGGGAACATCGAAATCAGCACCGTCAGCCGAACCCACTCTGCCTCCGCATCGACAACCCACCACGTTCCTTACCTACACTGCGGCTAAGCTCAGTAATTTCTCATCTTCCTCAGTTTGCTTGCCGTGACAAACCGTTCCTCATTTGGGTATAGTGCCGGAGGAGAAGGCTGCAGAAGACAGACACACAGTTTGTCCAGGACACGTCGAAGTGAGCGGCGCGCACCGTGGCCAGCCCTGTTCCGTTCCCACAGCGTTACTCAGACACCAGCTTCCAGCTGAGCACTGCGCCATTCCTTTCTTACACTGAAATTCATCTCAGCTCTGTAATGGTGGCACACATAAAGGCATTTGGGTACAACACTGTGAGAAACAAACAAACAGGAACACTATCCAAACAGGCCTCGAAGGCCCAACGGCTCCGACCCGCCGCCGTGTCATCCTCAAGATGTTATACGTCACCGGATGCGGACACGAATCGGCATGTGGTCAGCACACTGCTCTCCAAGCTGAACCGTGATTTATTATCAAAGAATATTGTTAAGAATTTATTTTATTTACTAGCGATTCATCAAGAACATTAACACATTTAATCACACTATGTAAGCATGGAAGTAGTTGCCAGGGAGTAACTGATGAAATCATAACCAAATTCCTTTTAACAAATGCGAATTTTATTCACGTTAATAATGCCTAAAAGCATTTCTTAAAAGAAACAGATTTATAATTATAATCAGAAACCACCCTCTAAATATCAAAGTTACAATTTATTCACAGGCAGACAGAAACGAGTTTTGACTGTACGAGCTTTCGGGCACAGAACCGTGCCGCTCCCTTTTGACACGGCCGTAGTTACGACCGCTCACAACAGCCTCTGAAAGACTACACTGGCGCAAATCTGCTACACACCAGATTACCTTAAACTAAGAGTTTTAGCAATTTACACAAGCACACAAACTATGCATCCCCCGTGGGAGAGAAGGAAATGATACAAAACATTAACAATTAAAATATTAACCTTGCCACTGAAGGAGCAACTTACGGTGAAAGGGTGGCAACTTTATATAATAAAATGATCATTTAAATAAAAGCCCATGAAATGCAATCTTATATGAAATTCAAAAAGGTTCGCCAAACAATAGTTAAGATGCTCTACAGTACACAGACACCACCTCTCAAGATCGTAGGCAATAATATCAAAGTTTCCAAAGATCAAAACATATTTCAGGTATTAGGCTGTTACACTCCAAGCAATAAATTCGTTAACACACAAAATCCGACAAACATAACAGAGGCAGTTACTAGCGTATGGAAGATTGATAGGGAGATTACCGAACAACCCGAACCGCAGGTTGCTCTAACCGTCCCTACTGCGCAAGGGAAAAACAGACCACCCAATTTACAAACAATCACCTTCCCGCCGGTGGACGAACAGAGAAGCAAAGTGGGATGACCCCAAAGGAAAACTGCTGGTGACCTCACCAAGAAAACAAGTAGAATTTAACGAGAGTAAATCAAACAACATATCACCAATCACTTCTATTAAACTCGAGAAGACCTCGCTCAACACCCCCCAAATCGCTCTCCCGAACCGTCCGCTGCCAGCCTCTTCAGCGGACGCAGGAAGGCGCGCCGATCTCCCGTCTCACGGCGTCGCAGCTCGTACCGGCCAGATCGATGTCGTGGGTTGACTCCTGTTGCTCTCGTGTCGGCCGCAAAGCCACTACCCCTCGCTATACGGCGCGGCCCACTGGACTCACGTGGCGAGCTCACACGCGCCGACGCTCAAGACAGACAAGTCATCTCCTGTCAGTGCGCGACTGACCAACCGATCGATCCGACCGCCAACGACCGTTGCCTGAGCAAACTCGAGCAGACTGGCGGCCTAACGCGCAGACTCAGATGCAGGAACTCAGCCCCGACCGGGAGACCACTCGCCGAGTTCTCTTACTGGCGGAGTCGAAAGACTCATTTTGCCGGCTTTAATGGTTGATCCGAACTACAGACATACTAGCACTCCGAACGACAGACAGACACTAACTGGCTAACAAATGCGGACGAGAGACAGACTAGCAAGCTGGGGACGAGAGACTGACTGACTGGCGAGCTCATAGCGCCCCTTAAATGCACGTGGACAGGCAACCTTTCCCTTTTCCCACCAGAGGGAGACACAAAAGCTGCGACTACCACAGCGGCGGCACCGCCAGAAACGGAGGGCGACTGCTTCACACTACGCGTTGCGGCACGGTCTTCAAAACAGCAATTTTTACCACGGCTCACAAGCTGCTGCCTATTTGGTGACCAATGTCGCTGCTTCTCAATCGAGCAGCTCCTCAATTGTAATGCCCTGAGCGCACCCCGCTTGCCAGCAGAACTCGGCAGCCGGGATGGAGACCACGCACTTGCTAGCCCAGCACGACTATGTTTAACTGTCACCATCTGACGGGAACCGGTGATGTCTCTGCAGCAATGCCATTGGCACATTGTGACAAAGGCTGGCGTAAAATCACCGCATCTGTTGTAGAGGAAACATTGGAGTCCTGAGATTGAGCAAGACCGTTCTGCTTCCACCTCTACAGCAACAGTTACGTGCGACCTTCCAGCTGTACGATTCCCCATTCCTTTGTTAGGCTGTTATTCTCCTCAGTTCTTTACGTATTCAGTATCCTCGGAGTGACATACAAAAATAGCTTTGAGTATCCTGTTGTGTGCAATAATAGGCACCAAAATAACGTCTGAGGTGACCTTCACTCGTTCTAGAGCTACCCTCACTTCCATCAAAGTGACAGTCACTCCTCCAAAAGAGATCCCAATCCTCCAAAAGTGACCCTCACTCCTCTGAGACTGACCCTCAGTCCCCTGAATGTTTCCCCCACTCCTCCCACCAACCTTCATTTCTCCGGACCAGACCCAAACTGAACCCATTCTGTTTCCATTTGTAAAACATTTCTGAGATGTTATCCTCCATCTGGAGAATGTCCCACTTCTTACTTTGCCTGTTATTCACCTCACTCTCTCCTTACGTGTCTCAGAGCCCTTGCAGTGGCAATCTCTGAGTATTGCAGTACATGGAATAATAGTGTAAAATAACGTCTGATGTGACCATCACACCTCCCAAAGTTTCCCTCACTCCTCTGAAAGTGGCTCCCACTCCTTCAAAGTAACCACCAGAACTGCAAAAGTGACTCCTGTCTCCTCCCAAAGTGACCCTCATACTTCCCATAGCGACACTCACTTCTGCATAAGTTACCTTTATTCCGCTCAAAACGATCCCACTCCTCTCAGTGTGATTCTTGATCCTCCCAAACCGACTCTCACTCATTTAAACGTAAATCCATACTTTGCAAACCACGGTGAACTGCACAGAAGAGGGTACATCCGTCTGACCAGTTATTAGGAATTCCTCCATTTTCATTCATGTGGGGAAACACGTGAAGAGTGCCTGCAGTAATTAGCCTGGAGTCTTCTTTGTGATCTCTGTGAGAGAAATACGTATGGGGTCGTGATATATTCCTAGATTCATGACTCGAGGTTGGTACTGTAGACTTTCTAAATGTGTTGCTACGAGATTTTTAGCGTCTCCTCCAAAGCTGACCTGCTCGGAGAGTAATCCTTAGGTGCCCCAAAAGCATGCAAAATGGAAAAATTCTGGACAGATTTAACAAGTGTGGCATTCCAATGACGCTAACTCGCCTATCAGCTTACCCGTTATTTCGAGGCTACTGACAGGTTTCCAGATTTTAGCCACTGTTGTACTGAAATGGTGTGGCGATGTCCGCTAGTCAGAGAACCCAGTGGAGCCCCTCCTGGAGGCAGCCGGCCCCCCAGACCGCGCCCCCCAGCTGGCCTGGCCGCCCGCCCCCTCACCACCGGCAGCCCAGCCACACCTCCTGGCACCGGCTGCAGTCCTGGCTGCCCCGAGGACGTCGCCCCACCCCCTACTGGAAAAAAATGTCAGGAGAGAGAGAGAACCAGTGCAAAGATTCGTACCAGAGACACAACAAATATCAGAGACTTGTCAGTCCACTGTCTCACATTAAGTGAAGCCGCTCAGATCCGAAGAGAGAGCGGAAAAAGATTCTTATCATTGACCTGGTGCAGGGACTAGTTCCATCCATTTGGTTCACTCGACTGAAAAAAAAAACTGACTGAATGCCACACCTTTCTGCTGCTTTTACCATGACGCGAATGGGACACAATGTTCCAGCAAGGCAACACTACGCTACAGGCTCAACTCTCACAAACTATCCTAATTTTCATTAGCAACGGCATACAGGCCCCGTACTAGTTAATATGTTACAAGGAATTTCAATCTAAAATAATTTCTAGGTTTTGCAGTGAAGCAAAGTACCCTATTGTTGTGTAGACAATGTGCCTGCATGGCTGTCAGTCACACACTTTCAGTGAGATGTTTGAGAGGGGTCCACTTGTGCATGGAGCCTGATTTTGTAACATAATTAATGAAAAATGACCTGAGATTGCATTTTTGACACTGCTGAACCAAAGATGTTGCCTGAGCGGCAGAATCGATCGTAAGTAGGGGCACGTGGAGCGCAGTGGCAGTTGCAGTCGCACTCCGTCCTAGGGAGGGTGAGAGGCTTAAAGCTAGCGGCTACCTGTGAGAATTTAGTTGTTGGTCTGTGGACAAAGCATAATACACCATTTTTTTTAAAAAAATGAAGTGATGAATAATACTGAAGCTAAGAGGTAAACCAACTCGAACAAACTGATAACGTAATGCAACTGGTATATTTAGTTTTAAGTATGCAGCAACACAATTTGTGGATTTGGCAAATGGTTCAAATGGCTCTGAGCACTATGCAACTTAACTTCTGAGGTCATCAGTCGCCTAGAACTTAGAACTAATTAAACCTAACTAACCTAAGAACATCACACACATCCATGCCCGAGGCAGGATTCGAACCTGCGACCGTAGCGGCCACTCGGTTCCAGACTGTAGCGCCTAGAACCAATTTGTGGATTTCCCTGAACTTTTAAGTACTGACCCTTGAATGTAGGAACCAAGTATTTTTCCATCAGATTTAACGTACAGGATGATTAGGTACACCCAGTTTGTAAGATTTTTTGTGTTTTGTAATCGTGATATAGAGAACTTAAATTTCGGAATCGATTTTGTCAAATGATGTCAGATTTTATGGCATGTAATGGTCGAACTGTTTTTAAATTATGTCAGTAAGTGAGAACTGAAGAGCAGTTGACAAAGTTCACTGATTTCGAAGTTAATGTAAAAAGTGTCATATCAGATTTTGTGAATGAGAAATTTTATTTTGAATTCAAACTGCTTAGGTCGTCGATCCCTAAACTTACACACTACTTAATCTAACGTAAACTATGGGCAACACACACACACACACCTTCAAGGAGGACTCGAACCTCCAATGGGAGCAGCAGCGCAGACCGTGACAAGACGCTTGAGACTGGGCGGCTACCCCGCGCGGCAGGCTGACGGAGACCACCGACAGTTGAAGAGGGTCGTAGTGTGTAATAGGCAGTCGTCTGTCCAGACCGTCACACAGGAGTTCCAAACTGCATCAGGAGCCACTGCAAGTATTATGACAGTTAGGTGGCAGGTGCGAAAACTTAGATTTCATGGTCGAGCGGCTGCTCATAAGCCACAAATCAAGCCGGTAATTGCCAAACGACACCTCGCTTGCTGTAAGTAGCGTAAAAGTTGGACGATTGAACAGTGGAAAAACGTTGTGTGGAGTGACGGATCACGGCACACAATGTGGTGATCCGATGGCAGGGTGTGGGTATGGCGAATGACCGGTGAACGTCATCGGCCAACGTGTGTAGTGCAGACAGCAAAATTCGGAGGCGGCGGTGTTATGGTGTAGTCGTGTTTTTCATGGAGGGGGCTTGCAGATGGTTCAGATGGCTCTGAGCACTATGGGACTTAACATCTGAGGTCATGAGTCGCCTAGAACTTAGAACTACTTAAACCTAATTAACCTAAGGACATAACACACATCCATGCCCGAGGCAGGATTCGAACCTGCGACCTTAAGGGAGCCTGCACCCCTTGCTGTTTCTCGTGGCACTATCTCAGCACAGGCCTACATCGATGTTTTAAGCACCTTCTTGCTTCCCACTGTTCAAGAGCAATACGGGGATGGCAAAACGGTATTTCAACGCGATGAACAATAACGTCCTTGTAATGGACTCAGCTGCACAGAGTCCTGACCTGAATCCTGTAGAACACCTGTCGGGATGTTTTGTAACGCCGACTTTCTGTCAGGCCTCAGTGCAGCATTCCGTGAAGGATGGGCTGCCATTCCCCAAGAAACCCTCCAGCATTGACTGAATGCATGCCTGCGAGAGTGGAAGCTGTCATCAAGGCTAAGGGTGGGCCAACACCATACTGAATTCCAGCATTACCGATGGAGGGCTCCATCAATTTGTAAGTCATTTTCAGCCCGGTGTCCCGATACTTTTGATCACATGGTATGTCATATTTCTGCTACACTCGTCAAGATTAAACAAGTAAACAAGATATAAAATCGATCAGCACGAAGATCCATATCGATTAACACTTTGACCTTGGACCTTGCCTGTTACCGTTTAGTAGTGGAGAGACGAGACGAGACTGAAACGCAGTCGGGCCTTCAGTTGCAGGGGTCGCGGCTCGCTGCGGTAGCGAGACTGCTGCCCACACGGCCGCCCTACACTAAATGTTCATTTCTCCTCGGTTCCTGCAAAAACTGGCTCGACAACAGAGCGACAGAGTGTCTTCGTCGCCACCATGTGCTGGATGAGAGTCTACTGGAGTACAATCTTTGTTGTCAAGACTATTGAGTTAAACTGCGAGAAACGCTTTTTGTTGGAGGCGAAGGCAAGCTCTACTAAACAGAGTAGAATGCCAGACTGACCACTTGATTGGAGAATACGAAGCAGCCGTAAAGGGCGGTCTTGTGCACAACAAATTTGGAACCTGAAAATGATTTTACAACACAAACAGAACCTGACCATTTCCTCTGTCGACTTCAAAAAGCCGTACGACTATATCGACCGGAAAACTCTCTTCAAAATTCTAGCTGAATACAAAGTAGACATCAGAACACGGACTATCGCAGAGCAAACCTTGACCAACACGACCTCCAAAGCAGAGTTTTGTCGCCAACTAACAGAGCACTTTGAATTTCGCACAGGTGTCCGACAAGGCGATGGCCTCTCACTGAAGCAAAAGAAGCTATTGAAAAACTACACGATATCGCTACCAAAACTGGACTATAGATCTCTTACGAAAAGAAACAGTCTATGAGCACAAAGAAACTCTCATCTCTAAACACAAAGTACGGCACGATTTACAAAACGGCAAACTTCTAATACCTCGGTGAAATACTACAAATGAGCGGACATAACAGAGACTCAAACGAAGAAAGAAAAACTAAACTGGACAAGGCACACAAAGTAGTGTGGAATCATTACAACAAGAAGTCTGTCTCACAAAAAGCCAAATTACGCCACTACGACACGGTGGTGCTCCCCGAGGCACTGTATGCAGCGGAGACCACACTAACCCTAGGGCATACACGTATCAGACAACTCGAAAAAGTAGAACGCAAGATGCTTAGGAAAATACTTGGCGCAACCAACAACAATGGAATATGGATCAAGAAACCTACAGCGGAACTATACAAACATACGGACACAATCGCAGGTCATGGTGTGAAACAGATCTGAGGATGGTCATTACGGACTGAAACCGGCCATCGTCTAAAGAATTCATATTGTGATCAAAGACTGGAGTGAAAAAAATTTGAATCACAGAAAAGATTCGTAAACGGAGACTACAGAAAGCCATTACACAGACTGACCAAACAGATCTTTGACTGGCTAACCACTAGAAACAACAAATGGGTGGCAGAGCTGAAAAACGAGCTGAACCAACTCAACATCACACCAGACGAAATAATCGACAGAATAAGATTCAAAAACATCATTAAGAAAAGTAAACTACATGAGATAAACTATGATAAACGAACAGGCGTAAAATGGACCGAACAACGCAAGCAAGATCACAGCCGGAAGATGAAAGAAATATGGGCAACCAAAAAGGCAACCAAGATGAAGATGAAGACAAGAAGCCGACAAGAAGCAGGGACAGAGGACCGGAAACAGAAACACAGCGAGCGAATGAGGGAAGTTTGGGGCAGCAAGGAAGGCAGCGAAAGGAACTGGCCATCTAGTTTAGTCTAACTGCGCTCTTTAAGGGCAAAGCACCAATAATAATAATAGTATACACGATGGTCCATTTGTAGTGACCGGGCCAAATGTCTCACGAAATAAGCATCAAACAAAAAAACTACAAAGAACGAAACTCGTCTAGCTTGAAGGGGGAAATCAGATGGCGCTATGGTTTCCCGCTAGATGACGCTGCCATAGGTCAAACGGATATCAACTGCGTTTTTTTTAAATAGGAACCCCCATGTTTATTACATATTCGTGTAGTACGTAAAAGAATATGAATGTTGTAGTTGGACCACTTTTTTCACTTTGCGCTGTAATAGTCACAAACGTATAAGTACGTGGTATCACGTTACATTTCGCCACGACCTGCAACAAATGATGGTGCCCAAGTTTAGCTGTTGTAGCAGACAAATTGTGCGAGAATCGGGTATCTCTAAAATATCGGTGTTGAGAATGTTACATCAACATCGATTGCACCCCTATTTCTATGCATCAGGAATTGCAAGGCGACGACTTTGAACGTAGTGTACAGTTCTGCAACGGGGCACAAGAGAAATTACGGGACAATGACAAATTTTTTTCACGCGTTCTATTTAGCGACGAAGCATCATACACCAACAGTGGTAACGTAAACCGCTATAATATGCGCTATTGGGCAACGGAAAATACACGATGGCTACGGCAAGTGGAACATCAGTGACCTTAGCGGGTTAATGTATGGTGCGGCATTATGGGAGGAAGGATAATTGGCCCCCAGTTTGTCGATGGCTATCTAAATGGTGCAATGTATGCTGATTTCCTGCGTAATGTTCTATCGATGTTACTAGAGGATGTTTCACTGCATGACAGAATGGCGATGTACTTCCAGCATGATGGATGTCCGGCACATAGCTCGCGTGCGGCTGAAGCGGTATTGAATACCATATTTCATGACAGGTCGTCGAAGCACCATACCTTGGCCCGCACGTTCCCCGGATCTGACGACCCCGGATTTCTTTCCGTGGTGAAAGTTGAAGGATATTTGCTATCGTGATCCACCGACAACGCCTGACAACATGCGTCAGCGCATTTGCAATGCATCTGCGAACATTACGGAAAGCGAACTACTCGCTGTTGAGAGGAATGTCGTTACACGTATTGCCAAATGCATTGGGGTTGACGGACATTATTTTGAGCAGTTATTGCATTAATGTGATATTTACAGGTAATCAAGCTGTAACAGCATGCGTTCTCTGAGGTGATAAGTTCACAAAGGTACATGTACCACATTGGAACAACCGAAATAAAATGTTCATCGTATTTTATTTTAAAAAACCTACCTGTTACCAACTGCTCGTCTAAAATTGTGAGCCATATGTTTGTGGCTATTACAGCGCCATCTACCACAAAGCGAAAAAAGTGGTCCAACTAAAACTTTCATATTTCTTTACGTACTACATGAATATGTAATAAAACATGGAGATTCCTATTTAAAAAAGCCAGTTTACATCCGTTTGACCTATGGCAGCGCCATCTAGCGGGCTAACCAAAGCGCCATCTGATTTCCTCCTTCAAGGTAGACAAGTTTCGTTCTTTGTAGTTTTTTCGTTTGTGGCTTATTTCGTGAGATATTTGGCCCGGTCACGATCAATGGACCACCCTGTACACACACACACACACACACACACACACACACAAAGAAACTGGTACACCTGCCTAATGCAGAATTGCAGCAACACGACATGTGGCGTGGGCTCGACTAATGTCTGTAGCAGTGCTGGAGGGAACTGACGCCATGAATCCTGCAGGGCTGTCCGTAAACCTGTAAGAATACGAGGGCGTGTAGATTCCTTCTGAACAGCACATAGCAAGACATCCCAGATATCGTGAATAGCGTTCACGTCTGGGGAGTTTGCTGGACAGCGGAAGAGCGTTCCTGGAGCCACTGCGTTGCAGAGTGTCGCACTGTTCTGCTGGAATTGCCCAGGTCCGTCGGAACGCACAGACGCAAGTGAGCAGACAGGATGCTTACACACGCATCGCCTGTCAGAGTCGTCACACCTTTACGGAGCCTCCACCAGCTTGAAGAGTTGCCTGCTGGCGTATAGCGCCCATGTATTCATAAGGTTAGGTTTGTTTACAAATTCTTGTGCAGGCTATTTTTAGTAGAAAAAGTTGTGTTCGACCCCTTTAGAAGACGGCCTATTTTATATGAAGCTTTACCAGTGAATGGAATAGGTACTATGGCAGATGGACTAACTTCCGGCATGGCACCTGACGTGGGACTTGTCGTAGTTCTATTGTTATTTACTTCCTTGCTATGGAGCTGTCTCACCATTCCAGGCTCGTAAGCGTTACTTTGGGCTGTTGTTTCAAGGGTCACCAGTTGGCCACTATCCGGAGATTACAAGATTACATGTGGCAATTGCCCGAAATTTTACATCGGCCAGACAGGAAGAGCCTTGCCAACAAGGCACGAGGAACACATCCCTACTGAGGTCGGAGGCGGCACGCGTGGTTCGACGTTCGCTGGACGCTTAGCGGAAACGGCTCTCACACCCAACCCTGCGGACTATACTCAGCTCTTGCACTGCCAAGTGAAGGGTGCGCGGTCGGATATTGTGGAAGAAATGCAAATTTTTAAACACCGACTATATGACAAACGTAACCTTTTTAACGACCAGCTGCAGCTGCGAAACAAAAACTTTTTTGAAGGTTTCCGCCATAATTTTAGGGAGTAATTATTATACCCTTGCCAACATGTTTCTAGCACTCCCGTTTTCTGAATAGCTGGGATTATCTGGCATTTCAAAGACTTATTTATCCTGCTGCGGTCAAGTTCGATGGTTAGCACGAATGTGCTAGGTTGGCTTAAAACAGTAAACGCATTGCTCCCTTCACTTTTGACGTCCAACAAATTGTCACAAATGTTAAGACAGCCGATGTACGTTTGTTCCTTGCTGGATAACGTATGCGTCAGTTTCGTTAGCCGCACCTGGTTGTTTACAACATTTTAAGTTTAGGAGTACATGTTGGTACCAGCGTTAACAAGCACGCGTCACACACCATCGCGCATGCGCTCTCGAGGCTGTAGCCAGTTCCGGTACAACATCCGTTGCTGCCGTAATGCGGCCGAGGCTGTTTCCCACATACGTTATTGCAATATGACGATGTGTTATTATATTATAGCTTTTAGTTTTTGACTTTGTCCATTATGGACAAATCGTAGTTTCTTTTATTGTGAATAAGGTTGGGTTATCCCAACTGACACCTGCGTAAATCTAGGTAAACATTGCAACTGAGGCTGTTCTTAATTTAAAATTAATATTTATACAGTTGCTGACAGAGCCGCGAAATGCCGAAAATATTAAAAGTATGTGAAAGCGCAGTAATTTGTTTTACAGTTAAGTCTTTTTATCTGTAATCGTTTAGGCTGGTCGCTCTACAAAGGCTCTCCAGACGGAGGGTGCTCTTATCGCTGGAGGCTCCAGATAGCGAGAGTACGTCGGCGCCAAACAGCTGTTGACACGACGCTGCGTTGTCGAGTCGCGGTGAAATTGCAGCCCAGCTACAGAACTGCCGGGCCGCTGTCTGATTTTCGGTCTGAAAAGGGACGCTCCCCCCCCCCCCCCCCCCCCTCGCGCCACCAGCCGTCACTGGAGCTGGAGCGGCGACCGAGTCCTGCACGCACAAGGCCGCACCGAAAGTCGCGACAGACAAGTCCTCCAGACTCCTGTCCCAACAGAGTAACAAGAGCGGCACGTCGCCTTGTTGTGATGTCATTAGCGTCTATAAGCACACGACATTTTCCTGCCTTGACGGTACACTATTG
Organism: Schistocerca cancellata; assembly: GCF_023864275.1. Taxonomy (NCBI): domain Eukaryota; kingdom Metazoa; phylum Arthropoda; class Insecta; order Orthoptera; family Acrididae; genus Schistocerca; species Schistocerca cancellata. The sequence continues at coordinate 1,491,491 of NW_026046810.1, read as the reverse complement.
CTGCTTACTTTGACTACGATTTTCGGGTAAGTGACGTCATTGAGGCTGTCGTCGGCAGTGGTGCTAATGCTTCGGCTGGTCGGTGTGAACCACGCCCTGGGAGGTCACGGCGAGTCCAGAAATAAGGAGGCGAATATTTGCAGCAAGTAAGGGAGTGAGCGCCACTGCCCCTCGTTTCACTCGCGCCGCTTTAGTCTTCCGTTTTTTAATCAGGCTGATCACAAAATCTTTAAGAATTAATTCCTCAGAAAGAGCGGTCTTATATCTAAGTGAGATCGAATATTGCAAAACGTACTGCAATTACACTAATGGGAAAAAGTTCCACTGTGTGTTGCAAATGTGAACCTACTCCTTTAGACTCCACAAATCACATTCATAACCACTACACCACAGTGAACACATGCAATTTTCAGCAACAATGATGTGTGTGTGTGTATAAAGCTGACTAGCTTCTCACATGTACACACTAGACTCTCGCTAATCTGGCCATTCCTGGCACCAATGGGTGCCGGATTAGAAAGAGTGTCGGATTATTGAGTGTCTGAAATCTATTTTATTTACTTATTATGTTCTGTATTTATTTTGGGAATATAGGGGATATAGTGTACTGTACTTTATTATACCGAAGGATACAATTTGAAAACTTAGTCCTTGGCTATATACAGTACGTAATCATACAGCAGTATCACTCACTGTGAAACATGTCCCTAATTTTTAACTGTCGCAATGACGATACGCGACGGTGGCATGCTTCATCACGCAACCGCTTCTCAAGCTACATCGGTACTGCGTGTGTCTGGTTGTTGCGTAATGTACTCCAGGAAGACCTCGGAAGCAGTGTGACAAATCTTCATGCTCTCTCCCCCTGTGTCCTCTTCTTCATTATTTTCACCATTACTCTCTTTCACACCTTTGATTATTTCTTCATCTGTCAAAGTTCGGTCCGTGTCCCAGGTTTCCTCATTCGGCCACTTAGTAACATCTCCACCAATTTCTTCTCCTCCTCGAGGGTTGTGGAACATGCCAGCGCACAAGGTAATTGATAATTCCGAATTCACTGGCTCATCGCTGTCACTCGCTACTGGATCCAACTCGCCATCAGTGGATGGCCACAGTTTTCTCCAGCTGTTTATTGTGGTAGCGCTCTCCGCTTTATCCCACGCTTCTGCTGCTTGCAAAACATCATCTCGTATGTTAATCGCTTTCCACGCCTTCAGCATAGTCTCGATAAAGTCTTCTTCACTTTCGTTGAGCGAGGAGACGAGAAGTGAAAGTCGATAATGACGTTTAATTGATTCTAAAATTCCCTGGTCCGTGGGCTGGATTAGGGCTGTCACATTGGGTGGGACAAACAGTGCTTGTGTACCGTCGGACTTCAGAGAAACATCTGAAGGATGACTGGGAGCACTGTCAGATATATAAGGACAGCTTTCAGTGGAAGCTTTTTCTTCTTCGGCTCTTTTCTCACCGCTGGTACAAACGTTCCATGGAACCACCGAGAGAATGTTTGTCTGCCCATCCACGCTTCCTTCTGAGCGCAATATTGCACTGGTAGAGTGCAGGTATTTATGTCAGTGTGTTGTAAACAACGTGGATGTTGGGATTTTCCAGTCACCACAAGCGGTACTTTATGACTCCCACATGCATTACAACACGCCGTTAATGTTACACGCTGTCTCTGTTGCTTCTAGTTCTTGTCAGCTAATGTTTTTGAAGCGAGCATCTTGTAAGAGAGTCCTGTTTCATCAGCATTATACAAGGCATCAGCAGTTAAATCTTCTTCCTCTAATATCTTCCGTATCTTGCTTACAAACTCATCAGCTGAGTGACTTTCTCCGGGGACTGTCAGCTGCAGAATGCCATGTCGTTTCTTCCAGTTTGACAACCAACCTTCGCTCGTTGCAAACAAGTTACTACCGCCAAGTTGTGTGATAAATGCAGCTGCTTTTTCCTTTATAATCGGGCCACTGACTGGAATTCCTTTACTGCGTTGTTGTATGAACCATCCATAAACAGCTACGTCCAGTTCTTCATTCTCACTCTTTCGCATAACCTTCCGTTTTTCCAGCTCACCATCCATTTGTCTTGATTACTGTCGAGTAACATCTTCTTTCTTTTTGATAGTTGCTCGTCCAACATTGAACTCAGCAGCAATGACTTTCTGCGAAGAACTTCGATTTAGCTTATCTAAAATGTCGAGTTTCTACTTGAGGTCGTGCGTAACGTGTTTCCTTTCTAGAAGACATGATTCCGAACTGTAAAAAAAGCTACAATTTCAAATACGAGGTGCATTCAAGTTCTAAGGCCTCCTATTTTTTTTCTAATTAACTACTCACCCGAAATCGATGAAACTGGCGTTACTTCTCGACGTAATCGCCCTGCAGACGTACACATTTTTCACAACGCTGACGCCATGACTCCATGGCAGCGGCGAAGGCTTCTTTAGGAGTCTATTTTGACCACTGAAAATCGCTGAGGCAATAGCAGCACGGCTGGTGAATGTGCGGCCATGGAGAGTGTCTTTCATTGTTGGAAAAAGCCAAAAGTCACTAGGAGTCACGTCAGGTGAGTAGGGAGCACGAGGAATCACTTCAAAGTTGTTATCACGAAGAAATTGTTGCGTAACCTTAGCTCGATGTGCGGGTGCGTTGTCTTGGTGAAACATCACACGCGCAGCCCTTCCCGGACGTTTTTGTTGCAGTGCAGGAAAGAATTTGTTCTTTAAAACATTTTCGTAGGATGCACCTGTTACCGTAGTGCCCTTTGGAACGCAATGGGTAAGGATTACGCCTTCGCTGTCCCAGAACATGGACACCATCATTTTTTCAGCACTGGCGGTTACCCGAAATTTTTTTGGTGGCGGTGAATCTGTGTGCTTCCATTGGCTGACTGGCGCTTTGTTTCTGGATTGAAAAATGGCATCCACGTCTCATCCATTGTCACAACCGACGAAAAGAAAGTCCCATTCGTGCTGTCATTGCGCGTCAACATTGCTTGGCAACATGCCACACGGGCAGCCGTGTGGTCGTCCGTCAGCATTCGTGGCACCCACCTGGATGATACTTTTCGCATTTTTAGGTCGTCATGCAGGATTGTGTGCACAGAACCCACAGAAATGCCAACTCTGGAGGCGATCTGTGCAACAGTCATTCGGCGATCCCCCAAAACAATTCTTTCCACTTTCTCGATCATGTCATCAGACCGGCTTGTGCGAGCCTGAGGTTGTTTCAGTTTGTTGTCATACTATGTTCTGCCTTCATTAAACTGTTGCACCCACGAACGCACTTCTGAGACATCCATAACTCCATCACAACATGTCTCCTTCAACTGTCGATGAATTTCAGTTGGTTTCACACCACGCAAATTCAGAAAACGAATGGTTGAACGCTGTTCAAGTAAGGAAAACGTCGCCATTTTAAGTATTTAAAACAGTTCTCATTCTCGCCGCTGGCAGTAAAATTCCATCTGCCGTACAGTGCTGCCATCTCTGGGACGTATTGACAATGAACGCGGCCTCATTTTAAAACAATGCCCATGTTTATATCTCTTTCCAGTCTGGAGAAAAAAAAAATCGGAGGCCTTAGAACTTGAATGCACCTCGTACAGTATATAAAACATTATTCAATTAAGCATTGTTGCACACGATAATTCATTGCGCACGTGTTTCTGGATGCGTGCCGGATTACTGAGAGGCCGGACTACTGAGGGCCGAGGGCCGGATTAACAATAGTCTAGTATATATATATATATATATATATATATATATATATATATATATATATATATATATATATATATATATACACAGGGTGGTCCATTGATCGTGACTATGAATGGACCACCCTAAGCTACTCAATCAAAAATTTTTAAAAACAGGAGAAGTTTCAGCTAAGCTGTCAATAACTTGATCGTGAAAGCTTCTGGTCCCGCCATCCCTGATTAGATCCGATTTTCTGTTTGAGATAATCGCCCTAGTAAAGACCAAAACCTCGTCTTAACGCGTTTTGGCACACAGAAAATCGTCTCTCACAGGTCACTAAGGATTACACATTAAGCAACGCATAAGTTGGAGAACGTACTGAGTGCATGACACATTGTGACAGAAGTTTACTTGCGCACCGTATGCGACTTTGGCAGTCGTCTGAACCACTTCGGGAAATACAAATGGCGTCCTTTGCACATTGATCTGACATGTTCGTTATGTCCGATGCCTTCTTCCTCACTCTGAGAATATGAGCCATTCACGCCTTGTTGCCTGGTTGGAACGTCTTCATCCCAAATATTTTTGGACAGCTCATTAAAATATTTTGAGTACAATTCTCATCGTTTTGACAGAAACTATCGATCGATATTTGCATCTGGTCCGAGAGACTTTAATGCGTCCCTAGGAATCCCATTTCTGTTAATTTTTGGGTCCAAACAAGCGATATGCTTCATTAAATGCTCGTTGCGACTGAATTTTGCATCTATTTTAACTAAAGCTGCGTTAATAGTGGCTTTGTAGACGGAAATAGAATAGACTCTCTTTGGGTCCGCAGACAGAAGTGCCGCTTCGTCTTGCCACAAGTCACAGAGTTTCTTCGGTTTTTTGGATATTCTTCTTAATGTCAGCGCGGGCCGAATGTCCGTAACAGTTGTTCCGGCTTGCATTAATCCTTGAACTTGGGATATAAACAAAGTTGCCGCTCTGAAAACGTTGTCAAAATTATCTAACTGCTTTCGCGAAACGTATTTCCAAACTTTTGACAAGTCCCCAAGGCCTAAGGTACTCTGATGCAAGACATTGGGGATATTGACTTACCAGGGTTGACAGGTCACACATCTTTCTTGAATGCGAAGGTTGTTTGCATAGTTCCGAACTGCAAACAGGAATCCATCAATACCTTCGCTTGAAACGAAACCTTTGGCTCGAACTCCATGCTCGAAGATATGTCACTTGAATTTTTCTCAATTATAGTGCTCGAGGCTCTGTCTAGCCCATTACCACGTTTTTCCGATGTGATATAATCATCGCAAATTGTCTTGACCAGCTGTTATTACCGATATTTTGTCCACCCATAAGGATGTGTGCTTAAATGATCCGTGAATAAATACACTGGCAGACTCCAAGAGCCCAAACGAATTCCATGCTTTTACGACGCGCCTGCTAGCACTAAATTTAAAACATGAGCGTAACAACGCGTGAATATCAATTTTTTTTTACTTCTTCCTTCTGTGTCGCTTGAAGACCAGTATACTTGCTGCATACTTCCTGAACCATCAAAAGATAAGCCAATAAGACGTTTCAAATTTAAGCCTAACTGGGCAAATTCATGAGTTACAAGACCTCGATAACCTTCTCCTGTCGATTTCCGTAAAGGAAACGTACTGCTTGCCCGCTCTTGTGGGGTTTTATTCTTAAAACAGCGTACGCAGATTACAGTCTGATCAACCACGCAGCCTTGTCAAGGATCCGGATTGAAGCTTGTAAGACGTATGCTTTGCCGGCGATGGGCGAGGCATGAGAGAATCTCTGACCAGAGAGTAGTTTGTAGTTAGTTGCTGCTTGTGGCTAGTCTGCGCTTGTCTGCGCGAGTCGACAGTAGCCGTCAGTCCATGCTAGTAAGCAGTAGTCGACAGTAGCCGTCAGTCCGTGCTAGTAAGCAGTAGTCGACAGTAGCCGTCAGTCCGTGCTAGTAAGCAGTAGTCGACAGTAGCCGTCAGTCCGTGCTAGTAAGCAGTAGTCGACAGTAGCCGTCAGTCCGTGCTAGTAAGCAGTAAGCAGCAGTCGACAGTAGCCGTCAGTCCGTGCTAGTAAGCAGTAGTCGACAGTAGCCGTCAGTCCGTGCTAGTAAGCAGTAGTCGGCAGTAGCCGTCAGTCCGTGCTAGTAAGCAGTAGTCGACAGTAGCCGTCAGTCCGTGCTAGTAAGTAGTAGTCGACAGTAGCCGTCAGTCCGTGCTAGTAAGCAGTAGTCGACAGTAGCCGTCAGTCCGTGCTAGTAAGCAGTAGTCGGCAGTAGCCGTCAGTCCGTGCTAGTAAGCAGTAGTCGACAGTAGCCGTCAGTCCGTGCTAGTAAGCAGTAGTCGACAGTAGCCGTCAGTCCGTGCTACTAAGCAGTAGTCGACAGTAACCGTCAGTCCGTGCTAGTAAGCAGTAGTCGGCAGTAGCCGTCAGTCCGTGCTAGTAAGCAGTAGTCGACAGTAGCCGTCAGTCCGTGCTAGTAAGCAGTAGTCGACAGTAGCCGTCAGTCCGTGCTAGTAAGCAGTAGTCGACAGTAGCCGTCAGTCCGTGCTAGTAAGCAGTAGTCGACAGTAGCCGTCAGTCCGTGCTAGTAAGCAGTAGTCGGCAGTAGCCGTCAGTCCGTGCTAGTAAGCAGTAGTCGACAGTAGCCGTCAGTCCGTGCTAGTAAGCAGTAGTCGACAGTAGCCGTCAGTCCGTGCTAGTAAGCAGTAGTCGACAGTAGCCGTCAGTCCGTGCTAGTAAGCAGTAGTCGGCAGTAGCCGTCAGTCCGTGCTAGTAAGCAGTAGTCGACAATAGCCGTCAGTCCGTGCTAGTAAGCAGTAGTCGGCAGTAGCCGTCAGTCCGTGCTAGTAAGCAGTAGTCGGCAGTAGCCGTCAGTCCGTGCTAGTAAGCAGTAGTCGACAGTAGCCGTCAGTCCGTGCTAGTAAGCAGTAGTCGACAGTAGCCGTCAGTCCGTGCTAGTAAGCAGTAGTCGACAGTAGCCGTCAGTCCGTGCTAGTAAGCAGTAGTCGACAGTAGCCGTCAGTCCGTGCTAGTAAGCAGTAGTCGGCAGTCGCCGTCAGTCCGTGCTAGTAAGCAGTAGTCGGCAGTAGCCGTCAGTCCGTGCTAGTAAGCAGTAGTCGACAGTAGCCGTCAGTCCATGCTAGTAAGCAGTAGTCGGCAGTAGCCGTCAGTCCGTGCTAGTAAGCAGTAGTCGACAGTAGCCGTCAGTCCGTGCTAGTAAGCAGTAGTCGACAGTAGCCGTCAGTCCGTGCTAGTAAGCAGTAGTCGACAGTAGCCGTCAGTCCGTGCTAGTAAGCAGTAGTCGGCAGTAGCCGTCAGTCCGTGCTAGTAAGCAGTAGTCGGCAGTAGCCGTCAGTCCGTGCTAGTAAGCAGTAGTCGACAGTAGCCGTCAGTCCGTGCTAGTAAGCAGTAGTCGACAGTAGCCGTCAGTCCGTGCTAGTAAGCAGTAGTCGACAGTAGCCGTCAGTCCGTGCTAGTAAGCAGTAGTCGGCAGTAGTCGGCGCGTGCCTGCGCGTGTCGGCAGTCTGCTCTGGTCAGGACTCTGGAGGATGAGTGTTGTTGTAGAAGGGAAAGAAGCAGCCTTGCGCATATTTAATAATGTATGTTAATTGTAATTTAATTTGTTCCAAAAAATGCCCCAATAATAATTTTTATAATACAAAGTAACTCCTTTAAAGAAAAGCATTCATTTCAATTTAAAGAATATTTCCAATGCCTTATATTTCCTTCCAATAATCAAAAAAAAATATACGCCAGCATTGCACGAAGCTGTGTCGAAAAATTCCAACTTAAGAGCAGATACAATTGCAGTTTTTTTTTTTTTTTGAGGTAAGAATTTTTGCTTTTTTATTCAGAATACAGGGCCAAAGGGCAGCGCTGCTGTCCTTATAAAATTTATCAGCTTACTAAACTTTTTTATTATTTTGGTGTTTAGGAATTTTTCTGTTTCGAACTTGACATTAAATGAGAAAAGAATTTTGTGGGAACATTAAATGTGGATGCATTTCTGCGCACAGACTATAAATGGGAGTCAATTTTCTTCAGAGGTTACAATAATTAAAAATTCATTTAATTATTATTTTATGGAGAGGTTACATTTAATTCATTTAATATTTTCATTCATTGAATATTTTTTGTGGGGAGGTTACAAGCTGAAGGATTTCGCAGCCTGCATTTCTTTGACGATCTCTTGTTTAACTTGACGTGAACTTACATTTATTAACTTATTTATAATGGTTTTTAACAAAAAGGTAATCTACATGGACATCTACATCCATACTCCGCAAGCCACGTGACGGTGTGTGGTGGAGGGTACCTTGAGTATCTCTATCGGTTCTCCCTTCTATTCCAGTCTCGTATTGTTCGTGGAAAGAAAGATTCTCGGTATGACTCTGTGTGGGCTCTAATCGGTCTGATTTTATCCTCATGGTCTCTTTGCGAGTTTTACGTAGGAGGGAGCAATATACTGCTCGACTCTTCGGTGAAGGTATGTTCTCGAAACTTTGACAAAAGCCCGTACCGAGCTACTGAGCATCTCATCTGCAGAGTCTTCCACTGGAGTTTATCTATCATTTCCGTAACGCTTTCGCGATTAATAAATGATCCTGTAACGAAGCGCGCTGCTCTCCGTTGGATCTTCTCTATATCTTCTATCAACCCTATCTGGTACGGATCCCACACATCTGAGCAGTATTCGAGCAGTGGGCGAAGAAGTATACTGTAACCTACTTCCTTTGTTTTCGGACTGCATTTCCTTAGGATTCTTCCAATGAATCTCAGTCTGGCATCTGATTTACCGACGACTTATTTTATATGGTCATTCCATTTTAAATTACTCCTAATGCCTACTCCCAGATAATTTATGGAATTAACTGCTTCCAGTTGCTGACCCGCTATATTGTAGCTAAATGATAAGGGATCTTTCTTTCTATGTATTCGCAGCACATAACACCTGTCTACATTGAGAGTCAATTGCCATTCCCTGCACTATGCGCCAATTCGCTGCAGATCCTCCTGCATTTCAGTACAATTTTCCATTGTTACAACCTCTCGATACACCACAGCATCATCTGCAAAAAGCCGCAGTGAACTTCCGATGTCATCCACCAGGTCATTTATGTATATTGTGAACAGCAACGGTCCTACGACACTCCCCTGCGGCACACCTGAAATCTCTCTTACTTCGGAAGACTTCTCTCCATTGAGAATGACATGCTGCGTCCTGTTATCTAGGAACTCTTCAATCCAATCACACAATTGGTCTGATAGTCCATATGCTCTTTCTTTGTTCATTAAACGACTGTGAGGATCTGTATCAAACGCCTTGCGGAAGTCAAGAAACACGGCATCTACCTGGGAACCCGTGCCTATGGCTCTCTGAGTTTCGTGGACGAATAGCGCGAGCTGGGTTTCACACCATCGTCTTTTTCGAAACCCATGCTGATTCCTACAGAGTAGATTTCTGGTCTCCAGAAAAGTCATTATACTCGAACATAATACGTGTTCCAAAATTCTACAACTGATCGACGTTAGAGATATAAGTTCTGCAATATAAGTCTATAGTTCTGCACATCCCTTCTTGAAAACGGGGATGACCTCCACCCTTTTCCAATCCTTTGGAACGCTGTGCTCTTCTAGAGACCTACGGTACACCACTGCACGAAGGGGGGCAAGCTCCCTCGCGTACTCTGTGTAAAATCGAACTGGTATCCCATCAGGTCCAACGGCCTTTCCTCTTTTGATCGATTTTAATTGTTTTTCTATCCCTCTATCACCTATTTTGATATCTACGATTTTGTCATCTGTGTGACAATCTAGAGAAGGAACTACAGTGCAGTCTTCCTCTGTGAAACAGCTTTGGAAAAAGACATCTCGTATTTCGGCCTTTACCTTGTCATCCTCTGTTTCAGTACCATTTTGGTCACAGAGTGTTTGGACATTTTGTTTTGATCCACCTACCGCTTTGGCATAAGACCAGAATTTCTTAGGATTTTCTGACAAGTCAATACACAGAACTTTAGTTTTGAATTCTTTGAACGCGTCTCGCATAGCTCTACTCACACTGCATTTCGTTTCGTGTAATTTTTGTTTCTCTGCAAGGCTTTGGCTATGTTTATCTTTGCTGTGAAGTTCCCTTTGCCTCCGCAGCAGTTTTCTAACACGGTTGTTGTACCACGGTGGCTCTTTTCCATCTCTTACGATCTTTCTTGGCACATACTCACCTAATGCATATTGTACGATGGTTTTGAAATTTGACCACTGATCCTCAACACTATCAGTATTTGAGATAAAACTTTGGTGTTGAGCCGTCAAGTACTCTGAAATCTGCTTTTTGTCACTTTTGCTAAACAGAAAAATCTTCTTACCTTTTTTAATATTTCTATTTACAGCTGTAATCGCTTATGCTGTAACCGGTTTCCCTGTTCTGCATTAACTGTTTCAAATAATTTGGGTCTGTTTGTCACCAGAAGGTCTAGTATGTTATCGCCACGAGTGGGCTCTCTGTTTAACAGCTCAAGGTAGTTTTCAGTTAATGCACTTAAAAAAATTTCGCTGGATTCTTTGTCCCTGCCACCCGTTATAAACGTTTAAGTCTCCCAGTCTATATCTGGTAAATTAAAATCTACACCCAGAACTATAACATGGTCGAGAAATCTACTCGAAATATTTTCCAAATTTTCCTTCAGGTGCTCAGCCACAACAGCTGCTGAGCCAGGGGGCCTATAGAGACATCCAGTTGCCATGTCTGAGCCTCCTTTAACCGTGACCTTCACGCAAATTATTTCATATTCCGGTTCTCCGTCAATTTCCTTCGATGCTATTGCACTTCTTATCGCTATAAGCACGCCTCCCCCTTCAGTGTCCAGCCTGTCTCTGCGGTATACATTCCAATCTCAGTTTAGAATTTCGTTAGTGTTTACATCTGGTTTCAGCCAACTTTCCGTCCATAGTACTATGTGGACATTGTGGTCGTTTATTGATTTGAGCAATTCTGGGACCTTTCTATAGACACTCCTGCAGTTTACTATCACCACATTAATATTGTCATTCCCTGCAATAAGACTGTCTCTACCCTTACCTTTTATTGATTCTTTTCTTGTACTTTCAATAATATGTGAGTTTTAAGAACTGAATCATACTTCGATAACAGGGCGACTAAAATTAGAGAGTCACAAAGGAATTACCGACATTGGCTGCGAGTGGGCATTGATTTAAATCAATGGGGAAAGACGAAAATCTGTGCCGTAGCTGCTCACTGGGGCGTATCGTGCGAGAGAGCAGACGCCACACGTCCACATAATTAGGGCGGAGGCGGCCAGCGGCCTCTTCAGGGCGGATGCACAACAGGCTGCAAATCTTACGGGAATCGGCGACATGTGGAGACACTCTCGCATTTTCGTCAGCTGCCGGCGACGTATTTCAATCTGCCTTTACCATTTTTTTAGTAATAAAATGAAATATTTCAGTTCGGTACTATTTAAAGTGGTCTCTAAGAGTACCAAGGGAAGGAATAGAAGCATGTTAGGTCGTACACTGTTGTGGTCTATGTAAGCTACTGCGCGGCATTGTTAGCTCTCTTCTGTATGTCGCTTGCTGCACTTATTCGTCGCTCTTGTTGCTAATATACGGTTTTTGATACGATTTCTGACGTGTATATTGACACTGCAGTGAAAGTTTCTTTATTTGTGCTGTGCAGAGAAGGTATTTAAAATGCCACAAAGTTTATTTTAAACAGTGTACATCCTTTAACCAAAGATATCCTTAGGGGTGTAAGGTACAGTGAAGCGACTCTAACAGCCTCTCCTGTACAAATGTCAACCTCACCTACCCGAGTTGCAGCTAAGGATTGCTGCACGGTACACCCTGTTATTGCTAACGAGGCTCTGACGACCGAGTGTTTCCCGGGATAAGGAAACGCCCCCTATCAAGTGCCAACGGTCTCAAAGAGAGCGGATGAGCGGATAGAGGCAGGGCACTCTCTTGTCCTTGGAGTGAGAAATTGCTCCTAAAGGCGGAAGAACTTCACAGTCAACGGCATAGGATGGAGAAGGCAACGGGAAACCACTCCATTAAAGATCACTCAAGATATCCCAAGAATCAGTAGCGCACCATGCCAGAATCTTCTGTTAAACATAAATCCGGAGTAATAGTCCCCCAATCGGATCTCCGGGTGGGGACAATGGAAGGTCAGGCAAAGTTGAAGAATACACTAAAAATAGCAACATGGAATGTAAGAACACTCCTCCAATGCGGGAAATTAGAGAACCTCAAACTAGAGATGGACAGAATGGGAACAGACATAATAGGAATATCTGAGATGCGATGGCCTGAACCAGGAGACTTCAGATCAGGAAATTATCGTATCATTCATACAGGTACTAACCAAGGAACAACTGGAATCGGTGGAGTTGGAATAATTCTAAAAGGAAAACTCGGGAATCTAGTCACAGGATATGTGCAATTTAACTCTAGGATAATACTAGTCAAAATTGGAACCAAACCAAAGAACACGGTAATAGTACAAGTCTATATGCCGACATCGGCAGAAGAAGACGATGTAATAGAAACAGTGTATGAAGACATCAACAAAGTTATAAATTATGTTAAAGGTGAAGAGAACTTAATTATAATGGGAGATTGGAATGCTAGTGTTGGAGAAGAGGAAGTTGACGGAATTGTAGGGAAATATGGTCTAGGAGATAGAAACGAAAGAGGAAGCCGGCTAATTGAATTTTGTGCCAAAAACAAGTTGGTCATAGCGAACTCCCTTTTCAACCACCATAAAAGAAGAAGGTACACGTGGAAAGCCCCAGGAGATACTAGAAGACACCAAATCGACTATATATTAGTAAAATCGCGTTTTAAAAACCAAATCAAGGACTGCAGAAGCTACCCGTCTGCGGATATTAATAGTGATCACAACCTTGTAATGATGAAATGCTTACTCAAACTCAAGCGATTAGAGAGAAAAACGAACAAAGTATGGAACAGAGATAACCTAAAGTCTGAAGAACTAGTGATCCCTTATGCACGGAAAACTGATGAGATGGCATCAAACATTATTCCCGGGAGTACTAACGAGGAGTGGAAACAAATCAAAGAAGGCATACATAAAGCAGCAGAAGAATTTATTGGGAAAGCCAAACCTGTAAACAGGAAAGAGTGGATAACACCTGAAATAATTTGTCTAATGGAAGAAAGAAGACTATACAAAAATGCCTTTGACGAGCAAAGCGAAAACAAATATAGACAGCTTAGAAACCAAATAAACAGAGAATCTAGGAAAGCAAAAGAAAATTACCTCAACAGCATTTGTAAAGAGGTGGAGGAAAACATGGTTAAAGGAAAAACTGACTTGGCCTACAGAACAATAAAACAAAACTTTGCTAAACGGAAAGTAAAATCTTCAGGAACTATAAAGAACAAAGAGGGCAAGGTACTATTTGGATATGACACGCTGAAGAGATGGCAAGAATACATTGAAGAGCTATATCAAGGAGACCCTCTAACAGATAATATGATAGAATTAAGCGAAGAAGTAGAGAAAGAAGAACTAGGGGACACAATTCTGAAAGATGAATTTGAAAAAGCACTAAAAGAACTACCAGATAAGAAAGCGGCAGGTGTTGATGATATACCTTCTGAACTAATTAAGAAATCAGGAGACAAAATGAAAGCTACATTACTGCAACTCATACAGAAAATATACAAAACAGGTGAAGTTCCTGAAGACTATCAGAAATGCATCATATTCCCCATACCTAAGAAAGCATCTACTATGGACTGTGAAAACCATCGAACACTCAGTCTTCTTTCACACGCATCAAAAATTCTAATAAGAATAATTCTGAAAAGAGTTGAAAACCAATTGAATAGCACTCTAAGTGAAGACCAATTCGGTTTTAGAAGCGGTGTAGGGACGAGGGAAGCAATCTTATCTCTAAGACTAATAATTGAGAAACAAATTTCCAAAAACAAACAAGTATTTATAGCCTTCGTAGACCTCGAAAAGGCATTTGACAATGTTGTATGGCCAGAAATGTTTAGAATTCTGAAGAAGGCTGGTCTGAAATATAATGATAGAAGGATAATCTTTAAAATATACCAAAATGAAACAGCCTTAGTTAAGAAGGAAAACAAAGAAGAAACAGCAAGAATAAGGAAAGGAGTGAGACAGGGATGCCCACTATCTCCAGTAATTTTCAACGCATATATCCAAGAAGCAATAGACAAAATAAGAGAGAATATTGAAGTAGGAATAAAACTTAACGGAATGAAAATAGATATGTTGCGATATGCAGATGATATCGCCATAATTACAGAAAGGAAAGAAGATTTAGAAGCCGCACTCAATGAAATGGAAAACACCTTAAAAGAACAGTATGGAATGAAAATAAATAAGAAAAAGACTAAAGTGATGGTGAGTGGCGCCCTGAACTACAATGAACCCATACGAATAACAATAAAGGGAGAGAAACTAGGGCAGGTTACAGAATTTAACTACTTAGGTAGCAAAATAACAGCAGATGGAAGGAGCAAAAGTGACATTAAAAACAGAATACAACTTGCCAAAATAGCATTCAATGGAAAAAGAAACTTACTGACGAGTAGAAATGTTAGTTTAGACGTAAGAAAGAGAGTCATGAAAACCTATGTGTGGAGTACAGCCCTTTACGGATGTGAAACTTGGACTTGTGGAAAAGAAGAAAAGAGAAGATTAGAGGCATTCGAAATGTCGTGCTACCGGAGAATGGAAAAAATCAGCTGGCGAGACAAGGCTACAAACGAAGATGTCCTCAGAAGAGTGAAAGAAAACAGATCTCTTTGGCGAAATATACAGAAAAGAAGAATAACCTTCATAGGTCACATTTTACGGCATAACAATTTCATTAAGAGAATATTAGAAGGAATCATTGAAGGAAGAACTCGCCGAGGACGACCTAGATTAACCTACATTCAACAAGTAATAAATGACATCGGGTGCCAGACCTATGCAGATATGAAGAAGAAAGTTGACAAAAGAACGGAATGGCGTGCTGCTGCCAACCAACCTGTGGGTTGATAACCGAAGAAGAAGAAGATCCTTGCGCCAACTCGGCGCTAATTTCATCCTTCGAAAGAGTTACTTTTCAAATTTGAAACTACGGAGAGAAAGAGAGAAATATTAATTAACTGTTTATTAAATGAGAACTCATTAAGAAGTGACTTTTAACTAAATACGCGACGAGGGTTAAAAAAGTGATTTTAACCCGAATTTTTAGAGAAAAGGTTTACTACGAACCACAAAGATATTAACAGTGACAGTCGTATATTAGCTTTAAAGGTGCAGATAATAAAATCTCTGGTCAAATTTTACGTGAACTGGCCGGAACTACACTCCTGGAAATTGAAATAAGAACACCGTGAATTCATTGTCCCAGGAAGGGGAAACTTTATTGACACATTCCTGGGGTCAGATACATCACATGATCACACTGACAGAACCACAGGCACATAGACACAGGCAACAGAGCATGCGCAATGTCGGCACTAGTACAGTGTATATCCACCCTTCGCAGCAATGCAGGCTGCTATTCTCCCATGGAGACGATCGTAGAGATGCTGGATGTAGTCCTGTGGAACGGCTTGCCATGCCATTTCCACCTGGCGCCTCAGTTGGACCAGCGTTCGTGCTGGACGTGCAGACCGCGTGAGACGACGCTTCATCCAGTCCCAAACATGCTCAATGGTGGACAGATCCGGAGATCTTGCTGGCCAGGGTAGTTGACTTACACCTTCTAGAGCACGTTGGGTGGCACGGGATACATGCGGACGTGCATTGTCCTGTTGGAACAGCAAGTTCCCTTGCCGGTCTAGGAATGGTAGAACGGTTTGGATGTACCGTGCACTATTCAGTGTCCCCTCGACGATCACCAGTGGTGTACGGCCAGTGTAGGAGATCGCTCCCCACACCATGATGCCGGGTGTTGGCCCTGTGTGCCTCGGTCGTATGCAGTCCTGATTGTGGCGCTCACCTGCACGGCGCCAAACACACATACGACCATCATTGGCACCAAGGCAGAAGCGACTCTCATCGCTGAAGACGACACGTCTCCATTCGTCCCTCCATTCACGCCTGTCGCGACACCACTGGAGGCGGGCTGCACGATGTTGGGGCGTGAGCGGAAGACGGCCTAACGGTGTGCGGGACCGTAGCCCAGCTTCATGGAGACGGTTGCGAATGGTCCTCGCCGATACCCCAGGAGCAACAGTGTCCCTAATTTGCTGGGAAGTGGCGGTGCGGTCCCCTACGGCACTGCGTAGGATCCTACGGTCTTGGCGTGCATCCGTGCGTCGCTGCGGTCCGGTCGCAGGTCGACGGGCACGTGCACCTTCCGCCGACCACTGGCGACAACATCGATGTACTGTGGAGACCTCACGCCCCACGTGTTGAGCAATTCGGCGGTACGTCCACCCGGCCTCCCGCATGCCCACTATACGCCCTCGCTCAAAGTCCGTCAACTGCACATACGGTTCACGTCCACGCTGTCGCGGCATGCTACCAGTGTTAAAGACTGCGATGGAGCTCCGTATGCCACGGCAAACTGGCTGACACTGACGGCGGCGGTGCACAAATGCTGCGCAGCTAGCGCCATTCGACGGCCAACACCGCGGTTCCTGGTGTGTCCGCTGTGCCGTGCGTGTGATCATTGCTTGTACAGCCCTCTCGCAGTGTCCGGAGCAAGTATGGTGGGTCTGACACACCGGTGTCAATGTGTTCTTTTTTCGATTTCCAGGAGTGTATAATATGGAACTGTGTTGCTTGGAGCCAGGTTGTGTATCTTCTCAATGTCTAAATATGACCCGAGTAAGAATATTTATAAAATAGCATCGTCGTTACAATGTGAAACAATCTTCTCTGCCACGGCGACGCATGGAGATGACAGCACACTGCGAGACTGCGGCTACGGAGAGAGCCGCAAAGTTGCCGAGGAGTGAGTCACGAGACTTATACTGCCGAGTACGGAAGAGCAGACAAGCCGCGAGACGGGATCGACTCGGAGTGGCGCGAGTGGTGGTGATGGCGGCCGAGGTTCTCTCCGTCGGCAGTGTGTGGGCGGGCTGAGGGTCTGCCGGGGTGGTCCGGGCAGGGGCGGCGGCCGCTGTGTCCGCGTGGCGCACCTGCCTGCTCAGCGGGACACCTGGGTTCGATTCCCAGTCTGGCGCACGTTTTCAACTCTCTGCATCAGTGCCGACTCGCAGCCGATGCACGTAATACCCCTGTGATCTAATTCATAGTGGCTGCTGGAACAAAATGGTGGCTGGTCTTTCGGACATGTCGGACATGAAAGAGGAGATACAGCGTACATAGAGTGTTTTCGTGATTCTGGTTTTAGCCGTCGGCGATATATGTCAGTGAGTACATGGCATCACTTTTTCCACGATAAGTCATACATTGTTTGGATATAAATATTATCATATCGATGATTCATTTTCAGAACAACACGGCTATTGGAAATCTCTTGCATATTTTTCCGCCTTAGTTGAACATTTCCTCGTATTTTTGGTGTTTGCGAAGCGACGACGGCTAACAGATGACTGTGTCTTCCTTCGTGTTTGACGAGTTGTTCAAAAATATTTTTTTAATGGAGTGACACTGAAACGGAACTTGTACCGTTCCAATGTTTTATTAAATTGCTAGCACGCAGAAATTATTAGCCAAAGTTTCTTCTCTTGCAGGTAATACCTCAGCTGGTGTCAAAAAGGAGAGAATGGACTAAACAGTGTTAGTTATTGAATTTTTTTCTGTTGTGTACGACGTTTCCCATTTTCCTTCCCTTTGTGCGGCCTGGACGGGATAAATGAGTGAGTGTGTGAACTAGCAGAAAGCTTCAGGCACAGATTGTAACACTGCATGAATGGTCGTTCTGGGGTAGGGTAGTACCAACCCCCAAGCGTCAACGAGTTTAGCAGAGACCGAGTTTGCAGGTCAGGGCGAAGACGACACGGAGGCGCGCGCATCGGCTCTGTCAGGTTGGCGCGCAGCAACCCGCCACGTCTGTGAGCGGGACGGTCAGGCGAATTCTGCCAGAGGAGCTCTTGTTGCTGGGTCGTGGTGCTGGACAGACGTGGAGACGCAGCTCTCGCTTTGGTAATGTTGACATCGGTATTACATTGTCTGAAATCAGCTCTGTAATCAAGTCCAGATGTTGAAATCAGGCGCGATATGAAGGGAACTGATTTTCTTAATTTACTCGAATTTCAGTAGACCTTGCGTTAGTGCCTTGTTCGGGCAACGCACCATGTGCCTTAAGCTCACGGTCACGTTATTGCTCTGAGCTTAACGGAAATTCACTCATTCAATGTATTTTTATCTGCTCTTCCATTTACAGTAATATTTTGGGGATTTTAATTTATTTTCCGTACATTTTCTTTGTGAACTTGCTTTCGCACCACGTGGTCGGTTGGAGCAACCGCCGCATTGATAAATTGTAGTTTTGGTCTGAAAATATATTGTACACGATGAATAATCATACGATAGTGAGCGAGTGTAAAATGGGGAAGGAATAATCGTGTGTGTCCATATTTTTCTGGGTTTCTGTTGGCTACTGAAACTTCGCCATATGGGTTGAACAGCATTGATGTGATGTTTTTTGTGCATCCCCTATAACGATTGGATTTGCTGGCGATGTTGTGCGTTAAGTAAAATACTCGTGCCACTAGGAAAAGTATCGGATTTTAATGCCCACTGATTCGATAAAGGTTTGCGAAATACTCTTGCACCCTGACCTAATTCTGCTTGTATTGTCTTTGCGCAACTTGTTCTGTATAATGTATAGCAACTGAATGTAATAACCGAGGGTTTAGGTATAACTGTGCGGTTGTATAGAATTACACTGAAGCCAGGTCTGTGCTCCTCTGTCCCATTCCATAATTACGTGGCGAAATTGAACCATGTTAACTAGAGACCGGTTTTGATGATGTACATTGCTAGAGAAACACAACTAGTTGTTGGAATACCATCGGTACTGAATAAATGTCAATTAATATCTACCCCCGACTGATTATTTATTCCTTCCATCATAAAGAATAGGTGACAGTCAGTACCACAGTCGAATCCTGGGTCACGAAAGCAAAAGAAAAGCTATATAATGCCTATTAAGCCATGTATAGGTGCCTTCTGTAGTGGTTCAAAATAAATGCGTTATCCGTTGCGTTCAAATTTCTACCGGTTCGTTAAAACCTTCCGGTAGAAATTATCAATACCCAGCAATAACTCGCAGGGGCCAGTAATTTCGTGGACCACACGAATTAAAGAAGCCATTTACTACAGACGGTAGCTTTGCAGGAGCGGTAGGACATGTCAAAGCGACGGTAATCTGCCTACTTAGGTGGACTTTTACCACCACCAGTACTGGAAGGTTACGTTGCAACACCATCAATAAATGTACTTCTTCCCTCCTTCATTTTTCTTGTACCGTCACACGCAAAACACATGCAGGTGTCCAGAATAGCTCATTTAATTCGAGAGAATTAGAGACATATTCTCTGGTTAGTCACTTTCGGTAGCAAACTCGATTTGCATCAGAAGGCAAACTGTTTTTATCAGCCGAGCACTGGATACGGTGGACAGACAAAAAATGCAATTTCAGTGCATGGGTGGCATTTTTTTCGTGGTAGAGCAAAATCTGAAAGTTTCCGAATTCCACTGTAATCGTCGTCTGTCAGTGTAAGTCTGCGACAGCTCCGGTATCGCCAGAGACCGAGAGAACTGTTTCTGTAGGATCAGAAATGCAGGCATCTCCTTCCTGTGGTGTGTCATGACTGATTTGTAAAACATGACATAAATCTAGTCTAACACGTAATTTTAACAGATTTCAGTCGCTTACTTTTGAAGATAAAAAGGAATAAAAAACTGAAATCGAGGGTAAGCCGTTTAGTAGCAAACTATAAATTGGACTTATTAAATTAGACAAAGAAAATTGTATTAAAAACCTAATTTAGTAACCTGGTTGCCTTTCCTTCCGATTTTGAGAATCTTCAGGCTCTTGAGATGTAGAGTAAAAGAAATCTTGAATTCCCTTGAGTTCGAAATGGCTTTTTGTAATTCGAACTTCTTTTTATTTTTTCCTTTTTCGGAACTAGGCATGTTTTATATGCGGCTGAATGTGTGTAATACAACTTAATTTGAAACCTTTGTGTCTAATAATTACACTGTTGTTAACGTATCTGCAGAGGGAAGTGTCATTAGTAGTAACACAGCTAGTTAATATTTTCTAAATTTACATTAATACTCTTCTGGCCATTAAAATTGCTACACCAAGAAGAAATGCAGACGATAAACGGGTATTCATTGGACAATTATATGTGATTACATTTTCACGCAGTTTGAGTGCATAGATCCTGAGAAATAAATACCCAGAACAACCACCTCTGTCCGTAATAACAGCCTCGATATGCCTGGGCATTGAGTCAAACAGATCTTGGATGGCATGTACAGGTACTGCTGCCCATGCAGCTTCAACACGATACCACAGTTCATCAGGAGTAGTGACTGGTGTATTGTGCGAGCCAGTTGCTCGGCCACCATTGACCAGACGTATTCAATTGGTGAGAGATCTGGAGAATGTGCTGGACACGGCAGCAGTCGAACTTTTTCTGTATCCAGAAAGGCCCGTACAGGACCTGCAACATGCGGTCGTGCATTATCCTGCTGAAATGTAGGGTTTCGCTGGGATCGAATGAAGGGTAGAGCCATGGGTCGTAACACATCTGAAATGTAAAGTCCACTGTTCAAAGTGCCGTCAATGCGAACAAGTGGTGACAGAGGCGTGTAACCAATTGCACCCCATACCATCACGCCGGGTGATACGGCAGTATGGCGATGACGAATACACGCTTCCAATGTGCGTTCACCGAGATGTCGCCAAACACGGATGAGACCATCATTATGCTGTAAACGGAACCTGGATTCATTCGAAAAAATGACGTTTTGCCATTCGTGCACCCAGGTTCGTCGTCGAGTACACCATCGCAGGCGCTCCTGTCTGTGATGCAGCGTCAATGGTAACCGCAGCCACGGTCTCCGAGCTGATAGTCCGTGCTGCTGTAAACGTCGTCGAACTGTTCGTGCAGATGGTTGTTGTGTTGCAAACGCCCCCATCTGTTGACTCAGGGATCGAGACGTGACTGCGCGATCCGTTACAGCCATGCGGATAAGATGCCTGTCATCTCGACTGCTAGTGATACGAGGCCGTTGGGATCCAGCACGGCGTTCCGTATTACCCTCCTGAACCCACCGATTCCATATTCTGCTAACAGTCATTGGATATCGACCAACACGAGCAGTAATGTCGCGATACGATAAATCACAATCGTCATAGGCTACAATCCGACCTTTATCAAAGTCGGAAACGTGATGGTACGCATTTCTCCACGTTACACGAGGCATCACAACAACGTTTCACCAGGCAACGCCGGTCAACTGCTGTTTGTTGTATGAGAAATCTGTCAGCACGTAGTAGGTGTCGCCACCGGCGCCGACCTTGTGTGATTGCTCTGAATGATTTGCATATCACAGCATCTTCTTCCTGTCGGTTAAATTTCGCGTCTGTAGCACGTCATATTCGTGGTGTAGCAATTTTAATGGCCAGTAGTGTACTTGAATTAATAACTTTTTCTTCGGAAGTCAATTAAATAAAATGTAAGCTATCTTTTCATTGTAATGGACGATATAGGTATTCAAATGTTCAAATGTGTTTGAAATCTTATGGGAATAAACTGCTAAGGTCAGCAGTCCCTAAGCTCACATACTACTACACTTAAACAATTCTAAGGACAAACACTCACACCAATGCCCGAGGGAGGACTCGAACCTCCGCCGGGATCAGCAGCACAGTCCATGATGTAGGTATTCTCTGTACTTAACAAATGTAGCGAGAATTAAAACCAACTACACGACACCACAACTTTGAACAACACCAATATATCACATAAACCCGCAATATTATAAACTTGCACGAACTTGGGTGCGGGCGGGAATAAACAATGAAATACGATGCCGGGAGCGAGAGATAGCAGGCTACGCCTTCAAAATGAGGTAATTTCCCGACGTGCGTTGCTAAGGCTCTTTGAAGTTGCGTTCCGTTTCTCCAGTATTATCAAACTCAATAAATTAGTTACGATCTATATCTGTTAATTTATAAATGTCATTGACAAGTTCCTATTATCTTTTTTTAATAAAAAATGGCAACCCAGTAAGAGTTTAATTATAATTAATGTAGAATGGTACGAAAATTTTTAAATGTGAAGTAATTATTGAATTTAATCCGAGTTTAGAAAATCTAGTTTCCAGTAGAGCTCGACGTTGTATGGTTCTACATATTCCTATTCTCTCCGACTGTGAGTAGTACCTCCTCATTCGTAAACTGATCAGTCCACCTTATATTCAACATCCGTCTTCAGCAACACACCTCAAATGCTTCGATCCTCTTCTGTTCCGGTTTTCCCACAGTCCATGCTTCACTATCCCAGAATGCTGTTCTCCAGACGTACAGGCTCGGAAATTTATTCCTCAAATGAAGAAGGCCTATGTTCGGTACTGGTAGACTTCTCTTGGCCAGGAATGTCCTTTTAGCCACTGCTACTCTGCTTTTGATGTCCCCCTCACTCCGTCCGTCACGGGTTATTTGCCTTAACTTCATCTACTTCGTGGCCATCAGCCCTGATGTTAAGTTTCTCTCTGTACTCATCCCTGCTACTTTTCATTACTTTCTTCTTTCTTCGATTTACTCTCAATCCATACCCTGTACTCATTAGACCGTTCATTCCTTTCGCCACATCATGTTATTCTTCTTCACTTTCACTCAGGTTAAGAAATAGTATCACTGATATCTTGCCAGCTTGAATTTAATTCCACTTCTGAACCTTTCTTTTATTTCCATCCTTGCTTCTTCGATATGCAGATTGAACAGTAGGGGCGAAAGGCTACACCCCTGTCTTACACCCTTTTTAATCCGAGAACTTCCTTCTTTGTCTTCCACTCTTATTATTCCCTCTTGGCTCTTGTACATGTTGTGTATTATCCGTCCCTCCCTATAGCTTACCCCTACTTTTCTCAGAATTTCTAAAATATTTCACCATTTTACAGTGTCGAGCGCTTTTTCCAGGTCGACAAATCCTATGAATGTGTCTTGATTTTTCTTTAGTCCTGCTTCCATAATTAACAGCAACGTCAGAATTGCCTCTCCGGTGACTTTACCTGACCGTCAACTAACACATCCTCAGTTTCCTTTCCCATTCTTCTGTATATTATTCTTGTGATCAACTTGGATGCATGAGCTTTTAAGCTAATTGTCCTGTAATTCTCGCACCTGTCGGCTCTTGCAGCCTTCGGATTTGTGTGGATGGTGTTTTACCGAAGGCCAGGTGGTGCGTCGCCAGACTCTTACGTTCCACACACCGACATTTTGTTGCCACTTCCCTCATTGATTTTAGAAACGCTGGTGGAATATTACCTACCCCATCTGCCGTACTTGATCTCTAATTTTCCAAAGCTGTTTCAAATTCTGATTCTAGCACTAGATCACATATCCCCTGTTTCTTCCTTTATCCGCTTCCCACGCCCGGGTTTCCGGGTTCGATTCCCGGCTGGATCAGGGATTTTCTCTGCCTCGTGATGGCTGGGTGTTGTGTGTTGTCCTTAGGTTAGTTAGGTCTAAGTATTTCTAAGTTCTAGGGGACTGATGACCATAGATGTTAAGTCCCATAGTGCTCAGAGCCATTTGAACCAATCTTCTTTTATCACGCCATCGGACAAGTCTTCACCGTCAGAGTGGCCTTCCGTTTTCTCTTTCCACCTATCCACTATCTACTTTAACAGTGGAATTCCCATTGCACTCTTAATGTTACCGTCCTTGCTTTCAAATTCACCGAATGTTTTGTCTTGGCTATGTGCTGAGACAGTCCTTCCGACGATCTTTTCTTATTTTATTTCTTTACATTTTTGAGGCAGCAATTTCGTCTTAGCTTTCCTACACTTCTTACTTATTTCGTTCCTCAGCGGCTCGTATTTCTGTATTCCGGAAATTCCCTGAACATTTTTGTACTTTTTTCTTTCATCGATCAACTGAGGTATTTCTTCTGTTACCCATGGTTTCTTTGTTCTAACGTACTTTGTAGCTATGTTTTGCTTCCCAACTTTGCCCTTTTTAGAGATGTCCATTCCTCTTCAACTGTACTGCCTTCTGAGCTATACCTTACTGCAGCATCTATAGAACTTCAAGCGTATCTCGTCATTCCTTAGTACTTCCGTATTCCTGACCTTTGCATTTTTATTCTTGCTGACTAATCTCTTAAACTTCTGCGTACTCTTCACTACTACATTTAGATCTGAGTCTGTATCTGCTCCCGGGTATGCCTTATAATCTGATATCTAATTTCGGAATCTCTGTCTGACCATGATGTAATCTAATTGGAAATCTGCCTGTATCATCCGGTCTTTTCCAAGTGTACCTCCTCCTATTGCGATTCTTGAACAGAGTATTCGCTATTACTAGCTGAAATTTATCACAGAACATATTCTCCTGTAAGCTTTTCTTCTTCTCCACACTCGAATAGGGGACTATTCCGGAATCTATGCTAATGGTGGGATCATCATGACAGTTTTTCAATTACAGGCCACATGTCCTCTGAATACGCTTTACGTATCTTTAATGCAGTGGTTTCCATTGCCTTCTGCATCCTCATGCGGTTGATCAAGACGCTCCATTGGGGACAGTTCCCAACCCAAGTACAGGAAAGTGTCCTGAACCTCTGTCCGCTCCTCCGCCCTCCTTGACAAGGCCGTTGGCAGAGTGAGGGTGGCTTCTTACGCCAGAAGTCTTCGGCTGACAATGCTGATTATTAATCAAAGTCTAAGCGGTGGCGGGTTTCGAACCGAGGACGTTTTAGTTACTAATCAAAGACGCTGCCCCAAGACCACGGATAATCTAACCTTAGATATCTTGAAAATTTGAAATACTTTTTTTATACTTTCGTTTTTGTATTTTCTCAAAATTTATTTCTAATCTCTTTTAAACGGCTCGACTGACTGACTGCAGAATCTAATCAACACTTTGTCTCAACAAACAACGTCAAATAACGCGTATAAAAAAAAACGGTAGATTCGGCCAAAAGTTATCTCTTTCAAAAATTTCCACAAATATGTTTTTTTCAGAATAACTTTTCGATTTCCTAACCAACAGACATTTTTGTCAGGAGGGAATTTCAAGAACTTACAGCAGCACGTCGAATGCCGTCAAAATCGTTTAATTAATTTGGGAGATATTACAAAAAGTTTACGGAAAAGTACCTTTTTGAAATAACTTTCAGATATCTTGATGGAACAACAATTTTGAAGAGACATTATTTCTTGTACTGAAAAACAGCATGGAGTGCAACAATTTAGTTAATCTCTCGGTAAATATTGTCTTTCAAAATCATAAAAACGGCCATTTTTGTTAAATTTCGACCTCCTTGGGCTTGAAAAATAATAAAGTCCAGTTCTAGAGCTCGAAGAGCTCAATAACTATGACAAGAAGTATTTTTGATCGTTTTGAGCTCGAAAATAGCGGGAAAATTCATAGGTGGCCACGTGGTGAACTATTTTTCAAATTTTTCTCTCTCATTTCTGTCTATTTTACATGTGGGTCGCAACCCACGGGGTGTCCTCCAGTACAACAACAAAATATTAAAACGTTTGCTGCGATTAACTCCAATGGTGAATATGCACGGAGAAACACTAAAATTGTTCTCGTCTCTCTGAAATGAAACAAAAGACACTTTTTTTCCTGTCCTAGCTTCGTTGCACCCAGGATATGGAAGTACGTGAATTATCTTTCATTAGTTCTGCCGATAGTAGTCCATAGACATGGCTTTGGAGAAGACTGTTCCATACTACATTATTTAAATACGCAGCCATATAGGTACGGCGTTCGCTTTACGCTATTAAAACACAATGTAAGTGTTCCTTTAACGGGACTTGTGAAATCCATTTTTCGTTCCACATAATAGGCGACTGCTTTCCACCTTGCAAAGTCACTTAATTGTATGTCCCACGCACCGTCTGCCAAAAACATGGTGGACAACTTTCATGTTTTGGCCAGCATTCGCAGCTCATGTGTGTCAATTGTAGTAGTTTATACGGTTTTTTTCGCTGTCAGCTGCTGCTTGTAGACTTAAAACAGTTAACGGAAAATCTATGCCTAACGAGTGTTTTGTAAGCCACTTCTTTCGTGGCTGAATTAAGTTTCCTCGATATTTTATCCACTGAACCGCAGCCAGGCGTCTGCTTTCCCTACAGCGTGTTTTGTGTCATCACACCACCCCCTCCTCTCTGGGTGGTTATTCCTGGCTATTTTACGCTGTTTATTCTCCCCGTCGACGTATCGCCAGCAGTGTAATCGAACAGTAGCTGACTCAATCGCTTTACATTCCGCTGCAGGCCTTCCAGACAGACAAAACTTGGTGGCAGCGTGCTGGAGAGCGGTCAGTCGAGGAGCGCGAGGGACGCCGTCTCTGTCAGTGTCGTCACTGCCGGCAGCCAACGCGTCTGAGTCTGGCTGCACTCGCTAACTGTGCGGAAGAACACACAGTGTGCTGACAGTCCCAAATAAACCGTGTCTACCATTTTCCTATTTACTCCCCATTCGTAACTGACGACCTTTGTGCCAGTTGTTAATTTCGTCCGTTGGGAGGAAAACTGAGGAGAAGGAGGGAGAGAGCGACCTGTCTGGACTCCAGCGAGTGGTGTGGCGCTGAGCCACTGGAGCGCCGCACCTCGGTAACGATGCAGGAGCGCAGTCTGGAAGGGCGCCACTCGCACACCCACTTCGGAATGCCCGTAACTCGCCCAGGACTGAGGAAGAATGGCCAGCTGGCAGACCAGTTCCGGTCGACGTTCTGGCAACGCAAGCTGGACTGGCATTGTTCAGTTTCTCCTCGGCGCAACCAGAGCTCTTGTTTATTAGGCCACATTCCTCACAACGTAACATCAGAGGCTGGTCGCGGATCAGACTGCCAGGGATAGCTGAGAGAGATAAGAAATGACTGAGCCGAGTAACAGCAGAAGCAAGGAACGGCGATTCGTTCAGTTGGAAGAGAACGACAAGACGATTCTGTATCTGAACAGGCCTCATTCATCTAGCTCACGTTAACCCTTTCAGACCCTCTGGCTACAATTGTGCACACCAACTTTTACCGCGTCTCAGCTGCGACGGAAATAATTTTTCCCAGTCGGAACCTCAGCTACGCATTTGTGAACGTTCAACTATTTCCTCATTCACAAGTGCTGCCAACTGTTGGGAATCACTGTGAAAGTATCAGCAGATCGGTGCAGCAGTGGACAGCATCTCGTGACAGCCGGAATACACGGATGTGGTTGGTTGCCTGTATTCCGCTGCATAATTAAATACTGTTACTGTTATTTTGCGTGGTAATTATTGAATGATTGTTTTACTATTTGTTATCACGGAGAGTATTTCGTAACTAGTCATTTTAGTACATAAACTTAAGCCAAGTGAACCATGTACATTTTGAAAATGAGTGTTTATCTTTGTACAAATCTTGCATCTAAAGTCATTAGTAAATCACATATCAGCATTACCACACAAAGAAAAATATTCCTTCCTTGAGAAAAAATTGACGTCTGAAAGGGTTCACATTTGATCAACAAGGGTAAAAATTATTTTAGACATCCTCCCATCTTGATACGTAAAGGCAACTGGGAGATCAGTTCACACTGATGTTTTGGTAACGGAAGGTGACTGGGAATTACTGGTGGTACCCACTTCAGTATTGCCACAACACACCCAGAGGTCATTTTAGACCACGTTCCTCATAAGAAGATAGCAGCGAACCTGAGGAAGATGTGAAATGTTTGAGCTGGAAATTTGGACAAGTAAGAAATGCAATATTGTCGAGCTGCTGAATCACGGGACACGACAGCTACAGAAACAGGTGGTGACTGAGGCTTATTCATGCAGTTAACGTCAGTTTTTCCTTAAGAAATACCAGACACGGGTTGCAGAATGAATTTTCAATTTGCAGCACAGAGGTGCTCAGTTTGAAAACTGGCGGCAGATTAAAACTGTGTGCTGGAGCGGGTCTCGAACCCTAAACCTTTGTGACTCAGGGAGATCTGCCCAACTTACTAAACTACTCGACCTTGACTCGCTGTCCTCCCTCAAGGCCTACTACCTGGGGTGCTGTTCCCGCAAGAATTGGAGCAGAAACTCCCCAAAGTCTGGACAGCGGTAAAGAGTTGCTGGCTGAAGGAAGCCAGGTATACAGGTATACAGTGGACAGCTAAGCTGGTGGAACGATGGCGCATGAGAGGCAGAGTGTCTGGATACGAGACCTGATCTGATAATTTTTCAGGAAGGTTCAGAAACCGTAGATAGCTTCAAATAATGGTACCTCGTAAAATAATGTCCAAAGAAAGTCCTGTTTGTTGCTGCAAGTAAGCTGAGAAACATGACGAAAGGGTGAGCGTTAAAAGTCACAGAGAAGGGGGCGTTGTGCAGCTGTAAGACCACATCCTAGCCGTTCTGTAGCACATCTTTCCTTTTGCCTACTTCAGTGTGTCATCAGCAAAACCAGGAGATCGTGCTGTATGTAACTGCAAGGCAGGTAAGGGTCATATGGGATGGTTGAGCTGAATAACAGCGTAAGCAAGAAATGATGCGTTGTCGTCCTGGAATATCATGTCCAAATACTGTCGCAGAAACAAAAGGAGGGTTTGCTTTGTAACACAACACACTCCAATGATTCGTTAACAAACAGCAGAGGTTACTCTAGGTTACTGTCCCCTCCTGCCTGGCACCTGCAGTTTGTATTGTTTGTGACAGCAAGGGAGCTGAGGAACATACGTGATGGTTGGAGAACAGTAACTTTGTAAACGCTTCATTACATGCGGCTGAAGTAACTGAAGAGGACTTGGCTGTATTTATACGGTTTACTTCAGTATTCACTCCAAAAATTCGGAAAGTCATTTTAGATGAGTATTCACGGGTGACGTACATTGGAGTAACGGACCTGAGGAACACGTCGAAGAGTGAGAACAGCTACACAGGAAGCTACGAATGGGGCACTGTCCAGTCGGATCCCGGTGTGTCGCTGATGGCGGAGGAACGGAAGCAAAGTACACTCACCCTGCACACTTCGTCGTCCCCTGAGAGAACACAAGGGTCTATTCGAGGTCACCGTTCGCTGCAGCACGGTACCCGCAGTTGCTCCAGTACGTCGCAGCAGAGGAGTTGAGGAAGAGTCGCGAGGGCAGTGAGGGAAGCCCGGCGCAGCTGGAAGGCCGGCCGCCGCTGGCTGACAGCCGGCTCTCTCTGTGTGTCCCCCAGGCAGCTGGTCGGCGCCGTCAGGCGGTGGCGGCTGGCAAGCAGCGACTGCCCGCGCCCGCACAGCCGTCTCAGCCACACAAATTCTGTGCGAAATGCGGATGCAGGGACTTCGCATTTTCCCAACTCATTATTACCTGCATCCCGGTCCAAGGCTTATAGTCCTGCGTTAGGAGTCCAATGATACATTTAATCGTTGACAAAAGACGTTAATACCGTCCAAAAATGAGTCTAAAACCTTAGTAAGGTTTAAAGCTGAGATTATTTCTAAGTAATTAAACTATTTTTTTCAAAGAGGATTAAAAGCACAAATAATTGAAATTTAAGATTAATGTTTGCAAGAACTATTTAAAGGAATATAATCTAGTTAAATTCATTAACTTATTCTTTTATTTAGGAATATAAATGAATATTTTTGTGGTGTTTTGTGTAGTTCTCTTGGCTACTGGATTCTAGCATTGAAAAAGTGCTTTGTTGTTTATTTAAGCGCTTTATTATAACATTAAACGAATGTTATTAATGATATTGAGATAGTTGAGAAGAACTATCAATTGGAGTTTTTGGCAGTTAACGCAGGAGTGAGGTCACACCATTCATTATCATCATGTTGTGTACATCCATTATTCATTCGATTATCAGTCTATCAATCTCCGTATAAAATAAAACGAACTTAATGGTACAATATTTGCTCCTAATTAAATTTTACTCTTGCATAAAGACAAATATATTACAGCACAACTAGTGAATGAGGTCTTCAGAGCGAGTAGAACCCATTCTTATGTGTAAATTATTCTCATTATAATTAACTGATTCAGAAGCAAATTATGTGCCTTAGGAGTGCCGACTGTATTGTATTTTTACCTGATTTTCCATTTGTAATATAAATTACAATCAACCGTACTTTTAGCTTATGAATAGCAGTTAAACATTCTCCCAGGTAAGCAATCAAAAATGAACTTTATTGATTGCAGTTATTTTAATTAAGTATTGACTGAGACAGTACAGTAAATGGCCATGTTGGTGATTAGTTGTACACTTTGTCATATCGTTTTGTTCCCAATAATTTGGAACTGATACCTTACCGTATTATTATATACCCATAATCGTTGTCGAAATTAATGAAGCCCTAGTGGGAGGGCTAAAACATGGCTGCTCTCAGATTTGATCATATGCAAGTGTACCGTCTGAAGGGTTTGTCACCCCGCAGTTGTACTAAAGTAGACTTGGTGTTTTGCTTCCACATGCACTCGACTATTTACATCTGCCCAAACTTGGTCATTGTGGTAATTCATTCTCTATCTCTAAGTAAATCTCTCCTCACCTGGGAATAAAAGGCAAGTTGCGAACTTTGTATCTTCTGTGCCCCGTCTTAGTATCCACTGGCAGAACTGTAATCTCCCATGGGTTGACAGGTCGCACAGGCTTTACGTGGTGTGGACAAAGTCAGTGTCTGTACAGAATGACCACGCGAGGGCGTGCGTAATGCCTCAACCACTACAGTTATCCACACACTTTTTACAGGACCATCGTGGCAACACTTCCCCCCCTCTGTACCCCCCTCGCTCCCTCTCCCCCCTCTCCCCCCTCCTGCCCCCTCCACGGTATGTCATCTCTTGTCCTTGCTGCAGGTACCCCATGTCTGAAAGTCGCCAGAACGACCTGATTGATGCTGTGCAGTGGTAAAGATGTCGCTCAGCATACCCGATCTGTGCCTCTCGATTAACACCACAGCGAGCACCGTGTCTGTCATTTCCCGTGTGCAACAGTAGAGTACAATTTGACAGTTCAAACTGGTCGCACTCCACGGTGCGATTAGCCCTTTCCTGATGCCAGCACCACCTCAAAATGATACGTGGGTAATGGCTGATGTACAAGACACTTGCAGGTGCTGTGTCTGAGATGATGGCAGCACAGTAAGAGGGAGTGAGGCCAGAGACAAAGACGACCAACAGCAAATGAGCGACGGACGTATACAGGGAGTCTGCCAAAACCACTGAATACTGGGTCTAAACTGTGGGAAGAGGTGCGTGACGTACGGTATGTATAAGGACTAAGAGGGAGAGAATGGGACCAGGTATGAAGTGGTCAGATTAGAAAGGTTGCAAGACATGGATGTATTGCCTAGTCCTATTGTTCAAGGTATGCATGACTGAAGTAATGACAGAAATGAAAGAGAGATTCAGGAGTTGGATTAAAATTCAGGGTGAAAGGGTGCCGACGACAAGATTCGGAAATGACGGAAATGAAATAATGCTGTGCTGAATGGAATGAAGTGGGTGCTGAGCACACGTTGTGGGTTGAAAGAAAACTGAAGACGTACAAAAGAAATAACGTGCAGCGGTGATAAATTTAATATCAGAATTGTGGGGAGCGGCAACAGAGCAGGAAAAGTGAAGGAATTTTGCTACGTGGGAAGCCAAACATAGACCTTCATTTGTAGAAATAAATGTGTGGGGAAGTGATTCACGGACTGTGGAGACAACTGGAAAGGAAGAGAGTCTGAGCGTTTCTGATGGGGTGCCGTCAAAGGATTCCGAAAACTGGGGGGACTCACAAGAGACGGCGAGGTTCTCCGCAGGAACTGCGATGACTGCAACGAGTGGAAAACATTGACAGAAAGAAGGTAAAGGGTGATGGAACGCGTATTAAGACGTGGAGGAATAACGTCCGCGATTGCTGAGGGAGCTGTAGAGGGAAAAAACTTTTTGGGAAAGGCAGAGATTGGAATACATCCGCCAAATACCTGAGGATGTTGGTCGCAAGTGCTACTCCGAGATGAAGAACTTGACACAGGAGGGAATTTCGTGGGGACCCACATGGAACCAGCCAGACGACTCACCACCAAAAGAAAAAAAGGACAGAGAGATCCAAAGTAAGAAGTTTTATCAGGCGTTTACAAATTCCCAAGACGTCAGTATTTGATGTGCCAAAGGTTTATACCAGCTTCTTGCAGCTGACCGGCTATTCTACCGCTATTTTCGCGACTGTTGCGACTCGGCAGTGTTGCGAGGGTTTCGGCAGGGCGGCCTGCGTGCCGGCGACGCCTCGGCACAGTCTGCCTCGGTGCGCAGCGTGTTGGGCGCACCGCAGTGGGCGGCGAGGGGCGGAGCCGAGCCGCCCCCCTGGCGGCGAGACGAGCGTGCCGCGGCCTCGCCAGCCCCTAAACGCGGGGGCGTGGCGACCGATGCCGGTCGCTGATTTCCTTTCTGAACGGTATCTCAGTATTTGTCATCTGAATGGTTTCTTTTAACAAGTAAGGACTTTGCTTCACTGCATTTAGGTACAAGTCTGTTGACATTTCATTGCACTTACCTGTGTCTTACAGTGATACTTACAAACTCTGGGAAAAAGCCAAAGGAATTATTGTTTGCGTCGACTAGCAACGATAGTAGCAGTGCTTGTGCGTTGGAAAACCTTTGGGTAGCCAGCTGTTGCGCGGAGTGGGCGTAGAGGGGGAGAGAGGCTCCGGCGCTTGCAGGGTGCGGCAGTGCGGCGTCGACGCTCTCGCAGCAGAGGGCACCAGTTTCGGCGGCATCGTGTCCGCGCGCCGGCCGCACGTCCAGCAGCAGCAGGGAGGGCAGTGGACGGGCCGAACAGCCTGTGTTGACTACGACTGCCCGCCCCTGTGATTAGCCGTGCCTCCACGACATCCTGCCGCCTTCGTCGCCAGATTCGTCGCCGGCTCCGTGTTTCGTCGCACGCACTGCACTCAAGTACTAACGGCTAACCCAGCACCGCAACTGAATGTGATCTGATTGATAAAATTAATTTCAATAATAATCAGTTAAATTCAGGGCGTTTGTGTCCTCTTTGTCCCCAGACATCGTTACCAACCAGGATCCTTGTTACTTTTTTTTCCCCCTTATATGGTAACCGAGTGCCAAAAGGAAACAAATTGAATAGTTGCAGCCAGTTTATTAATGAATAATTTCACTTTTAAGAATTTTAGCCTCAGTCTGCTTTCAATTAAGTGTTGTACAACAGGGTCTTCAGTATTTAAAGTAAAGCAATTCCAGTTTTCAAGTTTGAGAATCTATCACTGGAAAAAAAATCAAATCTAAAGAAAATGCACAAATTAAGAGTGCAGAAGTTTTAGGAATTTTACATATAGCTTGAAACACATGGCTGTTTGGTTTGGTACGTATTGTAGTATTTAATTCTGTTCAAGTCAGTAAGAAAAAAAAGGCTCAGTTGCTCAGACAATTATCAAATCCAGTTTGCAAAATAACTAACTTCAAATTATAAAGTGCTTGCCTTTTTTCTAAATTTCTTTGATGACGTTATGTTGGCGTCACTGAAGGTCATTGTTCACGTAACAAAGTTCGGTACTAACATATAGTTTAATTGTATATTTTCAAATCATTACTCAACTGCCTTTTTGAAAATTTAATGCCAAACATAACGTAAGAACGACTTCTCAGTTTTGTTTATCATTACATACTCACTTACAATTAGTGTCAAAAAGCGTCCCAACCTTCAGTTGCCACGCCAGTGCTTAATAATACGTGTTTTCCTCTCCCATCACCTTGTAGAGGATTTTGGATGTAAATTGCCCTAGTGGGCTGGCGGCCGTTAATTATTTCCTTTTTGTTCATTATTGTAATTTTTGGATTCATAATCAGTGGTAGCCCGTTTGTTTCCGACCAGTGTCGTTCGTCGGTGAATGTACAAAATAATGTTCATTTTTCCAAATTATACCCCTGTGCGGTTTAACTATTTTTTCTTTGTAGTAGACTTTTCCATCAGAAGCGTCGGTTGTACACTTTCCTCCTACTTGTCAGTATTACTTCTTCGGGAAAGACAGCCTTATCCAGTTAGTAAAAATCCAGCAGGCACACACGCGATCCACGGTCACATTTCATATCGCGGGCAGGATAGGCAGGTTAGTAAGAGGGAGGTTACACGTGGCAGGGGACAGGACAATATCAGTTTGCACATTGCAAATTCGTGCCCAGAAAAATACCAATTTTGTAGCGAATGATAACGTCTTGGCCGGCCGAAGTGGCCGTGCGGTTCTGGCGCTGCAGTCTGTAACCGCGAGACCGCTACGGTCGCAGGTTCGAATCCT
The DNA here is from genome assembly GCF_023864275.1 of Schistocerca cancellata. Lineage (NCBI taxonomy): Eukaryota > Metazoa > Arthropoda > Insecta > Orthoptera > Acrididae > Schistocerca > Schistocerca cancellata. The sequence continues at coordinate 1,457,332 of NW_026046810.1, read as the reverse complement.
GCCTCGGGCATGGATGTGTGTGATGTCCTTAGGTTAGTTAGGTTTAACTAATTCTCAGTTCTAGGGGACTAATGACCTCAGAAGTTGAGTCCCATAGTGCTCAGAGCCATTTGAACCATTTGATAATGTCTTGCTACAAACAAAGTCGGTAACGTACAACAACAGTAAGTGGCAGAAACAAGCAGCACATTTAAATTCCACAGTAATCAGCAAACTGGGCAACATGAATAAATTAGGTGAAACAAGTAATTTGATTGTACCAAATGCGGAACAATCGGTCGAACAATGCACGATGAGGAACCGGGAGACATTGTTCAGAGTTCGGCGGCTAGCATCACAGACGCTGCTGCAGAAAACCGAACAATGGCGGAAACGGAATTCCACGAACTCGCAAATGCTACGGAATACAGAATAAAAAGTAAAACGGAACCTACTGGTGACGCATACGAGGTATTTATTAAGATGTAACCGACGGTGCAACCATTGATTTCCGGAAATATAAAAGATTTGTTCAGTTTGTTAATCAGTAAAATGGATGCCCAATCACCAACAATATATGACCAGAATAAAGCAGTTGAAAATGTTAACGGTAATGTTGGGATTATTAACCCAAAGGTAGATAAAATTGGAGCAGAGGTAGTGGTATTGAGTACAGAAATCGGTAATCTGGAGAGTGATGTGGAGGAAGCCCAAATGAAGATGGGAGACATAAATAGTCGTTTCGAAACTGAAGTAGGGAGGATCAAACAGAAGCTGTTGGTCCCACAATAGAGGGCTGAAAAATTGAAAGTAGCTCGAGAAGAAGATGTAGGAAAAATAATGAGTTTACAGACTTTAGTACCCGACGTAGGTGCTAAAGTAAATAGACAATTGGTGGTGTGTGATGAAAAGAAGGAGGAGGTGGAAGCGTTATCAGTTACCACTTGCCAAGGAGTTGCAAGGATAAATGAGTTAGAGAGACGATTAGGAGAAAATCAGCAGTGTGTGTCATACCACGCACATAGCGCTGAAATATTAGCGAAGGAGGAGCGTTTAGATCCCCTCAAAATGCAGGGTGGACTGCACGCTACCGACTTCATTAAAATTGTGAAAGGGATTGCCGGAATCATGGCCAGACAAGGGAAAAATATATACAGTAATCGACGTGTTAGCTGGTGAGGCTAAGCGATGGGGTTTAAACCTCGATATAACAAACATGACGTTTCAAGTGTTCAAAAGTGCATTTTTGAAAGAGTAGTGGTCAGAGCTGATACAAGAGGGTGTATGGCACTATTTCGTAATGTCGAGGCCCTACGATGTAAACACGCGAGGCTCCATGTAAGAATTTTGTGGAAACTGGATCGGCAAATTGGAATATTTGCGCGATCGGAAAAGTGAATCGGAGATTGTGTGGGAGCTGTGGCAGAAGCTTCCAGATGACTCCAACAGATACTTCGGCAGTAGTTCGAGAACGATTGCTGCGTTTGTAGAGAAAGTAGAAGACGAATACAAATAGCGGAATAACCGCGAAAATGTTAAAAGTCGTGGCAATGGTAACAATTACCACCATAGTCACCGTGGCAATAATGGTATCAACCACCATGGTAATAACAATCCACAGCAGTATAACAATAATGGTTATAGTAACAATAACAACAAGTGTAGAAATGATAGAGGCAAGTAAGTACGGTACGTGGTCCTTGGAGGAATGATAGTAGAGAGGAGCGGAATGATACACCACGGCGGTCTGGTAGCCACAGGTCTGTGGGAATCGGTGAGGGAAGCAACCAGCCGCGCCCGTTAGGGGGGAGACCTCGGCGGCCCAAACGGAGAACCTAGACAATGCCGCCGTGACAAATCCGGAAGGATAACTCAGCGATGGAGGAATGTGCGAGAGAGTAGAGAGGGCGGCGCACCTAGAGTAGTGATAACTGAGCTGTAAACGGCAGGCGGCGCAGCTGCCACTGCTCGTAAAAGTAATGATGATATTAGTGTACCGGTAGGGGAGCAGGAGGCGGCCGCAACAACGGTTACGCAGGTTTGAGCAGAGTACGAGTCGCCGGCGGAAGAAATAGAGCCGACCTCGAATAAAGTTTCCGGAATCGAGCAGGGAAATGCGAGGAGGCGTGGTCGGTCAGTTCGGTCGGATGTACTACGAACTGAAAAGTTAGAGAGGATTGTATGGGAGGTGTGCTAATGGGGATGGCGGACGGAAATTGACGCTTCTCAGCCCTCAAGAAATTAACGTTTCTGAAACGGAAGGCACTGTAGCTGAACGGCAGGCTTGTCCAAATGAAGTTTTTGAAGTAGCCAACCCCAGCGACGCTAGTCCTATTGGAAACAGAGGCGGATGTTACGAGGAGGGGCAAGATCAATTTGGCGACAATGACCAGGTACAACCAATTGAAAGCCACGTAGACTGCGGTACCTAGGAAGCCAAACCTGGCGTTACACAAGCAGTCGAGACGGACGACGGTTGCGTGAGCTCGGCAGGTGACACAGAACACAAAACAGAGCACTTTTCTCCAAAAATCTCGGAAGACGACAGCCATCATTGCGAAGAATACCTACCTGACGTGACAATTAGGGAACTATTGGTTAAACAAATTTCATTAATCGATGAAATTGATAGTGATGTTACGGTGTTGATGTCAAAACAAGTTCAACTACCACAGGACAGAGAAATAGAGATCAAAAACGTTGAAACACAAAGAATTAGAAAACCGTCGGATAAACCGCTGTCGGCATCGGAAACGGACAGAGTTTTCTGGGACGACCTGCAGATAGACGAGGATTTCTTGTGCGAAGAACAAACCATTGACAATGAAAGGTGTAGACAGATTGTAGTGGCCGTTAATATGTATGGCCTACAAACGCAAATTTTAATTGATACAGGTGCAGACCTAAGTGCTATGTCGGGAAAAAGTTTTCAGTTACTGAAAGATAAACCAGAACTAGTAGTAACGCCAGTAATGGGAGTCAAAATAATCGGTGCTACTGGAAGCAATAGGAAAGCGATAACAAACCAAATATTTGGATGTTTTGAGATTCAAGGAGGATCATTCGAACAGGAATTCGTCGTTCTGCCACCAGTGTTATTGTGGGTTTAGATTGGTTGTTAAAAGATTGCACAATTATTAACTGCAATAATAAGACCGTGAATTGCATTTCCAAAGACAAGACCGAAGTAAAGGTGAGTTCTGATGAAACGAGTGACGATGTGAGTAGTGAATACAAACCTATTCATCTTGTTACTTGTCCTAATGAGATTGGTTTAGGCAGGAGAATGGAATACTAGGGTATCCGCAATATGAACCTCGACAATTGTTTGGAAGGCGAAATAGAGAACATTGTAGGCACATTGCCAAACGCCCTGCCTGAACAAAAACGAGACCTACATGACGTAATAATGAGAAACAAGAACGTGTTTTCAAATAAACTGGGGCTTGTTACTGGCTATCATAGCAAGGTAAATGTAATACCCCATAAAGCATTCTTTGTAAGACCAAGTGCAGTACCGCTATCGAGGAAGGAGGCTGTCAAACAGAAGATAGATCGGATGTTAGAATGGAATGTTATAAAGAGGAGTACCAGCACCTATAACAATTCCTTAATAATAGTAGGAAAGAGAGATGGTAGTGTCAGGATTGCGACAGACACACGCAGGTTGAGCAAGGTCGTTCAACGTGAGACGGATAGACCAGAGAGTATGGGAGAGATAGTGGAAAGATTTCACTGTGTACAGTCTATGACTAGCCTTGACCTCACAGCTGGGCACTGGCCAATAGCCTTAGAAGAAGAGTGTGGAAATATACGACGTTTTTATGTGCAGGCCGATGTTACCAGTACAGGGTAGTGCCGTTCTGCCTGAATACATATTCTGTTTCTGTCTTTGTCAGGGCCCTGGATAAGGTGAATTCGTCGTGGCGACAACATTGCGAATTGTTGGATGAAGTTTTCAGTGCGTTATGCAAAGGCGGAATGACACTGTAACTGAGGAACTGTGAGTTTGTGAAGAAAGAACTGAATTTTCTTCGTCACGTTGTGACAACAGAGGGTATCACTAAAGAGCCTCAGAAAGTGGAGGCAATAAGTAACTGTCTTCCGCCGAATAGTAGGAAGCAGTTAAAGTGTTTCCTAGGGCTCTCAGGATTCTGTCGCAAGTTGGCGCAGCGGCATGCGTTAAACGATCCAAACCTGAACAGCTTGTTGCGAAAAGATACGCCCTTTGTGTGGAGTGACGAGTGTCAGGCCGTATCTGAAAGACTGAAAAATGAATTACTGCAGAATAACGTATTGTACCATTCTGATCTTGCGTTGCCATTTCATATGGGAACGGACTCGTCTAATTATGGCTTAGGAGTGGAATTGTTTCAAGAAGTAGGAGAAGGAGGAAATAAAGAACACAGAACAGTCGCGTTCGCAAGCCGAACGTTGACGAAATGTGAGCGAAACTATACGATTTCTGAGAAAGAATGTCTCGCTACCGTATGGGGTTTCAGATAATCTAAAGGTTATTTGTGGGACCGAAAGGTGATAATTCACACTGGCCACAAGGCGCTCACTTATCCAAAGGATCGTCGTTTCCCGCGTGAAAGACTGACACGGTGGTCTCTTTCCTTGCAGCAGTTTTACTGTGACGTTTGTCACGTGAGAGGATCGGACAGCCGTGTAGCGGACGCGCTGCCACGTCTGCCTGAAACCGGCCATCGGATTGTGGGGGACGAGTCTGAAGCCGCACTGAAATTGTACTGCTTTCAAGATGTAGAAGGTCGTAAAAGAGTAGAGACCATCTGTAAAAACATGCGTCGTCAGCAAAACGCGGATGACTGTCTAATAATTGTTAAGAACAAGTGTGACGAAAAGAGTAGAGAAGGGGAGAAACTGAGAAAGTATTATAAAATATATAACCATATCTTGTACATACGTAAAGGTGAAGAAAGCTATAAACGGCGAGTGTGTTGGCCAGGCAAGTACGTCACGGAGATGATTGACTACTATCATTTACAGTGAATAAACTACTATCACTTAGCGTATGGTCACTGCGGACTATACAAGTGCACTGAGAAGCTGGCGGGAGTTGTAAATATTAGTAATATGGAGAAAAGAGTTGCTCAAAGAATAAGGACATGTGATAAGTGCCAGAGGGTGAAGGTAAGGAACTGCACGAACCGTGGCCCTAGGCAGACGATGTGCTGGATTTGGTTTGTACGGACCTCTACGGTCTACTGCTCAACACTTCAGTGAATTTCGCGTACATATTAGTGGTGCTGGAAACATTTTCTAAGTGTGTCAAGTTTTATCCGATAAGAAAGGCAACAGCTAGAGCGGTTTATAACAGATTTGAAACTTCCTGGCAGATTAAAACTGTGTGCCCGACCGAGACTCGAACTCGGAACCTTTGCTTTACCACCTGAGCTACCCAAGCACGACTCACGCCCCGCCCTCACAGCCTTACTTCTGCCAGTACCTCGTTTCCCACCTTCCCAACTTTACAGAAGCAATATCCTTTCTTTCAGGAGTGCTAGTTCTGCAAGGTCTGCAGGAGAGCTTGTACAACAGTACAACAGTATTGAGTAAAGTAAAGCAGTTTCAATTTTCAAGTTTGAGAATCTATCGCTGGAAAAAATCCAGATCTAAAGAAAATGCACAGATTAAGAGTACAGAAGTTTTATTTATTTTACGTATAGCTTGGAGCACGTGGCTGTTTAGTGTGGTACGTATTCTAGTATTTAATTCTGTTCAATTCATTAAGAAAAAGGCACAATTGTTCAGACAATAATATGAAATCCAGTTTGCAAAATAACTAACTTCAAAGTAAAAAGTGCTTGCCTTTTCTCTAAATTTCTTTGATGACGTTATTTTGACGTCACTGAAGGTCATTGTTCACATAACGAAGTTCAGTACTAACATACAGTTTAATTGTATATTTTTAAATCATTACTCGATTGCCTTACTCAAACTTTAATGCCAAAAACTATGTAAGAGTGACTTCTCAGTTTTCTTTATCATTACATACTCACTTAAAATTAGTGTCAAAAAACGTGGCAACCTACAGTTACCATGTCAGTGTTAAATAAGTAATACATGTTTTCCTCTCCCATCATCTTGTAGAGGATTTTGGATGTAAATTGCTCTAGTGTGCTGGCGACCGTTAATTATTTCCTTTTCGTTCATTATTGTAACTTTTGGAGTCATGATCAGTGGTACCCCTTTTCTGACCAGTGTTGTTCCTGAGTGAAAGCACAAAATAACTTTCATTTTTCCAAATTATAGCACTGTTCGGTTAACTACTTTTTACTTGTAGTACACTTCTCCATCAGAAGGGTCGGTTGTACACTTTCCTCCTACTTGCTGGTATTACTCCTTCGGGAAAGATAGCCTTATCCAGTTAGTAAAAATCCATTAGGCATACACGCGATCCACGGTGATTTCTTATATCGCAAGCAGGATAGGCCGATTAGTAAGGGGGAGGTTACAGCCTCCGCAGAAGGTACGGTGCGCTAGACTGAAGCGAACTTTGGCCGTTTGTCAGCTGTGATCTTTGTCACTGCTGCACTAACACATATGTAAACTTGTACATCACAGAACTTGGCAGTGGAAAAATTATAAATTGCTTAAGGAAACAGTTGACCTATTGTCTTGGATTGATATCAGACACTGCTGCCGAGTTAAAATGCATTTATCTGGAAATGTCAGTGAGCTGACAACACGTGATAAGCTGAAAGGCGAGACCGCCTTATCGGAATTCCCCACACTCGTGAACACCAGACCGGCGACGTGCCGGCGCGCACGTTTCGAGACAGGCGAAGGTCACTCCGAACAGCCTGAGCGACTGCGTAGCTGAGGGGTCAGAGCTGGCAGCAGGTTCAGCCGCCACTGCGCGCTCCAGGAGGTTGTGTCACGTATTTGGAGACGGAATGTGTCGACATCCGTACGGAACTTGACTTTGGAACGTGGTGCTCAGATGCAGCCTAACCCCACTGCATGTGACGTACTGTGCGGGAGGGTCACCCGCTGCACTGAGAACCCTGTCCACATTCCAGGCTGTTGACAGGCGGCAGTGGTGTGTGGCTTCTGTCCCAGAATTCAGTACTGCAGTCGATATCTGACTGGCAAGTAGTGTTTCGTATTCCAAGGATGATTAAGAATGGTCATCAGTATATGGTGGACTATATCATCAAAAAGGGATGTAACTCACTGCCATTGTGTAAACATTATAAAGAATCAACTGAAGACCAACCATTAAAAATAATGCAGTTTTGGGAGATGGTGCCCACGCTTGTATTCCATATGAAGCAGCAAATGATGTGTGAAAATATTTTTCAATAAAAAAAAACGTTTACGTTGAAGAAGTAGTGCTTCAATCGAGGCTAAGACTTTTCTCACAACGTTACCGTCACGTACAAGTGCAAAACAGTAACTGTGTTGCGTTAGGAAAAACTGCATCCGACCGATTCTGCACGAATATTCTTTCAACAAAATAATTTACTGCCGAATGATGGAAGCAAACTTTTATCTACAGACGATCTTGGAGGACTGAATGACAGCACTGGTGTCTGTTGGCGGAAAAGAAAAATCGTGTTCATCAAGCTGTGAATCATTCTTTATGGATGGAACATTGAAAAATTCGAACAAGTAGTTTGGACAGTTGTTTATACTACATACCAGTCTTACGAGTTCTTGGGAGGAAACAAGCACAATTTCATTGGTGTATGTTTCTCTACGCAATAAAAAGCGTGAAACATACGGTTTTTTGTTTATCTAATATAACGTGCTTGGACGGAATCCTGGTTCTCTCATGATGGCTTTGGAAGTCGCTATTGTCGAATCAGCTGGAAATTTCTTCCCTGAGCCAGATATTATAGGTTGCAATTTCAATTTTGATCAACGTTTGTGGAAACAAGTTCAGTTTCGCAGATTTTCTTACCTGTCTTTAGCACAACGAAGAAATACACACGTAAGAACGTATGGAGCTCTAGCCTATGTTACCTTATAAATACTGCATGATGGTGGGCTGTCTATTCAGAAGAAAAACAAGAGTTTCATAACTTATTCGACTATTTTTGGACCAGCTGGTTGATAACGAGGATGTGCCAAGATATATGTGGAGTTACGGTGGAAGGCCCCATCACGCTAACAACGCCTCTGAAGGATGGAACCAGGCGATAAACATATTAATACCAAAACTTCGAACAAATGTTTACTCATTAGTGAGAAACCTGATACAGGGTCCTTTGACCACAAGTTTGACCCATTAATTTCGAATTTCGGTGGGAAAATACGAGAGAATTGAGCAATTAAGACTGACTAGACTACTGTAAAGAGTCAAACTGATGCCAGCTTAAAATCATTTCTGACCTGTGTGACCTCTGTACGGAAATTGCAGTGAAGAAGAAAACGTGACAACCATTGGAAATTATGTGAACATTGAAAAGAAGTTCACTGTAACTCATACACACTGGAATGCTTATAAAACCACGAGTCTGGATGGATGTACCGCTTGTTGTCAGACAATATGAATGTGTGTGTCTGTGTGTCTGTCTAAAAGCTCCAGAATACATCTTCTGGAGAGGGAGGCAGACTCTCTCATCTCGGAACCACTCATCCTGAAAATGATGGCTGTATACACGGTGGCTTGCAGTCACTGGATAAAACGCCGACGCTGTTTATGACCGTGTTATACTGCATTCTTTACCACAGAGATGGGCCCTGCATCTTCTTCTTCAGGAAACAAGAGGTAAATATCAGTCTGTTCAAACGAGTGTTGGTATGTCAATCTATTTATACTTACAGTGGTAATGGAAGTCAGAGACTGTGGAGGTGCCAAGTTAGACGCGTTAGGTGCTGCTGGTAAAAGTATCCGCCAGCCACACACCTCGAAGTAGTCGACATTATTCTCACCTCCTTACGGCGCCAGTACTTAAATGCCAGTACAGGGCGCAGACCGAGGTATGCCGGCAGACATCGTAACTCGGTATGCGGACAACATCGCTACAAGCCCCGCACCTCCCTCCGCCGAACACCCACCTCTGTCTCGGGGATTCTACAGGATGTTTCAGAAAGTGTCCCGCGGTCTTTAAAGGTAAGTGAGAGAACTCGAACGCTTAGAACTCGACGGAAATGAGCTCAGAACATAAGTCGCTCATCCCAGAAACTACGCTACGAAGCACTCGCATGCCAAACAGCACGTCTTGGCACGAGACACATTCGAATGATCACCTTTCGGAGGTCTAAGAGAAGAACTTTGGGAACGCGAAGAAACAAAATGTCGACATACTAGCACCAAAAGCACGCATGTGTCATCGCCGTGCTTGTCGCTACATTCCGCTCTGCTTAAAATAATTACAGCGAACTTTTTCTGCTCAAAAGAAAGTGTTGCACAGCCATTGAAACTTTGGTGTGCTGGAGTTGGGATTTCAGTGAAGTGCTGAAACCACAATATGCCACTTGTTCGACATTCGGAATCCCTTCTGCACGCAGGCAGTCCAGTATCGGTCACCGCACTAATTACATTTTCAGACGTTATTTATACGTGAGTTCGTGACCTGCCTTTTGGTAAACGCGTTTTAACGTAAGCTTGCATTTCGATGCAAAAAGTCTACTGTATGGCACAGAGTGTAGTCTGACGATGAACCTACGATCGTGTAGCTTTACGCGTCGTTTTCCACTCTGCGTTCTTACAAAATCGATGACCCTTCTCACGCAGAGCTTCCGCAGTGTTTTGGTTTCCCTCGCTGTGCTTTCGGTGCTGTTGTACGGACACTGGAAGTGTTCCTCCCTCACCCCTCCAACAGGTGGTCGTCCAAATGCCTCTCGTGGTCACACGGGCTGTTTTGTACGCGAGTGTACGGCGCGTATCAAAAAGGACGGCGCAGAGTTACACGGCTGAAAGTACACGACAGTAGAAGCACAAATGTCGAGTAGACATGGGCCCCGAGACGCATACCTCAAAAGTTATGAGCACTTGTTCAGTGGAAGAGTTGTGTTCCAAAGTACCGAAGGAGAACAGGTGCTCAAAGTGTGCTGCCCCTGAGTAAAAATTCGATCATATTTTATCAGCACAAGATGTACATAGCCTCAAAATACGCAAAGTAGTAGCATAATAAATATATAAATTTTATTTGTTAAAAGGAATTCTATAATATGTTATAAATAGCACGATAAAGTGGTGGGCGTGCCTGCCGATCACGGTACAACAGCGAACTGGCGTCTAAAGAAAAAACAATACAGAAGGCCAAAAAAGTGTTAATCATTTAAAACAACAATGATGTAAAAGAATAAGAATTTTAGTAGTATGTCCGAAGTAGGTCTGAAGTAGACACAGAGTTCGTCGTTTGTTCTTGGTTAGGACACTAGTTCAACGTTTGACGCTTAATTAACATTATATCTTGCAGTAGGAGAATTTATGATGTGACTTACGTATTTCCACCGATTCGCAAAGAAAGGAAAATTAGCAAGATAGTATTGGATTCTATCCTGATTGGAAAGTTTGAAATTTGTCATCACTTACGTAAGGCTCATCTTTTCGTTTAATTCTGAAAAAGAGAAGTCTGTTTTCACTTAAGGTGAGTCAACAACCACATAAAATTCTTTGTATAAAAGCGAATAATTCTCGGTCGGAGATTGTTCTTATGTTAATTGAAATGGGAAGTTTTAAAGTTAGATGCTTCCAAATGGTTTATGAAACAAGGACTGAGCTGTTCTAGAAAGTTGAACAGAGGTTCAATGTAGTATCTGAAGTTAATTTCAGAATAAATTTTGTTTGGGTTGTAAAGTGACGTAGCTGCCTTTGGTTGAACTTTCGTTGTCTTCGGAGTAGTAGTTCTATACTGTAAAATGCCCATTACAGTAGTACAAGTTTATATGCCTACTGGCTCTGCAGATGATGAAGAAATTGATGAAATGGATGATGAGATAAAAGATATTATTCAGGAAGTGAAGGGAGGCGAAAATTTAATAAAAAAAAAAATGGCTCTGAGCACTATGGGACTTAACATCTAAGGTCATCAGTCCCCTAGACTTAGAACTACTTAAACCTAACTAACCTAAGGGCATCACACACATCCATGCCTGAGACACGATTCGAACCTGCGACCGTAGCAGCAGCGTGGTTCCGGACTGAAGCGAATAGATCCGCTCGGCCACAACGACCAGCGAAAATTTAATTGTCATGGGTGACTGGAATTCAAGAGTAGGAAAAGGAAGAGAAGGAAACATAGTTGGTGAATATGGATTAGGGGTTAGAAATGAAAAAGGAAGCCATCTGGTAGAATTTTGCACAGAGCATAACTTAATCATAGCTAACACTTGGTTCAAGAATCATGAAAGAAGTTTGTATACATAAAGAATCCTGGAGATACTGACAGGATCCGATAGATTATATAATGGTAAGACAGAGAGATTTAGGAACCAGGTTTTAAATTGTAAGACATTTCCAGGGGCAGATGTGGACTCTGACCACAATCTATTGGTTATGACCTGTAGATTAAAACTGAAGAAACTGCAAAAAGGTGGGAATTTAAGGAGATGGGACCTGGATAAACTGACTAAACCAGAGGTTGTACAGACTTTCAGGGAGAGCATATGGGAACAATTGACAGGAATGGGGGAAAGAAATACAATAGAAGAAGAATAGGTAGCTCTGAGGGATGAAGTAGTGAAGGCAGCAGAGACTCAAGTAGGTAAAAAGACGAGGGCTAGTAGAAATCCTTGGGTAACAGAAGAGATACTGAATTTAATTGATGAAAGGAGAAAATATAAAAATGCAGTAAATGAAACAGACAAAAAGGAATACAAACGTCTCAAAAATGAGATGGACAGGAAGTGCAAAATGGCTAAGCAGGGATGGCTAGAGAACAAATGTAGGGCTGTAGAGGCTTATCTCACTAGTGGTAAGATAGATACTGCCTACAGGAAAATTAAAGAAACCTTTCGAGGAAAGAGAGCCACTTGTACGAATATCAAGAGCTCAGATGGAAACCCAGATCTAAGCAAAGAAGGGAAAGCAGAAAGGTGGAGAGAGTATGTAGAGGGCGTATACAAGGGCGAGGTACTTGGGGACTGTTATGGAAATGGAAGAGGATGTAGATTAAGATGAAATGGGAGATATGATACTGCGTGAAGAGTTTGACAGAGCACTGAAAGACCTGAGTCGAAACAAGGCCCCAGGAGAAGACAACATTCCATTAGAACTACTGACGGCCTTGGGAGAGCCAGTCCTGACAAAACTCTACCATCTGGTGAGCAAGATGTATGAGACAGGCGAAATTCCCTCAGACTTCAAGAAAAATATAATAATTCCAGTCTCAAACAAAGCATGTGTTGACAGATGTGAAAATTACCGAACTATCAGTTTAATAAGTCACAGCTGCAAAATACTATCACGAATTCTTTACAGACGAATGGAAAAACTGGTAGAAGCCGACCTCGGGGAAGATCAGTTTTGATTCCGTAGAAATGTTGGAACACATGAGGCAATACTGACCTTACGACTTATCTTAAAAAAAAGATTAAGGAAATGAAAACCTACGTTTCTAGCATTTGTAGACTTAGAGAAAGCTTTTGACAATGTTGACTGGAATACTCTCTTTCAAATTCTAAAGGTGTCAGGGGCAAAATACAGGGAGCGAAAGGCTATTTACAATTTGTACAGAAACCAGATGGCAGTTATAGGAGTTGAGGGGCACGAAAGGGAAGCAGTGGTTGGGAAGGGAGTGAGACAGGGTTGTAGCCTCTCCTCGATGTTATTCAATCTGTATATTGAGCAAGCAGTAAAGGAAACAAATGGAAAATTGAGACTAGGTATTAAAATCCATGGCGAAGAAGTAAAAACTTTGAGGTTCGCCGATGACATTGCAATTCTGTTAGAGACAGCAAAGGACTTGGAAGAGCAGTTGAACGGAATGGACAGTGTCTTGAAAGGAGGATATAACAGGAACATCAACAAAAGCAAAACGAGGATAATGGAATGTAGTCGAATTAAGTCGAGTGATGCTGAGGGAATTAGATTAGGAAATGAGACACTTAAAGTAGTAAAGGAGTTTTGCTATTTGGGGAGCAAAATAACTGATGATGGTCGAAGTAGAGAGGATATAAAATGTAGACTGGCAATGGCAAGGAAAGCGTTTCTGAAGAGGAGAAAGTTGTTAGCATTGAGTATAGATTTAACTGTCAGGAAGTCGTTTCTGATAGTATTTGTATGGAGCGTAGCCATGTATGGAAGTGAAACGTTGACGATAAATAGTTTGGATAAGAAGAGAATAGAAGCTTTCGAAATGCGGTGCTACAGAAGAATGCTGAAGATTAGATGGGTAGGTCACATAACTAATGAGGAGGTGGTATTGAACAGAATTGGGGAGAAGAGGAGTTTGTGGCACAACTTGACTAGAAGAAGGGACCGGTTGGTAGGACATGTTCTGAGGCATCAAGGGATCTCAAATTTAGCATTGGAGGGCAGCGTGGAGGGTAAAAATCGTAGAGGGAGACCTGGAGATGAATACACTAAGCAGATTCAGAAGGATGTAGGTTGCAGTAAGTACTGGGAGATGAAGAAGCTTGCACAGGATAGAGTAGCATGGAGAGCTGCATTAAACCAGTCGCAGGACTGAAAACCACAACAAAAACAACTTTGTAAAATACGCGAACCTATCAATTGATGAGAAAATGACGACAAGCGTAAGTGAAGCCTCTGTTGTATATTGATTTATTTTGATGATAGGTGTCGGTATATGTAGTGGTAATGGTAGTATGGACCAAAACAAGAAAAACACGTCCAGTAAAGATGTGCTCTAAAATGCATACCTTAACAGCTTCTGAACTGCTACCCCTGAAGAAACGTTATTACCGGCCAGTGTTCAACAGAAGATCCCAAAGAGGATGGCAATAGATAATCACTTTAGAGTACAACATCAGTTCTGAGGAAAACAGCACACCACTTCTGAGCTGTGGTTGCCTGGCTGACGTATCTGAAGATTCCGGTGAAGATATCAAGAGAAGATACTGACAGGGTATGACACCATAAATTGACGACGCTACCCAAGTAGCGTATCAAACAGATTTTCAAGGAATATTGTCAATAGGCAAACACAACATAATACTTGCCAAAATATGGGAAGCAAAGAGCTTGCAGTAGAAGAGATTTATTTCACAATATTCAAAACCAATAATACTTCATAGCTCTTAAGGTATGCGTTTTAGAACCCATGTTTACTTGACACTTGTGCTTCTATTATCGTGTACTTTCAGCTCGGTAGGTTTGCTCCATCCTTTTTTAATACACCCTGTATACACACACACACACACACACAAACGGTGTTTCTCATTCCAGAAAACGGAAGGTGTCCCTGATCTTCTGTAGCTGTGTAGATACAGAGAGGACAGCAAAAGAAATTTTGTAACATCAAAGTTAATGAAAGAAGAAATGTACATTCTTTTACTTAAGGGTGAGATAGCGTGTCAGACACTTTCAGACTCTCCTTTCAAGTTAAGCTCGATTTATCTGCAGACGTCGGCTGTGTTGACGTTATCGCACTTTGGAGTAAGCGCTCGGAGAGATAAGCTGGTTACCAAGTGACCCTAACAATTGTGAAGTCGGCTGACAGGTGTACCGCGCTGTGTGCTCTGGGGAGAGTTAAGTTTTTCAAACAGTGATTCCCGTTAGCGAAACTGCTAAGAAAATACGGTAGGTCCCGTCAGAGTGACTCTTATCAACACAATAATAGCAACTACAAATAAGAGAAGGAAGTCGGCAGTTATGTTTGGGGTAAACATCTCGAGCCATTAATATCACGAATTGCTATAAAACATCACGAATTTCTGTAAAATTACCGTTACAGGGAGCGAGTGGACTCGTATTTGACATTCTCTTTTCTACTGGTTGGTGGTAATTTCGAGGAGCAAACTGTCTTTCTTAGCCCACAATCGACAACAGATTTCCTTTCTTCGAAAATCATTCACCAGATGTAGTGATGCAGCAATAAATTTACAACTGCTGCAAGTTTAAATTTCAGTTTTGTGACCACGGCACAGAATAAACGTCAATAAGGTAATTTCGAGAACGAGTGTTACGTTTCTGATGTTTTAAGGCCGGTGTCGTACCCTGTCCTCGAGGTGTCCACGAGAGTAGTTCTCCAACAAGATAACGCGACACCCGGCCTGCCTCAGTACGGAAGGCACTGGGCTACTCCCCGGCTGGCGCACTCTCCGAGTCTCTCAGCCGCCGGACACTTTTGGTGACGGGCCGCCGACAGCCTGTCGCAGACACTGCTCGCCGGCCGCTGCCACCGGTGGGGTCTGCACGCGGTGGCCGACCGAGCTCACTCCGGTTCGGTGCCGGGCTGTGACAGAGCAGTTTCTGAACTATCGATTGCAGTGGCCAATATTCTGAAGGTCCAAAAAAAAATTATACATACTATTTGTGGAGAATGTGCCCTGCTTTGTCTGTTTCACGTCAGACTATTCGCTCGAATGAAAGAGAACTGACTTACGACCATCGGCAGTACAACTCCACCTGTTCCGCAGACAGTGGAAAACAAACTGTTTGTGCCCATTCGAATACAGATTGTGTACAAACTTATCACTCGAGAAGTACCAAATTTCGGTCAGACACAGAACTAGTGTCGAAATTTTAAAATTTCTGAAAGTGAGACGTGTCAGCCGGCAACGACAGACAGGTTACGTAACCCCGGTCGGTCGGCGCGCTCTAGATCGGAGATAACCTGATAGGGGCCGCCACCTGACTGTCGCGCACGCGGCAACAGGTGGACAGAGTGACGTCACGCGGACTCTGCCCCGCCGCCAGCCATATAAGCGGGGAGCGGGCTGTCCGCGCCGACACCGCTGCACCGGCGACCGACGGAGCGTTCTGCGTGCTGCGCTGACTTTGTGACGTCACTTCTCCCCGAGTCTGAGGTGAGTAGAGGCTGGCACAGTTGCTCCACGCTGCCGGCAGGCGCCGCACTGCTCGGACAGCCGGTAGCCCCTCCCCGCACTTTAGGTCCTGCCGAGTCTGTGCGCGGCAGCTCTGTAATTTGCAAAGGGACACAGGGCGGGGCCGTAGTACGGGCCACGCGGCCGCCACCGTCACAGTCGTCGTGGCCGTGTCTCCCCGAGGCCCTGGGCCTTCGTGTTCTGCACCCGTAGCGTTACACGTCTTTCGTGTTCTAACCGGGAAAAGAATGGTTTTGCCGGATCTGAAAGACGCCGCTGTAATAAACTGTCGCAAATGTCGAGACGACATTGTGCAGTGTAGAGTTATCGAGGTGAACAGTTCCTCCAAATAAAATGTGATTCGTATACTTTTCAATGCAAACACGTTGTTCCCTTCAGTTGCAGATCAATTCACAACCTTTGTCTCCAGGGAGGTAAGCTCAGACCAAGTTGCCAAAAAGCCTCTCAATGTTACACAGAGATCAGACTACTGCTGTGATGGTTTTTACTGTGTTTTGTGTAGACAGTTGAAACCGCTTCGTAGGACAACTCACACGACACAACTGTGAAGAAAGTAGCAGCTAACTGGTAACAAAACTCAGTTTCTCAGTTTCTCAGTTTTTGCCTACCAGGGCTTCAGATGTTGAAGCACTGTGTGTTGGCGTAGCTATAATCCTAGATGGAAACATAAACCATGAGTGTGTAGCAGGAAGACAGAAAGTGCGACACCTGCCTATCTCCTCATGTTGCCCCCTTTAAGCATGTAGTGCCTCGTTACATCAGCTGATATTCACGGGGTAGCAGTGTATTCTATTGTGTGAAAAGTGTGAGGTCATCCGCATGAGTGCTAAAAAGAATTCCTTAAACTTCGGTTACACAATAAATCAGTCAAATCCAAGGTCGTAAATTCAACTAAATACCTAGGAATTACAATTACAAACAACTTAAATTGGAAGGAACACACAGAAAATGTTGTGGGGAACGCTAACCAAAAACTGTGTTTTATTGGCAGGACACTCAGAAAATGTAACAGATCTGCCAAGGAGACTGACTACACTGCACTTGTCCGTCCTCTTTTAGAATACTGCTGCGCGGTGTGGGGTCCTTACCAGATAGGACTGTCGGAGTATATCGAACATGTTCAAAGAAGGGCAGCACGTTTTGTATTGTCGCAAAATACGGGAGAGAGTGTCACAGAAATGATACAGGATTTGGGCTGGACAGCATTGAAACAAAGGCGTTTGTTGTTGCGAAGGAATCTTCTCACGAAATTCCAATCACCAGCTTTCTCCTGCGAATGCGAAAATATAGTGTTGACACCGACCTACATAGGAAGAAACGATTACCACGAAAAAATAAGAGAAATCAGAGCTCGTACGTTATACAAGATTGGAAAATAGAGAATTGTGAAGGTGGTTCGATGAACCCTCTGCCAGGCACTTGAATGTGATTTCCAGTGTATCCATGTAGAGGTGGATGTAGAGAAGTTTTTGTGACGAAAATATCTGGAACTCTGTAGAGTAGTCGATTAAACGTGAAGGTTTCGTGCAATGGGAGATGCGTCTTCCTTTACAGTTCAGTCATGTATACTATGAGACATCTCGTGATGGAACTGATTTCTGCTTTACATGTATATTGCTTCTGATCAGGCTTCACAGATCAAAGGAACTTTTGCGATAAGGAGGGAGAAAATCACCCTCAGTTAAAGGTGCCACCAGTCTGGATTTAAATATAAATGATGTCACGTTACGAGTAAAAGAAGTTTGTTGGTTTACCAATTTTTACCACGACACAAATGAATAATCTTTGGACTTGGAATGATAAAATTTTTAGCAGATGAAAGCAGTTTCGAAGGGACTCCTGAAGCGTGTGTGTCAGGCAACCCCGGTAGCGAGTTTTCTGGACTGGTAGCTTCACTCATTTCGTGGCAAATGAACGGGGCAGGAACATGTGGTAGTTCCGAGGCTGTATTACATTGCTACAGCTTCATTATTGTTTTTCACTTCGTTATGTCATAGAGGTATGAAATTATATTCTCGAGCTAATTATGGCAGTCTGTGTTGAGTGCCGAGATTTGGGCATTACTGTGGAAAAGGAAGAAAAAGGTACTCACAGTGTGTGTGTGTGTGTGTGTGTGTGTGTGTGTGTGTGTGTGTGTGTGTGTAAAGTCATAACAGAAATAGACACGAATCTAAAACAGGAAGTATGTTTATGGCTCTTGAGCAAGTACACTTGTAATGCACTGGTCATTCTACCAGTATGGCACATTTTGACACTGTGCAGTGACCTATATTCGTCTTGAACTCTGTGATAACCGTTTCGAATAAGCGAATACGCGCTACTTCACACCAGTCACTGGTGAATGCTCAGAACAGACAGCAGTGAGTGATGTAGGGAGTGTGACTTGTCAAGTGGGAGAGAGTCTGCAGAGGACACCGTACAGGCTGTGAAAGATTATGAGAACATATGTGGAGGAAGTAAGATCGCCCACCCCTGTAAGTGTGACGTATAGCGCGCTCGCTTGGCGGCAGGGAGGTGAAGTGGAAATTCCGCACAACGGATTACCGACCGTGGGTGGTGCAGCCGCCCGCCTGAGTGAGGTTTTCAGGCGGTTTCCCACACTCGTTTACGCTAATGCTGGGTCGGTTCACGATTTCCACTGCACAAAATACGGTACAGAAGCAGCAAGAGTGCGAACACACACACACAGAACAAAGTGTACACAGTCAATAGACAGGATCCACAAGTGTCTCTCCTCCGTTAGGTAACTGACGATTGTAGTGAGATTAACTGTAAGAAGAAGAAGAAGGAAAAGAAGAAGAGGAGGAGGAGGAGGTGTTGAGAAATAATGATCGCTAGTACTGACATAGCATGAGGGGAAAAGCGTAACCACAAGATGTGTGGCTCACCATATAAGACAGTGAGGCTCTTAAGTCGCAGACAGTCAGTGTTAAATACATCAGTGACAACGTATAAGTTACCGAGATTTGATCTGTGATGTTAGTAAGGGGAATAGTGAGACATGAGTTGCTTAGTTTACTGTATGAGAGTATGGGTCGACATTGTGACTCGATCGAATTTGAGTGGGGAAAAAGGAAGAACTCGTGGTGTTAAGGTAACTGCAATAAATAATGGGCAGCTATTTGTCCCCTGGTTTAGGTGAATTGTGTCAGTATCTAAAGTAGAGGTTATAAACACCGAATTTGAAATGCAATTGAATATTTGGTCTCCTAGAATCAGAAAGTGTAACTGAGAAATAAGGTAAATGAAAATGATGCTGTTACGAATACCATCATTTACATTGCGAGTGTGTGACATCAGTTACAAAACGATAGCTCGTGTCTCAGCTAACTGACAGACACATTCTCTGTGAGTCGCTGCACAGCTGACCAATTCTCGGTTAGGTGTCGTCTTGTCGGAATGCGTCCGAAAGGTCGGGAAGGATTCGCAGTCCGAGTCCGACAGTTACCCCGTGGCAGTGTTCGCCGTCAAGTCACCCCCGACTTTAGTAGCAGAAGTTCAGTGCACTGTGCGAGGGAGCTCCTAAGAGACGTGCGCAACTAGCTGCTAGCCGCGGAAGAATACAGATTTCTGGAGTCAAATATAATTCTTGTCGTAAATAACTGGAGAGATTGGGACGGTTACTATCTCCATTTCTGCAGAAAGAAGTTAGGCAAATGAGGTCTGCACCACTCCTGAGGACGCGTCCAAAATCAGGATGCTGCGGCGAGACGGTAAGTCTGGAAAGCCGTGTTGTCGGAGATGTGCTGCTCGTCACGCGTGGCGCGAGTAGGCTCGTGCGCCGTACGAGTGTGGAGGGCGCCGTGTAAGGCGGGCTCGGTGGCGCCGTGTTTCAGGACCTTCCGCCATGTCGGCCGCTGCTGAGGTTCAGAGGACGGCGGCCGTGGACCTGGGCGCCCTGCTGGACGCGGGCGAGGGCGCGGTCGTCACGCTGGTGGCGGGAGGGACGCGGCTGGCGGCGCACCGCGCGGTCCTGGCCGCCAGGAGCCCCGTGTTCCGAGCCATGTTCCAGCACGACACGCTGGAGGCCAGCTGCGGCGAGGTCAGAATGGCGGACGTGGAGGGTCCGGTGCTGAGGCATCTATTGTCTTACGTGTACACCCTGCAGGCCCCCCAGCTGACCGGCACGGCCCCGGAGCTGTTGGCGGCTGCCGACAGATATGGCCTGTCCGCCTTGAAGGCCGCCTGCGAACAGCAGGTGCTGGCGCAGCTGGAGGTGGAGACGGCGGCGGCTGCAGCTGTGCTGGCGGTGAGGCACTCGTGCCCCAGCCTAACTGCGGCCGCCATCCACTTCATAAGGTCTCAAACACACAAAGTAATGGTGACGCAGGGCTGGGCAGACGCCGTGCTGCAGTACCCGAAAGACATCGTCGAAGTCAGTCGGCTGCTCGGTGAGCCACCAGCAGAACCCAGGTGAGCACGGGGCAGGATGTTGTTCTGTGTCTACCAGTAACATACGTGTGTGTGTGCGTGTGTGTGTGTATTTCTCAGACTAAAATATTTATACTTGAAAAAAGAGACAGCATTGGTCGTATATTTTTCTATTGCAAAATCGATTTTCTGTCACTGAGTGACCATCTTCAGTGCTATATTGTATAACAAATTGGGATGCACTGTTGTTACTAGGCTTACGGCAATCACATAGACTCTATGAGTAAGCCTAGTAACAACAGTGCATCCCAATTTGTTATACAATATAGCACTGAAGATGGTCACTCAGTGACAGAAAATCGATTTTGCAATAGAAAAATATACGACCAATGCTGTCTCTTTTTTCAAGTATACCTGTTACCTGGTCGTGGTGCACAGGACAACATGGAGTCGCCAATCACTAAAATATTTGTCAGCGTCTCACCTCGGATGTATCAGTGCTGTACAGTACCTATGCACGGAATGCCATTCGGTGACAGCTCACGATGCCGTAATTGTCTTGTCACGACTGGTTTATTACAGCTCCACATTGAACTCTTTTTGTCAGCAGTTACGTCAATTAAAGGAATCAGAGACACGCCCAGTGTAACATCTCAGATACTTCCATTCTCTCCTGCTCCAGTTTCCCCACAGCCCATGTTCACTCCTATACAGTGCTGTGCTCAAACGTACATTCTCGCAAATTTCTTCCTCACTTTAACGCCCATCTTTGATACTAGTAGACTTCTCTCAACCAGAAATCCCATTTTTACCTGTGCTACTCCGCTTTTGACGTTCTCCTTCCTCCATCTGTTATTTTGCTGCCTAGTTAGCAGAGCTCCTTAACTTCAATTACTTTGTGACCATCAACCCTGATGTTAGGTTTCTCGCTGTTCTCATTTCTGCTACTTCCCATTACTTTCGTTTTTATTCAATTTCATCTCAAACCATATTCCGTATTCATTCGCTTCTTCATTCCATTCCCTGTAATTCTTCCCCACTGTCATTGAGGAAAGCAATCTCATCAGCAGTTCTTATCATTAATGCCGTTTCATCCTGATTGCTTCCTCGACGTGTAGACTCAACAGTACGAGAGAAAGACTACATCCCTCTTTTACACACATTTTAATCCGAGCACTTCGTTATTCGTTTCCCAGTCTTATTGTTCCCTCTTCGTTGTTGTAAATATTGTATCTCTCCTGTCTTTCCCAAAGCTTACCCCTAATTTTCTCAGAGTTTCGTACATCTTGCTCAATTTGACACTGTCGAATGCTTTTTCCAGGTCGGCAAATCCTATGAACGTGGCTTGATTTTTCTTCAGTCGTGCTTCCATTATCAACAGCATATCAAAATTGTCCCTCTGATGCCTTTAACTTTCCTGAACCGACATCTAACAGAACTTCAATATCGTGTTCCAGTCTTATGTACCAGCTGGTCAAACAGTCAGTATAAATTTGAAAACTTAATAAACCACGGAATAATGTAGATAGAGAGGTAAAAATTGACACACATGCTTGGAATGACATCGTGTTTTATTAGAACAAAAAAACAAAGACGCTTGAAAGATCACTTGCGCATGTCGTTTGGTGACGATCATGTGCTCAACCACCACTTTCGTCATGCTTGGCCTTCCAGGTCCCCAGACCTCAGACCGTGCGATTATTGGCTTTGGGGTTACTTGAAGTCATAAGTGTATAATGATCTACCGACATCCCTAGGGATACTGAAAGACCACATCCGACGACAATGCCTCACCATAGCTCCGGAAATGCTTTACACTGCTGTTCACAACATTATTCCTTGACTAGAGGTATTGCTGAGGAATGATGGTGGACATATTGGGCATTTCCTGTAAAGAACATCATCTTTGCTTTGTCTTACTTTATGCTAATTATTGCTATTCTGACCAGATGAAGCGTCATCTGTCGGACATTTTCTGAACTTTTGTATATTTTTGGTTCTAAAAAACACCATGTCATTCCAAGCCTGTGTGTCAATTTGTACATCTCTATCTTCATTATTCCGTGATTTATTCAGTTTTTTAAATTTATATTGACTTTTTGATCACCCGGTATATTATTATTGTCAGTAACTTGGATGCATGTGCTGTTAAGCTGATGTTGCAATAATTCTGATACTTGTCTTGATCTTTTTCTGATAGTCAGATGGTGTATCACCAGACTCGTACATTCCACATTCGAACGTGAATAGTTATTTTGTTCCCACTTCTCCAATGATATTAGAAATTCCGATGCAATGTTGTTCATCCCTTCTGCCTTATTTGATACTGAATTTTCCATAGCTCTTTTAAATTCTGATTCTAATACTGAATCACCTATCTCTTCCATGTCGACTACTGTTTCTTCTTCTATTACGTCATCAGCCAAGTCTTTCACGTCATACAAGCATTCAGTGTATTCTTTCCATCTGTCTGCTATCTCCTCTGCATTTAACAGTGGAATTCCGGTTCCATTCTTAATGTTACCCCCTTTGCTTTTAATTTCACCAAAGTTTGTTCTGACTTTCCTGTTATGCTGAGCCAGTACTTCCAACAATCATTTCTTTTCTGATTTCTTCACCTTTTCCTGGAGCTATATGGCCTTAACTTCTACACACTTCCTATTTATTTCATTCTTAAGTGAGTAGTACATCTGTATTCCTGAATTTCCCTGAACATTTATGTACTTCCTACTTTCATCAACTGAAGCATTTCTTCGGTTACCCATGGCTTCTTTACAGTTAGCTTCTTTGTAGCTATGTTTTTCGTTCTAGCTTCTGTGATTGTTGTGTTCAACCATGTACCTGCTGACCTGTTCATTATCACAGTATCTATAGTCTCAGAGAACTTAAAGCACTCTTCGTTCCTTAGTACTACTATATCCCACTTCTTTGCACACTAATTCTTCCTTGCTAGTCTCTTAAAATTCAGGCTACTCTTCATCACTACTAAATTGTGATCTGCATCTGTATCTGCTTCTGGGTATGCCTTACAGTTCAGTATCTAATTCCAGTATCTCTACGTCACGATGATGCTATGTAACTGAAATCTCCCCACATCTCACATCCTTTCCCAAATGTTCCTCCTCTTCTTGTGATTCCGAAACAAAGTATTCGCTATTGCTAGCTCAAAGTATTGTACAATTCAACCAGTGTTTCTCCTCTCTCTTTCCTGATACCAAGTCTATATTCTCCTGTAATTCTTTCTTCTTCTGTTTCCCTTGCTGACTATTAGATTTTCATCTTCCTTTACATACTGAATTACCTGTTTAGTATCCTCACATGGTTTTTCTATATCTTCATCTTCAACTTGCGATGTCGGCATGTATACCTGAACTATCATTGTCGGTGCCGGTGTTGGTTCGCTGTCGATTCTGTTGGCAAGAACCCTATCACTGAAATGTTCACAGTAGCTCACTGTCTGCCCTACCCAACTACTCATAATGAATCCGACCCCTATTGCGCCATTTTCTGCTGCTGTTGATAGTACCCTATTCTCATCTGACCAGAAGTCCTTGCCTTCTTTCCATTTCACCTGAATGACCACCACCGTATGCAGATTGAGCGTTAACATTTTCCTTTTCTGCTACTGGCCATTAACATTGCTACACCACGAAGATGACGTGCTACAGACACGAAATTTAACCGACAGGAAGAAGATGCTCTGATATGTAAATGATTAGTTTTTCAGAGCAATCACGCAAGGTTGGCGCCGGTGGCGACAACTACAACATGCTGACATGAGGAAAGTTTCCAACCGATTTCTCATACACAAACAGCAGTTGACCAGCATTGCCTAGTGAAACATTGTTGTGATGCTTCGTGTAAGGAGGAGAAATGCGTACCATCACGGTTCCGTCTTTGATAAAGGTCGGATTGTAGCCTATCGCGATTGCGGTTTATCGTATGGCGACATTGCTGCTCGCGTTGGTCGAGATCCAATGACTGTTAGCAGAATATGGAATCGGTGGGTTCAGGAGGGTAATACGGAACGCCGTGCTGGATCCCAACGGCCTCGTATCACTAGCAGACGTGATGACAGGCATCTTATCCACATGGCTGTAACGGATCGTGCAGCCATGTCTCGATCCCTGAGTCAACAGATGGGGACGTTTGCAAGACAACAACCATCTGTACGAACAGTTCGACGAGGTTTGCAGCAGCATGGGCTATCAGCTCGGAGATCGTGGCTACGGTTACCCTTGACGCTGCATCACAGACAGGAGCGCCTGCGATGGTGTACTGAATGACAAAACTGGGTGCAAAAATGGCAAAATGTCATTGGCGACATCACGGTGAACGCACATTGGAAGCGTGTATTCGTTATCGCCATACTGGCGTATCACCCAGCGCTATGGTATGGGGTGCCATTGGTTACACGTCTCGGTCACCTCTTGTTCGCGTTGACGGCACTTTTAACAGTGGACGTTACATTTCAGATGTGTTACGACCCGTGGCTCTACCCTTCATTCGATCCTTGCGAAACCCTACATTTCAGCAGGATAATGCACGACCGCATGTCGCAGGTCCTGTACGGGCCTTTCTGGATACAGAAAATGTTCGACTGCTGCCCTGGCCAGCACATCTCTCACCAATTGAAAACGTCTGGTCAATGGTGGCAGAGCAACTGGCTCGTCACAATACGCCAGTCACTACTCCTGATGAACTGTGGTATTGTGTTGAAGCTGTACACGCCATCCAAGCTCTGTTTGACTCAATGCATAGGCATATCAAGGCTGTTACTACGGCCAGAGGTGTTTGTTCTGGGTACTGATTTCTCACGATCTATGCACTCAAACTGCTTGAAAATGTAATCACGTCTCTTTTCTAATATAATATATTTGTCCAATGCATACACGTTTATCATTTGCATTTCTTCTTGGTGTAGCAATTTTAATGGGGAGTAGTGTATTATTTTCTAGCTTTCCAACCACATTCTAACTCCTCACATTCCACGTCTGGACTCGTATAATGTCATCCCTTGGTTGGTTATTCAATCCTTTTGTCAGGTCATGTCACTCTTGGCAGTCTCTTCCCAGGTATCCGAATGGACACTAGTCTGGAAGCTCTTGGCAGGATCATCGTGATACGTGTTCAGTTACAGGCCGCATGTTCTGTTGGTACTCTTTGCGTACCTTTAATGAAGTGGTTTCCATTTCCTTCTCATGCCACTCATGATTGCTGAATCTTCCACTAACCTAAACGGCAAGGCAGAGCCCTGAGCCTCCGTGATCCCCTCCACCCACTTTGACAAGGCTGTTGGCTGAATGAGGGTGACCTTTTATGCCGGGAGCCTTCGGCTGCCAATGCTGATTATTTTTATTCACAATGTGGATGGCGGGATTCGAGCCCAGGATAGAGGACGACGATACCTCTAGACGACGGGCTCCAAACAGCAGGGTAATGATTCCCAGTCATACGTCCAGGCGCCACGCAGGGTAGCAGTGTGGTCTGAGGCACATTATCACGGTCTGCGGGGCTCCCCCCTCACCCCCTTCCTGTTGGAGGTTCGAGTCCTCCCTTCGGCATAGGTGTGTGTGTGTTGTCCTTAGTGTAAGTCAGTTTAAGTTAAAGTAGTGCGTAAGCGTAGGGACGGATGACCTCAGCAGTTAGATCCCGTAACATCTTTCCTAAAATTTACAAATTTTTTTACAGCCGTCCGGTACAGAAGGTGGTGTGAGCACAGGGGCTCCTCATGCACATTGTGAGTGAACGACAAGAGAACAATCCAGTCAGCACGACAGCATGGTCACACACAGTGGTGGGCCTCACAGTCACATTGTCTTCTCGTCTCTGTTCAGCCATCACCCGCAATATGTGCCATGCCTTTCCTCCTAGGAAACACACAGGTACTGGTTACCTCACTGTACTGGATACTGGAGGAGCGGGCGACAAATCTCTGCCCTCCTGTCACGTCTGTAATCGTCTCTGGCGCCGCCGGAGGCCGTCCAGTGGAAAGCACCAGCTTGCTCCTACTGGGATACGCCAGATTACGTGGCCTATGGATCTATTTGAGTCTGAAGCATCTTCTACAATGTCGGTACTGATGTGACGCTTAGATCCTATTCGTTAGTCTCTGTCTCTCAGATACGTATGCTTCATACAGGGCTGTCTCCTTTATTTTTCAAATCTTTTGGAATGTGTATGCAATACTCTACAGATTACTTGACAAGTTGTAAACTTTGCCTGTGAGGCAATGTTGCCTCTACTGCCTGACCCACTTTTTCTTGTAACAGCAGCCTGTAGTGTTATCTTCTCAATCTCAGTCTCTGTTGTCCAGTTTAAAACGGAAGATAATGTTTGAGTCAGAAACACATAACCCTTGCTGTCTTTTCAAGAAATCGAATTATAGAGACATCACATGCCTGTATGATTTTGTCTGCTTTACTGAAAAGCAAATTTTGAAACTACTCATTGTAACGCTTGCAGTATAGCTGTTATAGTTCCTGGACATCACCTTCTTCATTCCCTCAGGCCTCAAACGTATTGCATGGTAGTTATCCACTGTTCATCAAAATATCAGCCTATCAAACAACTCTTGTATGTAAGTTGGTACCCCGACTTACCAGATTATATCTTTTCTATCTCCTCCCCCCCCCTTCTCTCTCTCTCTCTGTCTTCAGTGAAATCATTGAGATCCATAGATTAGGTTTCAACCAACCTCACAAACCAGCCGACTTGAACTGCTTCTCAGGTTGTGCCCGACAGGTGTTGTGTGAGTGAGGCAGAGCTGCTGGCCCCTGCGGCCGGGCTCTCGTGTCCAGTTTGGTGTCCACCTCCAGCCTCGCCTCTTGTTTTCCAGCGCGCCAGCCGCCCCCGCTGCCCGGCCGCCCAGCAGCATCAGCCAGACCACCGCCGCCGCCCCCACCGCCCCCGCCGACCACGCCGCCCCCGCCGCCCGGCCGCCCAGCGGCAGCAGCCGGACCACCACCGCCGACCGCGCCGCCCCCGTCGACCCCGCCGCCCCCGCCGACTCCGCCGCCCCCGCCGCCCGCCGATCTCCCCCGCCGCCCGACAGCGCCGCCGTCTCCCGCCTCCGGTGAGTGGCGCCGCTGCAAGTCCGCGACTTGTACCCTCACGCCAACACTTACTGCCGTGTCAACCAAACGTTATACTAACGAAGAATTCGAATTTCATATAGTTTTTGTAATGTTAGATGGCGCCCAGGTTATAGTTACCAGGAAAAATTATTTCCTTGCTTAACGGTGTGTTGAGTGTAGTTGCCACTTTCGATGGTCTTTATGCGTGTTACAAATTAATTGTGAAGGAAATGGGTGTGAAGCCAGGGTTTCAGTGTATCGGCATTCACGTAACCTACAGGATGCATTAATGAATCGTTGCGTATACAGGTGTATGCACAGTCCCAAAAGAAAAAAAAAACAGTGATAAAGTAAGAGTAAGCAGAATTAGAAGTAAGAGGGCTCAAAACCGGCTGTTAACAGCAGAGGGTGTTGATATGGCTTGTTTCGTGCTTGTCCTCAAATATTATTCGAATTTGTTTGAGATGACTTTGCAGTATGGATACTTTCGTATTGTAGGGCATATTCTGAGGCCTCAAGTGATCACCAGTTCAGTACTGGAGGGCACCGCAGAGGGTAAATATCGAAGAGGGAGACCAAGAGATGAGTACACTACGCAGATTGAGGAGGATGTTGGTTGCAGTAGGGACTGTGAGACGAAGAACCTTACACAGGATAGAGTAGCATGGAGAGCTGCATCAACAACTTTCGTACGTAGCAGCCATTGATGATCTTAATGCAAATTAAAGCTCTGGTAGTAACGTTTAGAAATGAAGAAACACAGAAAACATCAGCCACAATGAAAGTTGGAGTCAGGGGTGAAGGCAGGCTCAGGTGGGGTGGCGGCTGCGGTGCCCGTCGACGAAAGGCGGCAAACAAGGTCAGCTCTGCTGTGGGCGTGGCAGGGTGGAGGCGTGTGCAGCACTGCACACCCCGCCCACTTTAAACCACGCCCTGCAGCTGGTGGGGTCTGCCACGCTTCTCGAGCACAGCATCTCCAGTCAGCGCAGAGCAGTTTTTTCCTTAACAACTTCCTAATATTCATCTCGCTTGTTCGAAATCAGCGACCGATGTCAGTGGACATACATAGTCAGCTTTCTGAAAAAGTATGCCTTACAGCCAACTGAAAGGTTTACAACAT
This sequence comes from Schistocerca cancellata, assembly GCF_023864275.1. Classification (NCBI taxonomy): domain Eukaryota; kingdom Metazoa; phylum Arthropoda; class Insecta; order Orthoptera; family Acrididae; genus Schistocerca; species Schistocerca cancellata. Next base: position 1,428,835 of record NW_026046810.1, on the reverse strand, counting down.
GGCTTCACTGAGGCTCCACTGACATAGCTGTTTTTGAACTTGAAGAAGGTGCTTGATGTACCAGAATAACATCTGCACAGGACTAGGACTAGCAACATTGCGACTATTCAGCATGCCATTTGAAACTGATCAGAGCAGAATGGAGCAAGACGCAATAGAATAGAGGAGTGTCCTAAGTTTCAAGTGGGAAAGTAGGTGCAAAATAAATGCTGTAACTTAAATATATGCACTGAGTTTAGAAAACACATTGCTCCCCCTATACGGAGACTCACGGATTTCGTGGCTCGGTTACATATCGTGGTCAGCTGTAGACATGTACAGCGTGTGGACCTACTTGTGATCGAACCACCGGCCTCCTACTGTTACAATCCAGTTTCGTTATTCTATTAGTGAAGCGAGGGTTGCATCGTTCTGTCCAACGGAACCATCTGTGATAACGTCTCGGTGTTGCACCGCCCAGAACCCTACCAGGCTGCCTTGACTGATTTGGTTTTTTCTCCTAGTTCACTATATTTTAACGACGGTTTGTTTTCATACATTGACACGTTTGTCGGATATATAGCGATTGTCAGCTGCCTTTCATGGAAACACAGCTTGACCGTGTGCCACTCCCGCCTGCATAGCTCCATAAATGTGCGAACTTCAGATACATTAACTTCTTACACGGGAAACAGCCTCTTCACGCTGTGTACAGTGTCACTGTGGGCAACTGGCAAAATAGCACCACGGAATAACAATACTGACTGCACAGGAGTGAAGCTCAGCTTACACACTAATAGTGAAAGCTACCCACAGCTACTACTGGATTTTACACTACTATTATTGTCGAGTGTAAAACTGATGAGAGTAATTACAGCCTTATCGGAAACTGGATCGTCCCAGTGGCAGGACGTGGCCAGGGTTTAACGTGGCGTGAGCGGCCACTTGCATTTTGTAGGCTGGTGGGTGCAGCTGTCAGTGCGGTGACGTCAGGCCGGGTCCTGCCTGCACCTCACTGGTGCTGCAGGCAAGTTTCAATGACAAAGTGTTCAGGTTTGGAGTTGAGAATATTTGGTGCATCAGTGAAATGAGACAGCAAATCCAGTGAAAAACTGCAAACACTGTATTCCCCATTAACTGACACCACAGTTCTGAACCAATGTGGTACACTGGTGCTGGCCACTGTTGTTTGACGTTCCGGTAAGTCTCTGGAGTTGGCTCCCTGTCCCAGTGAGAGAAAGTGATGGTGCAACCAAGCCCTGACACCTTCACGGATCGGACTGCTCCCTGGACAGCATACGAGGTGCGGCTAGAAAAAAAAACCGGACTGATGCTGGAAAAAACATTTATTTACAATTATTTACAATTTCATGTTATCTCCTTCAATGTACTCTCCTCCTCGGTCTCTACACCGCTCCATACGAATTTTCCACTGTTCATTGCAATGCTGCAAATCATTTTCGGTAAGTCCATACATTACTTCCGTCGCTTTTTCTTTTACTGCTTCAACAGTCTCAAATCTAGTTCCTTTCAAAGCTGACTTGACTTTAGGGAAAAGAAAAAAGTCACAGGGGGCCAAATCAGGTGAGTAGGGTGGATGATCTAAGATGGGAATGTTGTGTTTTGCCAAAAACGTCTTCACTGACAACGCACTGTGAGCTGGGGCATTGTCTTGGTGAAGGATCCATGACTTTTTTCTCAACAAATCGTTCCGTTTTCTCCGTACTCGCTCACGTAGGGTAGCCAGGACGCTAATGTAGTAATGCTGATTCACTGTTTGCCCCTCTGGTACCCAATCAATGTGCACAATCCCTTTGATGTAAAAAAAAACAATCATCATTGCCACCAATTTCGATTTTGACATTCGTGCTTTTTTTTGTCGTGGAGAACCAGGAGTTTTCCAATGCATCGATTGGCGTTTAGTTTCGGGATCGTAAGTAAAAAACCACGATTCATCGCAAGTAATAACATTTTGTAAGAAGGTGCGATCACTTTCAATGTTTTCCAGGATGTCAGAACAAATCATTCTTCGGTGTTCCTTCTGTTCAATTGTGAGACACTTTGGAACCATTTTTGAACACACTTTGTTCATATTGAAACTTTCATGAAGAATCTGCCTAACACTTTCCTTGTCAACTCCTGTTAACTCAGACACTGCTCTGATTGTTAAACGGCGATCTTGTCGAACAAGTTTACCGATTTTTTCAATGTTTGCATCAGTTTTTGCTGACAATGGTCTGCCAGTGCGAGTGTCATCACTGGTGTCTTCGCGGCCATCTTTAAATCGTTTAAACCACTCAAACACTTGTGTTTGCGATAAACAATCATCGCTGTACACTTGTTGTAACATTACAAACGTTTCACTTGCAGATTTTCCTAGTTTGAAACAAAATTGGATGTTAACACACTGTTCTTTCTGTGCACTCAACATTTTCCGACGCACAGACAAAACGTCAACTACTTAAAACAGACGCCAAGGGCAGACTGAGTGCAGGAGGCAGATGAAACTCGAGCAGTAGGCGGAGCGAGAGTCACGTGACAGGCCACGCGACTTTCAGCCTTATTGCATTCGTTTTATTGTTTCACCAGTACTAGTCCGGTTTTTTTCTAGCCACACCTCGTATATGCCGAGAGCCGATTTCTGTCGTTCTTCTAGCTGCAGTATCCCTACCTCTTAAGAATAATGATGTAGAGGTCCTTTGCAGACAAACACATGTCTGAAGGAAGAGGCACAGTGAGAACAACAGCTGTTAAGAAGATACAGTCAACAACACAGGCTAGGAATTATCGTCTTCATCCTCCAGCACCTGGCAATGACTTTCAATCAGAGTATCCTCCCCTGCACGGTGATTGATGTGTTGTTGTGTACATAGTTCCACGTAGTCAGCGCGTACACAACTTCCCCACTAGACCGCGCCTCGCTAAGCACAACAGCACAGGCTCAGCGCTCGTCCGTCTCCGCACTGCGAGATGGCGCTGCCTTAGAGACGGACCAAATTCTGCTTCCGCCGATCCGCGTATTAATGTATAACGCAGCCAATGAGATTGCTGCTAACACAGAACCTTTTCTCCTCGTGGATCACACTCGCGCAGTGATACCTAAACACATGATGTATTATAATGAGTGTACAGACCTCGGATTAGTCAGTCTGCATTAGTATATAGTCAAGTTTCAGTCTGTGCCTAATAAGAGTATCATATTCCTGTACATAGCCATGAAGATAAGTGAATAGTCACTTTGTCAAGTATCAGAGATACGTGAGAATAAGATTAACGTACCAAGACCAAAGGAACTTCAGATTGTCAATTGTAAACAGCATCCAGAACCAAGTTACGTAATGCCTATGATTTTCATTATTTTAATAAATGTGTGTGAAAATTAATAAAGTTGTGTTTTACGTTGGTCACCATCAATCTGCTACTCTAAGCGTGCAAGTGGCATTTCTATCGTCCGACCTAACGGCAGAAGATAAACACGACACGATAAGACCACGAGACATATTGCTGACACTCTCCTACTTCGTTAGAGCGACAAGTCAAATAATCTGATGGTGTGCGTACCGAAGGTCTTACAGTACGCACACCACATGTGTGTACACGAGTACAGACTGTGATGGAGTAACAATGACATTTGGGAGTTCGGGCCTGGCCGTGAGTCGTGCACTGATAGTCGAAGTGGTTAAGGCGAGCGCTCGTGCAAAGAGAGGAATCCGGGGCCGAGTCCTTGTCCGGCACAAATCTTCATTGCCTTCCGTCCCTCACACAGCTGACGGTTGCCCGTATTCGCGTCTGTGAGTTCCTTTCAAGCTCTTCACAACGGCTACGGCCACTACAGTTTTATTTTACTTTATTTATTTTTTATTTGGTATGTGTATTCCATAGATCCGTACATGCGAGTGATTCGCCTGGATGTGGAACGTGTCAATACAATTGTACAAATACAATTAATGCTACAGAATAGTAGTATAATACAATGATATAGATATTAATAAGTATCACTTTTTCTCATTTACAAGCTGTCATTTAACTAGTATAGCAATTCTCAATATAACATTATAACTATAACATTAATACTATAACATTAACATAATATTGTATTGTCCATCTAATAACTAAGAGACTAAATACATCTATTATTAAGGGAGGTCATTACCTCTGGAAAAGAATTCATCTAACAAGTACAGTGGATGGTCAAGCAGGTATTTTTTTAACATACCTTTGAACAGCGTTTCATTTTCTCTTGTACATTTAATATAATTAGGAAATGCATTAAAAGTCTTTATAGCAGCATACTTTACTCCCTTCTGTACAAGTGTTAAATTTTTTAGTTCAACATGTAGATCATCTTTCCCTCTAGTATTGTAGTTATGGTATGAACAAATTGTTTCATACTGAGCATAATCTTTATTAACTACATTCATCAGAGAGTATATGTACTGACATGTTGTGGTCAGAATACCTAACTGTGTAAAAAGTTTTCTACATGAGGTTTGTGGAGGAACCCCACACATGATTCTGACTGCTCTCTTCTGAGCAGTTAAGATTTTTTTTTAGGCTGGTGAATTACCCCAGAATATTATGCTGTAACTCATTAATGAGTGAAAGTACCCAAAGTAAGCTGATTTTAAAATGTTGATGTCCCCAAAATGAGTAATGATTCTTAGAGCAAAAGTTGCTGATGAAAGACTTTTTAGAGTAAGGGACACATGCTGTTCCCAGTTGAGCCTACTGTCAATGTGACCCCCAGGAATTTAGTGGAGTGCACCTGTTCGTTCCTGATTGTCATGAGCAATTACAATATTTTGTAGAGTTTTATTTTTTGTGTGGAACTGTATAAATTTAGTTTTTTAATATTAACTGAAAGAGAATTAATTGAAAACCAAGCTGTAACTTCTCTGAGTATATCATTAACATCAGCCTCCAGATCAGCAGTAGACTTACCATCTACGACAATGCTTGTATCATCAGCAAACATTGTGAATTCACAATTTTTACTAATGGACAGGGGTAAATCATTAACATACATTAAAAACAGCAAGGGTCCAAGGACAGATCCCTGGGGAACTCCATGCTGAATTTTGCCCAATTCAGAATCCACTACATTAGAAGATCCTTTGTTGCAGCCATTTAGAACCACCTTTTGTTTCCTGTCTTGAAGATATGATTTTAGCCATTTACCTATAGGCCCTTTGATTCCGTAATGATAGGCCTTCTCCAAGAGTATCTTGTGGTTTACACAATCAAAGGCCTTGGAAATATCACAGAAGACACCAACTGGTGACTTCTTACTATTAATAGACTCCAAGACATCATTTGTGAGTGAATATATGGCACGCTCTGTGGAAACCCCTTTTTGAAAACCAAGCTGTCTGTGGTTAATAATATTAAGTTTATCAAGATGTGCCACAATCCTGTTATACAGTGCTTTTCAAGAACCTTTGAAAATGTTGTTAAGAGAGAGACAGGACGATAATTTTTGACATCTGTAGCATCGCCAGACTTGAAATGAGGTCTCACGATGGCATATTTCATTCTCTCTGGAACAACTCCCTCATAAAGAGATGTGTTGCAAATGTGAGCAAGTACTAGACTTAAATCATTACTGCAGGCTTTCAACAGTTTACTGGAGATGTTACGTATACCTGAAGATCGTTTACTTTTCAATGAGTGAATTTTTTTTTTATTTCATTAACAGTTATGGGTGTTACATTTATATCATTATAACATTGTGGGAGGTTAAGTTTCAGAATATCTGCAGCTTCCCTTAGGTCACCACTGCAACCTATTTGAGAGGTGACACGTAGAAAGTGGTTGTTAAATGTGTCTGCTATCTGTTTACTATCAGTTATTTCCAAATCGTTAATTTTTAGGACAGCAGTTTTTCCATTGTCAGACGGTGCACTACCTGTTTCCCTCTTTATTACATTCCAAATCGTTCTAATTTTATTGTTTGAACAGTTAATTTCAGATTGTATGCACATACGTTTCGATTTTTTTAATGACTTTAGTTAAGATTTTGCAGTATGTCCTATAACATTTCATCTGGAGGGGTTATTGGATTGTCTGGATATTATATACAGTTCTCTTTTTCTCTGTCATGATATTTTTATGCCCTTGGTGAGCCATGGTTTTTTGCTTGATTGCCTGTTCTGTAGTCTACAGACCTTTTTTGGAAATACATATATACCTGATAATTCACCAGTAAATAAATTATGTTTTGTATTAACATCATTTGCAAGATAAACATACCTCCAGTCAGTCTCCCGAATGCATAATTTGAATTTTTGGATATTTTCCTCATTCATGTTTCTAATGGTTTTTCACTGTGCACTAGCTTTGTTCTGATTTGTATTAAAGTTGTCAATTGTGAGTATTTGTCCATCATGATCAGAGAGACCATTTATGACTTTTTCAACTTTGTAGATATGAGTAAAACTAATGACATCAAAGATATTGTCTATTAGAGTGCTGGAAGTGGCAGTAGTTGTTGTGGGAAAACTGACAGTGGAGACAAGGTTGTAGGTATGCATTAAATTTGCAAACTCTGTCTTAGAAGATGAGCTTTCTATATTAAAGTCTCCAGTCACTATAATGTCCGTATTTTTTTTTGTGAGATACAATAGCACAGAATCTAATTGTTTCATGAATACTTTGAAATTACCAGATGGAGCCCTGTATACTGCTACGATTACCAGTTTCTTGTTAGCTTCTGCTATTTCTGTGACACATGCCTCAAAGTCTTTCTCTACACAATATTTCTCTACATCTATTGTATTAAAGGACAAGCTGTTTTTCACATAAATAACTGCCCCACCTTTGCACAAAATGAGGTAGCTAAAACATAGTTTGGTATACTGAGCATTTCGATGCCAAAAGTGACATGGTGTTCTGTCAGACTGAGAATATGAGCACAATTTGCGCCTGTTGGTTCATCAATATTTACAATAAATTGGTCTAACTTACACGATTGGTTGTGGTGCTGTCACAGTCGGGACTGAGTTTTATTTCTTTTGACATACCAGTATTACAGGAACAGTTTTCTGCAGGGAAGAGGGAGCTGTTGTGCTGGTAACACCCACATTTGTTGTTGTTAACTACATTACTTACATTCTGATTGGAACCTTCCCCCTCATGCCCCAGTACCATAAAAAATCCCCATTTGCAGCTGAGGACTTTCTTGATCTCAGGCACATCCTATGTGGAGCAGCTGCAGACACTAGTGTGCTCCTTTTTGCCATAAGGGTGGATCTTCTGTTGGTGCGGTTTCTACACTGCCAGCTTGTACACTTGATCCTGTGGGGGTTGGTGTTGCTGTTTCTGATATTGATGACTGTTCTTCCTCCTTAAATGCTGCTGCTTCACAAGTTGGCGGTGGACTAACGTTTCCCACTTGAGTTGTAACTGCTGGTGCTGTCTCGCTTTTGTATAAAAGACCTGTTTGTGTTGATTCACATACATGTGCTGCTCCATATGAAGTCTTCCCTTCAGCTGTTCCATCAGGTTTGAAGGAGTATTTTGACGACACTGTCTGTATTTCTTCCAGTGGTACAGTTTCAATGGGCACACGTGCTTTTAGAATGATTGGAGGAGTGGTGTTTCTAAACAGTTTGAATGTTTCTGCTAATAGTGCTTCAGCTAGTGCACGTTTTCCTAGCCGGTTCCTGTGCATTCCATGTCGAGTAAAATGGTTTCTCTGTTCGGAATTACTGTCCGAAAACTTCACGCCCTGGAATGCTTTGCATACCTTTTGAAACATTCTGTTTGTGAATTTGATTTCATTATTTACACATGAACTGTTTATTAGGTCATGTCTATGTGGGGTGCCAACGACGGTTGTTTTTCTGGGCGAGATTCTTTCCAGTGCATTTCGCAATGCTGTGATTGCATTTTTCGACTCATTTTTATAAACATCGTTAGCTCCAGCAATAATTACACAAACATCGTTTGGTTGAGGGCTTAAATGTTTAATTATTTGCTGGAAAGGAGCCCCGGGTTATACTGTGGCAGTAACGGAAAATTTAGATCGCATATTCGAAGGAATAGTGGCTAAATCTCGTCCATGGCTGTCTGCAAAGATACAAACTTTTGGTTTTGTCTCGTCTTCGCTCAATAATTTCATTTGTCGGTGTTCCTCTTGTGCAATGGGAACAAACGAGTTTTTCATAACTATAGCAGATATTGGAGGACTTTGAATTTCAATAACGGTTTCTTTGAGAGTGTTGTAGTTTTCACTTTGTACATTTTTCACACAAGGATTAAAATTGACATTCAATGAATTAATTAACGATTCGATGTCATTCATATATTTTTTAGCTATTGCGAGTTCTTTATTCAGCACATCAGAGATGAGTTCTTCAGTACCAGCATTATACATCTTGACTGCACTTTTTCGACCACTGCACTGAACAAAGCCACGTACACAATTCGGATTTATCACTTTTCTCTTCTTCATACACGATAGATGGATCCATATATGTGAGAAAGAGCACAATCGGCTACCGCTATGAACACTGTTTTGGCAGAGTATGCACTTTAAACTAAATGTAATACGATTTTGTACAGCGCGATTTACTACTGCTTGCATACTCGACGCCATCTTGTGCAATTCTTCCTCGGACGTGCACGCGTGTCAGAAGGAACGTTACGTCGTTCGTCTTAAAAGCACAGGCGCGGCAATATCGTGAGTGCCAACACACTGGCGTGACAAACGTCGTGGGATGCCTGCTGGTAACGTGGCGGGCACCCCTTTGCTCGACGTAGCGTAGCAGCTGGACGTGGCGCGGGCCCAGCAAGTCGCCAGAGGTCGCCTGCACAGATACTCAGCCGTGCTGCCCCTGCAGCCAAAGTGCAGCCGGTGCAGGACTTTGTGCACCAACAGAGCTCTCACTTATGTCCATAAGTAGTCGGTGAGGTTCATATCGGGCGAGTTGGGCGGCTAAATCATTCGCTCGAGTTGTCCAGATCGTTACTCAAACCAGTCGCAAATACTCGTCGCCCGGTGACAGGGCGCACTGCCATCCACAAACATTCCGTCGTCGTTCGGCAATTCGAGGTCCTCGGCTCGCTCCAGGTGCCCCCAGAGTGGCCGACCTCAACTGATTCCCAGCCAGTGTTGGGTTCAGCTCGACCACAGGGCCCAGTCCATTCCGTACAGACGCAGCCCTCGCCACTGCCGAGCCACCACCGGCCTGCACAGCGCCTCGTCGACATCTCGCCTCCGGGGCTTCGCGGGGTCCGCCTCGCTGCCGAACCCCACCGCCAGCCCTCACCACCTGAACTCTGGACCCGCCTGACCGGCCCACAGTTCTCCAGGCGCCTAGTCTCCAGCCACGGACCCCAGTGAGGCGATGCAGGCGATGTCGCACTGATCGCAAAGGCACTCGCGTCAGAAATCTGCTGTCGTAACGCATTAGCGCCAAATTCCGCAGCACAGCCCCAACACATACGTTCGCCGTAATGTCCCACGTAGATTTCTGCGGTTATTTCATACAGTGCTGCTTGTCTGTCAGCACTGACGACTCTTCGCAAACGCCGCTGCACTCGGTCGTAAATTGAACGCAGTCGGGCACTGTGTTCTCTGTCTGTGCTGACAGACAATACCTGAAATTTGCTATTGTTGTCGTACTCACATCACTGTGGATGTCGTAATATTGGAATGCATAACGATTTGCAAAATGGAATGTCCCATGCCTCCAGCTCAAGGATGTTGATGAAATGTAGATACATCAATATCTTCTCCAAAAAATATTTATGTATATCGGCCATACATTTTCTGTCGCTATATCAATACGTCGATATCAAAACGGCAATATCGACTGCGATACTTTTATTTTATATTATATTTCTTCACAATTTTCGATAAATATTTGAAGCTGTCTTTTTTTCAAATTGCAGTGGCACATGATTCTTACCATCAAGTGTGTAATAATCTTACTACTTTCTGAGCTTTAATCACGTCCAATCTTGCCCTTTGAGTGTGTGAGTCAAGTATTTGTGGCAGAGAAGAAAAACACCGATTGCAATGGGGCGCTGGAGGGGAGGAGAGGGTTGAATGGAATGACATGATTTACGATGTGAACAAACAAAACACCAATTTCCTTATAAAATAATTTTCAACGCAACTAGTGTGCTATTTTTGCACATCAAAATTCTTGAAAAACAGTTGCTGAAAATGAAGAACAAAAATGTAAATGACAAGCCGTGGGCGGAGACGTGTGAGGCGAAATGCTGACGTAATCGGCGGGCAGCGCTGCCAACGGAAAAAGCAGGCTTTAACTTGGCCGCAGAATTTCGACGCTGCAGCTGGTAGGTCCCTGGCCTTTATAGAAATGAAAGAACAGGGAAGCCAGCATGAAGTGTTCCGGACAAACCCGATGTGTGACTAAAGCGGACCATGGACCCATCACATGCCTTTCGTTGTGCCACCTGCGTGCAGTTACCATTTTTAGCAAAGTGTTTATCGGTGTGCCTGAACGTCCAACGTTTTACTTTGAACTCTCGCTGTAAAGGGGATAGGCAGGCTGCTAGCTCAGGGTGTATACGACCCGGGACCACCGGGAGATCCGCGAAAAACCCGGAAATTTTTTGATCTGTGAGGAAACGGGGAAAAACCCGGGAATTGTTTAGAATTGCACGAAATTTTCATTGTTTTAGTTTTGAGTTAAATTTTTGTGATTTTGGATGGTAAGAACTAATCTTCTAACACAGGATAAAACTGTATCCCGCTACTGCAGAATAATACTGCAGCAACAAAACATGAACGACAGAAAAGAAACGAAAATAAAACTTTACTTGCGAAGGAAATGCGCCACATACAACAACAAAACACAGTGCTCATACAAGCGTCTGCCAACAGCAAAGTATGTCGAAGGCTGTAGGAAGACTATGCAGTGATCGATTACAACAAATTGCCTCGACGTGACAACTGTTTGAATTGGATTCGTCTGAACAGTTGCGGGCTGCCTCTCGCGCATGCGCAGTTGAGCGGCGTGTGAGCAGTCCCTCCTCCCTGTTGTGGTCACAGAAGTGTGGCTGGGAGCCGCCATCTGACGTCGCCGCCCTTGGGAAGTGCGGTGGATCCGGGGCTGGTGCACAGGGCGGCCCGAGCTGTGGTGGGCGGGTGGGTCGCCTCCACGTGGCCTGTGTATACGTCCAGCGGTTTCACTGTTTCCTCTTCGTTTATTGCTCTCGGGTTAAATTAAAACAAAACGGATTTTTGTGACCGGGAGCTGTCAAATGAATTAAAATACGTTCGCATAATTAAGGAAGGCTAAAATATGTTGTCAGTTTCAGATTTTATTTCCACCTTTGACAGTCAACCATTAATCGCCTTGCAGAAGAATGAAGTTATTTTTCGCTAAAGGGAAGTGGCTTCTATTAATCTTTCGCGCTGAGGCAGTCAATTTATTTGAAACAAAGTGTTTAATTTCACACTATTGCCTAGTTTCAACTGTTCGGTGCGCATCGAGTGCACTTATGGTATTATACCATAATAAAGAAGCAAACATGATGTAATGCAGTGCTGGTGCTGCAAGGAAATTTACATCGGAATCTCGACTTAGGAATGTGCACTTTAAGCCGAATTGTGCATTTTAGTGTGGTGCACGGAATCCGGATGCTCTTGAAGTAATCCTGTGATGTCTTGTTGAGACATGATGTAAGATCTTTCAGAGTTTCACACGTACGAACATGAGGGCCTCCTGCGTCATCGTAGCTGCGCAAGCGCGGTGACTCCTTCCAACTGGCGCTCTCTGTCAACTGCTGAAACGAACCTCATATTTCTAACAGGTCGCGGGAAAATACTGAGAATGGTGGTTTCAAAAACGTACAGCGTAAAGTTCCTTTTACGCAAGATGAACTATGTGCGAGAACGTACGATGAATTTATGAAATCACAGAGCGTTGGCTCTCATTTAAAAATGAACTCTTCGGTGACGGGCCATTTAGAGGAAATTCGAGCCGAGAAGATGAGACATTTAGGTCGTTACTAAAAGTTTTACAATCACTTTAGCGTGATGTGTCTTAAAGTGTAAAACGCGCACAGATGATCAATATTACATGTGCAGTCTTAGCTTCTCTTGCAGCTTATTAAACTTTGAGACCAATATTGTATGTGAACGATGTGTATATTGATTTAAACCATGAGCTTTTATTATTTCTGTCTTGGCGCTACTTAAGAGTGATGTTGCTGTTGGCTGACTACATCGCGTGTCGCGTGCTGTGATCACCTGGCGAGATCACGTGACTTGAGCTATGGCTGGCTTACAGAAGCTCACCGCAACCTCGATTTCAATGGATAGGAAAGTAACGTGCGGTGTTTGGTGGAATTCGAATTTATACCTCCATAATAGGAACATATGGACGACATCAGAGGTCTTGCAAAACGTTTTTTTTTTTTTCCCCGCTTAGTTTCGTTTTCTAATGTGGCGGGAAATTGTACGTTGGTATAACAGTAAGAGAATTGTTGAGTTCTACAGTGGGGAGGAAGAGTATAGTGTCGCTTAACACAGAGAAAGTGTATTTTGATCCGGGAGAAAGTGTACTTTTAAGTGGGGAATCCGGGAAAATTTCGGGTAGTTTTTTTCCTTGTCGACGTACAGACCCTGTTACCAGAATGACATTTTCACTCTGCAGCGGAGTGTGCGTTTATATGAAACTTCCTGGCAGATTAAAACCGTGTGCCCGACCGAGACTCGAACTCGGGACCTTTGCCTTTCGCGGGCAAGTGCTCTACCAGGTGCAAAGGTCCCGAGTTTGAGTCTCGGTCGGGCACACGGTTTTAATCTGCCAGGAAGTTTCACACCCTGTTAGCTTGTTGATGTACAGAACATGTAATAATAAGTCGATACTTCTACAACTCTAAAGCCAGCAGTGTATTTACAATGTGCAGCCGATATTTTTGTACGCAGGAGTGTCCCGATATTTTGTCCGCCGATACACACTTTTTTCAAGATGTCCAGAGTCGGTATCGACATTTTAGTAAATATCAATCTATTGGATGCTCCACATTATTAAAAATATCCTGATGATGTAGCGCCGACTGCCGTTCCGCAGCCGAAGTGTGTCAGTTGCGGCGGTGCGGCCATCGGAGAAGGCGGCGGCAGCCCTTGCAGGCGAGCCAGCCGAGTACAGGGGGCAGCCCGGCCGACGCTCGGCCCTCCCTGCAGCTCGCGTGCGCCACGCCGCAGCCGCCTGCGTGTGCAGACACGGCTGTCGGCTCAGTCTAACACTCGACCTGGTCTCTGCTCGAAGGCACGCGGTTGCTTCCTGACGGTGAAACACCTGATCTCAGGTCGAAATTAGAAACTACTCGCAATTGTACGTAGACGGAATACACTTTATTCAAATACTTTGAGCACATACTGAAATGTGTCGGACAGTCGCTGGCAGGCGGTAGGGGGCGTCGCTCGCGGGGGCCGCCTGCAGACGGCGCAGCCTGCCCTGGCCGCCCTCTGCCCTGGACGCGGTACAGTGTGTCCGTCAAGTCGTGCGCCCTCTCCGCTCCACAGTGCTGTCCCGGCGACCCAGTCTGGCCACACAGCCTGGCGGCGCTCACTCCCAGCTCAGCGACTGCCCTGTCCAGAAAAACACGGCATTGCGGAGTAAATTGCACCAACACGGGAACAAGAATCTAATGTCAGCGTTCCCGTATCTGTTAGAAATATAAAAGCGAATATCTCTTCATCTGAATGCGTGTTCGTCTGCAATTTCATCCACAATTGGCGCATACATTCCGTCCGATACGGTTTTTAAACTAAACACAGTGCAGGTGTACTGGAGAATTTGAGCCTTTCCTTCGATGGGGTGCTCTGACACGCGACAACTCTTGCGACACGAGTAGTGCTCAAAAGTAACGGGGAACTCGGCATTTTGCGTTTTTTATAACTGAGATTCCCAAGACTTTTTTATCGTTGTGTAGGTAAACATGTCTGAAATTTATGTCTCCACCAGGGAAATGGGATATTCACTCTGTGGTCACATCTTGGAAAGGTTATTGGTGTGTTAGTAGAATCGGCGATTATTTGTTTAATGTAAAACCGGATTATCGCGTTTGTATTAAATTTGGCTATGCGAACGGAGTCAAATTCATCAACTTTTTAGAGACACTAGATTTTGCTTTGTCGAATCTACTATTAGTACGGGAAGTGCTTACGACTGGTGTAAATATTTCTTCGATTTCAACAGTTCGGTGCAGCACAAATTCCTGTCACAAGGTGAAACGGTCAGCAAGCAGTAAAACCTACAAGCTCAACGCCAGCGGCATGACGCGATCCGAAAAAAAAACCTCCAGATTTGTGGCGGAACAGTTGATGATTTCTGCACTGCAATAACACATCTGCTTAGAATTCGTTGCGTGCTCGTGACTGTTGGCTACAAACCATACTGTGGTGACGCCCTTGGCTGCACCATCACCCGATGTGAAATTTTGTTCCTAAAAATTACGACGAACCGTAAAGGGCTGTCTCTTTCATACACAGATGAGATTTGAAATGCACCGCTGAGAGAACTACAGGGTATCACAACAAAACTTGCAGAATTGTTTGACACAGCGGAAGAAACACTGGAATAAATGTATTCAAATGTAGTGGAAAATATTTTGATGAAGACAACGTTGATATAGAGTAATACATAAACCCAGCAATGGATGCAGTATCCACCGCTCTCGCTTTCACTAATATTGTCCGTGTTGCGACCTACGTTTTGTTAACAGACGAGGAAGTTGTATTTCTGTACTTGCAGATCTGATTAGTTACCGATGTTTTCTTCGCCAGTGTCGGAAGGGATTGCTGTAAAGACAACGCAGCATTAGAGGTGTGTTTCTCTGAAGGTCAACGATCGGCTACCAACAGGATGCTGAGGTCACAGGAGGTGATTCCTCGGAGTGAATTAGGAGAAAAAGTTAAAACAGCTGGCAATGAGATGCAGTGCACCAATTTTTAACGGGAAATGGCTTCACATTTGAATTATGGGATACTGGTATGTATGTGTCTGTGATACGCAGGTTGATCTGTGTCCTAGAGGGAAGATTTCTAGATTTGTAACTCGTGGCTGGGCGGAAGTGTATTGAGGGCTGCTCGCAGTGTGGCGTTTCTGACTGTTTCTTTCATTCGGTGTGTGTGTGTGTGTGTGTGTGTGTGTGTGTGTCTGTGTAGTGGAGTGAGAGAGTGTCGATGTTTTGTGCAGGAGCCTCTCTCAACAGGAGAGAGGGAGGAGGCTGATAGAGGCTGCCAAGCAGGGCGCGGTGGAGCAGCTGCGCGAGTTGCTGGCGGCGGGGGCGGACGTGGGGGCGAGGGCGAGGAGGGAGGGGTTGTTGGGGAGCAGCTGGACCGCCCTGCACGAGGCAGCAGGCAGGGGTCACGTGGCGGCGGCCAGCTGCCTCGTCGGCGCCGGCGCGGAGGTCGACGCCAGGAGCAGCTGGGGGCAGCAGACGCCCCTGCACTGGGCTGCAGAGGAGGGCCACGCTGGTGTGGTGCGGCTGCTGGTCGGCGCCTCTGCTGACCCCAACGCCAGGGATCGGTGGGGGCGGACGCCGCTGCACATGGCGGCAGAGGGGGGCGAGGCAGAGGCGGCGGCTGAGCTCCTCCTGGCGGGGGCGGACACGGGGGCCCGGGATGAGGATGGCAGGACCCCCCTGGACCTCGCCAGGCAGAACGGAAAGCAGGAGCTGGTGGATATGCTGACACAACGCTGACATACGGCACTCAGGAAGCACAATCAGTTACATCATATGCGTTGGTCTTTCAAATAAAGAGTACAAAACATCAATCCTTTCTTCATTTATTTGTACATATCATTTTGTGGTGCATATGACAACTGCAACGACGAGAGATACCTGTAAACTAATGCGAGGAAACCTTTCCTTTGACGATTCAGTCTGTAAAATACTTCACAGTCAGTTTTTTGCAAAAGCTGAGTAACAACTGAAAAACACTCCACTATTACTAAGCACCACTTGTCTCTCCCAAGATTGTCTCCCTCACGGGTGCAACACACGCAAGCAACTTACAAGAACACAGCCGACATCTATCACGACCGCCTGCATTTCAAAACGTCAGCACTCAATCTCTTTGAAGACACGAATGGCGCAATATTATTGGTTGTCTACCACATCATGCAGCTGCATTAACGTTCCTTGTTCGAACCAGCCCACTACATTACCCCATTACTGCAAACTGTATGCTGCTAGCGTGTGTGGTGCTATGATACATCAGCCTGTACTCCACCATACTCACATTACTGGCACACAAGTCGGTCAGTCAGAATGTGTCTTCAGTTGCTTTCTCACGCCGAGTATTCTTATCTATCTCCAGTACGCAAATAGTTGCCGCCTTTAATTGCAGCGTCACATTGGCAGCAAGAGTTACACCACATACTGGACAACACTGCACACGGAACATCAGGCAGATTCGTAGAGGTCACGCTATTACGAATAGTAAAATACATAAAATTCTCTACTTTGGCCCACGAATCGAGCAAGTGCTTCCAACTATTGGTGAGATTCTAATGAGCGACTTGCCGTTACGTTAATTCAAATGTAGATGTGACTGCCGATGTTAATTATACAGTTTGCCATACTGTCGGCATCTGTATATGTGCGTGTCGTTATTTCCTAACTTTCGTCACCTGAGTCTACGACGTTTAATAAAAATGACGGAACGAGCAGCGGGGATGTCGAAAACGAAACGCACTACGATAACTAAGTTTCAAAAGACGTTTCCTGTGACAACAGTGCTACACTGAAGCGAATACCTGGTGGTTACAGAGAGGGAAGAGATACATGTCCAGTGTGCACAGAAGAGGTTCTTATATAAAGTGTCAAGCGATGTGAAAGACTCATAAAATGTTGACGTCGAAAGTGAAGTGGGTGGATTGAGCGTGGGAGGTTCCTTTCCCTGTCGACAGCAAAACCTTATTTTTCCACATTTTAGGTTTCAATGTGACGCTGCAGCTAAGGGAACAGTGCAGAATACAGCAGCGGCGGCGGTGAGCGAGAAGGCGTTCCCGGCGCATGCGCCGGCAGCGGATTCGCCACTCGGCGTGACGGTGAGTGGCTGGGGTGAGGCTCGCGAGCCAGCCGTGGGGCCGCGAGAGAGACTCGCGCCCGCCAGCCTCCAGCACTCGGCTGCGAGGCGGACCTGCAGCTTCCCCTCAGCCAGCGTCGGCCGCCAGGGCCCACCTGTGGCGCAGCAGGCGGACAGGTGTGGAACCGCCACACCCACACATTCACACCACGTTACGATCGGAAACAGAAAACACACTAAATTTTCTGAATCTCGCCATTCGAAAGAGAAACACCACACATGGCTTCACAATAGTCGGGAAACCGACAGCCACGAAGCATCGCCGTTCACAAACTGCCGAATCACCCGGTGGCGCACGGGCTTCAGATTCGGACTGCACAGATTGAACGGAACATCCGTAAGCAAACACCATTACACAAGGCAGCTACACACAATAAAACATACACCAGAGGAAAATAGTGGCAAGTCCCATATGATCCAGAAATTAAACCAACAAATTAGTAGAGAGAAAAGAAACAGGCCCACACACACAGACAGAGACAGAGAGAGAGACCGATAGTGTAAACAAAATTCAAATTCGTCGCCAAATACTCGCGAGAAAAGTTGAACGCTAACGGCTTTAGTAAACACAACGTGTGTTATGTGTGTGCAGTGCCCTCAGAACGCAAAAGAATGATGTCGCAAAAAAATTGAGCAATAACATGTATACGCTAAATGTTTTTACGCCAAAATTACGTCGCTGAATAATCAAGAGGTGTGCAGTGCAGGACACCATACAGATAGTCCTGCAAAACTGTGTAATGTAAAAATCACGGTAAGAAGAAAAAAAACTTTCTTTAGGCCTGTCTTTGTTAGATCAATTAAAACATAAAATATGTTCACTTTCTACAGCTTACAATAATCAGATGTCCACTGGGTATGGCACAGAGGTGCCTAAACATGTTTACGTAACAAGAGAAATTACTCTTTCTGCATAAAAGGGCAACCTGTTTTCAATAATGTATGTATATATTCGCCATTTACTGTAAGAGTTATTTTCACAACTGCAATGTCGCCTTTGGGCTCTGAACAAGATTTCATCTCGGCACATGTCAGACTTTAAACTCCTCCGACACACACACACACACACAGGTCCCGATTTTTGTAACTTCATGTGGTGAACCGTTTCACCTATTTAAATGCTAACTGTTTTACTGCATTTTTTAAAAAATGTACTGTGATGGCGTCTTGTAATTTACTTCAAATGGGTTAACTACTCTCACCACCAAATTAGACACACAGATCGCCTGCTTGCATCTAAACAGCTGTCCGTTCTGCTGCAAGAACTGCCCAAGTGGCCATACCAGCGAGAGACGTACGGAGGACAAGCAGGAAATAGTCAACTGTAGCAGTCTCGGGTGGGAAGTTACGGTGTGTTTATTGCTTTCTTCGGAGTCGTGGCTACATTCAGAAACATGTACGGAGATTTGGTACCAAATGGGGGTCTTGCCCATAAAAAAGCGCTCGGAAGAAAAGTAAGGAGTAAATATTTGTACAAAGATAGGGTGTTGAAAAATTACAGGCTGTATACGACCCAGGACAACCGGAAATCTGGGAAGAACCTGGGAATTTTTTCATTGTTTTAGTTTTCAGATAAATTTTTGTAATTTTAGCTGGTAGGAACTGATTCTGTGGCAAAGAATGCTACTGTATCCCGCTACTGGAGAGTAATGGAGCAATGAAACAAACGAGAGGAAAAAATAAATCTTTAGTTGCAGAGGAAATGCGCCATTTACAACAAGAAAATACAGCTAAAAATATGTCAAAGGCCTTAGGGCGAAGACGACGTGATACTACGTAAAAATAAACTCCTTTCTGTGGTCGTGACGTCACAGCTGCTTACGTCAGGTTCATCTGGGCAGTCGCCAGCGGGCTGTTGCGCATGCGCAGTTGACTCGCCTGCGAGCAGTACCTTCCCCCGCCCCCCGCTGCTCGGACTGCTCCGGCCGTTAGATGTATCGCGCGCCCTGGCAGCCGCATTTGCGCATGCGCAGAGGTATCTGAGTTGTTTTTGTAGAGAAAGGGGGAGGGGGGTAGTGTCCACGTGACCCGTGTTTGTGTTCAGTGATTTCGCTGCTTCCTCTTCATATACAGCTCCCACGTCAAATGAACAGACAACGTATTTCTATGGCCAGGAGCTATCAAGCGTATTAAAATACATTCACATACTTATTGCCGGCAAAAATATATTATTAGTTTCAGTTTTCTGGATTCTGTTTTATTTCAAAGTTTTAAGCAGTCAAGCATTAATCACTTTAAAGAACTGTGAAGTTATTGTTGTCAGTTTGCTAAAGAAATTTGGCGTTACTATTCTCGCTGAGGCAGTCAATTTATTTGAAACGAAGTGTTTCATTCCACAGCTGTTCGTTGAATGTAAAGGCACGTTTTCATGTTCTGCCACGTATGGCATTATGTCATAATGAAGAAAAAAGATGAGATGCTACAGTACTGCTACTCAAAGAAAACTTACGTCCCAAAAACCACACCGAAAAGCTTAAGGTCAGGTGGGACCTACTTAATTGCGAATCTGGACAGTGTGCACTTCAGACCGAAGTATTCACGTTAGTATAGTTTACGAAATTCCGATGCACTCGGGAGTATCCTCTGACGTCCTGTTTCTTTTGTGGCGTAATGTAACACCTCTTTGTGCTTTATACACACAAACATGCGGCCTTCCTCCGTCACTGCAGCTGCGCACGCGCAGTAATGCCTGTTTCCTGGCGCTCTCTGGCTACTGCTGAGCCGAAGATGTTTGTGACAGTCTCGGGATAGTTTTGCGAATGGTGGTTTGAAAAGTGTT
Source organism: Schistocerca cancellata (assembly GCF_023864275.1). NCBI lineage: Eukaryota > Metazoa > Arthropoda > Insecta > Orthoptera > Acrididae > Schistocerca > Schistocerca cancellata. The sequence continues at coordinate 1,408,997 of NW_026046810.1, read as the reverse complement.
ACTTTCAAAGTAAATATGCTTCTACGCTGGGTGAATTACGTTACGTGTGAGGAAGTGGGATGAATTCCTTAAATCACAGAGCGTTTGACTCTCGTTTAAAACTGAACACTTTCAGGACCAACCACGTAGAAGAATTTCGAACCCTGAAGACCAGACATTTAAGTCAGTATTTTAAATTTACTGGCAAATTTGTGCGACGTACCTTAAAGTATAACACACGCAATAAACGTCGATATTGTATGTGAAAGCTTGGCTTTTCTTGTTGCTACACTACATATTTTAATGTAAACCCCTAACTTTTCCTATTTGTGTGTTGGCGCTACGTTGGTGATTGCTATTGGCTTACCACATAACGTGTCCTACGCTCTGAATGTATGTCTGCTGTCATCGGCTGGCCAAGTCAAGTGCCATGTCATCGCAATCTCGATTTCAAAGCTCCGGAAACTAGGGTGCCGTGTTTGGTGCAATTCGAATTTATAGTTTCGTAATACGAAAATATGCAGCGTAGGCCTATATGTTGCTGCAAATGAAAGGTCGTTCAAAAACTTCTCTCCCCGTTCCATTTTTTCCAGGAAGTTCCACGCCAGTGTATAAACCGTAAACCATTCAAAGGATTGATAAGTTTTACAGTTCTGAGGGAAAATTTACTGGAAACCTACCGTCACTTAGCACGGAAAAAGTGTATTTTCACCTGGGGAAAAGCATATTTTTACACCCTGAATTACCAGTAAAAGAATCAACCAAAAAACAGGTGAGAATCCTGGAGGCCAAAGAAAATGCGTAACCTTTAAGAAGCAGCAAATACACTTTCCCACAACGTAAGTAAGACATGGGGTAAACATTATTCTCTGTATCAGGAACCTGACTTGGGCACGCTCTGCACCCAAAATCTCGGGTAAATTACTCTAAAAGCTGACTGATATTGTCGTGTTGGTTCCTCTAGCGATGGTAACGACAGGAATTACCGAGAATAACTACCATTCATTTCATTTACCACTATTACTCATGTCCAACAGGTGTATTTACCGATTTCCGCTACTTGCAGAAGACTCCAAAGCTTGGAAGGCTTCGCCGTAAAACACGTAACGTGGTAATTGATGTACTCGATGTCCCCGGTCTGCGACTCGTATTTGTTACATTAGAGGGTGCTGTGGCGTGGCTGGGAGATGCGATATCTTTCATTTCGATAACTGTGCTCAGATGCCGGCAGACGAACCCGTTAAATACTTCGGAGCAGGCTGCGAATAACGTAAGCAATAAACATAGGTGACTGGACGATTGGTCGGAAAACAGACTGCGCGCTCCTAAACAGAAAGGTGGCAGCTGAAGGGCGTGTTGCACGATGCCTCGGAAGTAGCGACAAGCGCGTGGTAGCATTCTTTCTGAGAGTGTGGCTCATTTCCAGTGTAAGGGGGGCCGTGCAGATCCTGATCCGGTCATTCGAAATCTACATCTACATGATTACTCTGCAATTCACACTTAGGTGACTGGCGGAGGGTTGATCGAACCACCTTTAAGCTACTCTTCTACCGTTCCACTCTCGAACAGTTGTGGGAGAAACAAACACTTACATCTCCCTGTGTGAGCTCTGACTTGTCCTAATTCATCATGAAGATCATTTCTACCGGTGTACGTGGGCGCCAAAAAAATATTATCGTACTCTGAGGAGAAAGCTGGCGATTGAAATTGCATGGGAAGGTTCTGTCGTAGCAAGAAACGGTTTCGTTTTGACGACTGTCATGTTAATTCCCGTATCATATCCGTAGCGCTGTCTCGCCCATTTCGCGGTAATACAAGACGACCTGCCGTTCTTTGAACTTTTTCGATCGCTTCCGTGAATCCTGTCTGAGGCGGGTCCCACACTGCACAACAGTACTCGAGAAGAGGGCGTACAAGTGTAGTGTAGGCGGTCTCTTAATATACCTGTGACGTCCTCTACTTATTCTGTCAGTAAATCGATTGCTTTGTGCACAACATTATCCATGTCATCGTTCCAATTTAAGGTATTAACAACTCTAATCCCTACGTATTTAGCTGAATTCATATCCCTCAAATTTTTTTGATTTATCGTCTTAGTGGTTTCTTTGTCGTGCTCATGTGGACGAATTCACACTTTCCATGATTTATAGTCAATTGCCAGTTCTTACACTATTCGGATATCTTGTCTAAATCATTTTGCAATTCGTTTTGGTCATCTGATGACATTACATGACGGTAAGTGGCTGCACCAGCTAGACACTGTCTAAGAGCACTGCTCAGATTGTCTCGTAAGTGGTGTACGGAGACCAGCAACAGCAGAGGGCCTCTTAACACTTACTTTGGGGAACACCAGACATTACTTCTGTTTTACTCGATGACCTTCCGTCGGTTACTACCAACTGTGACTTTTCTAACGTGAAATCACGAATCCAGTCACACAACTCCACAGGTGCGCAATTTAACTGGAAGGGACGGTGTTAGAAGCGATATGGAAACCTAAAATCTACGTAATCAAATTGACGTCCCTTGTCAATAACACACATTAGTTCGTGGGAATAAAGAGCTAGTTGTGTTTGACAAGAGCGTTGTTTTCTGATTCCGGGCTGGCTATTTGTCAATAAATCTTATTCTTCGAGGCGGTTCATGGTGTTCGAGCGCAGTATATGTTCCAAAACACTACTGCAAACCGAGGTTAGCGATGTGGGTCTGTTATTCAGTGGATTACTCTCATCCTGTTCCTTGGCTATTGGTGTGACTTGCGCAGCTTTGCATTCTGCTGGGTACGGAGAGCTTTCTGCCAGCGAGCGGTTCTGTGTGGTTGCTAAGTGTGGAGCTGTTGTATCAGCATACTGTGGGAGTAACAGACTGGTATACAATCTGGACCGCAGGCTTTGCCTTCCTTGTGGTTTAAGCTGTTTTGCTGCACCAAGAATTTCTGCTTCTGAATTACTCATATTGGCAGTTGTCCTCGATTCGAGTCCTGGAATGTTTACTTCGCCCTGTCCTGTGAAAGAAATTCGGAAAACGGTTTAGTAACTCTGCCTTCGTGGCGCTGTCATCAAAAAGATCACCATTGCTATCGCGCAGTGGAGGTATCGATTGCGTCTTCACGGTGTATCCGATCCGGGACAACTGGGAAATCCGCGAAAACCCGGGAATTTTTCCATCCGGAACAAAACTAGGAAAAACCTGGAATATTTAAAATGCCGCGAAATTCTCATTGTTTTAGTCTGCAGTCAAACTTTCGTAATTTTGACTGGTAAGAACTGATAAACGGCAAAATGTGTCAGAGGCTTTAGGACGAACTCTCGAATACCTTATAACAATAAACTGCTGCCGACGAGTGTGACGTGACACCTGTTTGCATTAAGTTTAAAAAAATGGCTCTGAGCACTATGGGATTCAACTTTTGAGGTCATCAGTCCCCTAGAACTTAGAACTACTCAAACCTAACTAACCTAAGGACATCACACACATCCATGGCCGAGGCAGGATTCGAACCTGCGACCGTAGCAGTCGCGCGGTTCCGAACTGGAGCGCCTAGAACCGCTCGGCCACAACGGCCGGCTAAATATCACACCGACGCATCCTTTTACGCGCAAAACAGCTTAGGCTCTGAAAAGATAAAATGTTTCACGCGTTCCTTGTCTTCCTACTACTTTCTCTTCGGGAAATGTCCTACACTAAGTGCGTGGTTTGAAGGAACCCGTTTTAAAGAATCAAACACCTCACCAATGCAACTTTTTCACACCTCATTCGCCTTCCTGCCGTCTTCTCCAAATGCCTTAAATTTGCTACTTGTCAGTCAGATACCGCATCAGTGTAGCTTTTTATGGACAAGACAGCTAGGCCTGAGGCGGTGAACTTTTAACGCTACGTTTCATTACACCAGTTTCCGCTGTCGGTTTGGTTGCGTGCTAGTGTGCATACCAACCTCCTTGTTCACTTACGCAGCTCGCAATACCTGTTGCGGAAATTTTTCATTTTCCCCTGACGTCAGAAAATAAGTTTTGTTTGAGGGCCCCGCCTTGTGCGTTGTGCGGTTCTGATGCGTTCTTCTCGTCGTCATTTCGCTACACGGGACCAGCCGTAGTGCTTCTGGAGTCTCGACACGCCGTTTTAGATCACTGTGTAGTTTACCTCCCATCTCTTGCTATCCTACTGACATATTCTTGTGTAACCGTGCAGGAGGGAGATTGTAAACGTTGTAATAACCAACTCCAGACTGTATCGAGCAACAACTGGTCATTTTCAGAGTTCTTCTGCACTGTCGCGAAATAGTGGGGGGAGTGTCACGGATACGATACCGCAGATGGGATGGCAGAGATTAAAACAATGGCGCTTTTCCGTGCGACGAGATGTTATCCGAAATTTCAGTCATCGTCTTTCCGATCGCACTACGAAAATGTTTTGCTGCCGTGCACCCCGTAGAGAAAACTCTTTTGAAAGCCTTACTGAGTGTTTTTGCAGGTCTTTTGCGACGTTGTACCAGTAAGTACGGATAGCGGAAGTGCTCTGTGCATGACAGACTTTGGTGACGTCACAACACGGACAGCCGCGAAGCATTTATCTCGACTGATTCCGCAGCGTGACGTATACCCTAGTGAGCTTGTCCTCCTATTCTTCTCTCCTATATAATACATTTAGTACCGTGAAAGATTCACCCTTTTACGACGAAAGCAAGACTTTTTGATTCTATTGTGTCTACCTTTTGTTATAATATAGTTGAAGACACACAACTGACGAACATCTGTCACACCGTTTCTTACGCTCCGGGATAGAAGCGCCAAACGTGTAATTTTTTCCCCGCTCTGTTCCTGCCTCGACAAGCCGGTCACGTGACCTGTGCTGGCTGCAGGTCACCACTGCTGTAACGTCTTCCATCTCGTAATTCTGCTGCAGTCTGCTCCGTGTTCAGGGTGTATATTAAAACTGTCACATACAACGGAATAGTCCAGTAAGTCATGTCGAAATCTACTCTGATAGTTTTTACAGAGGAAGAAAACAACGAAAGAAATGGATTGCCAAACTTTTAGCTGCTAAGGAGCACTGCAAGTATTTTGTAAAGAAATGTTGGAGTTACGGTGCACACATTTTTGCCGCGCCGAGAGCAGCTTACGACAGCGGTTTGTACAGCCCTGCCCGCCTAGCGCGCGACTCGCAGAATCAGACACGCAGCGCCGCGCAGCGGGATTGTCCGGAGTTAACAGACAGCAATTCTAGGCTCTTGAAGCCTGGCTTACGTTGTGTTTAGGAATCCCAGATACTCGGTTCGCTAGACAAACAAACAACTCGTACGAATGAGTTTCATTGCGAAACACAATTACAATTACTCAACGTAGGTATGTGTCTTGCAGTACCACATTTTATACCATTTCCTGTAGACCATTCTTCGCAATCATGATCGAATGTTGTAGATTTGACTATCAGGGAAGCAGTTGTTCCTTTATTCTCTGTAGTCGTCACAAAATGCAAAGTGTCACTTGAATGTCAAAAACAAACTGGACAAAGGAAACATTGATGCAGCGAGCACTAGTTTTATTTAGACAGAACTGGGATGGAGTCAGAAATGGTCCTGGGCATTGTTCTGCATATTGAGCTTTATTCCAGGCATGAGTGATGTAATTCGTAAAGTGTGGCCAAGACAACTGGCGATGCACAAATGTCGGTAGCTTAAGAATACTCTTCCGCTGATAAATCTGAAACGAGAGAGAGGTATCGGAAATGATGTTGTCTGGTAATTTCCTGATAAAATGCTTTCCACTGTCGAAAACGTCCTTTATCCAGAGGTCGAATCGCACTACTACTTCCAGGCGGAATCCACATCACATCCACAGATTTTTCGTCGCCCTGCACAAAAACAGAGGCGTCGATATGTCCAGACGATGAATCCAGCAAAAGCAATGAATTGAGTTCTGCAGCTGGTAGGAATACTTCTCGAACGAAATGTTGAAAATCATTCTTTCCCATTTTCACAGATTTTGATGCATTGATCAGAAGATCTTTGCAGCTAGACAGTCAATTCTCTATTTTTGGTCCCTACTTTGTGTTGCGCTTCTCGCAGACAGATGTACAGCTGCGGAAACAGTAAACCGTCCGTACTTACCACCGGCACTATCGCACAAGAATGTGTCACTGCATTCACTGGGTGGGCAGCCGCCTCCGTCTCTTCTCCACCCCGACACGATAAAGAGCGGGGCGCACGCAGTTCTCTCACCAAACCCGACCGATCAGCGCTGTAAACGCCAGTTGCGGCGACGGCGGCAGGTTTCGCCTCCGAGTCAGCCGCGAATTCCCGTGCAGCACTGCCCGCCCCTGGCAGCTGCTCCTCACGGTCACGTGACGTAAACTCGGCGGCTCTGCGGCCTCCTGCTGTGTGCGACTCCTGGGAGCTGCGCAGCCGGCCGGACAGAGGCCCAGAGCCGGCTGCAGCCCCGCACACCTCCGCCGCTGACGGCGCACAGCCTCCCACGGCCAGTCCCCCATCTCCCCCCGACAGTTTCTCCACTCAGCTGGTTTCGGGCCTCCGTTTGGCGCGCATTCTTCACTTCCTGTAATTCCTTCTTCCACTTCTACAGTTCACGCTCCGATTGTACGAAACGGAAACGCCTTCGCACACTGCGTAACTTCGAGCGTTTTCCCGTCCTTCGCCTAACCGATACTTCGCTGCCTTCTCTTTGTCGCTGAAAGCTGTTGCAGTACGTGTGTTGTTTTCAGACTTGGGAGGTATTCACCTTCACAACTGTTACTGGCACTGCAGACGTCGTCCCAACCACACTTCACGGAATCGTCACCGCTATTTCGTATTTCTCCTGACGTATCCACAGTTTCAAACGAAATGTCGACCTCATTCGAATGAATGTCAAGGGAATCAACTAACAAATGACAAATATGCACATCCTCAGGAGAAGTAGGTGATTTCGGCTGGAAGCCACGTTGTTCATATTTCATCATTGCTACATTGAGAACGTTATTCGAATCCACATTACTGTGAAACAAGAACAAAAAACGTTCTGTTAGTAGGTGTCCCTTACGAAAGCGCACTAAATATTAAATCAGCTTCATCTGTATTGTCAGTAGCTCCCAATACTGCAAAATGGAACTGATAATTTGTAATAAATGTTTCTTGACTGGCTAATTCCAGAGAATAGTAACAGTGTACTATAGTGTCCGAAAAACTATCAAGGAAAGGTTACCTGAGACGTCCTTTACAAATTACAGTCGGGTTGTGTCGTCTTTCCTGATTATAAATGCACCGCCGATGTCGGCTGTGTTGAGCATGCGGAGCTGCTACAGCACCAGTAGGGCTGTACATTTCTACCCCTGCCTGGCGCGCAACGCATTTGGCAATTTTCAACGATTTTTCTAAATATTTGCAGTGCCTCTTAGCAGCTAATATTTTCAAAGTGCATTTCTTTCGTTGCCTTCTTCCTGTGTAAAATATTTGAGGGCTAGGTTTCGACTTGTCTTATTGGAACATTCCCTTGTTAGTTTTCTTGATCACTGTGTGAAACGAATAAAGAATTGTAATCCGTATCTCCTCTTCAAAACTGAGCCATCCGCCTTATTTAACTAGTGGACATCATAAAGTTGTTCCAGAAATCGGCGCGATTCGCATCTCTAAGCCTTCTTCCAAAATCATTGCCCACTATGGGACAAAAGCATCTACTTTTCATCCAAAATTTTTCGTTGTCTTACGAAAGGCATTCCATACCTCGCGTGTGGTTGATGCGGTATTGAATAGGATATATATTTCACGACAGGTGGATTGGTCGTCGAAGCACCATACCGTGGCCCGCACGTTCACCAAATCTGACATCCCCGCATTTCTTTTTGTGGGGAAAGTTGAAGGATATTTGCTATCGTGATCCACCGACAACGCCTGAGAAATTGTCAGCGAATTGTCAATGCATGTGCTAGCATTAAGAAGGCGAACTACTCGCTGTTGAGAGGAATGTCGTTACACGTATTGCGAAATGCATTGAGGTTGACGGACATCATTTTGAGCATTTATTGCATTAATGTGGTATTTACAGGTAATCACGCTGTAACAGCATGCGTTCTCAGAAATGATAAGTTTAGAAAGGAACATGTATCACATTGGAACAACGGAAATGAAATGTTGAAACGTACCTGCGTTCTGTATTTTAATTTAAAAAACGTACCTGTTACCAATTGTTCATCTAAAATTGTGAGCCATATATTTGTGACTATTACAGTGCTATCTACCACAAAGCGAAAAAAGTGGTCCAACTAAAACATTCACATTTCTTCACGTGCTGCACGAATATGTAATAAAAAATGGGGGTTCCTATTTTAAAAAAGACGCAGTTGACATCCGTTTGACCTATGGCAGCGCCATCTAGCGGGCCAACCATAGCGCCATCTGGTTTGCCCCTTGAAGCTAGACGTGTTTCGTTGTTTGCAGTGTTTTCGTTTGACGCTTATTTCGTGAGATATTTGTACCAGTCACTGTCAATGGACCACCCTGTATATATATGACGTAGTAGATGACGTCGGAAGTTCCGTCAGGCTTTTGCTGTTGTGGCGACAGTAGAAAACCTTAGCGGGATGCAGGAGGGGCTGCACAGGATCCAGAGTTTGGTGCAGGGAGTCGCAGCGGACTCTCAACACGAAAAACTGTAACGTATTGCGAATACATATACAGGAAGATCGTTCACTGTATGATTACAAAATTACAGAAGGGTTGCTGGAATAATGATGGTCAGTAGTATTGGCTCTTAACTCCTCGAATTTTTCGGTGTGCTCATTTGGCGAGACGTGTGAGGGCGTGAAGTGGTACGTCTTCAGAGTCTTCCCGTAAAATGCTCGGGCCTGTCGAGCGTCTCTGTAGAGCCCCCCCCCCACACACACACACGCTACTGCATGCTTGACAACCACACTCGGGCAAGGTAGCTTGGCCGTGTGCAGGGGAAATTAGCCCAAGCGTCGGGCTTGAACAAGCAGCTTGACGCTTGACCGAATTTCGATTACGCGTGCTTGTGCGAGCCTGCAAGCGTGTCCGTGCTTGCTCGTGTGTGCCGAGAGTAGGGAGGCTTGGACAAGCACGCGTCTGTGATTCGGACCCATGCTGTGGAGAGCGCGCGTTTACTTAGATTTTGCGTCGTTTCCTTCTTCGTTCTGATGTCAGTGCGGGAAATGACGGAGGAATTTATTAGGTGCGACGGAAGACATGTTTATGGAATATAAAAAGTAAAGAACATCACGATAAAACGAAGAGAGACGCGACATACGAGGTGCTTCTCACAAAGTACAAAGAAACAGAGGCATCAGCAACGTAAGATACTGTTATTAAGAAAATTAATACATTACGAACGACTTACAGACGAGAAGAAAGGACACGTGACAGCAGTTACAAATCAGGGGCTGCAGCAGACCAAGTCTACAGGCCTGTCGTGTGGTACTTTGACCTTTCCAGCTCCTTAAATGAACAGGAGACACCGAGATGCCCTTCGAGTAATTTACGAGGAATAGAGGGGAGTGAGACAGGCTGTTGAACGCCCTCCTTAACCCGCAGCACAGGACAGGTGGTTCCAGTTGTGGAAAGGGGCCAAATTAAGCGGCTGTCAGCTACACTCGAACATGCAACTTTATTGTTGTTTGATCAAACATTACAAGAGCACAACAAAACATTTTTTAACACACACAGCTGTAAATTTTGGGAGTCAAGTACCGGCTGAAAGCCGCTTTATTTTCAAAAACGGCTGAAGACCATTAACTTAAAACGCTAACATGATCATAAATTGAAAAGGCAAGCCTCACCTTACAATAGTTCATTCAGGCTGAAGGCCCGAGGAATTTGAGATTTTCAGATGAAACAATCTGGATTCAAATCGGCTGGAAGCCCAACACTTGAGGCTAAGGAATTGTTTTTTTAATTGTTTTAGGCAACTCAACTGAAACAGAAATTTAAAAGGCAAGACTTATTGTAAAGGTGACAGCCCAAAGAATCAAGAGACTTCAAGACCAAACAAGTTAAATTCAAATGGCTGGAGGCCCAACACTTAAAATTCGATAAAACTTTTAAAAAAATTTCTTTTTTACCAAGGCCTTATGTGAAATAGATTTTTGAACTAGGCTGAATGCCTTAAAAGCAAAACAACTCAAACACCAAATCGGCTGAAGGCCCAACACCTAACCTTCAACAGCATTAAAACTTTCAAAATGCTGAAGGCGTTATGTGCCAACAACGCTAATTTAAAAATCGGTTAGAAGCCAAAGAACTACACAATGCTACCAGCAGTGGCAGTGCAAGGACGAGGACCAATCACGGGTCGGCACACACAGCCAACCCGCAACCGAGCGCCGGCCGTCGGACACGTCGACCGACGAGGCGGCCGACCGACCGACGGCCGGCCCGGGCGGTCCGCACTCGGGTCACGGGGTCACGGCTGGCCGCCCCTGCCTGCTGGCGCGCCCCCACCCAGCTCCCGAGTCGCAGACTGCCAGCTCCCGACTGCGCTGCTGGCGCCCCCCAACTCGCCGGCAGACCCCAACCAGCCCCGGCAAGTAACGGCGGCCAGCCGACATAATACGCCACGGCTTGTGTCGGTAAGCGCCGCTGCTGCCGCTCGCGGGCAGGCAAGGGGGCAACTCAGTCACGCCACTAACTGAAATTTACATAACGAGGTGGCAGTACAGTGAAAACAGGACGTCAAGTGAGATACGACGCGAACACGACCCACGCACAGCTCGTGTTGGTAGTGGTATTTAGTTACGGTAGCACTGTTACAGTTAAGATATATGCCTATGCTTTTATTTCTTCGCACTGTACTGCAATACTCATTGTTTTCTTTTACATTTTTCTGTACTGCTAATGCAAAAATTATGTGGCCAAGGAACTTGTCCTTCATTCACAAAGTAGTTCATAAATTTCTCTCTCACATATTTCGCATCAAGTGGAATGTCTCCCGCAGTAGACTTTTGCAACGGTAGCATACTGGATTCCTCTCATCTGAAGCCATTATGGAACAAGCCATGTTCTATGTCCTGAGGTGCACAAGGAACCCGATGCTAATTTAAAATATAACTTATTTCATGATACACTTGTAAGAGAATTTGAAAACTGTTTCCCCAAGAAAGTAATTAAATCTAATTATAAGAAACCACGCAAAAAACTTTGGCTTACTAAACGAATAAAAATATCTTGTAACCACAAAAGGGAACTGTATCTAACAACAAGAAAGAGTAATCACCTAGAAACAACCAAATATAAAAACTACTGTGTTACATTAAGAAAGGTTATTAAAAAGTCCAGAAGCATGTGCATCATGTCTGAGATTAATACCTCTGATAACAAAATCAAAACAATTTGGAATATTATTACAAGGGGGACAGGGCAACCTAGAGTACAGGATGACGGCATCACCATCTTAGCCAATGGAAACATGATAAACAAACCGGAAGTCGAAAACGTTATGAACGTTTTTAAATATTGTAGAGAAAATAGGATCTAAATGTTCATTAGAAGAAGCAAGGCAGTTAATGGAACAGGCCTTACCCACACCATTTGATACAATTGAAATTCCACCCATCTCTCCTTCTGAAATTAGGAAGATGATAAACTCTCTCAAGAATAAAAGCTCACGTGGAATTGATGACATTTCCAGCAGGATAATAAAAGCTTGTTCCCAAGAAATAAGTGGGATTCTTAGCCACATATGTTATAGCTCTCTGAAGCAGGGTATTTTCCCAGATAGACTGCAGTGTGCCATTGTTAAACCACTGCAAAGAAAGGGGATACGTCTGATGTCAACAAATACTGCACAATCTCTCTCCTGACTGCCTTATCCAAAATTCTTGAAAAAGTAATGTATTGTAGAGTAGCTTCACACCTTTGTAAAAATAAAGTTTTAACAAAATGTCAGTTTGGTTTTTCAATGTAAAATGCTATATATACTTTCACTAATGAAATATTAAATGCTCTTAGTAACCGGAAGTCACTCGTTGGGATTTTTTATGATCTATCAAAGGCTTTTGATTGTGTAAATCATGGAATACTTCTAGATAAGCTCAAGTACTGTGTTACGAATGGGACAGTGCTCAAATGGTTTAAATCATACCTAACTGGAAGAGTGTAGAAAGTTGAAATAAACAGTTCGCATAATACGCAAAAAAACTGGTGATTTCTTAAACTGGGGAACAATCGAGAATGGGGTGCCGCAAGGTTCGGTCTTGGGTCCTCTGCTGTTCTTAATATATATTAATGACTTGCCATTCTATATTCACGAAAATGCAAAGCTGGTACTTTTTGCCGATGATACGAGTGTAGCTATCAAACCCGACAGACAAGAATTAACTGGTGAAATTGTAAAAGACGTTTTTCAGAAAATCATTAAGTGGTTCTCTGCAAATGGGCTCCCATTTAACTTTGACAAAACACAGTGTATACAGTTCCACACACTAAATGGAATGACCCCATTAATAAATATAGACTTCGATCAGAAATCGGTAGCTAAGGTACAATATTCAAAATTTCTAGGTGTATGTACTGATGAGAGGTTGAACTGGAAAAAACACACTGACGATCTGCTGCAACGTTTGAGTTCAGCTACTTATGCTGTTAGGGTCATTGCAAATTTTGGAGATATACATCTGAGTAAATTGGCTCACCACGCCTATTTTCATTCTCTGCTTTCGTATGGCATCATATTCTGGGGTAACTCATCATTGAGTAAAAGAGTGTTCATTTCACAAAAGTGTGCAATCAAAATAATTGCTGGAGATCATCCTAGATCATCCTACAGACACCTATTTAAAGAGCTACAGATCTTCACTGTAGCCTCAAAATATATATATATTCACTTATGAAATTTGTTGTTAACAATCTGAACAAATTCATAAGTAATAGCAGTGTACATGGCTACAACACTAGGAGATAGGATGATCTTCACTACTCAAGGTTAAATCTAACTTTGGCTCAGAAGGGGGTAAATTATGCTGCCACAAAAGTCTTAGGCCACTTACCTAATAGCATCAAAAGTCTGACAGATAGCCATATACCATTTAAAAGGAAATTAAAAGAATTTATTAATGGCAAATCCTGTCTCATCCCTGTTCTGGGATGAGTTTTTGTATATAGTAAGTGGGTAATTTCCCCAACCCCCACAAAAAAATTAAAAATATTGAGTGTCATGTAATATTTTGTCTAATGTAATATCTTGTATAGACACCTTTAATTAACCTGAAATGTTCCACATCATTACTTAGTGTCGTATTCATGATCTATGGAACAAGTACTAATCTAATCTAACCTAATCTAATCCTCCAAATCAAGAGAATCACATGGGACATAAATGTGAATCACAGTAGTCATTCAATAATTATGTAAAGCAACAGTTGCTATTACCACCTTATCGACAGGCCCGACTTCCAAATTAATAGCTGTGTGGAGAATCCTAAAGCGTGCTGCCAAGATCCCAAATACATTCTCAACAATGGGCCGAGCTTTGCATAATCTGTAGTTGTAAATTTTCTTTTCCGTGCAGTTCAAGTCACTCTGCTGGAATGGTTTCAGCATATGAGCCTGAAAGGAAATGCATCATCCCCTACAAATACATATGGTAGTTTTCGTGAACTGTTCGCAACTTTTTTTCTCTTTTCGAATCTTGAGGGTGTTAGTTTGTAGTCTCCTAAAAAATTCAGTATTTAGAAGAACACCGCCATCAGATATTCAGCCATTGTGCCAAAATCGAATGGAATAAATCTCTAATTTGCATCAGGTATTGCAAGTAGGACCATACTATGTGTATGTTTGTAAATGAAATAAAATGATCCACTTCCTGCTAGAGGTACAATCTCTACACGCTTTCCATCTACACTTCTAAGACAATGTGGAAAATTCCACCTCCTTTCAAAATCCTTTGCAATACTGGCCCGTTGATCCACTCTTTCAGGAACCAGAAAAATGTAAAACCTCAATTTTAAACATGTTAGCTTAAAATTACATTATTATGAAAAATACTGTATAGTATTGTTACATCTGTTAAATTTTTTTGGGACCATAAAGACATCTGCATGACCTCTCCCCCACCCTCACCTACCCTCGCATGAAACATATTTGTATACATGAAGGTAATATTTGCCCCTATTACTATATTTACATTATAATTGTAATCTCGTTTGATTTCCAACACTGCATGCATTGTTCCTTACTCTCTTATAGAAAAGATTATTTTGTGTAATGTAGCTACTTCTTTCCATTTTCAATGTTCATGAGTGTTCAGTATTATTTGCAGAATGAAATTGCAACAGTACCACTCCCCATATGACAGCACATGAAGGAAGAGTTGGAAGTGCAAGTAGAGCCTCTACCTCACTCACAGCGACATGAAATTTCCACTGTCCCATCTACTAGTAATGGAGGGTCACCAGAAGTTTTTCTTTCAAAAAGGAAACAGAGTAGACCAAATAGCAAAACAAGGAGTACCCTGTTCTGGGAGTTATTAGCGAACATTTCCAAAGACAAAAACAAAAGAAAGATGAGGAGCGCGATGAAGTTCTTGGGAAATCGCTTGCTGCTAAAGTGAGGGACGTATTGGACCACAAACAAAGACTGGTGGCAGAAAACAAATCACAAACGGTTCGCTGTTCGCGGCTGAAATGGGCCAGTTGAAGCCCGGCCGCCCAGCCTGCGTGGTGAGCGCAGACTCCACTTCCTGCCGTGCAGTGATTACTGTGCGACAGTGGGCGGAAGCGGTTCAGAGTCACTTCCATCATTTGTCAGTAATGCCGGTGACATTTAATATGTAAAGTTATTCATTTTGTACTAGAAAAAATTAAAATAAAATACCATTCATTGAATTCAAGTTCATTTGTGCTTTTAGAGTAAAATTTAAATTTTTAACAATTTTAGAAAGTTACGTTGTCCTTCTGATTAGCTACAACCCAGCCTTAAAACATTATTTTTCCTATATGTAATGATTTACGTAACTGCAGGCAGTGCCAAATGAAAAACGAGCGTTAGTAATAAGTAAAGACATACAGCAAAATTTGAGTATTCGAGATTTGAAACGCCAAGATATTTGCAATGAATGACCAGTTGAATTCACTGTCATCAAAGGCCTACCAAATGAAGTAATGCAGTTCGCTACTACAACAACCATTTCAAACTGAAGCAAGAGGTACAGAGACAGCTGCACTGTCGTCGAACGCCCATAAAGTAAAACTATGCTGTGTGGTACGGCAACAACCATTTGAAACAAAAGCAAGAGGTACGCAGATAGCTGACTGATATATTGTTGCCATGAATGTACTGATGAAAAACAGTTTGCTAGCATATGAAATGTTTTCATTTCAAGTCCAAAAAATGTGCAGTAATTTGGGGTTGATAAGTATTACAATATTTATAGAGTAGGGACTGTAAACGCTACGGGCTCAATAAGGTATTGCCTCAAGAAGTTTAAGTACATAAACCAAAAATACGTTCAGTGGTCAGAGAAAAACTTCATAATGAGAAAACGAGTGTTTCACTTACCTTTAAGAAATTACTTTTGAACACCTCATGGATAGCATGGCAGGTTTCAGGCACTATCACACTTGGTGCCTGTGGTGAAATTACAGACGTGGATTTGAGGTCTTCATAACTCCTTCCTGTCGCGAAAAATCGTAATGTTGCTGTTAGCCTTTCGTGTGGTGTTATAGCCTCCCTCATGACTGTGTCCTGCATCTTAATCAAAGGCCAGGGACAAACGATTCAAATACGTTTCCTCATTCATCCTGAGGTGATTACACCAATCATTAGGATACATCTTCAATTCAATCGGTAAATTTGTATGAGAATACGATTTTCGTTTCTTAAGGCACTCTTTACTCCACATATCGCGTTTCCTCTTTTGTGTTTTTTCCCGTAAAAGAAGCAAAAAGGCTGTAACAGCAAGCGCATCGTTGTCTGTGTTGGACATTTTCCAATGTAAACAAACTAATGCTTGTACGTGGGTGCTTGAGTCGTGTGGGGGCGCGAGGAATTTGTGCACGCTTGCGCAAGCGTGACAGGCAAGCATGCAGTGCCGTGTGTGGGGGCCGCAACGGTCTCGCGCCGAGCAGACGATGCCGTGACGAAACGCGCCGCTCTTCTTTGGATCGTCCCTTTTGCATCCCGCCTGGAAGGCGGTGCGCGGGTAGGAGCAGGATAAGGTGAAAATCTCTCGGTGCTGCAGTGTGAATTAAAATCACCTTTACTTTAGCAACAAGAGTAATACATAACTTTGCCCTGAGGTGCGAAGCTGAAGCGAAGTGTCCCGGCCGTCTGCTCTCGATCAGATGGGCAGAGACATTTTAGACACGTCAGAGAGTACAATCTTTCTCAATATTGGCTCACATGTCGAAAAAAAAACACCTCCATTTTATGTTCGAGAACAAGAAGCTATAATTCAAGAGGTTGTAGATGTTTTGCACACTATGGCAACTCCAGTTTTACCAGTGCGAGAGTACGTCATACTACCATTTGCGAAAAAAATTGTGAGAGCTTGTCTCGTCCGTTGTAGATGGTACATTCAAATTTCATTAAAAGGCATTGAGCGCGAGATTAGCCGAGCGGTCTCGGGCGCTGCAGTCATGGACTGTGCGGCTTGTCCCGGCAGAGGTTCTAGTCCTCCCTCAGGCATGGGTGTGTGTGTTTGTCCTTAGGATAATTTAGGTTAAGTGGTGTGTAAGCTTAGGGACTGATGACCTTAGCAATTAAGTCCCGTAAGATTTCACAAACATTTGAACAAAAGGTTTTGCCACAACGTAAAAAAGAAACGCCCATCAATGATCATTCGATGATGCCCTAGCCTTCTCTTCTACTCAGTAGGCAGCATGTCACTGATATAAAATTGATAGGCTACCTAGTTAAATTGAGCATGAGAGTCACTTTTCATGGCGAGTAATATTTTTTCCAGCAGTCGGATTACACTCAGCAGGTGGGTCAAATGGGAATCCGTGGAGGGGAGGCGGTGCTCTTTCCGAGGGACACTGCTGAGACGCGAGGTATGAAGCTGGCCACAGAGGGACTCTACGGCCCAGGACACACACTTCGTGTGAGGACCGTGCCGCTGAAAACACGGTCACAATGACTGCGTCACCGTCACGCTGCACAGAAAGCGGTCCTCGGTCTACAGTCACACACAGGAGTCGCTGACAGCGTTGAGCCTTCTGGTAGAAATGCTGACTGCGATTTGGAATGAGCCGACCACATACTTGCATTGCATCCTTTTAATGATTACAGTCAGTGGTGGATCATAGTCGTGCCACTCTCATATCTGGAAATGAGTCACCTTTTCCGAACCCTTCTGCTAAGGAGGACCCCCAGCGCCGTTCCCCAGACAGCCCCTCTGCCTCCTGGAGCTGCTCCTCAGTGTCTGCAGCTTCATCCAACTGATCGTCCAAATGGAAGCTGGACAGCGCTATATTGAAGACCTTCTGCATCCCCTGCAGAAACACGAAGAGCTGCGTTAATTTGTGCGGTGGAAAAGCAAGGATGTTGGGGTAGCTGCACCGGCCAGGTACAATGTGTAAGGCCAGCGCCAAAGGAAGCTTGCCTCTGCAACACGAGACGGTAAGAGAGATAGTACGAGCAGTTACGGTGGTGCTCCATGGTGGGAAAATTAGGAAGACTCCACATCATACAGCGCGTGGAAGAAGGACAAGGATTTTGCCAGTGTATTGAGGTATGTCTCCAAACTACATACAGATACTGCAATCTGCAGGAGATGTACATCTCTCAGTGTTCGATGGTACGAGCAGTAATATCGACTTCATGCTGGCAAATAATGCAGCAATGGAATACGTAACAAACTGGACTGTACACGACAACATAACCAGTAGTGTTCATAATGTCATAACATACACACTAACTCACACTCAGAACACAATGACAAAATCACACACCAGACAATTGCTGTTGCGCAAAGCAGACTGGAACAAATTAACGGAAATTATCCAACGACACGATCTAGAAAACATCAATGGAAGTATCGATTATAGAGCACAGAAGTTAACACAGGTAATACAACATGCACAAAACACTTCAATACCCACAGCAAAGAACACAAATTGCTCACCAGTACCATGGACCAACGAAGTCACGAGACTCAAACAAGACACAAGACGCCAACGAAAATTATATCAAAGGGCGATAGCAGGTAGGGACAGACGAATAAGACTTGAAGCATATAGGTATGCACAAGACTTATATAGACAGACCCTATACGAGACGCGTAGACTACAATGGGAGCTATTTGAAACAACACAGAGCAAAATATATGGGGGGAACCATACAAAATACTGACAGAGAAGATAAAAACGCCACTAGTTCTGGGAACGCTAAGGCAGGATGACGGCACGATGACGAGGGGACGGAGGAATACAGCGGAGTTTCTGCTGTATAAACTGCTCCCTGACGACGTTATCGATACACACACACAACACCATGCAACACTAAGAGAAAACCTACACACACCATACTATGCTGCCACTGTCACCTGTCCTTTTGCGCAAAAAGAGGTTGCGCTAGCAATCTCAGAACTCAAAAACAAAAAAGCACCTGGACCAGATGGTATCCACTCTGAAACACTGAAAAAACTAGCACCGCAGACCACCCAGTACCTTACAACCTTACTAAACGGTGCCTTACGGCTGGGCAGGGTGCCTATAGTATGGAAAACCTCCAAAGCAGTCATTATTAAGAAATCAGCGGACAGGGATCCTTCAGATCCAAAGACTTAAAGGCCAATATGCCTGATTCAGGAGAAGCTGCTGTGTAAGCGCCTGCAAACACACAGAGCAAAGATCCAGGAGAAGCTACTGTGTAAGCGCCTGCAAACACACAGAGCTCCCAGGGGTATGAGCCAACACCAATTCGACTTCAGATCTGGCAGATCAATAGATGATGCCATCAACCAGGCGCTGCACATAGTTAACACCACAAAACAGAAATACGCCATGGCAATAATGATTGACATTGCCAGAGCATTTGATAATCTTTGGTGGCCAGCACTGTTTCAGAGGCTAAGACATCTGTACAACAGTTCTCTAGACTACTGTAAAGACCGAGTAGTCGATTGGATATGGACAGCCGGAAAGAAATTAAAAGAATTACCGAAGGATCTCCTCAAGGGTCGATCTGCGGCCCCATCTTCTGGGACATAACAATCGAACCCCTCCTACAACTTCTGGATGGGGATGACAGCTCAGACGGAATTTTCGCCTATGCAGATGACGTATTAGTTGTAGTCACTGCAAACAACAGAGCCCAGTTAGAAGAGAAAGCCAGTGGAATACTACAAACAATTACTCAGTGCTGTCACAACAACAAACTCAGGATAGCCGAAAACAAAACAACATACACTTTACTGAAAGGATCACTCCAAAGGAATCCTTCAGTTAAAAATGGGGACACAGACATCAAATGAGCACGCATTACGCGCTATCTTGGGGTATACATAAATGAAAAATTGAATTTGCACGAACACATAAGGCTAACAACAGACAAAGCAGAAAAAATACTGCACAAACTGGTGAGGCTAAATTCAAAACAGTACAGACTACCTCTACCAGTCATACGTATATACCACCGTGCACTCTTCAAATCAGTACTCAGCTTCGCAGCTAGCACGTGGGCACATAGACTGAACGTGGTCACCAACAAAGCATCCGTCAGACGAGGGCAGAGAAGTGTCCTACTTAGGCTGTCTGTAGCGGATTCACTGTGCATGGTGCTCAGAATATGCCCCATAGATCAAATACAGAGCTGCAAGGTACTCGTTAAATAACACAATAACACAATAACCGGTGTGCCCATAGAGACATGTTGTTGTTGTTGTGGTCTTCAGTCCTGAGACTGGTTTGATGCAGCTCTCCATGCTACTCTATCCTGTGCGAGCTTCTTCATCTCCCAGTATCTACTGCAACCTACATCCTTCTGAATCTGCTTAGTGTATTCATCTCTTGGTCTCCCTCTACGATTTTTACCCTCCACACTGCCCTCCAATGCTAAATTTGTGATCCCTTGATTCCTCAAAACATGTCCTACCAACCGATCCCTTCTTCTAGTCAAGTTGTGCCACAAACTTCTCTTCTCCCCAATCCTATTCAATACCTCCTCATTAGTTACGTGATCTACCCACCTTATCTTCAGCATTCTTCTGTAGCACCACATTTCAAAAGCTTCTATTTTCTTCTTGTCCAAACTAGTTATCGTCCATGTTTCACTTCCATACATGGCTACACTCCATACAAATACTTTCAGAAACGACTTCCTGACACTTAAATCTACACTCGATGTTAACAAATTCCTCTTCTTGAGAAACGCTTTCCTTGCCATTGCCAGTCTACATTTTATATCCTCTCTACTTCGACCATCATCGGTTATTTTACTCCCTAAATAGCAAAACTCCTTTACTACTTTAAGTGTCTCATTTCCTAATCTAATTCCCTCAGCATCACCCGACTTAATTTGACTACATTCCATTATCCTTGTTTTACTTTTGTTGATGTTCATCTTATATCCTCCTTTCAAGACACTGTCCATTCCGTTCAACTGCTCTTCCAAGTCCTTTGCTGTCTCTGACAGAATTACAATGTCATCGGCGAACCTCAAAGTTGTTACTTCTTCTCCATGAATTTTAATACCTACTCCGATTTTTTCTTTTGTTTCCTTTACTGCTTGCTCAATATACAGATTGAATAACATTGGGGAGAGGCTGCAACCCTGTCTTACTCCTTTCCCAACCACTGCTTCCCTTTCATGCCCCTCGACTCTTATAACTGCCATCTGGTTTCTGTACAAACTGTAAATAGCCTTTCGCTCCCTGTGTTTTACCCCTGCCACCTTCAGAATTTGAAAGAGAGTATTCCAGTTAACATTGTCAAAAGCTTTCTCTAAGTATACAAATGCTAGAAACGTAGGTTTGCCTTTTCTTAATCTTTCTTCTAAGATAAGTCGTAAGGTCAGTATTGCCTCACGTGTTCCAACATTTCTACGGAATCCAAACTGATCTTCCCCAAGGTCGGCTTCTACCAGTTTTTCCATTCGTCTGTAAAGAATTCGCGTTAGTATTTTGCAGCTGTGAATTAATAAACTGATAGTTCGGTAATTTTCACATCTGTCAACACCAGCTCTCTTTGGGATTGGAATTATTATATTCTTCTTGAAGTCTGAGGGTATTTCGCCTGTCTCATACATCGTGCTCACCAGATGGTAGAGTTTTGTCAGGACTGGCTCTCCCGAGGCCATCAGTAGTTCAAATCTAATGTTGTCTACTCCCGGGGCCTTGTTTCGACTCAGGTCTTTCAGTGCTCTGTCAAACTCTTCACGCAGTATCTTATCTCCCATTTCGTCTTCATCTACATCCTCTTCCATTTCCATAATATTGTCCTCAAGTACATCGCCCTTGTATAAACCCTCTATATACTCCTTCCACCTTTCTGCCTTCCCTTCTTTGCTTAGAACTGGGTTGCCATCTGAGCTCTTGATATTCATACAAGTGGTTCTCTTCTCTCCAAAGGTCTCTTTAATTTTCCAGTTGGCAGTATCTATCTTACCCCTAGTGAGACAAGCCTCTACATCCTTACATTTGTCCTCTAGCCATCCCTGCTTAGCCATTTTGCACTTCCTGTCGATATCATTTTTGAGACGTTTGTATTCCTTTTTGCCTGCTTCATTTACTGCATTTTTATATTTTCTCCTTTCATCAATTAAATTCAATATTTATTATGTTACCCAAGGATTTCTATTAGCCCTCGTCTTTTTACCTACTTGATCCTCTGCTGCCTTCACTACTTCATCCCTTAGAGCTACCCATTCTTCTTCTACTGTATTTCTTTCCCCCATTCCGGTCAATTGTTCCCTTATGCTCTCCCTGAAACTCTGTGCAATCTCTGGTTCTTTCAGTTTATCCAGGTCCCATCTCCTTAAATTCCCACCTTTTTGCAGGTTCTTCAGTTTCAATCTGCAGTTCATAACCAATAGATTGTGGTCAGAATCCACATCTGCCCCTGGAAATGTCTTACAATTTAAAAGCTGGTTCCTAAATCTCTGTCTTACCATTATATAATCTATCTGGTACCTTTTAGTATCTCCAGGATTCTTCCAGGTATACAACCTTCTTTTATGATTCTTGAACCAAGTGTTGGCTATGATTAAGTTATGCTCTGTGCAAAATTCTACAAGGCGGCTTCCTCTTTCATTCCTTCCCCCCAATCCATATTCACCTACTATGTTTCCTTCTCTCCCTTTTCCTACTGACGAATGCCAGTCACCCATGACTATTAAATTTTCGTCTCCCTTCACTATCTGGATAATTTCTTTTATCTCGTCATACATTTCATCTATTTCTTCATCATCTGCAGAGGTAGTTGGCATATAAACTTGTACTACTGTAGTAGGCATGGGCTTTGTGTCTATCTTTGCCACAATAATGCGTTCACTATGCTGTTTGTAGTAGCTAACCCACACTCCTATTTTTTTATTCATTATTAAACCTACTCCTGCATTACCCCTATTTGATTTTGTATTTATAACCCTGTAATCACCTGACCAAAAGTCTTGTTCCTCCTGCCACGGAACTTCACTAATTCCCACTATATCTAACTTTAACCCATCCATTTCCCTTTTTAAATTTTCTAACCTACCTGCCCGATTAAGGGATCTGACATTCCACGCTCCGATCCGTAGAACGCCAGTTTTCTTTCTCCTGATAACGACGTCCTCCTGAGTAGTCCCTGCCCGGAGATCCGAATGGGGGACTATATTACCTCCGGAATATTTTACCCAAGAGGACGCCATCATCATTTTATCATACAGTAGAGCTGCATGTCCTCGGGAAAAATTACGGCTGTAGTTTCCCCTTGCTTTCAGCCGTTCGCAGTACCGGCACAGCAAGGCCGTTTTGGTTAATGTTACAAGGCCAGATCAGTCAATCATCCATACTGTTGCCCCTGCAACTACTGAAATGGCTGCTGCCCCTCTTCAGGAACCACATGTTTGTCCGGCCTCTCAACAGACACCCCTCCTTTGTGACTGCACCCACGGCACGGCCATCTGCATCGCCGAGGCACGCAAGCCCCCCCACCAACGGCAAGGTCCATGGTTCATGGGGGGATAGAGACGATACGTCACCTTAAAAGTTGGTATTTGGATACATGGCAAGGTGAGTGGGATGTAAGTGATAAGGGACGTAGACTGCACAACTTTCTCCCTGACATAAGGGAGCGGTTGAGAATGAGACATATCGATCCCAGCCGCGGTATGGTACATTTCTTAACCGGACACGGACCTTCTCCCACGCACTTAAACCGCGTGAGTCTGAGGCAGACACCTACATGCACATGCGGGGGAGAAGGTTCCCCAGAACACACTGTCTTTTTCTGCAGGCAATACGCGAACAATAGACATATAATACACTTAGACTACACAGGTACAGAAATAGATATATACACAGCAATAAGAGATGAAGAACAATGGGCACAATTAAACGCACTGACAAACAGTATTTAAAAAACAACACATGAAGAGTATATGCGGACACAACATTACAGACATGCCTATGTGCAGCGTAACAGCAATCTCCAGAAGATGGACAGCGATACCCACAGTGACAACGAAAATAGTGACAATGAGGAGGAACGGGAGGAGGAAGCTGAGATGTGACAGTTAACAAGCAAAAGTGCTGGCAATCTAGCCAAGAAAACACCAAATGCTGTACATGGATGGGCACCTAAGGTAGTTAATACATAGGATTAGTAATAAATAAGGATAAGCAACATTATTTCTCTACTAATAACCATTTGTGTGTGTGTGTGTGTGTGTGTGTGACTGGAGGTCAACGGCTCGAAGAAACCATTCCGAGGTATTCACCATCAGTCACATTTGGTGATGGTACTACCTAATCTCTCATCTATGCTATCTTCTTTTTATATTCTTCTTAAAAAACAACAAAATGTTATTTATATTTCAACCTTAAATTATTGTTATTTTGAAAAGTATCATACTTTGTAAATGTTGTAGATAAAACAAAAAGAAGAGAAAACTGTAAAAAGATGAAGAACGAAGATTGTAAGATGTACGACCTATTTTAAACATCAGGTAACAGGTCTATAATTTGGCAGTAAATAAATAAATAATCTCTCAGGGTGCATTCATGTCTGTCACCCACACATTCTCTTCCACTTCATTATTATGTACCATCCAACAGAGAAAAACTATGACCTATAAAAGCTCCACTAATGTTGTCCATTAGAGAACTCGATTAGATATTACCTCTGTAACCTCCCAACAGTTAAAATATAGTTATAACATTCACATTTCAGTGTACCCTCCCCATACATAAATTCCATAACCTACCAATAATAAAGATGACTAACCTCTCAATATAATTATGACTCTTTTATACCTGTCATCAATTAACTGACTGTGAATGTAAACTGGTAAATCTGGACGTCAGCAATGCTGCGTCATGACCCTGAAAAATCATTCTGAATAAATTGAAAATTCTTACCTCAATGAAGTCGCCGGAGAACGCGTATATATCTGCTCCTATAAGAAATTTTTCTGGCACAGCCCAGTGCAATGCTGGCCGGTAGATTTGTCATGTACAAAAAGAAACAACTGATTTTTCTCTACAATAATTGGGATGACCATGGTTTGGAGAAATTAGTAAATTCTTTAAATTCAGATGAATGATTGTCAAAAGTTAATTTTATAAGAAAGATTATTATTAAAAGATTTACATGGGACTTGATAGAACAATAGTACAAATTTAGTTGTAACAAACTACATATGCACGCGGCTGCTTTTACCTTATACTACATCGCTCAGGCACCGCCATCGCTCCCCATGACCGGTCCCACCAACTCGATGCACACGACTGGTCGCTGCTCCTTACTCCTACTGTCACACAGTTCCTACAGCATACAACACTGCTCTTTGGTCTGAGATTCTCTTATAGCTTACATATCGCATGCAGCGCATGAGCAATCCGTCGAAATTACATATGCTCGAGTGTGCTAGCAATAAACTCCTTCTCCATGGACCTCTTACATAACCCTCCACGGGGGAAGGGGGGGGGCAGCAAAAATTTGGCAGCGATGGTGAGTCAATTGAACTTGCCTTGAGCAACAAATTTTTCTATACTCTATTTAGTTTACTAAGTCTACAGTCACAGAGTATATACATGTATATATATAAATTATTGATAAATACTACAAGTAAAGAACATATTAAGAAATGAAATAGTGTGCACAAGCGCCAAGTACAGAACATATTAAGAAACGACATAAAGTGCATATGCACTGTATAAGTTTTTAGCATTTTTATAAGAATTAAACATATTAAGAAATGAAATAAAGTGTACATGCACTGTAAAAGTCTTTAGCATTTTTAGACAGCTGAGCACACTGGGAAATGAAATAAAGTGCACACACAGTGCATAAGTCTTTAGCATTTTAACAGAACTGGTCATAATGTAGTGCACAAGCACTGTTAAAGTCTTTAGTATTTTTACAAGAACTAGGAAAGGAATGGGAAGGATAGCATCATGGTTTGCAGCACAGTCGGTCCCACACAGCTGCGCTAAAAGTCCATATCTTTCTACAGAAGCACAACAACAAGTGAGATAATCTGAAGTTCTCTTCCCTGAAGTATTTATCAGTGTAGCCAATACACTGAAATGTTGTGTTAATATTCTATGTTATCATTTTGGTAGTACGTTAGGTACACCAAATAGTAGGACCATAATTACATCTCCTTCGGTCAGAGTGGTCGACAGCTTGATGTCAACACCACACTCTGGTAGAATCCATACTCTTACGTAAATGTAGAATTGGTGCAAAAACCAAATACAGTGCTCCATAATCATAGGGATGGACAGGACATACGGATATCACAGTAATTGGTGGTAATTAGGTCAGAAGGTGAAGGATACATTAACTCTTATGCTAGTCATCATTCAGAACTACAGTACTGTGTCATCCGATCTGAATAATTATTGGAACTCATTGGCCAGCTACAAAGCATTTATGTAGTATGTATGGAGTATTACAAAACATTATTCATTAGTCATCTCATTACATTAATTATTGGCACTCGTTGGCCTGTTACAAAGCATTTATGTAGTAAGTATGGAGTATTACATAACTTCATTCATAAGTCATTTCATTGCAGTAATCATTGGCATTCATTTGTAGAGTATAACAAAATATTAAGAACATATGTCAATGCAGTAATTTTTGGCATTCATTTATAGAGTATAACAAAATATTATAAGGAACTCACATCATTGCAGTAATTATTGGCACTCATGGGCAGGTTACAAAGCTTTTATGTAGTAATTATGGAGTATTATATAACATCATTCATAAGTCATCTTATTACAGTAATTATTGGCATTTGTTGGCTAGTTACAAAGCTTTTATGTAGTAAGTATGGAGTATTACAAAACATTATTCATAACTCATCTTATTACAGTTATTATTGGCATAATAAGTCATCACATTACAGTAATTATTGGAATCATAAGTCATCTCATTACAGTAATTATTGGCATAGCATTTATGCAGTACTACAAAACATCATTCAGAAGTCACCTCATTACAGTAATTATTGGCGTCATAAGTCATCTCATTACAGTAACTATTGACACTCGTTGGCCAGTTACAAAGCACTTATTATGAATTATTCAGAAGTCATCATTCAAAACAGGAGTTATTGCGTGTAGCACCAAGCTGCTAGTGTTCATATATGTTGTCATGCCAGTGACATAAGATTTATTTAAAATGTAAGACATTGGAACTAGTACTCAAGGTGTTTAGTCCAATAATACATAGACATAATGGAATCAATACATCAGAAAAATTTGCATTATATTTAGGACTAGAAATATATCTTAAACTGGTAGCATTATTTAGTTGTGTACTGATAGTAGTTGGGACTAGTAATAATAACTTTTTTGTGCTAGCAATGCATTGCATTGGGATCGATAGTCAATTGCTAGGGCATGAAAATAGTTGCTTTTGACTTATTGCTGGAATAAGGATTAATAATGTCATTCGTCATAAGTCAGCTGTAACAAGGTTATGAAACAAGTAGAGTATATGTGATCACATTCATGAATGAGAGACACAACTGGGTAAAAAAATGCAAGTACTAGAACAGGTTTGATAACTAAGTGCTTGTAGCACATTAATATCATGAAAAGCTTCTCCTGGAAAAATACAAAGTGGATTATTGAGCTGAAAGAACAAATGTGTATTATGCTGAAAAGTAGTTAACTTCGAATTAACAGGTAATGAAACGGTACTTAATATGTATGTACCCTAACTGTCTTTCCCGAAACATTCAGTCATTATACTATGCAACATATGACATACTGTCAAAAAGAACGACAAGTACTTAAATGGCTACACAGCATTTCTTAACTAACAGGAAATATACAAACTTCATCAGTATCATCATCTGCAAAGAAAAACTTCATTATTCATATTACCATATTCTTCATACAACTAGCCAGCCAGTGTGGCCGAGGGTTCTAGGCGCTTCAGTCTGGAACCATCCGACCGCTACGGTCGCAGGTTCGATACCTGCCTCGGGCATGGATGTGTGTGATGTCCATAGGTTGGTTAGGTTTAAGTAGTTCTAAGTTGTAGGGGACAGATGACCTCCGATGTTAAGTCCCATAGTGCTCAGAGCCATTTGAATCATTTTTTTCATACAACTATTCATCACCATTTATTATCATCTGCAAAAAATAGACCCTTCATTATTCATATTACCATTTTCCTCATATAACTATTCATTATCATTCATTATTTCATATATTATAGAGTTTCTTACTTCTAGCATATTTCGTCACTAAAATTAAAATGTGTAGTTCTGTCTGCCAGCCTGCAATAATCGCCTCGTATTCTGAAAAAAAAATAATTAGTCAAGACTGCTATCATACAGTGTGTATAGTATATTCCTGTTAATGCTTGTTAATTCTGATCCATTTACTCTTCATGACAAGGTATTGCATTTTCTTTCGTTTATTCCGATGGCGAAAGTTCCATTTCATAGTAAACCACAGTAGTTTGTTTAATTTATTTCTTTTACACGTTATTACTTTATGAAAATGATGAATATGAATTAATAAATTGCATTTAATTCATTTACCCATTATATGAAAACTTGTTTCTAGTGATATAACTAAGCATACAGCATAACATGACAGAAAACGTATTCAGTCAAAACCATTGATAACTTTCAAGTGAAAAAATGTACACACAATATCACAATGTAGTAGCAAAAAATCTAGAATATTTTAAGTATTGAGATATCATAAGCCAAATGCCAAAGACAACTGGTGTTTGTTATATCTCAAAGATGTCATAGTGCATACAGACAAAAATTCTACTTTCGATAGGAAAACAATCATACATACACAAAAAAAAAATGGAAAACGTCCACAGTCTGGTATATAAAGACAAGAAAAGCGACCTGCTAAACTTACCTTGCCGGGCACTTGATATATGATCATCATAAATAAGTGTTCATATAAATATCTGCAAATGGCATTACAGTGTGATAAATCATAAAGTATGTTTATTCAATAAAGGGTTTAATATTGGAAATATTGTGATTGCCCTTGGTTTTTCTGGTTTTCAAAGTTTCGACATGTACTACATTAGGGTGAGGAATGCTGCGAATTCTATATGGAACTGTGTATAGAAGCTCAAATTTACTGCATTTACTCTTTCCTCTGTTAGATAAATAGTGTGTGCGTACTAATATCTTCTGTCCTATGTGAAATTCACGGCGTGTACAAACTGTTTTTGCTGTTTTATACGGCACGTTTGATGTTGAGCGCAATGTCAATTATTTCATGGTGGCGTAGTGGACGAGATGTAGGCAAAGATACTAATTCTTTAATTTTGTTGGGTGGTTCAACATTTTTCAATATAACAGTCGGAGATAGCATAGTAGATTCATTTGGTATAGAGTTAATTATATCCTAGAATGAGAGTATGTGTGTGTCCCAATCAATGTCTTTTATGGCAGTATATTCTACGTAGTTTACCAATTTCATTCATCAGTCGTTCAGAAGGGTTCGATATAGCGTGGTACCTGGATGTATAGATCGGAGAAATGTTTCTAGCTCGTAACATACGTGTCCATATTGCAGATCGAAACTGTGGTCCATAGTCGGAAATTACTTTCAATACATGCCCTACACGAAATTGAAAGTATTTTACAAATACATTCGACATAGATTTAGCAGTAGCTTTGCGTAACGGAGTGAAGGTAACAAATTTCGAAGTGAGTTCACCAGCGACAAAGATGTAGCAAAAACCTCTATTAGATTTGGGAATCGCTCCAAAAATGTCTACAGCGGCTATATGTATCAATATAATCGGCACAATGGGGTGTAACGGAGGAATATGTGAAGTCTAGTCTGATTTAGCTTTCTGGCAGATTTTACATGACGCTAAAACTCGTCGAATATGTTTCTCCATGTTGGCAAAATAACAGTTCTGTCTCAGTATAAGAAAACATTTTCTGGCTCCATAATGTGCGTAACTTAAATGAGTTGTTGTTGTTGTGGTCTTCAGTCCTGAGACTGGTTTGATGCAGCTCTCCATGCTACTCTATCCTGTGCAAGCTTCTTCATCTCCCAGTACCTAATGCAACCTACATCCTTCTGAATCTGCTTAGTGTATTCATCTCTTGGTCTCCCTCTACGATTTTTAACCTCCACGCTGCCTTCCAATACTAAATTGGTGATCCCTCGATGTCTCAGAACATGTCCTACCAACCGATCCCTTCTTCAAGTTGTGCCACAAGCTCCTCTTCTTCCCAATTCTATTCAATATCTCCTCATTAGTTATGTGATCAACCCATCTAATCTTCAGTATTCTTCTGTAGCACCACATTTCGAAAGTTTCTACTCTCCTCTTGTCTAAGGTATTTTATCGTCCACGTTTCACTTCCATACATGGCTACACTCCATACAAATACTTTCAGAAACGACTTCCTGACAATTAAATCAATACTCGATGTTAACAAATTTCTCTTCTTAAGAAACTCTTTCCTTGCCATTACCAGTCTACATTTTATATCCTGTCTACTTCGACCATCAGTAGTTATTTTGCTCCCCAAATAGCAAAACTCCTTTACTACTTTAAGTGTCTCATTTCCTAATCTAATTCCCTCAGCATCATCCGACTTAATTCGACTACATTCCATTATCCTCGTTTTGCTTTTGTTGATGTTCATCTTATACCCCCCTTTCAAGACACTCTCCATTCCATTCAAGTGCTCATCCAAGTCCTTTGCTGTCTCTGACAGAATTACAATGTCATCGGCGAACCTCAAAAATTTTATTTTTTCTCCATGGATTTTAATACCTACTCCGAACTTTTCTTTTGTTTCCTTTATTGCTTGCTCAATATACAGATTGAATAACATCGGGGATAGGCTACAACCCTGTCTCACTCCCTTTCCAACCACTGCTTCCCTTTCACACCCCTCGACTCTTATAACCGCCATCTGCTTTCTGTACAAATTGTAAATAGCCTGTATTTTACCCCTGCCACCTTCAGAATTTGAAAGAGAGTATTCCAGTCAACATTGTCAAAAGCTTTCTCTAAATCTACAAATGCTAGAAACTTATGTTTGCCTTTCCTTAATCTAGCTTCTAAGATAAGTCGTAAGGTCGGTATAGCCTCACGTGTTCCAACATTTCTACGGAATCCAAACTGATCTTCCCCGAGGTCGGCTTCTATCAGTTTTTCCATTCGTCTGTAAAGAATTCGCGTTAGTATTTTGCAGCTGTGACTTATTAAACTGATTGTTCGGTAATTTTCACATCTGTCAACACCTGCTTTCTTTGGGATTGGGATTATTATATTCTTCTTGAAGTCTGAGGGTATTTCTCCTGTCCCATACATCTTGCTCACCAGATGGTAGAGTTTTGTCAGGACTGGCTCTCCCAAGGTTGTCAGTAGTTCTAATGGAATGTTATCTACTCCGGGGGCCTTGCTTCGTCTCAGGTCTTTCAGTGCTCTGTCAAACTCTTCACGCAATATCATATCTCCCATTTCATCTTCATCTACATCCTCTTCCATTTCCATAATATTGTCCTCAAGTACATCGCCCTTGTATAGGCCCTCTATATACTCCTTCCACCTTTCTGCTTTCCCTTCTTTCCTTAGTACTGGGTTTCCATCTGAGCTCTTGATATTCATGCAAGTGGTTCTCCTTTGTCCAAAGGTCTCTTTAATTTTCCTGTAGGCAGTATCAATCTTACCCCTAGTGAGATAAGCCTCTATATCCTTCCATTTGTCCTCTAGCCATCCATGCTTAGCCATTTTGCACTTCCTGTCGGTATTCTTTTTAGACGTTTGCATTCCTTTTTGCTTGCTTCATTTACTGCATTTTTATATTTTCACCTTTCATCAATTAAATTCAATATTTCTTCTGTTACCTAAGGGTTTCTACTAGCCCTCGTCTTTTTACCTATTTGATCCTCTGCTGCCTTCACTATTTCATCCCTCAAAGCTACCCATTCTTGTTCTACTGTTTTTTTTTCCCATTCCTGTCAATTGTTCCCTTATGCTCTCCCTGAAACTCTGTACAATCTCTGGTTCTTTCATTTTATCCAGGTCCCATCTCCTTAAATTCCCACCTTTTTGCAGTTTCTTCAGTTTTAATGTACAGTTCATAACTAATAGATTGTGGTCAGAGTCCAAATCTGCCCCTGGAAATGTCTTACAATTTAAAACCTGGTTCTTAAATCTCTGTCTTACCATTATATAATCTATCTGATACCTTTTAGTATCTCCAGGGTTCTTCCATGTATACAACCTTCTTTCATGATTCTTCAATCACGTGTTAGCTGTGATTAAGTTATGCTCTGTGCAAAACCCTACCAGGCGGCTTCGTCTTTCATTTCTCAGCCCTTAATCCATATTCACCTACTATGTTTCCTTCTCTTCCTTTTCCTACTGAGGAATTCCAGTCACCCATGACTATTAAATTTTTGTCTTCCTTCACTACCTGAATAATTTGTTTTATTTCATCATACATTTCTTCAGTTTCTTCATCATCTTCAGAGCTAGTTGGCATATAAACTTGTACTACTGTAGTAGGCGTGGGCTTCGTGTCTATCGTGGCCACAATAATGCGTTCACTATGCTGTTTGTAGTAGCTTACCCGTACCCCTATTTTTTTTATTCATTATTAAACCTACTCCTGCATTACCCCTATTTGAGTTTGTATTTATAGCCCTGTATTCACCTGACCAGAAGTCTTGTTCGTCCTGCCACCGAACTTCACTAATTCCAACTATATCTACCTTTAATCTATCCATTTCCCTTTTTAAATTTTCTAACCTACCTGCCCGATTAAGGGATGTCATTCCACGCTCCGATCCGTAGAACGCCAGTTTTCTTTCTCCTTACATGAGTATACCAAATTAATTTGTTGACAAGCTCGTCAGGAATGCATAATAACCAATTGTTGCCGTCAGGGTGAGAGCGGCGAAACAGAATGATATTGCGTACAGTGTAATGGTTTCTAATGTTTACGTTATTCCTATCTTGCCAAACGTGTTTAAATTCTTTCCATACGTAGTCCTTGCTCTGCTGTTGTGCTATGTCTCGTAGTGACGATGAAATGAAATTTTCAAATGCAACTTGTTGAATATACCTGAGGCTGAAATTTGCTTGCCAGAAGTCGGTTGCGATGTCTTGCTGATTGTTGCTGAGAGAACGGGATAGTGCGTCTGCTACAATATTTTGTGTACCGGTAATGTGAACAATTGTAAAATTAGATTCCAGTAAATAAAGTTTCCATCTGCTTATCCTGTCGTGTGTAAGTTTAGCGGAAAGTAGAAACTGTATAGCTCTATGATCTGTATAAACGGTAGTATGTCTTCCATAAAGAAAATGCCTAAATCTGGTAAATGCCCATACAACACATAATGTTTCAAGTTCTATAACAAAATAATTGCGTTCAGCAGATGACAGAATGCGACCTGCAAAAGCGATGTTTTTAATTACTGTAGTACCGTCTTCTTTAATTTCCTGAAAAATGTGTACGCCTAAAGCTATGTTAGAACTGTCGGTGGCAATGGAAAAATTTCTGGTAGGATCTGGGTGTGATAAACATGGTGCATTTACCAAGGCATGTTTCTGATTAACAAATTCAGACTGTGCTTGCCTATCCCAGGACCAAATAGCGTTTTTACCCATCAACTGGCATAATCTAGGGAAAAGTTAATTAAACCCAGAAAGCTGCGTAGTTGTTTCTTCGTCGTTGGAACAGTAATGTCAGGTAAAGCTTGAAGTTTTTTCGGGTCAGGCGCAATGCCTTCTGCTGAAATTACATGTCCAAGCAATTTTAAGTTTTGCCAAAGAGTGATTTGCTAAGATTAACTGTGAGTACTTGTGCACGAAAAGTTTGCAACACTTGTTCCAGAATCAAATTGTGTTCAGACCAGTTGGCTTCTGCGATATGGATGTCGTCTACATACGTTGTGATTCTGTCTTTTAAGTTCTGTCGGACGTATAGTATTCAAACTGCGAATAAATGCTGCTGAAGAAATTGTTAAACCGAACGGTAATTTGCAAAATTGATAATAATCACGAAAACAGAGGAAAGCTGTGTACTTTCTGCAGTTAGGATGGAGCTGCATTTCCGAAAATCCCGATTTTAAATCTAATATGGAATAAACCATGAAATTTCTGTAGAAGTTCTTCTAGTGTCTGTGGGCGATCTGCTTCATTGATGTCGTTGACATGACGCGAATCAAGTACGAGGCGAAGTGATCCAACCTTTTTCTTAACAATATGGGGCAGATTCAAGGGGGGGAGGGGCAATGGAGGCAATGTCCCCCCCCCCCTTGGTGCGTGACCGATCCTTTTTGTCGAACTGCTTTAGGGGCTGATTACGTCGGCCTATCTACTATGTTTTACTTGAAGTCGAAGATGTAAAAAATGGCAGGCAGTTTGATGCAACAATTCAAAAAAAGACCTTGAAGCCTCTTCCATTTAGCGAATAAACTACATAAGAAACAACTATACTTACGAATAAAATGATAATATTCACTGAGGCATGAGCGATCTGTGTCCCTTTCCCTGCAGTGCGTGTGTAAGATTTTGTGTGGCAATTTGCATAGAGATGATGTTGATAATTAAGCGATGAACACCGAAGGAATACTTGAAAATATTCTCATTAGTTGAAAATAGTGAGAACCTTACGACAGTCCATTTTATTCTGCAATTGCACGTTTTCGATCTGGATGAACGCTTCTCCCCCATTTTGGCTTTCTTCTCACTTTTGATGCGGAATGTGAACAAACATTAATTAGCCAAATGTAATAAGGTACACGAAAATAACGTCTGTGGATTCATTCACAATCCATTCTCTCATACAGTAAGAATATAAATGTTATGGACAGCAGATTGAAACAGATACTGCAATCTAGAAAACTCAGACTCATTTCTCTTTCTCCAAAGTGCAGAGGGCAACTCTGCCAAAGACTGAGGAAGATGCGTTTTCCTCATCAATATAATTTATTCTGGGGTACTAAGCGCATGCTTCTACCGCAATCTGAAAAAAAAGCATGAATTTCATAACAGTGTTAGAGTTGTGGCTTTCCTCTAAACTGTTTGCTTATTTCGGAAGTCAAATCTTGAAGAAACAAACAGGTGTTTGCAAATAGCCAAGGAAACTGCCGGAGTGGAAAGAAGAATCTGCTCTCGAGCCTGCTAAACTGCCACAACTGTATTTAAAGAAAAAATGAGCTCCTGTTGCTAGTTCACGAATTTTTATCGTTTACGTCCTGTTTCTGAATCCTATAATGCCGTCATTCCCCACATGCTTTCCTCCCACGTGATTTTATTGATAATATATATTTCACCACGAGTTCTTAAGTATTTCACAGGACTCTGAAAACCCAATGGCGCTCGGTCGCTGTGGCGGAACAGCTTTAGGCGTTGTCATGAGCCGCGCGTACGCGAAGACTGGGTTCGTGTCCCCCCTTGGGTGTCGGTGTTAGTTATGTCTGTAGATTAAGCTACAATAAGTTCGCACTAAGCTGTCTCAAATGACCACATTGTCAAAAAGACGTAAGACAACAACGTAAAATACGTAGGCGACGTATTTTTTGCTTCCCAAATTCAGTGAAACACGATAGTGATAATGTAAGTCACCACTATAGTAGGCCTAGAAGCGTGATTTGACAGAAAAAAATATCATATATTAGAAAGTACTGCGAACCGCTGAGGTGAAGAGGGTTGTGTTGAAGTGCGGTTTGACAGCGTGCGAACGCTTTGGGTGGTCCCAGTGCGACCTGTGTCGTGTCGGCTTTACGGCTGGGGCAGCTCACATGCTGCTGCCTGCCCGTCTACGAAGACGCAGCGTTCCGCGCGAATGCGCGAGTCTGGCCGCACCCCGCAGTTGGAAGACGCCTGCAGTTGCTGACCTTTGCCGTTTCTGTTATTTCGGGAAATCGTTGGAAAACCACGGTGAATTTCCATAAACTTTATTAATTTTTTGTAATGAAGTTTGGAGAGCGACCGAGTTATCCCATTTCATTAGATTACTGTTTGTTTGTATTTGTGACCCAATTGGTTTTAAGTGCAGTGCAAATTCGTTATCGTTAACTGTAGTTTTCAATGGGGCATTACTTTTATAGAAACGTCTAGAAGGTGTGGGAGTACAGCCAAACACCCCCGTACTTCTGGAAGTACAGGAATAGGAAACTATCTAGTTGCTCTAAAAGACTTACAGTGCGCTCTCTCCTCACTTGACCTCTCCTGTCCAAATGATTGTATCATTACTTTATTGATTATATGAACTAGTATATTTTTTGCTGCTGGAAAGGATGTAGTACACAACTTATGGGTTTGATAGTGCACTATAGATAAAGGTGACAACTACGACATTCAGCTCGGTCGTTTGTACTGTTTGCCATACAGTAGCTGGCCTCAGGTACCGGGGTGATTGCTATGCAAAAAACAATCGTTTTCTTTTTTTTCTTTTTTCATCTCCAATTTAGTCTCGCGGTATAAAACATCGAACTCGAACAAAAATTTAAAAGAAAAATTGATAACCCTCTTCCTATTTTGAAAATTTACAATAGCAAAAATTCTGAACATTTTCCAGTTTCTAAAAGCCCTAAATGTGCTGAATATGGTTGTATCAAAAAGCATAATCTAAAGTTTAGGTAAAGTGCCCGTACGTCCCGTATTGAAAGGGACAGTCCCGTTTTTCAACCTGTTGTCCCAACAGATTTTGTTATGAAGAAGCATTCGTACTTTATTCTCCACTATATGATAGCCGCGACTTCGTTTGCGTAGCAGATCATAATGTCAACAAATGCCATATTCACAGAAAAAGATTACTTCCGTGTCACATTTTTAGCACTGCAGATAACGATCACTTATAATACGTAACAATGTTTCACTAAAGCGCATTGTAGACCTTCACTCAATAATGATATGGCTGCTATGTGGGAGCTTGCTAAACTTTTTGGCATTGTTCTTCAGGTTTCCAAGTGTATGAACTAAGGCGTTTTGTACTCCTGGATCTGACCGATTTGCGAATAGTACGCTGGTTTCAAATCGTGCTAAAGGACTATGTAATAGAGAAAGCTGTGGTATACTGAGTTTGTACATCTGCGTCTGATTCAAGGATAGCAAACCACGAATAATTAGTAATGGAGCACATTTTCTTTCAAAGTTTCATTTCTTTTCTGTTTTTGAGAACAAAATTTTATGTCCAAAAGTTGTGGAGGATCCAGATGTTTGCATTTTATATCCAGTGTTGTCGCTTAGTTGAAACAAAAGCTGTTTTTACCAGTTATCTCATAATGCAATCGAACGTTTGAATCTTATTCACTTTTTCGTTTTGTCACTTGAGTCTGAAATAAGACCCTCACATGATTCACATGTTTTATTCTCGACATATCAAAACTTGGTGCAGATATAATTTTTAGCCAGCTATTTCATTTTCTACAGCAGGCTATTACAATACGATGAAACACGTAATGAAGCGTTTGGAGACCCGTGTTCAGTCCTCAGTCTGGCCATCAAGATGTGGATGTCTGTGGCTTCGCTTATCGCACCAGACAACTTTTGGTATGTTGCCTTGAAAAGCCCACAGACAGTTTCTTCCTCTCCAATAATGTAAAACCTCAGATCGAAAGTTCTTTCTCCAGTAACCACAGCTTTCGACAAGACGTAAAACATCAACCTTCACATAGTTTGCTTTTCAGAGAACGTTTCCGGCTTTCTGCACATTGATAGCTCAATGTCAGCAAGTCGAGGTTCCAGTTTGAAAACTCCTGTTTCACCCAGCATTCACAATACTTTTACCGTGTGCAAGTTAGAAGTCAAAGTCCGTACAACAAGGGGTGGGTGCCTCACGAGTCCTCCTTCAAACACTCAAGCCAAAAAAACACGGCAACACGGCGTGTAGCGTGATAAGAACAGACAAAGAAGCAAATAAACAAACGGTCTTAGAGTTCTCCCAGAATCATCATGTCTTCGGGAATGGCTTATCGGTCACAAAAACGCAACAAATTTTAAGAAAAGGCAATTCTGCTACAAACATAATGATGTATCAGTCACGTCAACAGACTTTTATCTTTAGATTTCGATACAAACACCACAAATTTTAAGTAAAAGCAAATAAACTTAACGCATTATCTTTAACATATGCCACACATGTGATTGGTAACTCGTTGTGTTGCATTTACATTTTCAATTAGCTTAAATAAAAATGGATTTTATGTTACTGCTAGTGGTTTACTTCATTTATTATGGTCTATGACTCTAGGAAATTGTCGTTACTGTAATAGTTCAATGAGAAAAAAAAGGGTAGCCTACATTCCCCCTTTATATCCCTGAAATCAGTTAGTAGCACATTGTACTACAATTGGTAACTCATTGACTCAGATTTTTGTTTTATTTAATTGGTCATTACAGAATTAAAATTTAATGATATGAATTAAGAAACCGTCCACTTCTATTGCTGCGAGTTCCATTCTGCTTATGCCCCCCGCGTGTCTTTCCTTTCTTCTTCTTGAATATGGAACTACTTACCCCTTTTAACGCTACTTTCCTTCATCCCACAGGCAAATGGACGACCAGCACCGTCAGTGAAACGAACCCGAAGCATCGACTCATTTTCTCAGCCTGTCCACAAGCGGGCAGTTTCAGCTTGTACCCCAGCTCCTGGACCTCGGCTGGATGTGGAGGACAGTACTGAAGTTGTGACTCCTGTTTCTTCAGCTTCTTCCCAACCCGTCGAGTCTACTGCGTGTGACAGTTTTAGTAATGTGCAGGGGTCGCTTTCTTCTTCTGAGTCAAATTCGTATACTGGGTCTAGTGTCCCCTATGACATTGGAAATGTCTTAGATAAACATGTTGATGACTACACAAAATATCAGCTCTCATCGAATCCTTGGCAACCGAAAGATGACTATGAGTTTCCATTTTCCTTACACATGATGAAAGTTAAAGAGGTGTAGCGATATTTTGGGAATAAATACCTCAGCAGATGCCCTTGGGTTGTCTTTTCACATGCAAGAAGGGGTTTATTTTGTAAATACTGCCCGTTTTTTGCTACTGGATACGTTGGTGGAGGTAAAAACTCTGTGCCATTGCAAAAGTTTGTGACCAAACCGCTGACAAACTTCAATGATATTGCAGGGCGGAATGGCGATTTGGAAGCACATGCCAGTCACATTTATCACAGAAGAGCCGTAGAACAGGGGAATGCATTGCTCAATACGTTCAATAAACCTCACTTGGAGGTAATCAACCGCGTCCACCAACAGCGCAGCAAAGAGGTGGAAGGAAAGAGGGAACGACTTCGCCCTACAGTCGAAACGGTTATTTTCCTTGGGCGGCAAAATCTACCACTCCGTGGACACAGAGATGATGGACAGATATTTCATAAACAGGCAAATTCCGAGAGCTCCTTTGTTGCTGTGAACGAAGGAAATTTTAGAGAACTGCTAAGATTTAGAGTGTCTGCTGGCGATAAAAAACTGCAGCAACACAGCAACACCTGCACTCATCTTCGTCAAATGCTACTCGTACATATGTTAGTAAGACAACTCCAAATGCTCTCATTTCATGCTGTGGGAAAGAGATTTCAGAGCAAATTTTGACTAGCTTACGCTCATCACAATATTATTCAGTACTTTTTGACGAGACAACAGATGCTTCTCACTCATCTCAGCTGAGCCTTACGTTACGATACGTACTTAACGGTAATATCCGTGAGGATTTGATTAGTTTCGTTGATGCGTTTGCAGAACTTGGTCATACGAATTTCGAAGATGACTACCAGTCTGATGAAGAAGATTGGAAAGAATCCAGGAAGCTAGTTAACACAGAAGAGAAGGTAGGTGGAACTTCCACAGCTAAGGAGTTATCGTTAACTGGTAAGGCCAATGGTAAAATTGTCCTGTACCAGCCGAAGAATAGGCTCAAACTTCCATTGGAACGTCGTGTTGGCATTGGAACGGACGGATGTGCTGTTATGCTTTCCGAAGTTCGAGGTGCTGTCACTGAAGTGCAGAAGGAGGCCAAGATCGCTGTTAAGACACCGTGCTATGGCCACAGAATAGATAACTCTATATCCCGTAGTTCCAAGGTGCCTGCTGCTCGGGACGCTACATCAGTAATGAAAGAGGTCATTAATTTCTTCAAGACACACCCTGAAAGAAAAAGTGTCTTACTGAACACCTTGGGTTGTGCACTCACATCACTTTGTGAGACCCAGTGGGTAGAGAGGCATGACAGTGTACTTCAGTTTTCAGCTGATCTTGTAAAAATTGTGGAGACTCTCGGAAAGATTGCTGAGTGGCATGACCCGAGTACAGCGGGTAAGACTGCTTCTCTAATGTTAAATTTGTGCAGCTCACAATTTGTGTTGTCATTATTGTGTCTGAGCGATGTGCTACCTCTAACCCAGTCTCTAAGCAAACTATTGTAGAAACCTTTTCTTGATCTCAATGACAGTGCAACACACGTCAAGAACACTATCGCTATTCTTGTCAGTCGTCGAGAAAATTTGGTCATTAGTTTCAGTAATGTGTGGAAGCGCGCAGAGGAACTTGCGGACCAACTAGGCATCGAGCTCAATATTCCTCGCATACCTCGCCACGGTCGACGCCAAGTTTATCGTGACAACCCTCAAACAAATTCGGCAGAAGAATATTACAGAGTAACAGTCTATGCTCCCCTACTGGACTTCATTACAACTGATTTACGAGAAAGATTCTCTGCTGAAACTTTGGATGTGTTCAACCTTTCTGTTTTCAGTGCAGAAAGTATTGTGAAGATCTCTGCAGGTGAAACTGAAAAAATTGCAGAGTCCCTTACCAACCGCTTCGGTTCGTTGCTCGACGTGGGCAAAGGCATTGCTTCTCTTATGTTACGGGAAGAAATGTTGTTGTGGCGAGAGAAACGGAATCAAGAAAAGGTACGACAACAAGAACTTCCAACCATCGCCCTTGACATACTGGCTAGATGTGATAAGGATGCGTATCCTATGATACGTAAACTTTTATTGGTCCTGGCAACGCTTCCAGTGACAACTGCATCTGCTGAAAGATCGTTTTCGTCGTTGCGGCGCCTGAAAACTTATTTAAGAACATCGATGAATGAAAACCTTGCTCTTGCACTTACGCATATTCATTACCAGATCCCTGTAGACGTAGAAAAAGTAATTACAAGATTTTCAAACAGTGGGCGTAGAAGGAGATTAGAATTTAATATTTAAGAGCAGTATTGCCAATATACATATTTGATATTAAATTTCATTTTGTTTATACTTTTGCATTTTTTATTCCTTTTTTTTACAAGAAGAAAGAAAGAAATTTCTTATTGTTAATATTTACATTCATGAGCATAAAATGACGTAATTAACAATATAAGAAGATTTCCTGAACACAGTCAAATACCCTATTACAATTTTTCCCAGTCGTATCGTCATTGCTGCGTATAAACACATGCGCGAATTCGATGGCAACATTCTGTCTAAAGGAAGCAATTGGTGAACTAATTTAGAAGATTTAAGATTGGAAACAAATGAACATTAGCATTTTTATAGATTATTTTACACCAGCAGACAAACACAGTTTTTCAAGTGCACGTGTCGTATTTGAAGAATATTTTTTAGTTAGTGCAGTAAGTTATTCCATTGAACACACTTAACACATAGCGATACACAATTAAACTAAAAACAGAATATTATATATATATATATATATATATATATATATATATCGGGTGATCAAAAAGTCAGAATAAATTTGAAAATTTAATAAACCACGGAATAATGTAGACAGAGAGGTAAAAATTGACACACATGCTTAGAATGACATGGCGTTTTATTAGAACAAAAAAAAACACCCCATATTGCTAGATGCGTGAAAGATCTCTTGCGCGCGTCGTTTGGTGATGATCGTGTGCTCAAGCCGCCACTTTCGTCGTGCTTGGCCTCCCAGCTCCCCAGACCTCAGTCCGTGCGATTATTGGCTTTGGGGTTACCTGAAGTCGCAAGTGTATCGTGATCGACCGACATCTCTAGGGATGCTGAGGGACAACATCCGACGCCAATGCCTCACCATAACTCCGGAGATGCTTTGCAGTGCTGTTCACAACACTATTCCTCGACTACAGCTGTTGTGGAGGCATGATGGTGGACATATTGAGCATTTCCTGTAAAGAACATCATCTTTGCTCTGTCTTACTTTGTTATGCTAATTATTGCTGTTCTGATCAAATGAAGCGCCATCTGTCGGCCATTTTTTGAACGTTTGTACTTTTTGGTTCTCATAAAACCCCATGCCATTCCAAGCATGTGTGTCAATATATATATATGTGTCAATATATATATATATATATATATATATATATATATATATATATATATATATATATATGTGTGTGTGTGTGTGTGTGTGTGTGTGTGTGTGTGTGCGCACGCGTGTATAATGGTTTTGTTTGGAATTAATTTTTTGGAAGGCAGATACCAAAAAATTTGCCCCCCCCCGACCGGGATCCTGGATCCGCACCCTAGCGGGTTTATGTACGGACTGACTGCCGGTTCAGTAATAACTTGGTCGAGCATAGCTTGTAATTCTTTCTTAACTTGTTCTCTGTGAATATAAGGAACAGGATAATGTCTAGCTTTAAATGTGTCATGCTGTTTAACTTGAAATTCATACATAAAACCGGACGTAGTACCAGGGATGTTGTCAAAAACTGGAGCTTGCTGTAAAAGAATTATGCGTAGCTGAGTACTTTCGTCATCTGTATTTGCACTGCTCTGTTTTACTTTCTCAGAAATCATTTCCATAACGTCATAGTCGGTTTCGTCTGGTGTGTTGTATCTGTGAACAATGTGGAATGACAGTCTATGTTACAGGATGTAGAAATGACCTCTGTTCGATTAATTCCTTGTTCTTCTGCAGATAAAGCGTGCTGAAATTCTAATGCCAGTTGTACTTTTTCATCCTTTAACATTAAATGTACCAAAAATCCGTACCTAAAATAACGCCTGTTGTCGATAAGGGAACAATCCAAAAATTTGAGTGGAACGTATGACCTGCAATACAAAATGATAAGTATGTAAGTATGTCTGTAATTTGACATCTACTCCTTTATCAGATACTGCTCATTTTACTTTAGTTTTGTCTAATGGTAACGTAGGATAAGTATTCTCTTTGTTACATTCATTGAAAGTTTCTTCATTTATAACTGACATAGGTGATCCAGGATCGATTACTGCTGAAAATGTATATGATCCAATCTTTACTGCAATAACAAGGTGGGAAATGGTTTTTTGTATAATTGGTTTTTCATGCAAAAGTGTGTCTCGTATGTCGTCAAAATTAATAACATTTTCGTGAAAAAGATTCTGTGAGTCAAAAGTATTGCTTACGTTGCTGGAAGATGCAACCTTTACTGTATCTAGTCAGATTCTTTCTGACGTGCTGTTATTTGCGGGAAGATTTTGTGGCATTTCAACTATTTGTACTGTTCTGTTACTTAGTCCTGACATATTAGGTTGGGGATGATATCGACTGTCTGGTTCATCCATGATAATCTGTTGTTGTGGATGATTCTGCTGCTGACAAAACCTGCTGTTTTTAAATGTACGCTGAAAACTGTGCTCATTACTTTTACGTCTGTCATGATAGTCATTACCATACGGTGCGTTGCGATAGGAGTTGAAATGGTGTGTCTTCTGTACGTAGTGATTTCTTTGTTGCTGAGCGTTACTATTTGGCGGTGCCGACGCTATACGTGTAGGCGGCGAAACAATAAAGCATGGTTGGCCTTCCACATTACATTGTTGGTTAGGTATGCTAATCGGCTGCTTTTGTTGCTGTAGTGGGGACAAGCCTCTATTGTTTCTAAAATGTGTTTGCTGTTGCTGATAATTTTGACGATACTGATAATTAAAATTTTGTCTGTTATTAAAGTTCTGGTGGTTGTCATTCCTGGACCATCTGTCACCTTTGCTATTAAAATAGCATGGCTGATCATAATTACTGTATGCTTGTTGGCCTTGGTTATGTTGTGAAAAATTTTTGTTTATAGAGGAATGGTCCGACTGCTGAACTTCCAAAAGCTGTAGCAGATTTCAATGCCGAAATATTTTCTTTCTGCTGAACTGTTAAAAGTGACACTCTTAACGATCGTAGTAATTTTGAAATACATAATTGGGTAAGTGCTGACTCACTGTATGGCTCACATAAATATTGCTTTGTTGTACCATGTGTTCAAAAAATTGCGTGACAGTGGTAATATTTGAGTTGTCATAACTCGGTAGGCTAATTAACTGATCCTTGATTCCGCGCTGTGTCGTCTTCGACCAATACGCTGACAGAAAACATTCTGAAATTCTTCTACCGAATAACATTGTCTGGCGATCGGTCTCATACGAGTTGCCGGTTCGCCTTCCAAAAAACTGCAAATAAATTCATGTTTGTGTGTTACGGGCCAAGTTGGTGGAAATGCAAAACTAAATTGTTGTATCCAATCCAAAGGGTGAATCTGTGTTCTGTCATTCTTAAATACCTTAAATTTTCTCACGGACAGAAAGTGCTTATAATCAAAATAATCATCTCTGAATGTCTGTGCAGGTTCAGAATTGTATGAGAATCTATTTGTCTGCGTCTGTTCGGAATCTAAGTCACGTACTCTCTGTAAATTACCTAGATTATACTGGCTGTCTGAGTGTCACAAATGTTCAGAATGTGACGTATGTTGTCACGTGTTAGAGGCTGAAATATTTTTTTCATTTCTGTCACTTCTTGCTGTAAAGATGACAATTTTCTACGTAATATATTATTGGACGAGCCTATCTCACTGATTGTCTGATGCATGTTTTGGAATTCGGGCGTTTGATTGAACGAAATTGGTGACGTATCGTCTG
Source organism: Schistocerca cancellata (assembly GCF_023864275.1). Classification (NCBI taxonomy): domain Eukaryota; kingdom Metazoa; phylum Arthropoda; class Insecta; order Orthoptera; family Acrididae; genus Schistocerca; species Schistocerca cancellata. The sequence continues at coordinate 1,364,578 of NW_026046810.1, read as the reverse complement.
ATTTGGTGTAATTGTTATTTTCGATAACGTCTATACGACTGGCCAATTCATGATATTTTTCACTCAGTGCTTTTACCTGATCGTCATTTTTAGTGTCACAAGCATTAATTTGTTTTTGCATTTTACGTGTGCTTTTGTTTAATTTCTTAACGTCTACTTTAATGGCATCGGGATTCTGTATTAATTCCAATTTTTCAAGTCTGCTGGTCACTCTGAAACTCTACTGTGTGTGTGTCTGTGTTTTACGATCGGAAATTTCATCATGCAATTCGGTGTTCAACTGTTTGGTAGTATTCATTTCGTCTGATACTGTCGCAATGTTGTTGTCTACGTATGCTTTTGCTTTCGTAAACAACTTACGCTTATCTTCTTGTCTCTGTGTAGTAATTGTTTCCATGACTTGTTTCTTTATGTTGTTCTGTTCCTGTATGAATTTGCGGTAACGCATTTTACTGTTTTGTAGGTGCTGATTAAAACGTTTTTCAATTTGGCTGTTCTGTTGTTCAAATTTCTTGTCGACTTTCGCATCCAGAGTGCGTGAAAGTTCTGCTGACATTAATTTAAAGTCGTCGCGCAACTGTGTTGAGTTTTCCGAACATTGTTTAGCGACTGCACGGATTTCATCTCTAAGTAATTTTGTTGTGTCTGCATGTGTATTACGTAATTCCTGTGCAAAGGATCTAGTTTCTTCACTACTATTCCTAGCACAAGCCTTAATTCCTTCACGTAATTGTTCTTTAGTATCATGACATTGCACGGCAACGGCTGTAATCTGTTCATTAATCTATTTAAAGTTCTCATTAATTTGTTTGATCGACCTGTCGTGTTTTTCATTCGACTGTTTGAGACTTTCATTAAGTTGTTTATAATTGTTGTCTTGTTTTTCATTCGACTGTTTGAGGTTTTCATTAAGTTGTTTGAAATTGTTGACGTGTTTTTCATTGAGTTGTAGCAATAATGCCACAACTTGATCCACGCCAAAATTAGCGACTCTACTCTCTGTACTGTGTATCTACATTTGTCACGTTTTGTGTAACCATTTGGTCACTGTCTGATTCATGAAAAGGTTTACTAATTGGATGAGCACTGCTGGTCAGTACATTGGAATCAAATAAATCTGACATATTTTGAGTATATTATTTACCTTCGTTAGAAACATTTATCTGTTCACTGTGTAAGTTTTGCAAATCAGGTGTGTCAAACTGGGCAGCGTTCGTTGTATCGGAACGTGCCGCGTCATCAATTGTTAAATTTACAGTGGACATAATTGAATTTGTTTGTTCATTATCTGGATTAAAATCATAATTGGTGGTCGGCACACACTGATTATCTGTAATTGAAGGATTATCATCATTAAACTGAGTGTCACTACTCTTATCTGTCAAATTATTCAAGTCAGCTTTTTCACTCATTACGCATCGCGATGTACTGTTAGCAGTTTTTCGCGGCATTTTCACAACTCAAAGGTAGGCACAAAATCAAAGACAAAGTAAAATGGAACAAATACAGTAACAACAAAGAGAAATAAATTACCGATGATCTGTGAAAGAAGGGGCGACAAATTAGTAAATGCGTTGTGCCAGATGCAAATTACATTTAACATTTGGTAAATAAGAGCAGATATATAACTGATTACTTTTTAGAAACTCACAAAAAAAAAAAAAATACGATTCTGGCCGGTTGTCGCCAAGTGTAACCTCCCAACAGAAAAAAAAATTGTATATTCACATTTTAGTGTAACCTCCACACATAAATTCCGTAACCTACCAATAATAATGATGACTAACCTCTCAATAAAATTATGCCTCTTATATAACCTGTCATTAATTAACTGACTGTGAACGTAAACTGGTAAATTTGGACGTCAGCAATGCTGCGTCATGGCCCTGAAAAATCATTCTGAGTAAATTGAAAATTCTTACCTCAATGAAGTCGCCGGAGAACGCGTGTATATCTGCTCGCATAATAAATTTTTCTGGCACAGTCCAGTGCAATGCTGGCCACTAGATTTCTCACGTACAAAAAGAAACAACTGATTTTTCTTTAGGATAATCGGGATGACAAAGGATTGGAGAAATTAGTAAATTCTTTAAATTCAGATGAAGGATTGTCAAAAGTTAATTTTATAAGAAAGATTATTATTAAAAGATTTTTAAAAACATTTACATGGGACTTGATATAACAATAGTACAAATTTAGTTATAACAAACTACATATATGCACGGCCGGCTGGGGTGGCCAAGCGGTTCTAGGCGCTTCAGTCTAGAACCGCGAGACCGTTACGGTCGCAGGTTCGAATCCTGCCTCGGGCATGGATATGTGTGATGTCCTTAGGTTAGTTAGGTTTAAGTAGTTCTAAGTTCTAGGGGACTGATGACCTCAGAAAAGTCCCATAGTGCTCAGAGCCATTTGAACCATTTTGAACATATGCTCGCGGCTTCTTTTACCTTATATTACATCGCCCGCTCTGCCTGTGAGTAGACACGTGGCCGCTCCTTCAGCAAGGTCCGTGCAGGCACACGGGGGGAGGGGTTTATTAGTTATTGGGAGCTCCAACGTTAGGCGGGCGATGGAGCCCCTTAGGGAAATAGCGGGAAGGTCGGGGAAGAAGGCCAGTGTTCACTCTGTCTGCTTGCCGGGGGGTCTCATCCGAGATGTGGAGGAGGCCCTGCCGGCGGCGATAGAGAGCACTGGGTGCACCCGACTGCAAATTGTTGCTCATGTCGGCACCGACGACTCCTGCCGTCTGGGTTCAGAGGTCAGCCTCAGTTCGTACAGGCGGTTGGCGGAGTTGGTGAAGGCGGAAAGCCTCACTCGCGGGGTGTAATCAGAGCTAACTATTTGTAGTATCTTTCCCAGAACCGATCGCGGTCCTCTGGTTTGGAGCCGAGTGGAAGGCTTAAACCATAGGCTCAGACGATTCTGCGGAGATCTTTCTCGACCTCCGCTATCGGGTGGAGAAATGTAGGGTCCCCCTGAATAGGTCAGGCGTGCACTACACGCCGGAAGCGGCTACAAGGGTAGCGGAGAACGTGTGGAGTGCACATGGGGGTTTTTTAGGTTAGAGAATTCCCTCCCTAGGCCCGACAAGACGCCTCCTGAGACGCGGCAAGGTAGGAGTAGGCAAAATGCAACAGGGAATAACAATATTAATGTGCTAATAGTAAACTGCAGGAGCGTCTATAGAAAGGTCCCAGAACTGCTCTCATTAATAAACGGTCACAATGCCCACATAGTACTAGGCACAGAAAGTTGGCTGAAGCCAGATGTAAACAGTAATGAAATCCTAAACTCAGATTGGAATGTATACCGCAGAGGTAGGCTGGACAGTGAAGGGGGAGGCGTGTTTATAGCGATAAAAGGTACAATAGTATCGAAGGAAATTGACGGAGATCCGAAATGTGAAACAATTTGGGTGAAGGCTACGGTTAAAGCAGGCTCAGACATGGTAATTGGATGTCTCCATAGGCCCCCTGGCTCAGCAACTGTTGTGGCTGGGCACCTGAAGGATAATTTGGAAAATATTTCGAGTAGATTTCCCCACCATGTTATAGTTCTGGGTGGAGATTTTAATTTGCCAGATATAGACTGGGAGACTCAAACGTTCATAACGGGTGGCAGGGACAAAGAATCCAGTGAAATTTTTTAAGTGCTTTATCTGAAAACTACCTTGAGTAGTTAAACAGAGAACCGACTCGTGGCGATAACATATTAGACCTTCTGGTGACAAAAAGAAACTATTTGAAACAGTTATCGCAGAATAGGAAATCAGCTATCATAAAGCGGTTACTGCATCGATGATTTGAGCCGTAAATAGAAATGTTTGAAAAGGTAGGAAGATTTTTCTGTTTAGCAAAAGTGACAAAAAGCAGATTTCAGAGTACCTGATTGCTCAACACAAACGTTTTGCCTCAAGTACAGATAGCGTTGAGGATCAGTGTGAAAAGTTCAAAACCATCGTACAATATGTGTTAGAAGAGTATGTGCCAAGCAAGATCGTAAGAGATTGAAAAGAGCCACCGTGGTACAGCAACCGAGTTAGAGAACTCCTGCGGAAGCAAAGGGAACTTCACAGCAAACATAAACATAGCCAAAGCCTTGCAGATAAACAAAAATTACGCGAAGCGAAATGTAGTGTGAGGAGGGCTATGCGGGAGGCGTTCAATGAATTCTAAAGTAAAGTTGTATGTACTGACTTGGCAGAAAATCCTAAGAAATTTTGGTCTTATGTCAAAGCGGTAGGTGGATCAAAACAAAATGTCCAGACACTCTGTGTCCAAAATGGCACTGAAACAGAGGATGACAGACTAAAGGCTGAAATACTAAATGTCTTTTTCCAAAGTTGTTTCACAGGGGAAGACTGCACTGTAGTTCCTTCTCTAGATTGTCGCACAGATGACAAAATGGTAGATATCTAAATAGACGACAGAGGGATAGAGAAACAATTAAAATCGCTGAAAAGAGGAAAGGCCGCTGGACCTGATGGGATACCAGTTCGATTTTACACAGAGTACGCAAAGGAACTTGCCCCCCTTCTTGCAGCGGTGTACCGTAGGTCTCTAGAAGAGCGTAGCGTTCCAAAGGATTGGAAAAGGGCACAGGTCATCCCCGTTTTCAAGAAGGTACGTCGAACAGACGTGCAGAACTATAGACCTATATCTCTAACATCGATCAGTTGTAGAATTTTGGAACACGTATTATGTTCGAGTATAATGTCTTTTCTGGAGACTAGAAATCTACTCTGTAGGAATCAGCATGGGTTTCCAAAAAGACGATCATGTGAAACCCAGCTCGCGCTATTCGTCCACGAGACTCAGAGGGCCATAGACACGGGTTCCCAGGTAGATGCCGTGTTTCTTGACCTCTGCAAGGCGATCGATACAGTTCCCCACATTCGTCTAATGAACAAAGTGAGAGCATATGGACTATCAGACCAATTGTGTGATTGGAATGAAGAGTTCCTAGATAACAGAACGCAGCATGTCATTCTCAATGGAGAGAAGTCGTCCGAAGTAAGAGAGATTTCAGGTGTGCCGCAGGGGAGTGTCGTAGGACCGTTGCTATTCACAATATACATAAATGACCTGGTGGATGACATCGGAAGCCCACTGAGGCTTTTTGCGGATGATGCTGTGGTGTATCGAGAGGTTGTAACAATGGAAAATTGTACTGAAATGCAGGAGGATCTGCAGCGAATGGACGCATGGTGCAGGGACGGCAATTGAATCTCAATGTAGACAAGTGTAATGTGCTGCGAATACATAGAAAGAAAGATCCCGTATCATTTAGCTACAATATAGCGGGTCAGCAACTGGAAGCAGTTAATTCCATAAATTATCTGGGAGTACGCATTAGGAGTGATTTAAAACGGAACGATCATATAAAGTTGATCGTCGGTAAAGCAGATGACAGACTGGGATTCATTGGACGTATCCTAAGGAAATGCAATCCGAAAACAAAGGAAGTAGGTTACAGTACGCTTGTTCGCCCACTGCTCGAATACTGCTCAGAAGTGTGGGATCCGTACCAGATAGGTTTGATAGAAGAGATAGAGAAGATCCAACGGAGAGCAGCGCGCTTCATTGCAGGATCGTTTAGTAATCGCGAAAGCGTTACGGAGATGATAGATAAACTCCAGTGGAAGACTCTGCAAGAGAGACGGTCAGTAGCTCGGTACGGGCTTTTGTTGAAGTTTCGAGAAAATACCTTCACTCCTACGTATATCTCGCGAAGAGACCATGAGGATAAAATCAGAGAGATTAGAGCCCACACAGAGGCATACCGGCAATCCTTCTTTCCCCGAACAATACGTGACTGGAATAGAAGGGAGAACCGACAGAGGTACTCAAGGTACCCTCCACCACACACCGTCAGGTGGCTTGCGGAGTATGGATGTAGATGTAGATGTAGATCGCTCAGGCACCGCCATCGCCCCCCACGACCGGCCCCGCCAGCTCCCCACACCAGACTGCCGGCTGCCACTCACCCCTGCTGCCCACACTGCCCTCTGGTCTGAGATTCTCTTACAGCTTACATACCGCACGCAGCGCGTGAGCAGTCCATCAAAATTACATCTGCTCGAGGGCACTAGCAATAAACTCCTTAGTCGTGGACCTCTTACACCTCGTCCCCGTCTTCTGGTGCTGGCACTGATCATATGTGGCGATCCTATTAAACATACAGGTGTTGGCTCATTGTAGCAGGTGGCTCATGACCGAGGTTATGTGTAAAGTTTCGACACCTGTACTGCAGAGGGACCGTGTCCCTCGGACTGCCAATCACAAGAGAGGGTCCCTGTGTCGTTGTTTGTTCCCCGCTGTATCACATTCAAGCCATGGATGAATACAGCTACACACACAGCCATCACTTTGTTTTTTTCCACCACAATTTCCAGGTCTATGGCAGATGCTAAACTGACATTAACACACCTCGATCCATCGGCTCCCGCAGAAAACTGGACATCGCATGGCGTAAATTGTGCTTCTGCTGCTTCCACAATACACTCAGGATGATTGAAATAACAGAGAGAGGCGGTGTTTCTTATTGACAAAAAAATATGCAGAAGACATCGCCTATTTTGTTTTGTGGCATTATGGAGCATTTCCAAACAGCTGACTGACTGATGACCTCTACATTTAAAGCCATCTTTCACAGTGATGTGGCAGCAGATGTCTAGGTGTCCCATTTCAGTTGATGCGTCATACTGATGTCATGTACGTGATCACAGGCTGTTGCTCCCACTAAGACTCTCGCTCTATCTCAAACAAGTGATGTCAGTCAATCATCATGTGGTAATGAATAGTGCACAAGTGGAGGGATTGGATAGAAAAGACGCTGTCGATTTGCTGTAATAATCACCACAGTTGACAGTGCAATCACTTTTACCAGTTTTACAGGGTTTTGCATAATTTCAATAAGGCAGCAGCCTGCTTCCCAGTTTCTGTGTCACCGTTGAACCACCCCTGCACTACTTTGCGAGTACTGTACACAAGATTGGGAATGTAGATAGATGAATGTGCAGTATGTCCATCATTGTTAATTGTTCAACATGTATATACACACACACATCAGAAAAAGTTTTGCCTCACCTCAGTTCCGAGAGGTCTGGAACCCGTACAGAAAATTGGAATACAAATCAACATAAACATCATTTCCGCCCTTTTTATTGCTCATGAAAACCACAAATTGCATGTTGTACCACCGTACAGCGAGACCTTCAGAGGCGGTGGTGGTCCAGATTGCTGTAGACACCGGTACATCTAATACCCAGTAGCACGTTCTCTGGCATTGATGCATGCCTGTATTTGTCGTGGCATACTATTCACAAGTTCATTAAGGCATTGTCGGTCCAGATTGTCCCACTCCTCAACGGCGATTCGGCGTAGATCCCTCAGAGTGGTTGGTGGGTCAGGTCGTCCATAACAAGCCCTTTTCAGTCTATCCCAGTCATGTTCTATAGGGTTCATGTCTAGCATGCTGGCCACTCTAGTCGAGCGATGTCGTTATCCTGAAGGAAGTCGTTCACAAGATGTGCACGATGGGGGCGTGAATTGTCGTCCGTGAAGATGAATGTCTCGGCAATATGCTGCCGATACAGTTTCAATATCTGAGGATGGCGTTCACGTGTCGTACAGCCGTTACAGCACCTTCCAGGACCACCAGCAGCGTACGTCGGCCCCACATAATGCCACCCCAAAACAGCAGGGAACCTCCACCTTGCTGCACTCGCTTTACAGTGTGTCTAAGGCGTTCAGCCTGACCGGGGTGCCTCCAAACACGTCTCCGACGATTGTCTGGTTGAAGGTGACACTCATCGGTGAAGAGAACGTGATGCCAATCCTGAGAGATCCATTCGGCATGTCTTCGGCCCATCTGTCGCGCGCTGCGTGGTGTCGTGGTTGCAAAGATGGACCTCGCCTTGTACGTCGGGATTGAAGTGGCGCACAATGCAACCTACTGCGCACAGTTTGAGTCGTAGGACGACGTCCTGTGGCTGCACGAAGAGTATTATTCAAGATGGTGGTGTTGCTGTGAGGGTTCCTCCGAGCCATAATCCGTAGGTAGCGGTCATCCACTGCAGTAGCAGCCCTCGGGCGGCGTGAGCGTCTCTCTGTACCTCCTCCATGTCCAAACAACGTCGCTTTGGTTCACTCCGAGACACCTGGACACTTCCCTTGTTGAGAGCCCTTCCTGGCACAAAGAAACAATGCGGACGCGATCGAACAGCGGTATTGACCGTCTAGGCACGGTTGAACTACAGACAACGCTAACTATGTACCTCCTTCCTGGTGGAATGACTGGAACTGATCGGCTGTCGGACCCCCTCCGCGTAATAGGCGCTCTTCATGGATGTTTGGCTCCTTCTGGAACGGAGAGCAAACGTTTTGCGCAGTTCTTTTTTTGTGATGACCTGTGTCAACTCTTCTATAGAAAGTGCCGTAAAATGATCATTGGCGGTGATTGTAACTGCGTGTTACGTGATGAAGATCAGGAACCACGAACCAATAAGTGATCTTAACTGCAAACTTTGATTGACAGGTTCGATTCCCGGCGGGGTCAGGGATTTTCTCTGCCTCGTGATGACTGGGTGTTGTGTGATGTCCTTGGGTTAGTTAGGTTTCAGTAGTTCTAAGTTCTAGGGGACTGATGACCATAGATGTTAAGTCCCATAGTGCTCAGAGCCATTTCAACCATTTTGATTGACATTTATCGCCTTATCGATATGTGGAGTGTTTTTCATCCAAACGACAGAGGGTTTAGGCACTTTTATCATGGTGGACACAGTAGACTGGATAGAATTTACATTTCAACGGAATTTACGGGTCAAAATGTCCAGGCGGAAATCATTCTGGCCATCTTTTGGAATCATTGTGGCTATTTGTGTACCTTACACGTCCCGTACGCACGCCCTGAACGCAAACATTCGACGTGGAAGTTAAACACAAGCATTACAGACGACACATGCCTTGTGGAACACGCGCATTCAACTTGGCAAGAACTGCGACAGGGCCGTTTACAAGCGCGTTCTGAACTTGAATGGCGGCTCTCCCGTGCCAAACCTGCCATACGGAATCTGTTAATCAGTTACAGTCGTGACAGAGGCCACTGGGAAAAGACGACGGTTGCATTTTATCAAGACTGTTTAAAACATTTCACTTTCAAAGTTACCGACCGTCCAGAACTCCTCCCGGCCTTACGACGAATTAAGTGAAAAATTTTGCACACATTGTGTCGGAAAGTTCAAATGGTTCAAAGCACTATGGGACTTAACATATGAGGTCATCAGACCCCTAGACTTAGAACTGGTTAAACCTAACTAACCTAAGGACATCACATACATCCATACCCTGGGCAGGATTCGAACCTGCGACCATAGCAGCAGCGCGGTTCCAGACTGAAGTGCCTAGAACCTCTCGGCCACAGCGGCCTGCCGTTGAATGATACGTAGCAGGCGTTTCGATACTACGCTGACTGAGCCACTATCCATGTATCATTTAAAACGGGAGCGATTACGGAGCGGCAAACTTTCTGTAAAGGAATGCATTACGAACGCCAGCGTAAAACGAGAAATAACCAAGACTTCCAACAGAAATTTTCCACCACTTTCCGACGCTTTTTCAGCGCAGGCCTCTGTATGACGCTGCCCTTCACTCCTTTTTACGAGAAATTCCACGTGAATTAACGAGGAACGGGAGATTACTTTTGAATCAATTGTTTACAGTGGACGGTGTGTCCGACGTGATTAAAGCTAGCCCTAGGGGCAAGTCTCCGGGCTACGACACTTTTATGTGAAGTTCTTTGATATTTTAAAAGGCACTTTTGCTGCGATAGCCAACTAGCTGCACGAGGCCATCGGTGTTTGTTAAGAGCTACTGGAGTCTCCTTGTTGTATTAATACCAGAAGGAACAGCTACTGTTAGGAGCGCCACCTGACGGCCTATCACCTTATTAAATGCAGAGTACACAATTTTAGGTCGCTGCTATTCCAGGCGCTTGAAGTGGATTTATGGAGATTGCCGTTAGTCCTTATCAAAACTGTGCTGTTCCTGGAACGAACATGTATGATGCGGTTCTTGTAAACAATGATAGTACTGGTTATGCTACCTCTTTCCGTGGCAATGAGGCTGCAATCATTTCAGTTGACTTCAAGAATTCAATATTTTCATATGGACTCTTATGTTATAAATATGCGATCAGTGGTGGATCGATCTTCTCAAAGTCCCACTTGTATGTCATCTGTTACCCCTTTTAAATATGGTTGCAGTATTTTCTGCAGAATTTTGAGGAACACTTTTTAAGCTGTGCTAATTAATAAGATTCATCTATAATGTGTCCATTTTTGTTTATTGCCCTTTTTATGGAGTGGTACTATGAACCCTTCTTTCAACTGAGCTGGCAGTCTTTCTTCATTAAAAATGTTGGTCACAAGTTTGTGTATTTGCTTCACAAGTGAATCTCCTCCCTTCTGGAGCTTGGTTGTTTCTAATTTTCATTGCATATGATGTCTCCTCCATTGTAGTTGTGGATCTAAGGAATCTACATTCTGGTATTTATGTTGTCGATCCATTACTGCACTTCCAGCTTTAACATTTAAAATGTCCTCAAAGTAGGCCTACTTCACCCAGAGTCCCACATCATCTGTACTTGGAAAAACTGTATTACTATTTTTATCTTTAATGCCATACATTCATGGTATATATCTGTTCCTGCCCCCCGTGAACCATAGACCTGACCATTGGTGGGGAGGCTTGTGTGCCTCAGCGATACTGATACCCATACCGTAGGTGCTACCACCATGTAGGGGTATCTGTTGAGAGCTTCGACAAACATGTGGTTCCTGAAGATGGGCAGCAGTTTTTTCAGTAGTTGCAGGGGAAACAGTCTGATGATTGACTGATCTGGCCTTGTAACATCAACCAAAACAGCCTCACTGTGCTGGTACTGTGAATGGCTGAAAGCAAGGGGAAACTACAGCCATAAATATTCCCAAGGGCATGCAGCTTTACTGTATGATGGTGTCCTCTTGGGTAAAATATTCCGGAGGTAAAATAGTCCCCCATTTGGATCTCCGGGTGGGGACTACTCAGGAGGATGTCATCAGGAGAAAGAAAACTCGTGTTCTACTGATCAGAGCATGGAATGCCAGATTCCTTAATAGGGCAGGTAGATTAGAATATTTAAAAATGGAAATGGATAGGTTACTGTGATGTATAGTGGGAATTTGTGAAGTTAGGTGACAGGAGGCACAAGACTTTTGATCTGGTAGATACACGGTTATAAATACAAAATCAAATAGATGTAATGCAGGAGTAGATTTTATAATGAAGAAAAAAATAGAAGCATGCACAAGCTACTACGAACAGCATAGTGAATGCATTATTGAAGCCAAGATAGGTATGAAGCCCACGCCTAACAGAGTAGTACAAGTTTACATGCCAACTAGCTCTGTTGATGACAAAGAGATAGAAGAAATGTATGATGAGATAAAAGACATTATTCACATAGTGAGGGGAGTCAAACATTTAATAGTCATGGGGGAGTGGCATTCAATGGAAGGAAAAGTAAGAGAAGGGAAAGTAGTAGGTGAATATAGACTTGGTGAGGAGGCGGGGGGGGGGGGGGGAGGGGGGGGGGTGAAGTAAGGGAATGAAAGAGGAAGCTGCCTGGTAGAATTATGCACAAAGCATAACTTAATCATAGCTAACACTTGGTTTAAGAAACTTGAAAGAATGTTGTATACATGGAAGAGGTGTGGAGACACTGGAAGCTTTCAGATAGATTATCTAATTGCAAGACAGAAATTTAGGAATCACGTTTTAAACTATAAGACATTTTCAGGGGCAGATGTGGACTGACCACAATTTATTGTTTATGAACTGTAGATTAAAACTGAAGAAACTGCAAAAAGATAAGAATTTAAGGAGATGGGACCTCAGCAAAATGAAAGAACCAGAGGTTGGAGAGAGTTTCAGGGAGAGCATTGGAACAATTGACAAGAACAGGACAAAGAAATACAGTAGAAGAGGAATGGGTAGCTTTGAGAGAAGAAATAGTGTAGGCTGCAGAGGATCAATCAGGTAAAAAGGCGAGGGCTAGTAGATATCCTTGGGTAACAAAGGAGATATTGAAATTAACTGATGAAAGAAGAAAATATAAAAATGCAGTAAATGAAGCAGGTAAAAAGGAATGCAAACGTCTAAAAAATGGGATAAAGTGCCAAACGGCTAAGCAGGGATGGCTAAAGGACAAATGCAAGGATGTAGAAATATAGATCACTAGGGGCTGAGACAGATACTGCCTACAGAAAAAACAAAGAGACTTTCGGAGAAAAGAGAACCATCTGTATGAATATCAAGAGCTCAGATGGAAAACCAGTCCTAAGCAAAGAATGGAAAGCTGAAAGGTGGAAAGAGTATCTAGAGGGTCTATAAAAGGGTGATGTACTTGAGGACAATATTATGGAAAATGAAGAGGACATAGGTGAAGATGAAGTGGGGGATATGACACTACATGAAGAATTTGTCACAGCACTGAAAGACCTAAGTTAAAACAAGACCCTGGGAATAGACAGCGGTCCGTGACCAAACTCTACCATCTGGTGAGCAAGATGTACAAGACAGGTGAAATCCCACAGATATTCGGAAGAATATAAAAATTCCAATCCCAATAAGAGCAGGTGTTGACAGGTGTGAAAATTACTGAACCATCAGTTTAATAGGTCACAACTGCGAAGTACTGACGTGAATTCTTTACAGACGAATGGAAAAACTCGTAGAAGCTGACCTTGGCGAAGATCAGTTTGGATTTGGTACAAATGGTAGAACATGTGAGGGAATACTGACCCTACCTATGATTCTGTCATTTGTAGACTTAGAGATAGCTTTCGACAATGTTGACTGGAGTACTCTCTTTCAAATTCTGGAGGTGGCAGGGGTAAAATACAGGGAGCAAAAGGCTATTTACGATTTGCACAGAAACCAAATAGCAGTTATAAGAGTCAAGGAACATGAAAGGGAAGGAGAGGTTGGGAATTGAGTGAGACAGGTTTGTAGCCTATACCTGATGTCATTTAGGCTGTATATTGAGCACGTACTATAGGAAACAAAAGAAAAATTTGGAGTAGGAATTAAAATCTATGGAGAATAAATAAAAACTGACGTTTGCTGATGACATTGTAATTCTGTCAGGGATGGCAAAGCACTTGGAAGAGCAGTTGAACGGAATGGACAGTGGCTTGACAGGAGGGTATAAGGTGAACACCAACAAAAGCAAAATGAGGATAATGGAATGTAGTTGAATTAAATGAGGTGATGCTGAGGGAATTAAAGTAGGACATGAGAAACTTAAAGTAGTAGGCAATTTTTGCTATTTGGGGAGCAAAATAAGTGACGACAGTCAACGTAGAGAGGGTATAAAATCTAAACCCGCTATGTCAAGGAAAGTGTTTCTGAAGAAGAGAAATTTGTTAACATCGAGTATAAATTTAAATGTCAGAAAGTCATTTCTGAAAGTATTTGTATGGAGTGTGGCCATGTGTGAAAATTAAACATGGATTATAAATACTGTTGACAAGAAGAGCTTTCGAAATGTGGTGCTACAGAAGAATGCTGAAGATTGGATGGGTAGATCATGTAACTAACAGGGAGGGACTGAACAGACTTGGGGAGAAGAGGAGTTTGTGGCACAACTTGACTAGGAGAGGGAATCTATTGATAGGACACAACCTGAGCATCAAGGGTGAAAATCATAGAGAGGGACCAAGAGATGAATAGGCTAAGCAGATTCAGAAGGATATAGGTTGCAGTAGTTACTCGAAGATGAAGAAGCTTGCACAGGATAGAGTATCATGGAGAGCTGCACCAAACCAGTCTCTGGACTGAAGACCACAACAACAACATTTTTCTGAAGAACTTAATTGACCTGTAAAACTGTCTTGCAATGTGTGCAGCTTTATCCATGTCTGCTGACTGGCAATGTGAGAAATATACTCCTGACCCTTGGTGCTTCCATTGCATAAGAAGCTGTGGGAGAAATTGAGAATTTTATTTCAAGTGAATTTTGGAAAAGGAAATGATTTGGTGATGATAGTTCAGATGAAGAATACTTGCTGAATCAGTAAGATCACAATCCAGAAGCGAGGTTTGTCCAAGATGTTATTCAAAATGCCTCAAAACACCTACAATGATGCAGCGCGCTCAACTTCTAAAACACTGAAATTGTATTAGGAATTACAGCAGGGATATGTCGCATTGATGCAAAATTAGCAGCAAAACAGGACTCGATCAATGTACTACTGACAAACGGACTTACTTTTGTCACCAGAGGGATTTGCTACAGTCTCAGAGTTATAAATTATTTTTGCTTCTTTTTGTGCAGAAAATACTTCACATTGTGAATGCATTATGGAATCCTTAGCATCTTACATACAACAAAGATTTTGGAAAATCAAAAAGAAAATAATTTATATGCATGTCAGAATGAAAACATTCAACTACCTTAGATTTTTGGATAAATTAGCCGAGTACAGTGTTATGAAGTGTGCTTAGATAAAAGAAATCTCTGGACTGTGCCAGCTATGAGGGTCACTCCAAAAGAAATGCACACTATTTTTGTAAAAATACGGTTTTCATTCTGCATGTGTGGAAGTTTTACAGTGTATAGATACATCCTTCTTGCTTGTTTTCAAACTTAGTTCAACCTGTTCCCATGGGTGGCGCTGTCACAGAATGTCTTTAAGATGGCTGCTACACTTGACGTACGTCAGAAGCAACGTGCTGTCATAGAATTCCTGTGTTGTGAAAATGAGACAATGGGAAACATCCACAAGAGGCTGAAAAAGGTGTGCGGAGATGCTGCTGTTGATTGCAGTACAGTTAGTCGGTGGGCAAGCAGGTTACATGATGAAAGCAGGCATGGCAATATTGAGGATTGTCCTCGCAGTGGCAGGTCTCGTACTGCACACACTCCAGACAGTGTGCAGAGAGTTAATGAATTGGCAACTGCTGACAGATGCATCACAGTGAACGAATTGTCATGCTATTTTGGGATAGGGGTAGGAAGGGTTTGCAGAATACCGAATGTGTTGGTGTTAAAAAAGGTTTGTGATAGGTGGGTTCCCAGGATGTTGACAGTGGCTCACAAGAAACAAGAAAATCGGTATGCAGTGAACTTTTGGAACAGTACGAGAATGGTGGAGATGAATTTCTTGGATGAATTGTGACAGGTGATGAAACGTGGCTCCATCATTTTTCACCAGAGATGAAGAGGCAATCAATTGAGTGGTATCATGCAGATTCAACCAAGAAAACAAAATTCAAAACCACACCTTCTGCTGGAAAAGTTACGGCTCTGGTGTTTCTAGATTCCAAAGGACTCTTGCTTGTGGACATCATGCCAAGTGGAACCACCATAAATTTTGGTGCATATGTGATGACACTAAAGAAACTTCAAGCTCGACTGAGTCATGTTTGACCACATTGGCAAAAGTGGCATGTTTTGCTGTTGCACAACAATGCACGGCCATGTCAGACAAAAAACCGTGGAAGCGATCACAAAACTGGGAGGGACAACACTGAAACACCCGCCTTACAGTCCTGACCTGGCTCCACGTGACTATCATCTCTTTGGGAAACTGGAAGACTCTCTTCGTGGAACAAGGTTTGAAGATGATGACTCCCTCATGCACGCTGCCAAACAGTGGCTCTAACCGGTTGGTCCAGAATTTAACTGTGCGGGTATACAGGCGCTGGTTCCAAGATGGTGCAAGGCAGTTGAGAGGGATGGAAATTATGTGGAGAAAAGAAAATATTGTTGCTAAAGGATGTATCTACACAATGTAAAACTTTCAGACATGTAGAATAAAAGATGGATATTAAAAAAATGGTGTGCATTTCTTTTGGAGTGACCCCCATATAACAAATTTGAGTTAAGTTTCCAGTATCAGCACCGTAAGTTAACTTTTGCCACTGGCCTCGCTACATTACCTCAGTATGTGTGACCTAGAGTAGTGTGCAAAATATTCACTGTAGCCACATGCTGAAGCAATAACTATGAGTTACAAACAGTACAGTTATGTTTGTGTGTTAAAAATGTTGCCGTCAGTGATATTAGTGATTCATGTTTTCCTTTAAAATACTTCAGTTACTAATTCTTGCAAAACATCTTGTTCCCTGCAAATAAGATACTCAAAATTGAACGAAAGGAGAGACGTGAGAAATTGTTTTACTGTCTGCGATTCTCTCTCAGTACTGGCTACTGGATCACACGTGTCACTGAGCAGTGAGAGTGTATGAGCCTGAGTGGCCCACCTTCTCAAGACAAGGCAAGGCAAAGCATACACTATCAAAGGGAGAGCCACCTGCAAAACAACACATGTCATATACCAGCTGTTAAGTAAACAATGTCTTCTACATTGGCAAGACTACCACCAAATTATCAATTAGGATGAATGGGCATAGGTGTATACTGGCAACTCTCAATATCCTGTTGCAGAGCATGCTCTACAACATGACATTCGTGATCTGGGGATCTGCTTCACCACACGCACCACCTGAATTCTTCCTCCAGACACCAGTTTCTCAGAACTCCGCAGATGTCCTTGGTTCTCATCACCTGCCTGGCGTTAATTTATGTTAATTTCTTCTGTCTCAGCATTTGTTCACTGTAACTACTCTTTGCTTCACTCCATTTTAGTTTTCTACATAGTTCGTTGTCTGACCTGTCAATTTTTCACTGCCCTCTCCACCTCTGTTACGTACAATGCACTTGGCTTTTTAGTCTTATTAACTCATGGATGATGATTAAGCAGTAATCTGTCTGCATATTACCCTGTCTTCCATCTTTAAGCTCTCAGGTTTTCGAATCTTGTCCGTTGCAGTCCCCAACAATAAGTATTTCCTTTTCATCCTGCCCAATGTATCTCCCCTCACCTTGGGTATTGGGTGACTTTTCTGAACTATACCCATTCTATAAACCTGTCCAGTACTTTTCCTTCACCCTTCTTCCTTCCCCTTCAACCCTTCTGCCTGAAGAAGGAGTCACTGGCTCCAAAAGCTTGTAAAAGTAAATCCTTTGTGTGTGTGTTCCCCTGCCACTGCTTGGTGAGTCAATTTTATACTATAATTGGATTTCTGCATTTGTCTTCCTGATAAGACTTTCAAACCAACATTTTACTTTGGAAACCCTAGATTCAAACAAGAACACAGGGCTGGTTAAGTTTGTAGCATTTTAGTTCCACCTCACCAACTTTCACAATTGAACATTATTTTTGTTGGTGGTTGTGTATCAATCCTGAAAGAGTTTTTAACCTTATATTTTAATATCAGTATAACATGTGTTAATAAAGAAAGCCACAAGTTTTATTATCACAGTCAAGTGCACTTCCAAACAAAAAGGGGAGACGTGAAAATAATTTCTGAGTATCATTCGGACAGCACAGCACTTAAATTAAGTATAATTGGCTCTAATGTATTACTCAACAAAGCAAACCATGGACCTGGGCATAGCTGGAACTGGAACTTTGCTAGCATTGATGCTGTCAACTGCAAATTCAGAATCTCTAACTCTGGAAAATGTTATGGGCACTGATTGCCATATACCAAGCATTATTTAAATGGATCCCCCTGTCTAGTGTAATAGGTTTCCTGATGTCTTTATTTCAATATATAAACCATGCTGTTCCGGTGACTGTTACCACCACCATGCTGCTCTCATATTTCATTTCACAATTATATTTGAGGCAGTGCTTGGTGACAGCTGCTTTGCTCTGTTTTAGGCAGATATATCACTGGTGTTCCTTGCACCTCTCCTTACCTGTTCAGACAGTCTGCCACAGCTAAAAGATGTAACATTCACATGAATTATAATATGCATCCAGATTTTGGAGACCTAGGTCATCACTATTACAAAGGATAGCTTCTACCTTATGAGGAGAACATAGCAAGTACCATGCCCTGATTTCCCAGAAACTTCATTCAGTTGAAGAGGGGTCAAAACAAGCGGACACTTTACTTACCTGTAGACACTACTGTTTTGAGTAAACAACAGTCAAAGTTTCAGGAACTTTATGTGCCTTTTAGTGCATAAGTAATACAACTGAAGCGGTGGCACAGTGGCTAGCATCACACCTTCACAGTTTGTGCCCTGTGCTTGAAACCCCACTTACTTGTTTTTTATTTATCTACTCTCACCCACATAAGTTTACTACACAAATATGTTCCAGTGCATACTGAAACAGCATTGGCCATGTTTGTCTGGTGAATCAATTTGAGGAAGAAGAAAATTGTTTGAAACTTCTCAGTGAAAACTGAGTAACTGGTTGTTACTGCCTGTTACAATATGTCTTAGTTTGCTACACAGCCATTGAGGTGCATCAAGTAGTCCTTTGTTCATTATGTCTGAGGAATACAATGCTGAGAATGGGTTTTCCAATTAGAAGTCTCCTAAACCTACAGCATCAAGGTGGGGCCCTATGAGCCATTGAAAATCCGAGGGCCACTGAGTAGCATGTTATAAATTGTTACTGTACACATTTTTATCCCTTCAATTATATCACAATCAGTGGGAAAATGAAGAAATTGCTTGAAACAAAATGTATGTAGATTTTGCTTTAGAATCTTAATCTGAACTATTCAGTGGGAACCCCAGTTTATTGCAAAGTTGGTCCCTGCCACCCACATGCCAAAGGGTGGCAGATCGAGTGTGGTATTGATGGATGTTACTTCTCAAACAAACTGGAATTGTAACTTTTTTGATCCAATATGTAGTTCGAGATATTTCAATGTCGTCACTTATAATGAGCACCCTGTATAATAAATTCGTGACACAAACCCAGTTGTAATTTTACAATTAATTTAACTCTTTTACTACGCAAATGGTTATCACATTTGGGAATATCTCATGGACATGGGCAGAAATGAAGAAGTAAAGAAAAAAATCTGGTTTTGATCACAGGGTGCAAAACAGGCTGCAGTACTCGCTACTGTGTCACAATTGTGGCTCAGACAAGTGTGCTTAATGACATCTAAATTACGTCTACAACTGTCATTTTCTCAGATATTTTCAGGTATCTACAGATGAGCCAACATGCATCTGTTTATTCTGCTCTTCTTACACCAAGCAAAGTTTCTGGGAAATTTAACTAGGGCACTTAAACTTCCCAGTCTCTGTCCCTTCTTTCTCAGGTATTCTTGCTTTTGACTGTATCGTCTGTTCAATAGTTCAGTCTAGTTGGAGTCCAGGTGGCAAGTACACAAAACAACCAATCTCCCAGAAACCACCAAGTGTTGTGCCCAAAAATGGAAGCAACAACTCTGCCAAAAAGTAGGTTGTACACTATTAACGCCACTGAGGAAGCAAGATTACAGTTTCTATGCAGTGAGAAACAATACAAATCTATAACTCTACAGTTTTTCATAAATACTCACAGGCCAGTGAGCATACAGTAAAAATGTTTGTATGGGATTTCATCTTTGAATATGCCAGATAAATGAGTTGTGCGAACAAGATGACAGTTTCAAGAATAGCATCCACCAAACTTTATGTGAAAATAACCACAATTAAGGGATCCATCAAATAGAAAACTGAAAAAAATAAATTTATTCATCATTTTTAGTTATACCCCATCCATTCCTTAACCAGAATATGTGAATGTCTGTTCCTTGAGCCCTGCTTTGCGAGTTAATCACCTTGGTGCTAAGTGAATGTAGATAACACCTGAGAATCATTACAGCACTGATTTTGTTTTACTCGTAGGATTCAAAATAAGGTAGCACTCGTTTCAAAAGACTTTCTGCAAATACGACATCACATTCAATACTGACAACTGCAGAAGCTCTAATCTACTTCGTATTAACTAAGAAAAAGCAATAAAACTTGTATTCTTCTTTACTCGCACCAATTTAAACTGTCCTCAGGTGCAGGCCATTGTGGCCGAGCAGTTTTAGGTGCTTCAGTCCAGAACCACACTGCTGATACCATCGCAGGTTTGAATCCTGAATCGGCCATAGATGTGTGTGATGTCCTTAGATTAGTTGGGTTTAGGTAGTTCTAAGTCTAGGGGACTGATGACCTCAGATATTAAGTCCCATAGTGCTCAGAGTCATTTTTGTCCTGAGGTTCCTACCTAACCCCACACTCTGAAATTGCCAAATATTTATTTCATCACCTTTTCTCAAATCAGATGGAAAGACAAATAACATTTAATATTGCAGAACATACTTTAGTACATTCCTAATAAACTCCCAGAACATTTTAACACGAAGAACAAAATATTTTCATGTAACAGGAAAAGAACCTACATCAACTTAATAATCTAAAACATTATGCATTATGTTAGCACCTCATTATGTGATATTAGTTTCCTGTGTTATCATAACACCTTTTGAATGCTTTAATTGATATATTATTAATGACATTTAGCAATAATCATGACATGTCTGAAATTTTCAGTGCACTGTTATCCTGAAACAGGGTACTGCAAGTTTTAATAGAAGTATATTCCATGCTTAGCCATCAATAAGTCATATAATGTTTAGTTATTATAATTATTATTACAATAAATTGTACCATTTTTGTAAATCATACACATGCATGAAGTCTTGTGAGGGGCCCATATCTCATGCTAACTGAAATTTACAGCAGTTCCTGCTGCTGTTAACAGAGGACCTCTGTCATTCTCCCTGTCCAGAGGCCACTAGTTGCCACGTATCAGAGAACTAGCATAACTGCCAGTGAATATGGACAGAACCAACCACCTACCAGTGTCAACAGAAGATGTTATAAAACCTGTCTATAGATACTTGGCTAACAAAAACTTGCTTGATAATAGTAAGTGTGGGAGAACTCATTACCAATGAAAGTTTCTATAACTGTGTGTGGGAATGCTTGCCTGTAACAGTGTTTGTGGGCCTCAAACCCCAACAATCTGGTATAATGGCTGCAGTGATGTGTTTCAACAATGGGGTTAGACAGCAACCTGAAAGGTTTCGCAAGTATGGGCATAGAACCTGGCATGAACATCACAAATGCGTGTGTCAGCTGACCAGCTGAAGGTGCAGGAAGCTGAGGAAACTGCCCTCAAAACGCTAAAACCAGAATTTTGAAGAATATCTCCAAATTTAAGCTGGAGGATACAGAAATAGTTGAAATGGCTCTAAGCACTATGGGAATTAACATCTGCGGTCATCAGTCCCCTAGACTTAGAACTACTTAAACCTAACTAACCTAAGGATATCACACACATCCGTGCCCGAGGCAGAATTGGAATCTGCGACCGTAGCAGCAGAGCGGTTCTGGACTGAAGTGCCTAGAACTGCTCGACCACAGCGGCCGGCGATACAGAAATCCACAACGATGACAGCTATTGACCTGGTGAGTTTTAACTTTGCATGTTGGCTGAGCGTATTTTATCAGAAATTTTATATCCATTTTCCCCAAAAGTATGAACCTTTTAGTTTTAAATACAATTTTCTCTGTAACTACTATGTCTGTGTCAATGAAACTTGTCACAGGGATGGCAAGATAAAATGTTACACCAGCATCCACTACATGGCACACTTACTAAGGTCAATCTTCTCCACTCTGGAAGCACCATCGAATTTGTTGTCCCAATACAAGCTGCACTGGCCATGGATAGCCCACAACAGATCCTGCCCCAGAGCAGTTACTGATGTCATTGACCTTGAGAGCTTCTTGAAGTTGGTCAATACCTGCAGATGTTCACACTCCACTATAATGTGTTTCTACATGTGGAACTTGTGCCCTTCCCCACTAAATATTCCTTGGGCCAGAAATCTGACTGCTAGCAAACTTTCACTCTATGCTGCCTTACAGCATCATCCTCTGAGACAATTCAACTAAGATCAGGAGGATTTGCTGTACAAAACTATGCATAGTTGATAACATCTTTCAGAGAATATCCAGGAAACTAAAGATTATTAGATTTATTTTTTGTGTAAATCCACACATTTGTTTTTCAATGTTTGTGCTTAACAGCAATGGCAAATGAAGGATGAATCATGCAATTCACAACCAGAATGCTGCTAAGTCTGGGTAATTTCCATGTCAATTATGCATTCCTATTTGGGTTTCATAATGTAAGTTTTTATACTCATGCAGATGTCACATGCTGCTAACAGAAACTGTAAGAGCAAGGTGGGACCATCTTACTATTTTTTATGGCACTTTTGACAACAATTTAATTTTTCCTTTTCTGATTTTGTCAATAACACATACACAATATTTACAGGAAATTTCTTGTTTTAATCAATTCAATGGACTGGCACAATGCCATTTGAATAGCTTGTTGTACTTGTGCTTCAATAATTATGAAACACTAAAATTTTTGTCTAGCATTACGCTAACACCATCACTACATGCTCCAGTTGTCATTCAAATACCTGAAAGAGAAACCATACTTAGAGAGAAATTTTAGAAGTTCAGGGTCTATTCTTTCTGCCTATCTTTTCTGAAGTTCAGGGAATTATGTACATTGTCACATATTGGAATTCTTTGATATTGTGAACAGAACTTCCTCCTCAGTTTCTGCAATGCAGTCTCTGCATAGTAAACTGTGGAGCCAACAGTGCTTTTCCCACTTGGAGACTATTTTCAATTTGCAAATCTACAAGGTTTTGGAAGACCAAACATGGTTAAAACTTTAGCTACAAAATATGCTGTGTGAAACATTTCTTGTACTTTTAAAAAATTTCTTTCTGCTGTTCAGCTACAAGGTCCTTTACAACATTCTTTTTTCTTTGTTTTCATGCAGTTAAATGGACTTTGGAATTCCTATGTTTATGTATTTAATCAGTGGTGTCAACTGAGCTTATTTACTTCCACAGATTGGACCAACCAAATTACACTACTCTTTAGAGATGGACACTTCCTAAGATTTACTCGTTCTTACATTCTGCATCTCTTTCCACACTGAACACTCCAGCTTGACTTCTTTGCACACCCACTCACATTTTGTCAGAAATTATGTGTGTACTGTTGTTCAAACGAATGGGATATGCAGATATTCTGAGACTCTAAATATCAAAGAATTACTTCATATGATTAGCTTGTATCTTCAACACCACCTGTTTGGGTGGTACAGTTTGTATATGGTGCAAGTGTACTGTTACCAGTTTCACATTCTTTGAACTGTGTCATCAGTTTTCTGCAGCTGAGACTAATTCCCTGACATCATATGCTACACTGTTTCATACTGAAAAATGACACCTTTCAATCATGAGGACATTTTATACACTTATCACTTAAAAAGTAATACATCAGGACTGAAAACAGGGAAGTTACATACAGAATCACAGAAGTAAACAGATCTGTTTGCTTCAGAAACAACCCCTTTACTGACAATAAAACTGAAACAATACTCATCCCATCCTTCCATTCTGTGACTAATGATTAAAGCTGTTAATCAGACTGTAAATACGCAAATGGAAGACACAATGACTAAAAATAAATAGCTCAATGACTTACTGCAAAATATCATAGTAGATGACTAACACCTGACATTTAATGTTCCATAGTTAAGGATGTAATATCAGCGTAGAGAAGCATGAAATGTTTTTATTTTACTGATGTCTTCTTATAGCTTAAATATCAGATAAGAATGAAGTTAGATGACAGTATTAAAGAATGCAAGTGTCAGGAAGCAGTGAGTTGTCATGAATTTTCATTGATCATGTTACTTACTGGGGCTTGTGCAGTATTTGTTCCATTCATTTGCTTGAACACTGTTCAATAAATCCCATCATAAAACAGAGGCTTATATTTTCCCTCCCTTTCATATTAAGATGTTTTGATTTTAATGTAAAATGTGGTCAGGATTGTTGGGGAAAAACGTAAAGGATATTTATTACATATATATTCATATATTCTGCACACTCACAAGTACGGTTTACATTTATGCTTGAAAATTATCAATATTTAAAGTATTTATAATGTTAATTTTAGGGTGAATCCAATATTTAATATCTAATTAAATATTTTGCAATGGCTGTTTGTGCACCATTACAACAAAAGAAAGCCAGATGGGGAATCTTCTACAGACTTCACTTTAAATTATTTTTCACCTAAATATTTCCACAGAGAGGGAGAGATCTTGAATAGGAACAGAAGAAATTCACTTTTGACCATATATTACAAAAGCAAATACGTACGTTGAATACCTAGCATGTCACAACAGCTAAGCGACTTAATTCTTAAACAGCAGGGACAAAAATAGTAGTCAGTGTTTATACCAATTCCTTTTTTAGTTTCAATGAAATTTGATAATAAAATACATTCTGTTTACATTTTTAACAGAAATATCATTGGGTTGCAGGTTTTATAGTTACTTGTTGTAACAGCGATGCAATACAGTTTTGTTCTTTCTTTATACTGGTCATTTACACATGTGGTATACATTTAGCTTCATTTTTACGGGGCTTTCCAGGAGAAGTTGCAGCATTCAGCAAGTGTGCAAAGTGTAGTAGCCACTAACAGGCGAAAGCCACGAGCCCAGGCAGTTTTTTTAAATACACCAAACACAAAGTGATGATTCTAAGGATAACTTTGAAAGTTAACAGTGGACTTTGATATAAAAACTTGGCTGAGTCTTTTAACAAATATTTGAATGCATTTATGACACTACACAGGACACTATCATCTGTCTACATACTGGAAAAGTCAAAACTACTCTGTGTTGAACATTACAGGTAAGAGGAATTTACATGCATAAGTTTCAGTGTTCTGGAAAATTATACAAAAAGATCCTAATAAGATAATTTCTTAAAATTCATGGATACTGCAGAATGTTTCTGCTTCATGTTGTAATATCGCTAACTTTTCAAATTTTGTAGTTCTTGTTGTTAATCTTGAAATGTTTTTAGCTACTTGAGAGGTTTGTTGACCATCCAGTGGCTTATCACAAGTTCACTTTCATTCATCAGTGCTTTAATCCTAAGACTGGATTGTGTAGAGTACTTTTCAGCTAAAAACCACAGGTCAGCACTTCACATAATCTGAGATGCTTAACATGGTTTTTAAAGTGTTAACACAGGCATTATAAGGCTTAGATAGATTGCATAGTAAATACCAGCTTAAAACTCTCTGAACACTAAATGTTTACTATTTCATTCTAGGGCACTGACAAATAACATGAAGAAACAGATTGTATGTAAGTTCATTGTTAAGTCCCAACTCTGATAGATTTGTATATTGACAACTGTGTGGTGACTTGTGCTTTCTGCATGATCCTTATTTATAGGTGCAAGAACACTATAAACTATAAATATGCAAAATACTCATCTACTACATTTTAGCTATTAAATAGAAGATAACAAACTTAGAGGGTCCAAGATACTGTAGGTAAAGAAGTTTAACTCCGAACTGTACAACTAAGAAATGGCAAAATTGTAGGTACTGTTTTATGGGAGAACAGTGTGCATGATTCTGAAAATCAACCAGAAAGTTTAGAGAAATTACACTTTAAACTTGGTCAGTTAAATAGAAGTATGCATTTAATAAACAGAAAAACAAAGCCTCCAAAACTATTTTAATGGATTGTGGAAATAACTGCATTTTAGTATTTGAACACTTTAGATAAAAATTATGACTATATAGTTTTTGGGAAAAGTGATTATTGACCATAGGAAAATGATTGCTTTTCAATGCACTATAAGAATCAAAAAACAAGAAATCTAGCAACATGGAAAATTTTTCACAGTAAATCAAAAATAATTTAAATTCAAATGTAACATTATCAGTAGTTTGAAAATGTTACTGTGAATAAATTTTAACAGATGTTCAAATGAGATGAGTAAAAATGAAGTATGACAGTCGAGTTCAACAGCTTGCAGAAAACACTATAAAACCCCAAGTTTCTGTGCAACAATGCACTGCTTTCTGGTGTTTTTGGAGATTGGTATTTTCTCAGTACCTCTGAAAGGGCAGTGCTGTATTCCATAATATAGGGCAATTATGAGGTCAATAGAAGCCACTGAATAAGTTAAAGAAATGCCAGGTGCTCGAATGAAGGAAGCCCGAAATTTATTTCAGAAGAGCATTTCAAAAACATTTCAGTGGTTTCTAGAAGATTATCAAGCAAAATGACTTCCTAAATTAACAGGAAACAATTTTGTCAGAGCATTAGAGACAATGAAGCAAAGGCTAATTTCAAGTGAAAAAATTCAAATCCTACATGAAAGGTATGAATATTTTGTACATTAAGAAATGGCCCTGTGACATTGCAAGCCCACTGCTAGAAGGGGAACAACATTAGGAAATATTGAGAAGTCTCAAATGTAACCAAAGTCCAAGTGATATACTCCCTGTAGTACATCAGAGAAAGAGTCTTCCATAAAGTTTTGACAGAGCTGCGTAATTAACTTTTTTGCGATCTACTTTGCTGTTTATTTCAGTTGTGGGACCTCTGCTACCTGTATGGAACCCCATAAATTACATCAAAGTAGGGATGAAAACAGGCATGCCAAGGATAGGCAATACTAAAAGGCTAATCCACATGTGCAGCAGTGAGTGATACTTCAAGTAACAGGATCTTTAGGCAAGTCCTATTTTTGTTAGGAATACAGCACTGCAGATAAGGTACTAAGTTAACATTAGTGAATGGTGCAGGTCTGAGCACAGCTTTCTGTGTATGAAGGGTCCAAGTTCCCTGGTATCAGCAAGCTTGTGCTCACTGAATGTATGCCCTTGAGAAGTCTTAAGACAGATGAACCACAGTCCCAGAGCCTGATACTACTGGTTCCTTACTGCAGCCGTCCACCTGTTGTCACGTGGAAAGTGCACTCAAACCTTCCCAGCCACTGCAACACACAGGACTTACATGACATCAATTTAAGCATATCTTAAGTCCCTGTCCACTACTGACATTTTACAAATGTACAAGTAAATGGTTCTTTCACAGGTACCCCACACTGAAGTCTAGGAGAAGCATTTTTGGCTTTATTGCAATGTGGGTTATTTCACTGATTCAGTTATGAACCCAACACATTTACACTGAGCCGATACAGTAACATTCTTTAGGAATGCCATGAGTGTGAGTGCTTGAGTTCTTACAGAAAGGGCAACTGATAGATGCTTTTAGATACTTCTTTAGCAGGACCTCTTGAAAAAGCCCCTACTCCATTTGGATAAACCTGCTTTTGTTTCAGGCAGTGTCAAACAACTCACGTGGCAGACATGTGAGAGCAAACAAATGCTCAGTTGCTTGAGCAGTGATAGCAGTTGTCGATGAAATGTATTTGTAATATGTCACCTGAAACAGTACTGAGATTAACAATGCAAGTGACATTAAATATTTGAAAGTTTAACGATACTGAAACGTGTTTTAATTACCTGAGAGCAGCAAGTTGCAGCCTGCAGTGCTTTGCTGGCGTAATGTACAAAATCTGTGCATTGCTCCATAGTGTTATTTTCTGACAAGTGTGTGACCTGTTGCAGTTCATACAGAAGGAATGACGTTTCCATACCCAAGAACAACCTTCATTATGTGCAAGGGTCAGAAAGGAACTCATTTCATATTATATGGACCAGGATGTCACTATACTTTGACTTTTTAAATCTACATTAAGAAAACATTTTTTCGGATATGGTGGAAACATTGTTGACACCTCAGGTCAAAGACAAGGGAGCCATGGGTCACCATTACAGCAGCACACTTCACTATTCATGTACAAGAGTTTCTACATGCAACAATTTTAAGGCCAATGAATTGTCTCTCTAACAGCATTAAAATGAACACCATATGCCCAGACATAGCCATATCAAACATCTCATTATGTGGGACAGTTAAGTTCAACTCAGTCCAACATTAAGGCAAGACTATGAATCGCATCACAGTGTATGACATTCAGAGTAACAGATTTTCTCCAACCTTGTCAAGCATAACAAAGAGATACACAGGTATCTAAAGCACTGGATATACAGCATTTTTATCCAACCATTGCAGTATACAGCATACTTTTTTTTTGGACATGGAATAGTATTAACACACACTGCTTTTCCTTTATCTTGCAACTGGCCCTGTCCCTTAAATGACTGCTTATGAATACTTGATAAACATCGTACGATATTGCTCAAATGTGTGGAGTCCATACTAAAGAGCACTAGCAGGATATCAACATAACACAAAGAAGGGCAGGAGGAACAGTTACACGTTTACTTTTATCAGCCAAGAGCATCTCAATGATGCTGAAAAACTGGCAGAACCGTGAGAAACCAGCTATCCCACAAACCCTGCTTAAGAAATTTCAGGAATGAGTGCTGACAAATTGAAGAATGCATCTCAGTCCTCTATGTATTTCTCCAATGATGGCCACAACAACTGGATTATTTATTACAATATGTGCAGAGGTGCTTACGTAATCATCCATCCAAACACTGCATCAAAATGCTACAGGAAGTAGTTAAAGTTGTGCAGTGGCACATACTTGCTACCCTGCATTTATTAGCAGTGGTTTTCAGACCATGGACATAAATGTGACTGAAGTTCAGTCACAAAAACACCTAAAAATTATTAAAACCATGTAGCCTCACTGCACAAAATTACAGTGAAGATATGCTCAGTTTTACACAGTAGAACAAGGGGAGAAAACAGTCTTGGCTGTGATGCTGAAATTACTGTTTCTTTATTCATCAATGACTCATAATTCCAGGCATTTCCAGATTGGCTGATGTTGATAAGCAAGTTGAAGATATCTATGATACAAAATCAACAACAAATTTTCTTCATGGGGATGATTAATTGATATCCATAACTTAACACGTATCAGAAAAACTGAATATGCTTTGAATTAGGCAAAACACACAACACTAACGAATAAATAACAAGTACTTTCAATATTGCAACCACAACTCTTCTCATTCTAGACACTGGTTGCCGTATCTGAATGGCAGAGAGAGTGGAAAACCTTTTGTACCTGCAGAATGGTTTTGTCAGTAATACATGCAGCTAAAATAACAGTTTAGCTATTATTACCATCAGAGGCAAGACTTCCTATGGTACTCCTCCCCATATGTGCCACAAAGACTCTGTCCAGGATGCTGTCTTACCACAGAGACACGTAGGGCCCCGACACTTCCTTCAGCACGTGGACCTGCTGTCCAGAACTGTCCACCAGGATCTTGACAGTGTCCACATGTGAAGATAAACCAAATACCACGAACATGTGCCTGAAGCAGAACACCAGACAGTCTATGTTATTAGAGTCAGTTTCTTATTTTATAGTAAGTACAGCATTTTCACCAAAGCTAGTGAGCT
Organism: Schistocerca cancellata; assembly: GCF_023864275.1. Lineage (NCBI taxonomy): Eukaryota > Metazoa > Arthropoda > Insecta > Orthoptera > Acrididae > Schistocerca > Schistocerca cancellata. The sequence continues at coordinate 1,335,312 of NW_026046810.1, read as the reverse complement.
TTACAGCACATTAAAACCTACAAATCATTTAAGGCAGTCTCCTTCCAATTTTTCAATCATTGCCTGCCAAATCATTTGGCTTCTACAATATTTCAAAATACACAAAAACAGACAGCTGAATAACAAGACAATACAATAACAAGAACTGAGTAATAACGTGGCTTACATCTTACTGAATTGTGCTATGTTAGTGCAAACAAAAACGCTGGGAAAGGAAACACTGAACCAACCAATACTGTGTCCTCTTTGATCCACTGCAAAATGATGGACATTAACTTCTCATGAAATTCCAATATGCACAAAATAGCCACTACAAGAATTTAATTACGTTCATGACCTAACAGTTTGCTTCATAAAGTTCTAACCAATTTGTCTCCTATTAATATGAAGGAGACCTTGGCACATGCCACATATTTGTCACCACCACCTCCATTCCACAAAATACAGGAGGCAAATTATCATCAGAAATCTGTCGAATTTCTTGTTGTGTAGATGAAACCACATAACCCAAACCAGGTAATGGGTTAGAGGTGAAGTTTAGTATCATGTTCAATCTACACAAGAACACTTCTGCAACCCCATGTTCACAAAATAGGTAGTTACTTGCAACATTTACTGCCTAACCCAATCAAAGTGCAAAGATAATTCCTTATGCTACACCCTTATGCACTTCCAGCAGTTCATATTTTACTTCATTGCAGAGCACTACATCAGTTGTTCTACTTGGCATACAACAGTTATGACTTTTCTACAAGGTCTGTTCAACAGAGACCTTCTTTCCTGTTGCTTCTGTGACACTTTGCTGTCTGTATCATGAATTGGAAAGAGCAGATTTTTATGTATAGGTGGCAGCACACACTCAACAGTAAGTTGGTAGTAATGCTCTATTTTGTGGGCACTATGCATTTCACACATCAAACGGTGGAGGTAATGGAAGAGGAGCAATATGGGGAAATAAAATTCTGTGTTTTTTAAAACTGTACAGCCACCAACACATATGCAAAGCTGCAGTAAGCTTATAGTGAAGATGCACTACTTTGAGCAACAATTTTTAAATAGTTCAAGGACCTAAAGAAGGCCACCTTGTCTGTGTTAAACAAGGTGAGCTTTGTGTTTTGGGTTCTACAGTGACTGAAGTCAACATCACCAGCATGCTGCAACTGTCCATAAGGATCAGCAGGTAACTTATGTAACCTCAAAGCAATATTAAAAATTTCATATGGCAGTGTCTTCAAACTTATGCTGGATCATAGCCCTATGACCCATGCTTGTACCTGTTGGGTGTCACGTCTTCAAACAAAATGCTGTGTCAGTAGCGACAAGCCATGAGGTGCTGCACCTCTTTGCTGATGGAGGGGATCTGTTTGGAATCTAATATCACTGGTGACGAGTCATGGTTCAGATGCGTCATTACGATCCTTAAGGGAAATGAGCCAGCACAGTCAGGAAACCACTCAGTTTTCCAACTCCAAAAGATAACTGAAAGTTATTCCATATGCAGGGAAGTCCTGGAATGATTTACTAGCATGCAGATCCTTCACACTACTGTTATAGCAACATACTGCACATCAGTATTGGCTGAACTGATGAAGCACACTGCAAGGAAAGACCAGAAGTTCCTCTGACTGGATGATAACTTCATAACAATGTACAGCCTCACATCACAAATCAAGTCTTGTAGTTTCTGGTTCAGTTCAACATTATCTGTGTGCTGCATCCACATTATAGCCACAGTCTTGTACCCTGTGATTTTCTTTTTAATTGCTTTCACTAAAGGCAAAACTTTGAGGCTTTTATTTGAGGACTGTAAGCAGTGCTGATGAAGTGAGCAATGCTTAAGAAGTGAGGATTCTCAAGGACTTGATGAAAAATTGTCTGCAGTGTGTGTTTGAGCACTAGCAGAGATGCTATAGAAGGTGCATTTCAGTAGGAGGGAAGTACTTTGGAAAAGTTGCTACTATTTGAATGGAGTAATAAACATCTGTGAACCAAATTAGTATGCCCTCTTAAATTATGTCATGTGGAGTGATTCATGGTAGAAACCAAAGTAGTAGATACCGGCTGATATGCCACTTCGACACACACACACACTTCTGAAGTAAGGACATTCATGAATGAGTTGTGCTAGTGTGTTGGGCTTCAACAGTGTACTGCTAACCTAAGTTCATAATTTTGAGTCAGGTCAGGACCGTACACAGAATTTTACATATCTTACTTTAATGTAGCAGAAGTCATTGAATTATTTATACATGAACTGCCAGAGGAAAGCATAACATCTCTACACCTTCAGCTATGTGTTAGGTTTCATTTTCAGGTCTTGTACACAAGCAAACAATAGCATTGTTATTTTAGTGTGTACTACACACCAAGTGCCACTTATTTCTGTGCAGTAGGAGGGCAAACTGGCATAGTAAAGCCACAGTCACAGTATTTAAAAATTACACAAACCCGAGAGGTAAGAATACAGCCAACGAAAAATCCATCACACACTACAGTGTTCAGATGAAGAACAAACAATGCCTGTGAGACTTTAAATTGGCTATGTCATTGTTAAGCATATAAATTCAAATTAACATCTATAGCAGCCTTTATAGGACTTACGATTGAAAGCACTATAACATTGTCAGTGCAAGCACATAAAGTACATTGACAAATTTAATGCTGCATGTGTCCTATCCCAAAAAGAAATTTCCTGACATTAATACAAATCCTGTTGATTCATATCTCTGACATAAATAGTAATCAAAAGAATGCAAATCACTAATAGTGTAGCATTATTTAGGGAAAAACTTTATAATGGTGAGTGAGCAGCACCTAAGATACAAATTACATGGAGAGGACACTTTAGAAAGTATGTTGTGTAAACTGGAAAATTCATACCATGCTGAATTAATGTCAGCTTTGAGGAACACTTGGGACCTCTAGATTAGCAGTTTCTATAGCAGCCTGCAGTAATACACTGCCATCATTAAAACTAGTCCCTGAAACAAGTCTAAATTTATTAACTGGTAGAAAATTGAGAACGTCACAAAACACCTCTGCAACTATGAGAACATATTCTTGTATGCTCTATAAAGAGGACAAAATGGAGGTGTTCTGGTTCTACGATAGTAGATCCTGTTAACTCTGAATTCAAATTGGTAAAGTAGTATGCAACCAGCTGCCCAAGTCAGTGAAAAGAGTTTGCTGCTGCCAGATAACAAAACAAATTCACTCAAGATAAGGGTAAAGTTATGAACTTCTGACCAGAAACTGCTGTCAAGGAGACAAAATCAGAAGTGCCCATAACCATATATAGAAACACATACTATCCAAGTGAAAGTTCATACTGGCCAACAGTTCACGTGTTTAGTCATTTTCACATTTACAGGCAGACAAAGCAAACTGTATTGTGGACAGCTCTTTATACTGAGACTGGATTATCCTTACATCTCATACAACCCCTGATCTGGGATGTAGTCTACACTCAGTGGTGAGTCGGCCTTCATGCTTCTGAACAGCACAACCACCGTCTTCATGTTCCTGCTCATCACATTCATTGTTGTGGGTGCAGCACCGCTCCAGCACACATTGCTACTGTATCAATCTGAAAATGTCACTTGTTAGTCAGATGAGAGTGCCATTTGCTGACAACACCACAATGCAACAGTAGACTCTACTCACCATATGACAAACTTGTAATCTTCCCAATTCCTTTCTTGAGAAGTGGTCTAATTACATTAATAGACATTGCCATCCAGAACAATTTCTTCTCTTCATTCTCACTCATTATCAGCATGTCTAGAAACAGTATGTTAAGGTTAAATTTTTTACATTCATTTTCAATATTTTTGTCATAGGTTGACAGATAAGTTTCAGATATTTCTTGCAAGAGAAATTCAATAAGGAACCTGTTTTGGCACCTGCTTAGTTGAAATGAACTAGGGTATGCGCATCAGGTTAACATAATAGTCTACATCTTGCAAAATAGTCCCAATAATCAATGGAGCTGACAAGGCACAGTAACAATCAATATGTATACTTCACTTTCAAAACACATAACGTTTTGACACTTTATCAGGCTAAATGTGAGCAATCCTGGTACAAAATTTTAAGAACTACAATAAGATTATAGGAATAAACAAACCTTGGAATCTGATGTCTAATTATTACCATCCATACTGACTGATCACATCTAAGGGTTGAAAACTAGCAGCATGAATCATGACACTGATTTGAGGAACAGTATAGTAAACCCTGTTATCACATGACAAAATGTTAGTTTGTAAATCTTGATTTTGTATCAAAGAAAGAGACATTAATGATGTCTGAAGGCTTGTATTTGTTCCATGTTTACATCTGATGTAAATGTTTATTCTTGCAATGTATAAGACATTAAGAGGAAATTTGTCAAAATTTGGGAACTACTTCAGAATGCCAATCTTACATGGCAAGGTTATTTTCACAAACCTCCTTCCAATCATGTTTTTCAATGTTATTGCATTATTCATTATTTACTGAAAGTTGATAAGCAGGGATCTTGCAGTAGCCTCTTCAGGGACCTTTACAGTCTTACACATAAATGCCAAAACATACTCTGTAATGGTATACAGTTAACAGTGGCTTAGGAATGAACTCACCAATTCACAACCACAGTATTATAGTTTAAGGGTACAGAATTGTAATTTTGGAATGGATAGGTAGAATGTCTCTACTAATGACATTTTAAATAACTGAGTAATCATACGCAGTGACATATAAGGTTCGTTATAAATAACTAGTTATGTATTTTATGCTATTCTGCATTTGGTTTATGTTATTTTGTGTTGAACATTCTTCAGGGGCATTATGGAGCATCGCACAACTGCTACCAGATGTGCTTGCATCATTGCAAGTGACTCCAGGTGTGTGTTGTTATGGAGTTCCTCTTGTGTGAAGTTCCATGTTATTGAGCTTCCCACGAATAAAGAGATTCTGAGATGCTGGGTACAGAAGCAGCAAGAGGTGTTAATCAGGCTTTGTCCTATTGAATGCCTGCTCTTCAGTTTGAAAAGGCTGTGTTAATCCTTGCTATCAAATTAATAAATTGGTAGTGAGAAATATTTTCCTCCTCACTTATTCAAATGTTAACTTCTGAGAGATTTCCATCCCATGGTCAAGGCAGTTAATGGGAACCCCTATAAGAGGTAGAAGGAATTCCCATACAACCTCTGCACTCCAAACCACAGTAAGGAGTGGAGTTTTCTAATTCAGAGCATAAGAGTAGAAGGTTTCCAGAAGATATCAGACAAAAAGTGCCATATATCTAGAAGAATTGGAACGAATACTATATTATCAATTACTCCTCAAGGTAATCAAAGTTTGGGCTAGAAGGCAGTGTTCTGTACAAAGCTGATTTCCACTGAAAAATACCACCTGCACAAGGGAACTGCTGAGGCGACAAGCAGAAGGGTTTTCTGTTTTCACTGTAGCTGCTTTTCTCCTTATAAGCATACAGATAAAATGATGTGGAAATGATCTTCATAGTTACCCCTGATGATATGAACAACATGCCTAATTGGTTGTTAATATGTTTCATGGACGTATCCTATAGTGGCCACTTCTGATTTAAAGTACGTGATTTATTCTCTAAGTTCCCCTATGAAGCAGCATCTCCAACAAGGTGGAGAAATTTGAATGAAAATTTGTGTTCATCTGGGATTTCAGTACCAGGATCTCATATGGGCCATAAAAGTGGTTGTACCTGGTCTCAAATTGTCAACTAAACTTGTAGTCTATAAATTTAGAATCTTTATCCTTGGCACTAGATCATCCAACATTCATTCAAGTCAGTAAACTGGAACACAGTGCTATTACATATTAAATTACTTCAATTAAGAGCAAACAATGGAAAATCCAGGATGGAATGTAACAATTTTTTTTCTATTTGGGGAGCAAAATGACTGACTGTAATATTTAATGTAGGCTAACAGTAATGAGATGTTAACTTCAGAAATGGTAATCCAAACAAATTTAAGTGTTATGAAATCTTGTCTGAAAGTATTTGCAGTGTAGCCGTCTATAGTACGTAATCAAAAAACTGCAAGAGGAGAATGGGAGCTTTTGAAATGTGGTGCTGTAGAAGGTCTAAAAGGGGAGTCCAAGGTATCACAGATTTACTTCATACTATACACATTTACTAGAATGATGTTCAAGTAGTAAATGATTGGACAACTCCCATGCATTCTTTTTAATTATGTTTTTTCAACACTATTCATTTTCAACATATTATGTTCGAAAAGTACAGTATTATTATTAGAACAAACTGTATATGACATTTCTACAGGCAAGTCAAGAATTTAAGCCTTTTCTATTTGATTGGCAAATGAGAAATTGCTTTTCATGAAGATGCTACTAAAATACAGTCAGTCATGCAGCACTAATTTTTGGCTCTGATTTATGAAAGTATTGCAATATGCAAGGGTTTTTATTATTTGCCAGAAGCAAAATTTTTCAAAATTTCAACAAGTTTTTTTTTTCTTAAAAGCTTCAAAGATTCCCTGTGCATGTGGGAAAATTACATTCATTCAAAGTAATAGCTGCTGTTATGTTGTTCATGTCTGTATGAAAAAAATGTCAAGGGCACATCTGATGATTAATCTTTCATTACTTTCATATTCTGGGATATTGCAAGATGGTAATATTGAGTGGAATTATTTATACATTTATTTATTGATGTTTGATTGGTTTTCAAAGCTGGTCCATCCTAGAATTCTGTGTCTGCAGATTGTGTTCAGGTGCAAAGCAGTTCTTAGTACCTTACCCTGATTACAGGTCTAAGATTTCAGAAATCACAACAGACATGCATTTTCACAAACACTACAGGTTTGGCTGTTTACTTGTTGATAGTTAATATTTGCTGTGAAAAAAATTAACAAATTATGAAATAACATTGAAAAATTCAGTAGTAAGTTCATGCAAATACAAGTGTCATCGAACTATCTTCCAAAAGTGCTATGTATTAAATAAAAAATCGTGAGTGGGACTTGATCCAACTATGAGAGACTGCTTGCCACCCACAGAGCTGTAGATTATTGCGTCAACACAGCTGACGCTCCTGGCCAGCATGACAGACTGGGTCTGCTGGCGCAGCAGCTGGTGATCCACCAGAATTGTGTGGTTCCACCCACTGCCACCAACACTTCCTTCTTCAGAACAGTAGGAACATTTTCCAGCTGTTGTAAGCACCAGTTGTTCACAGAGCCTTGTTCACACTGTAGCAATCACATTTATATATGAAGGCAATGTCCCAACTGAGTGCCCAGACAAAACCACTAAGGACAAACTTTAAATTTGCAGAGTGTGTTTATCTTTAACAGCAGGTGTCTAAGAAGGGGTGTTTCAATATTCCACTCCTAAGGAGGTGGAATAGGGATGAAAGAGTTTTGAAAATATGTTACTATTCAAGCAGTTTACAAGATGACCCACAAAACTTTGTGGTTCATTCCTGAGTCAGACATTGAGAAATGTGTGTGTCAGAATTTATTGAAATTTAACATGTGTGGGACTGCAACTGTGGGTCAAAGTTTTTACATAATTAAAAACTATTAAAAGTGTTTTTAAATATCTACCTATGGAAACTAGTATTTGACTTCTGTTACAAATAAAAAATATGTGCCTCTGTTTTTGCAAATTCAACCCTAACAGAATTAAATAGGAGATGAAAATTTAATAAGATATTCAACTACATTAAAAGGGTATTTGGTACTCACCATGCAGCAGAGATGATGAGTCGTAGATAGGCACAACAAAAAGACTGTATTTTTGTTGTTACTATCTGCAACTTAACATCTCCACTATATGACGAGTACCAATTATCTTATTCATAATGTTACATTCCATCCTAGATTTTCCATCATAAGAAAATAGTTATACTGAACAATTTTTAACATTAAATCTATGGAAATTGTTATTTCACTTCTCAGGTATAGAGATATCTTTGTTGTGGATTGAAATTTCTGTGAAAATATCTCTACAAGAATTAAAAATGCATGATTAATACAAACTTTTGTCTCCAGCTGTCAGTGGTATCACTGCAATTTAAAATTACAGATTTAACTACAATAATAGTTGCCTTTTAATTTGTTTTATCTCTCACCTCTGCACGAATGCTGACTGAAACCAGATTCCTTGTCCACATGTCAGGCACATGGGTACGAGTTGTTAGGAGCCAGCATACAAATATCACTGCAGCCAGCATTTTTACAGGGAATCTCCATCAGGAAAAATTAAGTTCCCATAACAGATTGATTGATTGATTGATATGTTTATTCATCTGTATAACAATACAAATTGTATGGATGTCATCTGTTGTGTCCTATGAACTAAAACATACATGGGTTCTTACAATGTTTACAATTCAATTACTACAATTTTTACAGGTCATTTCTTACAATATTTATTATTGTATCCTATGTTGTCACTTTATGTAGGCCTATGGGGCATTTGTATATACTAAATAGCTATCTACAATTATTCTAAATACTCATTTACTTGGTTACAACTTTTACTTAATACATTTTTAGCTTTTGGCTAAGGATATGAACTTTGTTTACACCTTTTATTTCCTGTGGCAGCTTGTTGTACAGTTTTAGGCCATTATATAGCATACTGTTCTGTGTTTTGGACTTGTTTTTCCTGTTTAGGTGTAAGTACAGGCTGGATCTAGTTTCAGGATTAAGGATTAAGCTGTTTTTAACATACTGATGAGTATTTTTCCTTACATACATTACAGTCTGGAAAATGTATTCACATGGGACAGCTAGAATTTCTAGTTTTTTGGATAAATCAGTACAATGGGTCCTATTGCTATCATTTATTTTTATGTGTACATATCTCTTCCGTGTCTTGAAGACAGACTGAATATTCCCATCACTTGTTCCCCAAAACATGATTCCATAATGGAGAACTGAGTGTATGTATCAAAAGTATGTCATTTTTAGGCTCAAATATTGCACACTGGTGGTGAGTTTATTTGTAGAGCATAACACACTGTTGATAGTCTCTTTGTTGAAACTTTTACATGTTCTGTCCATTTCAACTGACAATCTACCTTCAACCCCAAAAATTTGGTATCCATTACACATTCCATTATCTTATCATTAATTGTTAATTTACCAGCATTGTGTCTTTTATTCATCCAGATGTACACACAATTAGTCTTCTTTACATTTAAAATTACTTTATTTTCCAGTGGCCACTTGTGATCATCTATGAGGGTTGTATTTGCCTTTTCTGTCAACTGTGCTGGAGTTTTGGCTGTGATTACTATATTACTCTCATCAGTAAATAGTGTTTTTTTCCCCACATCTGATACTCTGCAGAAAATCATTAATGTAAATAAGAAAACAGGTTGGACCACATATTTTACCTTGCAGGATACCTATATTACTATTTTTTGGATCTGGTAAGTGTTTTACAAGAAATCCTTTTTAACTACATGAAATCTCAACATGATGCATCTGGCTTTGTGGTTAGGACTTAAACCACTTCTTAAACATACCTCATATTCCTAGTGACTCTAGCTAACATAATAAAATTATGTGATCCACTGTATCAGATGCCTTTGATAAGTCCAGGAAAATTGCATTCACGTGGTCACCTTCATCCAGTGCCTCAAGAATGACCTTTGTAAGCTGTGCAATAGCCCATTCGGTACTTCTTTTGGGCCAGAAACCATGATCTTTGCAAAGAAGATTAAACCTATTTGCATACTTCATTAACCTGTTTTTCGTTACTTTTTCAATAATTTTGGAAGTGATGGACAGTAGAGAGATTGGTCTGTAGTTTTCTACATTTTCCACATCACCATTTTCACTTACTCCAAGTTCTTGGGGGGAAAATCCAGATTTGAATGATTCATTGATTATTTTTGTTAATGGAGCTTTTATAGAATTTGCACATTCTTTAAGGACACAACCTGGGTTTTCAGCTAGACCAGTTGAGTTTTTATTTTCTAATTGATGTATAACTTGTGTGACCTCTTTCTCGGTTGCCAGATAGAGTGCCACTGAGTTTGGTGGATGGTTCTGGATGGGTAAGACATACATGTCTGGAAAGTTCTGTTGTAATTTCTTAGCCATGTTGCTGAAGTACACATTTACAAAGATAGCTATTGCTTTTGGGAGGTTCAACTGTCTATTTTTGTTCTTAATTTGTGAATTCAAATGTTTTTGTCCTGTGTTTGCTGTGTCCCACTTGATAATATTCCAGGTTGCTTTGCTTTTGTTTTCTACCTGAAACAGCATTTTATGGTTTCTGAGTTTCTTTAGCAGCTCGTAGTACCTTTTTGTAGATTCTGTTGTAGTTTTTATAAAATTGCAAAAGGTTGGATCAGTCTGTCTATTTTTGATTGAAGTTCAACAGGATTTTTTGATTCCTCTGGTTATCCATATATTTTTTTCTAAAGTTGCCATGGTATGCAAAGTTTTGGGGAATGCTTCCTAAAATTTTAGTTTAAAAATGGACATGAAACTGTTAAACATTTTGTTCACATTTGTATCCAAACACACTTCCTCCCACCTTTTGTGCTGTAACTGGTATGAAAATTAATGCAGGTCACACTTCATGAAATGTTTGGCCTGTCCTCTGATTAGGTTACATTTGCTAAATTTCAGTATTCACCTAAAGTAATTAAGCAATGGTTCAGTAAGTTAAAAGTCTCAGAACATTATTCACACAATGAGAAGCATGCTTAATATGCTTGTCAAAGGAGGAGACTATCCCTTGCAGCAAGAAGTTAAATTTATGAAAAGGATATGACGTAATATAACTTTATTTTTACTTTGCAGATGCATTCCACCTTTTGGGTTAAAGTCACCATCTATTCATTTTTATTTTTATGGGGCTATCTTTTAAATAAAGAACTGTAGTGTGAATACAAATATATACTCCCAGCATGATTTGGACACATTTAGACATCATTTGCAGCTCTTTCATCTGTGTACCAAGTTTTAGAATATTATAACATCAAAGAAAACTGAGTCACTTGTTAATTGTGGAATACCATCTGTAATATAATGGAGTGCTTGGCAGCTGTGGAAATTTGCCCTGACTAACCACCCCCAATTTCACAAGATTTGCTTTGTGATGTGAACAAACTTTAACAGGATCAAAAATTCAGTATCAAAGTTGTCAAAAGAATTTCCACAGTTCGTACGACATTTCAGACTAAATGAATTACAGAAAACTTTGTTCTTGGGGAGTTCCAAGAGCTGTAATCTGGGAACAAACAGACTGGACTGTACTTCATAGCTTTTAATTTTACACCAAATCAGGAACGAGATGAATTTTTGGGACCTCTTTACATGAGGTGACTCAAACCAACAGAAAGATCAAGGCAATTGTCTTGGGGCAAGAAACTTAACACTGGATTTTGTGGTGAGGTAAAAATTGTGACACATATCTTGTGACCTTGAGATAACTGTGTGTATGTGTGTGTGTGTGTGTGTGTGTGAGAGAGAGAGAGAGAGAGAGAATGAAAGTTGGTAATTACTAGTGGAAGAAATGGATCAGGAAAGAGATGTAAGAGGAAGATAATTTTGAAGTCAGCGAAAAAGTTTGGCCAAGAGAGTCACAGGGAGAGGAGAGTTATATGCCTGACTTTGTCTGGGGGGGGGGGGGGGGGTGAGAAAGGTGGTCTGATTGTACAGGTAGATCACAAGCATTTATGTTTCTCATGCACATCTCTGACAACTGTGTGGAGATAACTCTAGGAAGGCTTTAATCCACCAATATATAAAGTGACCAATACCAGGCAATGTTAATCCTGAACCCAACAATCTGCATTTATTAGTAAATTTAAAAATATCTGTTTTGGGGAAATTTCAGTTACGTTGTGTAATGCAGAACTATAATAGTTGCAACCAAGATATACCTTGTAAAGGTACAACAGGTTTAATGTCAATTACAGTCCACCTCAGATCTTTAGGCTTCTGACTTTAAATGTGACATTCTGGGATCAGATGTCTCACTTCCCAGCTTTCCACTGGCTGACGAAATACATTTGCGTGTTAAGGTAGGTAGTATAAAGTAGACAATTTTCAAGAGGTGTTTTATGGTCTGTGTAGATCAGAGTTTTAACAGTTCTATTCTACAAGGGAGGCAAGCCGTAAACAGGCACTTCTACCTGCTCAGTGGAGCATTCTGCTCTTTGGTGCTGTGGTTGAAGGGCAGGGAGAATGGTGATCACACTGTCAAAGAATGCTCACCAGAGAACAAACTATGTTATATTTGTGAAAATTGTTGTCTGTAAGAACCTGAAAGACACACTCTTGCCTTACGGGAGTACATGCAGATGTAATATGTCATCTAGACTTTCATATGATAGGCAATACACTGAGTTTAAACTGTTATTGCAGGGGATAAAAAATCTCTTTCAGCAGCCTTTAACACAAAAGGAGATGTCCACTGAGAAGACCTAATCCACAGTTAAAGGGGTACTGATTAGTGGGATTCTTTCACCACAAAAAATACAGTGATCAACAAATATATTTCAAATACTTTGAAGGATTTAACTACACATTCTACAGACTGATTAATGAATTTTATACTCATCAACAAAATTAGAAAAGTAGGAAGTAAGATTTCAGCCTCTACCAGAGACTTACTGAGGGATGGAGGGCAGAGTGGTAGACCTTTATTACGTAAATGTGACTCGACTGACCGCATGATGACTCTGTAGTTCTTCCCCACAAACTTGTGACACGAGGAAATCTGGCCAGTGTTCCCAGTCCCATCAGTTCGGGGTCTTCTTGAAGGCTGCGATCAAGAATGGGTGCTTTCACAGCTGTTTCCAGAATTACCTGCAAGGCAAAATTGTTTACTTTAAATCCAGCAGTATGCAGTTCCCATAGTTCAAACCTAAAACAGTACTCCTTCATGCTTTTTATCATGATGCAAAGTACAGAGATTTGAAAGAAATCAGCATTTGTAACTAACTTATTATTTAACAGAAATTTTCTCCCATGCTGGGAATGCACAGTCCCTTGCATAACAGTTGTCACACATTTCATAGTCCTGCATGGGAAAATTTTTCTCTCTTTATACCAGCAAAGCATCACCTAATCAAATATGCATTTCAGTGCCACATCGTTTGTGTGTATACTTGGCTATGACATTTTTTAGGGGATGTGTGCCCAGAATATGACCACAATACATGAGAGGCCCATAATAATCACCAGCTCTACATTTTGACAACCAACTGCACCATCTGAGCACACCAATCAGTTACATTAAGAAACATTAGTGATAGCTTACTATTGTATCTGGTAACAGTTGCGGCATAGTGGCAATAAGAATCTGATTTTCAATATTTCATTGAATTATTGGTCAAATTGTAAAAATTTAAAACCCTGTCATAATCTACTCATTAACCCTCGCTCTGGAAAAATGTTGTATGCCTGGGGTCCTGTTTGACCCATAAGTGATTCAAACAACTTTATGGTAATAAAATTCTAAATATGCCCACAAAAGTAATTATAATTTGTGCTTGACATTGATATTATAACTTCATAGTTTATTAATAAATTTAAGTTACATATAACTAAAAACAAAGATGGTGTGACTTACCAAACGAGTGCTGGCAGGTCGATAGACACACAAACATACACAAAAAATTCAAGCTTTCGCAACCAACGGTTGCTTCATCAGGAAAGATGGAAGGAGAGGTAAAGACGAAAGGATGTGGGTTTTAAGGGAGAGGGTAAGGAGTCATTCCAATCCCGGGAGCGGAAAGACTTACCTTAGGGGGAAAAAAGGACAGGTATACACTCGCACACACACACATATCCATCTGCACATACACAGACACAAGCAGACTTTTTAGATAATTTTAGACTTGTTTTTAGATATATTTTTCCCACGTGGAATGTTTCCCTCTATTATTATCATAAGTTACATATAAGGTGTAATTAGTTACTGCATTTGTTTGAAATGTGAAAACATATTTTGCTTACTTTGTTTAGTTCCAAAAATTATTTTAGCACAAAATATTCATGACCCACATACTAGTAACAATACTGCAATTTATTAATTTATGTGTGATATCAGTTAACGGAATTTTATTAGAAATACACTCCTACTCGCTCTCCATGTCATATGAGAAACAATCATTACACAACGCATTTATCCCCGCATGTTCTTTATAAACTGTGACACCCATCACACTGTTGATTCACTAGCTTCTCCTTTGAACTTGAGCAGGAATCACATTATTTTCTTTTCAGATTTGGAACATCGGCTTCCTGGGTATCGTGTTCTTTTTCCTTTAGTTGATCCTCGAAGCCTGAGGATATTGCCGAATGAATGTTGGAATACTGTTACTGGTGAGTTTTCACTGTTGTGATACTGAAAAGAAGTCCATCAGCTCAGTCTAAGCTACCGAGCTATTGATTACTGACGACAGGAAAAAGACTTTGCTGTGACCTAAGTAGTGGAGGACTGATGGATCACAACATGTTGGCCACCTAATCTATGAACCAGAGGCAATTTTATAACCTTGAATATAATTTTTATGCATTTGCCTTGCAAACTTCCCATAGTTATTACACTGAGACTCAGATTTCGGATATTTTCAGTTTTGCACAAAAATATAATGCTCTGGAAAAAGGAAAATTGTGCTGAAATTTTTTTTACAAAAATTATAGGAAAATTTGGAAACTTTCGTTTTTACCACATTGTGGTCATCTTCGGTCAGTCAATAGATGAAGGACTAATGCATACAAAACCTACACAATAAGCATGTACTTAAGAAAATTCTATCCTAAAGTGCATGGTGTAGCAGTTTATTTTGCTTATAGTGCTGGCAACAGCCTAGAAAATTAAAACACTGGCAGAATTAAATCCCTCAACTAGCAGTTCAATATCAACAAAAAAATCTAAATCAAAGGTAATGTAAATAAACTTAAATCAAGCAATGCTGTAGAGTTTATTTCTTAGTCTAATCTATGTACTGCCAGAGTTATTTAGGCAGTGGGTATGGCCAAAGCAAAGTGAACAAAGCACAGACTGCCAATAGCGGGAGAAGTTTCTCTGAAAAACTTGTGGCAAAATAAAAAATTTAAGTGTTAGGAACTCCTTCTGAAGGAATTTATTTGGAGTGTAGCATTTTGTGCTAGGGAAACACTGACAGTGCAGAGAAGAAGAGAACGTTTTTGAAATACAGTGTCACAGAAGAATGCTAATGATTAGTTGGGTGTATCTGATAACTTAGGAAGTATTCACGTGGGAAATGGGAAAGCAAAGACACAGTGAGGCATGCAACTGCTCTTCAGACAGTATTCCAGTGCAAACCATAGTGACTGAAAGAATTGCAACAGCACTTAGAAACTGTAACAAAAGTGCTAAAGCATGCAACAAAACTGCTTAAATATTCAAATCAATGTAATTAATGCTTTTATATAAAAATTAAAAATCTGGCACAATTTCCTTTCTTTCAGCTAGGTCCTCTTGGACTTGTTTTACCTTCCTTTGTCTAAATGTATCTGTCTTTAAGGATAACAATTTTTACTTTTGTAACTGCAAAATTTGATTATATTTCCTTTGCTCCAGGAAAATGGCATGTCACTGCTGCACTATAGCACTATCTGAAAAATATCCTTAAAAAATTTCCCACCACATTAAGTGGAAATAGCATGGTCTCTAATTTAGGTGGTTAGATCACAAAGTCTGGCAGCAGTATTGAACCTGCCTAGTTGGTTATTGGCTAAACTTTTAGATGCTGAACCACTTAAAAAAATTACTGCTAACAGCGAGATTTTACTAGCATTTTTGTACATCTGATGTGTTTATGCCAGTTGCTAGAACTTTGTTTTATGTTTGTGTGAGGTTAATTGCTGATAAAGAGTATGTTAAAAGCACATGATTAATACTACATTAATATACATCATACTTGTCATCCAGAAGTCAACAGCTGATGCTGCTTGATCACATGTTTTGGGTCAGTTTACTGTGATGAGTGAACAAGATACAAAATTTTCTTCCCCAACTCACTGCAAACTGTATGTATAATACAATGTTTACTCTTGTGTAAATCTTAGTCTGGAAGAAAATTTAAACTGTCATGTTCTTAGCATAAGACTAAATTGCCGTCACAATTCATACAAAATAGAAACAAGCACTAATTCAATGTAAAAATCCAAGAAAAGGAACAATCTGTTTTCCCCTGATGTCAATAATACTTACACATTAATATATTTTTCAGCTACTTACAGGTTTAAATGTAAGTACAAGGTAAATCAAGTATGTCTGCACAAGATTCTTACCTGTAATAATAGAATTGTGTTATAGTGAGTACCATTAAAATTGTTGTTCTTGTGGTCTTCAGTCCTGAGACTGGTTTGATGCAGCTCTCCATGCTACTCTACCCTGTGCAAGCTCCTTCATCTCCCAGTACCTACTGCAGCCTACATCCTTCTGAATCTGCTTAGTGTATTCATCTCTTGGTCTCCCTCTACGATTATTACCCTCCACGCTGTCCTCCAATACTAAATCGGTGATCCCTTGATGCCTCAGAACATATCCTACTGACCGGTCCCTTCTTCTAGTCAAGTTGTGCCACAAACTTCTCTTCTTCCCAATCCTGTTCAATACCTCCTCATTAGCTATGTGATCTACCCATTTATCTTCAGCATTCTTCTGTAGCACCACATTTTGAAAGCATCTATTCTCTTCTTGTCCAAACTATTTATTATCCGTGTATCACTTCCATACATGGCTACACTCCATACAAATACTTTCAGCAATTACTTCCAGACACTTAAATCTATACTCGATGTTAACAAATTTCTCTTCTTCAGAAATGCTTTCCTGGCCATTGCCAGTCTACATTTTATATCCTCTCTACTTCAACCATCATCAGTTATTTTGCTCCCCAAATAGCTAAACTCCTTTACTGCTTTAAGTGTCTCATTTCCTAATCTAATTCCCTCAGCATCACACAACTTAATTCGACTACATTCCATTATCCTCGTTTTGCTTTTGTTGATGTTCATCTTATATCCTCCTTTCAAGACACTGTCCATTCCGTTCAGCTGCTCTTCCAGGTCCTTTGCTGTCTCTGACAGAATTACAATGTCATTGGCGAATCTTAAAGTTTTTATTTCTTCTCCGTGGAATTTAATACCTACTCCGAATTTTTCTTTAGTTTCCTGAACTGCTTGCTCAATATACATATTGAATAACATTGGGGAAAGGCTACAACCCTGTCTCACTCCCTTCCCAACCACTGCTTCCCTTTCATACCCCTCAACTCTTATAACTGCCATCTACTTTCTGTACAAATTGTAAATAGCCTTTCGCTCCTGTATTCCACCCCTGCCACCTTCAGAATTTGAAAGAGAGTATTCCAGTCAACATTGTCAAAAGCTTTCTCTAAGTCTACAAATGCTAGAAACGTAGGTTTGCCTTTCCTTAATCTAGCTTATAAGATAAGTCGTAGGATCAATATTCCCCACGTGTTCCAATATTTCTGCAGAATCCAAGCTGATATTCTCAGAGGTCAGCTTCTACTAGTTTTTCCATGCATCTGTAAAGAATTTGCGTTAGTATTTTGCAGCTGTGGCTTATTAAACTGATTGTTCGGCAATTTTAACATCTCTCAACACCTGCTTTCTTTGGGATTTGACTTATTATATTCTTCTTGAAGTCTGAGGATATTTCGCCTGTCTCATACATCTTGCTCACTAGATGGTAGAGTTTTCTCAGGCCCGGCTCTCCCAAGGCTGTCAGTAGTTCTAATGGAATGTTGTCTACTCCCGGGGCCTTGTTTCGACTCAGGTCTTTCAGTGCTCTGTCAAACTCTTCACGGAGTATCAATCTCCCATTTCATCTTCATCTACATCCTCTTCCATTTCCATAATATTGACCTCAAGTACATCGCCCTTGTATAGACCCTCTATATACTCCTTCCACCTTTCTGCTTTCCCTTCTTTGCTTAGAACTGGATTTCCATCAAAGTTCTTGATATTCATGCAAGTGGTTCTCCTTTCTCCAAAGGTCTCTTTAATTTTCCTGTATGCAGTATCTATCTTACACCTAGTGAGATAAGCCTCTACATCCTTACATTTGTCCTCTAGCCATACCTGCTTAGCCATTTTGCACTTCCTGTCGATCTCATTTTTGAGACGTTTGTATTCCTTTTTGCCTGCTTCATTTACTGCATTTTTATATTTTCTCCTTTCATCAGTTAAATTCAATATTTCTTCTGTTACCCAAGCGTTTGTACTAGCCCTCGTCTTTTTACCTGCTTAATGATTGCGACTCCAATTCACGTATCATGTCTGTGACACTATCTCCCCTATTTCACGATAATACAAAACAAGCTGCCCTTCTTTGTACTTTTTTGATGTCATCCGTCAGTCCCACCTGATGTAGATCCCACACCGCACAGCAATACTCCAGAATATGGCAGACAAGCATAGTGTGAGCAGTCTCTTTGGTACACCTTTTGCATCTTCTAAGTGTTCTGCCAATGAATCGCAGTCTTTGGTTTGCTCTACCCACAATATTATCTATATGATTGTTCCAGTTTAGGTTATTTGTAATTGTAATCTCTAAGTATTTAGCTGAATTTACAGTCTTCAGATTTGTGTGACTTATCACATAATTGAAATTTAGCTGATTTCTTTTAGTACTCATGTGAATAACTTCACACTTTTCTTTATTCAGGGTCAACTGCCACTTTTTTCACCATACAGATACCTTATCCAAATCATTTTCCAAGTCATTTTGATCATCTGATGACTTTACGAGATGGTAAATCACAGTATCATCTGCAAACAATCGAAGATGGCTACTCAAATTGTCTCCTATGTGGTCAATATAGATCAGGAACAATAGAGGGCCTATAACACTTCCCTGGGGAATGCTGGATATTACTTCTGTTTTACTCAATGACTTTCCATCTACTACTATGAACTGTGACCTTTCTGACGACGTTAGTGATACAGGCCTGTAAGCGGATTACTCCTAATCATATTCTGAACTGAAGCTGTACTGCTGAATAAACAGGTGTGTCCATATAGAAATCACCTACCAAATTTGTATGAATCAAATTTCATTTAATTTCCTGTTTTAGAAAACATTTACTGATCAGTCTAGCATTTGCTATAACAAAGTGACATAATCAGGGAATGGTGCTTGAAGATATGTTACTGTCTTTGCGATAGGGAATGAAGTTACAGGAAAAAAAGGTAAAGAAAGATTGATTAGATATAATAGAACTAAACCACACGGTCTTCTACTGTATACTGTATACTGTATATGGAAAATAGGTAATGGATGAACACCCCCCCCCCCCCCCCCACACACACACACCATCTCAACTACATACATACTCCACAAGTACCATACATTGCATGTCAGAGGGTACCCTGTATCAATACCAGCCATTGCATTCCTGTTCCACTTGCAAACAAAATGAGGGGGAAATAATTGTCAATATGCCCCATATGGGCCCTAATTTCTCTTATCTTTATGGTCCTTACACAGAATTTTTGCTGGGGCTGTAGTATCGTTCTGCAGTCAGATTTTAACTTCTTTGATTGGGGGAGGATCCAAGCACCCTAGCAGCACTCAAAAATAGGTCGTATGAACACCCCATATGCAGTCACTTACCCAAAATTCTCCAATTATGTGGGTTTCAGACACCTGCAAGTGTTTGAGTCTTTGTATGACTGCACATCAAAAGTGGTTGCTACTATTCCAACAGGGGCTTATCAGTGGCCATCACCTTTCGAGGTACTGAACACTTCTTTTACCCATTAACTAGGTCACAACAGGAATGCTAAGTAATGATGATGATGATTGGTGTTCTAGGGGCAACAACAGCAAGGTTATCAGCGCCCGATGCTAAGTAAATTTAGGCTGTAATGCAGTAAAGTAACCAACAATTAAGACCTGCAGGTTGTTTTACTTCACTGCAGCTACCGAATTTCATGCACTTCGGCATGTATACATACACATTTTGCTTCATGTCCTTAAGGACGCTCCAGTTAAGAATCTGTGGGGGCAATATCAGTTCACTTGTCAGTATTTTAACAAAATCCTCTGCATCTCTGAGCATCCCATCAACAGACATCCAACAGAGAAAGAGGAAAACTAGCAGGCAGATGTGTCTGCCACACTTGCCAGATGATAAGAGCACATCAGTAACGGTGGCTGTGGACGCTCACCCAGCAGACGTATTGCCCATTGTGAGCTACTCCTGCCTTGTGCTGCTGCCCGTCTGCCACCAACTTTTACACCTCTTTCCACATGAGGTACACCCAAACAACTGTCTTTGTTGACAAAAGCAAGATAGCTTCCCCTTCTGCACAACAGCAAGAAGTAGTACAATTATTTCTCAAAGTATTATGACAATAAGGTATACAAAGCATACTGCCATCTTACTACCCATTCAACATACCATATTTACATGAATAATCTGCATATTTTTCCTGAATTCAAGGACAAAAACTGGGGTGGGTGGAGGTAATTGTAATAAGATTGGTACTGCTGGACCAACAATAGATCCTGTTATATTGTAGCACTGTGGCTTCAGCCTGACATGTCAGGTGCACATTAAAAGAACACAAGAACACTGGAAATTGTGGGAAGAAAGTACAGTAGGAGTGAGGATCATATTCATAACTGGCGAAAGGACTCCTACTACGGCTGCACGGTTACTAGTGAAATGTGCATACTCCAGCACTGGCTTCAGCTGAAGAACTAGGCATCTCTGGTTTCAAAACTAGCCAGGGCTGACTATCAAGATATTTGAATTGAAACTGATGAGAGAAGCTGAAGGAGTGATTTGATTTGTGCCACAGCTGGGACTAACCTGGTCTCCTGCTTATAAGTCAGATGTGCTGACAATTACACCACTGTATAAGTAGGTTTAGCGCAGCTCCACGCACTACACTAGTCCAGTGCCCTCCATAACATTAAATTCTACTCACAACTTCAGCCCATTTTCGCCTTCCCAAATTGTCAGTGAAGGTCTGAATTTAAATCTGTGTTAGGGAGACACTGGACTATGGCAGTCCATGCACCTGTGTTAGCCATACTGCTACAGTGATGCAATGGTCAGCACATCTGCTTAGTGTGGCAGGAGACCAGGGTTCAAATCCCAGCTATGTCACATATCTTAATTCATTTCTCCAGCCTCTATCATTATTGAAGAAAAAGTTGAAATTCGTGTAAGAAATTTTAATTCCATCAGATCAATGAAATGGATTAGATCTGTGGAGGAAAACTACTGTCACTTCATTGCATTCAGGTGATGAAGTAAAGTGATTTTTCATCACTGCATGATAAATTTGCACTGTGAACATTTCTGTGTTTGGTAACACAGATAAAATGGCATCATGATATGAACTGGTGGCAATGAGAAGCAAAAAGATGAACAGTGATGTTTGTAACAGGTGATGGATGAAAGCTACCACCTTACACTATATTTTAAAGGAAAACTACTCCAAAAATTTCAGCGAAAGGCATACTGGTGAGAGCAAAACTGGAGTGGATGGAAATGACTGTGGTCGACAGGGTGACCTGTGTTTAGCAACATCACCCTGGAGTTACTGAATTCGTGGAACTTGTTGGTCCTGGACAGTTTTCACAGACTTTAACAGAGAAAGTCCTAGTAAGTTATGGAAAGCGAAAACTGACTACTATTATGCCTGGAGGCCTAACAAAGTCCTGCAGTCACTACATGTTTGTGGTAATGAGTCATACAAAGCTGCACTTAAACAGCAATACGCATAATGGATGGCTGATGAAAACAAGTTCACACCAAGTTGAAAATCAAGAGCCAGATTTTGAAGTGGCTGAAATGTGCATCAGACCCCACATTCCACTAGCACTGGTGGAAGAAATCCTTAAAATTTATCACATATTAACAAGATGGAACTGAGAACTATTCTCTATGGGAAGATGGTGACAATGATTCTTCTACTAGTGATTAAGAATAGTGCCTTGCTAGAATAATTTTCTGTAAATACAACTAAAGAAAGCTGATATCTCTTTCCTCCGTTAAAGTTAGGGTGCAGATTGGGTGCCTCATTATGTAAATATGCACAATTTTAATTTTCGTGTAATGCTGGCCCATATAAGCTGAAATTTTTCCCAAAAATTTGTCACAAAGAGTTTATATTTGTGATTCTGGTATGTTTTTGCATAGCAAAATGGTGCTCATTTCTTAGAAATGGTGTAAAAATGCGGACAGTACCTGGAAATTGTACATGATGTAAAGATGGAATCACCTTTGACATTTCAGTTTGATACTGACTAATGTATTCAATCAGTTATTTCACATGGCAAAGGATGTACAGGGTTTCTGCAAATAGATGGTTAAATTTAGGCTTAATCAGTGGGTTGTAAGATCAGAAGAAAATCAATGAACCTTTAAATTCAGCATAGTTATGCAAATTTTAAACTTCATTTCTAACACGGAAGCCAACAGAATGGTTTTGACAAATCCAGTGTGTTCAGTATTGTTTCACTGAGCCATAAACAGATGTTTCACCGCTGAAATGCAATGAAAGGGAGAAAGTTTGGACAGATCTTTAATTCAAGCTACAGTCAATTTCTTTGCATAACGTAAAGAGACAAAATACTTATTTCTTGACAAGCTAATCACATCTTGGAAATTGCTTGGACATACTACAGACATAATGCAAACAGAAGTATTGGTTGGCAGCCTAAGATTTTGTGTAACAGGTTAAGTACCGCAATCTTTGGCCTGCCATGAGATTTTACTAATGTACTGTTCACTTAATCCAAACTCATCACGAACAGTCACCATATAAACCAGACAGTAGAGGTAATTGAATGTGCAGTCTTTTGGGAGATTCCAAGCAATACCATCATGGACTATGAAGGGACATGTACCTGATTAACTGGGTACAGAGAACCAGTGACTTCAGTGATGTCAGTTACTACAGAGGAAAGAGAGCAACATCTTGTGTTATAAGGATGCGTATAACAATTCTCAAACATAACTTGATTAAGCAGTCAGTGGCTTAAAGAAAATACAGGATGAGAACATAACTGACTGGCTAGCAACTGTTTGGTGCACTGTTCAGTAAGAGGGTGATGCGTGGCCAAGTACAAACACTTTGACACAGGACTTCAAGCCTGCAGATAATCAGAGTTGTTGCAGAGAAGTTAGTTTAACATCTCAAGAAACACTCCAAGTTACTTAGAAATTGATCAAGCATTCACTTCATCCCACAAGGTTAAAAACCATCAGCCAGCCTTACATTGAAAGGGTGAAGTGCAAGTTTCTGTTGAGTAAAGATGTGGGGAACACCTTTCTGCAGCTGTGGATTTTCCTCACTGCTAGTATAAGATCAGTTGCATGCAAACTGCCAGTGACAGGGTGTGTCACAGGTGTTCATCTGATTATGATTTCTATAAGTTTTAAAGCAACAAAAAACTGAGCAGCAATACTACATCAAGTTTTGCCGAAAACTTGGCAACAGCTAAGTAAGAACCAATCAGAAGCACAAACATGGTTCCGATGACAACGCCACGAGCAACTCTCGAATAAAGGTGTGGCACAACTGCTTCAGAGATGGCCAAAAATCACAGGACAGTACCACATCATGGCAAATAGTGAAGCTGAAGGGAATGGCACTGACTAAGTGTGAGCTATGGTCCCAAAGTTCATTGTATCATTGTACAAGATCTTGTGACCAAGACAGGAGTAAGCACTGGATTTGTGCAGGGTGACACTTATTCAACTAAATGGAATAAAATCGCTGTAACTTCTGAACTGCATGGTTGGCTGCAGGGCATGATGGGAATTACTAAGCACCTTGTCATTTGGTTTAGCAATGGTGCCCACTTTCATTTGAACAGGTTCATCAGTAAGTGAAACTGGTGCATTTGGGGGACTGAGAATCCTCATTTTGGGATCAATATGTCTCTTCACCCTCAATGTCCAGTCACGGAATAATTGGTGCGGCATTCCTCGATGGCACAGTGGCTACATAATGGTATGTGAAGGTTTTGGAAGATGATTTCATCACCGTTACCGAAAGGGATGCTCATTTTGACAGGATGTGGTTAGTGCCTGATGGAGCTCCACCCCATCAAAGCAGGAGAGAGTTTGATGTCCTGGAGGAGCACTTTGGGGACCGCCTTCTGGCTCTGGTGTACCCAGAGGCCACTGCCATATTCTCTGTACCTGAACACATTCTTGTGAAAATACATTACAAATCAATGTAGGACATGCTATTGTATTTAAATACAATATTCAGCAGTTATCATTATGAATATATGAACTCAGTTACTCTACCTAAATGAATGGATGCTTCTTTATTTTTGTAAACAATGTCATATACGTAATATGTCTTGTTCACATTATACTAGACAGAATTTTGTTCATAGCCGCATATTACAGAAGACAAAATGGGATTAAAATAGAGTTAATTTAGTATTTATATGACTGATATCTTCCAAGGCATTAATTTTTTAACACAGACAAAATTACCTGTATTCTGCAGACATGGATAAGTAGTGTGTTGGTACTGATAGTGTTAAACTTATATACTGGGAACAAATATGATACTGTACTATTTTCTGGGACATTCATGAAATAATAAAGCCTCTCTTTGTTGCCACCAATATGAGTATGGTGTTTAGTGCAAGCAGGAATGAGTTCCTCCAAACAAGTGATACACATTAAATAAAATACCGAGGAATACATGTCCAATATTCATGAAAGAGAAATGAGACATATTTTACAAGAAATTTGTAGCTAGACATTTGCTTTCATTTGCCGTCTGTACACACTAGAGTTCATGCACATTCTTCACATTAGTGATAAAATGAAATTGGTTTATGTCTTCCATATTCTCAATGAGCACTGTCAACCGACTTTTACTCCAACTGAGTTTCATTGATGAAGAAGCTGTTGTGTTGGCTGAACAGCCAACACCGTGTTACAAGAGGAGGCCAAAATGCATGTGTTTTAGCTCACGCAGGCTGGCGTGAGGAGGGAAGAACAATACTGACGTGAGGTCTGGAACATGACAAGGAATTAGAATTCAGAAGGCGGACGTAATTAGTGTGATACTTAACTTTAATCCATTAGTGATGAACGTTGCTCTTGACGATACACGATTCACAATATTATTTGTTCAGAATTCATTCTAATTCTTGAATATGGTGCCTTGCTAGGTCATATCAAATGACGTCGCTGAAGGCTATGCTAAACTATAGTCTCTGCAAATGAGAGCATATGTAGACAGTGAATAATTTCTAGCAAAGTCAGCAGTACAACTGGGGCGAGTGCTAGGAAGTCTCTCTAGACCTGCCGTGTGGCGGTGCTCGGTCTGTAATCACTGACAGTGGCGACACACGGGTCCGACGTATACTAATGGACCACGGCCGATTTAAAGGCTACCACCTAGCAAGTGTGGTGTCTGGCAGTGACACCACAGAAGCACTTCAAGTAAGGTTAACCAGAATAATATGCACATATTGAGATGCAGAATGCTCTGGGAGCCAGTGAACATGAAAAATTTAAATTGTCATACTTTGTGGCATTTCTTACAAGAAAGAGTAACGGTGCTTCTTTTTTTGTGTAGCTTTCTGAAATATTGCAGATGTGGCTTAATGGCTGTGGAGTAACATGTTCCACTTGTAACCATTGAGACTGTAACATAACAGAGGGCAGTGTTGCATGATAATACATATCATAGCTGTGGCTATGTACTGTGGAAAATTTTGCAGAGAACAGACATGTAGACAATACCACTGTCAAGACAAGACATCCACAATCAAACATTTCTACTTTAATGCACATAAGATTTAACTGTTTTTTGAATGAGAAGTTAGCAATCAGTATTAAAAACAAAAACTAACATTTGAATAACACAATATTGAATTGGAAGCTCTAAAAATAATGACTTTTGATTTGTGTATGTAGATTCCAAGGATGTGATGATCTAGAAAAAGTGTATTTTATGACAATTATGAACCAAAGAAATTTTAAATTTTGCGATAAATAATTTTAATGAATATGATTAAAATGCTAAATATAAACGACCATTTGTGAGCAAATGCAGTTGGCTTCAGATGGAGTTTTGACTAGGATAGTAGTCATGTGACTAACAGAGCTGAGAACATGCAGGGATG
The DNA here is from genome assembly GCF_023864275.1 of Schistocerca cancellata. Classification (NCBI taxonomy): domain Eukaryota; kingdom Metazoa; phylum Arthropoda; class Insecta; order Orthoptera; family Acrididae; genus Schistocerca; species Schistocerca cancellata. The sequence continues at coordinate 1,309,173 of NW_026046810.1, read as the reverse complement.
TTTTGTAGTCTTTTGCTGACGGATGCCCATATGGTAACGTCATTTATGTGGCAAAATGATGCTTATATATGTGAACTGAGTATGGCATTCTGGAAGAATGTTTTGAGGATAGGACAGAAATACCAGCAGCTGGTTGTCTTTTGATCACTACATGATGTCCTTTATTTTTGGATTCGCATATATCTATTTTGCCTTCAAACTGCTTTCCATCCACCGGTAGGCACACAACCAATTCAATTTGTAGTTGGAATAATACTGTATTGATCAATCACTGAATGTGGCCTGCTTTTCAATCAAGCATTTTCTATAGTGTTAATGTGTTTGTTCTCATAATTCACTGACAGATTCATTGGCCGCTTGATGTGATGTACTCATTAGGGTGTAAATTATGGCTGTTCATAAAATGTCAATATCAAAACAGAAAAATAAAGTGCCATGATTTTTATTTTATACTATATTTTTTCAAAATTTTTCAGAAAATATTTGAACTTGCTCTTTTGAAATTGTATTAAAACACAATTTAATTTACTTTCACTGTGTTAAGGAGTCTTATTACTTTCTGAGCTTTCATCACATCCAGTCTTTCTCTTTGAGTGTGTGAAACAGTTATATGTGGCACTAAAGAAGAACTCCAACTGCACTGGGAGTGGTGGTGTGTATGGAATAACAATATTTCCAGTGTTAAGAAACATTTGCTGAAAGTGATGAACAAAAATCTAAATGACAAGATGGATCATTGCCGTAGGCGGAGATGTGCGAGGCGAAATGCAGAGTAATCTGCACTACCAACAGAAACTTCAATGAGATTCACCAGGCAATTTTGACACTACAACTACTAATTCGCTGGCATTTGCAGAAATGAAAAAAAAAAGGGAAGTCGACACAAATTGTTCCAAGGCCCCAACTAGAAATATTTGTAGAAGCAAGAAAAATTTAGATAGTTAAGTGTGGAACCATCCTCTGTGCGCATTCTGGTTTCCCATATGTGTAGACTGAGTGTACAAAATATCAACTCAGGATACTGACAAGGCAGAATGAAGTGGATTTCTTCACCAGCTTTGGAAGGCCACTTACAGTTCGGCATCACAACTTGGTGGTGCCTCTGATGTCACAGGGCGAGGACATGTGTGATAATGTATATGCCACAACAGCTGAATGTAGGAGAACTGCCATTCTGTAATATATCAGTACACAAATACGTATGATCTATTCCACAAGTGAGGTCATCTGCTTACCCACAGTCGTACAGTGGAAAGATTGTAGATATAATACAGTACAGTTATTGCACACGTGACCATTTTAGTAGCTGGAATACACTGCAGCTCTCTTTGAGCATCCATCCCTGTTATATGTGAAGTCCATTGTCAAGTGGACATGTCACAGTCTAGACGCGCTCTGACACATATCTAGGGTAAAAAGTTGATACACATATCAGCAGGGTGACAGTTTGTGGAGTGGAACATATCATACCAAAACCCCTGTTTGTGGCACTCCAACAGGACCCTGTGAGAATGGCCTAGACAATTAGCATCCAATGTCTTCAGATGTGACAGCATCTTGTGTGGCTAGTTGGAAGAATGTATTGATTCCTCTTGAGGTCCCATTAAATTAATTGAAATCATGACTACAGCAGCAAATACTTAAGTTGAAATATCAAAAGTGTGACATAGGTAAAGTCCATGAAATGGTAGACTGAGCATTTGTAATGCAATTGCAAAATAAAAAACTTAATGTTTGCCATTTTTCGAAACTGTTTTTATCAACAAATGTAGACTGTTAAAATGTGAGATATTTTTTAAAACATTCCTTGGTGTAAAGCTTATCTACAATGGTTGAATGCTTGCCTGTGTTTGTATCAACTGCTTAGTGCCCAACAGTGCAGTGAATGGATATCTCCACTTGTATGTACAAGCTGTGGCTTAGCTGCAGCAAAGTGGTATGTAGCTCTACATCTAACTAGCTGCTGACACTTATGGTAGTGATAGCTGAAACTATATAATACTTCAGCAAAAAACAAAGGTATTTTGTGAGGTTGACATCTGTGATGCATGTAATTCTTATACAGTTGGACACTGCAAGTTTTTCAAGATGGGATGGTTTTAAGATTTAAGTGTAAGAAGAGCTGAATGGATGGTTAAGTGTTGAGCTGCACTGACATTGTCCACAAAAGAATTTAGTTAATGGTTGCAGCAGTTTAGAATTGCAAGGTAACAACAAAGTCAAATCTGAACACATTGGGGCCTACACTGTTTACCTGTGCAGACATCCTCGATAGCCAGGACCACCTTAAAAAGTGGCTGATAAGTTGGCGGTGAAAGTAGGCTATTGTCAATAATTTAGTCCTCACCAAAACTAAGCTTGAACACTTTAATAGCACTTATCTGAAATATTGTTCGTGGCCTGTTTGGGTCTCTATTACTTCAGTTTGATACATTAATAGGTAGCTACTTACCACACCTGGTAACAGTTATATAATTCCAGTTCAAGTGCAGTAACCAATCACCAACAGTTTGCAATGCTTGGTGTGTGGGAAATAAGCAATCAACATAAATCAAAACAGATTTCTGTGTGCATTCTGTGCAAATTTTAATACATCACAATGTTTGTCACACTGAATAATCACAAAAAGTAACCACAAGAGCACAGGAAGACTGCAATTTTGTTACTCAACATTTTCATTACAATTCAGTGTTAAAGTCTGATTCAGTCATTAACTTCTGCAGTGAATTTGGGTGAGGTTAAACTGTTATAGCCATTACGTAATCATCATATGAACTTAACTGAAAAAAATTACTTCTAGAATTTTAATCTTTTTTTTGTTATGATTATAGGGCCGGGAATTTTAATCTGTTCTAGACCAACACACATAGGTTTAACTATTATGAACTCACTATATTCTATCCCTTTCAGAGTGTATGATAGTAATGGTGGTGAAGAAATTTTGCAAATGAAATAATGCTTTAAAAATATGGCCACATTGGATTTAATTGCTTTAAAATAACAACAAGGACCAATCGAATTTTAAATTACATAAAATTTTGCTTAATACCAATGTAGAGAATTAAATAAACACTGTTTCTCCATTTGAAATGTGTACCCCATTTACATGAATGAGCACCATATTGCAAATCTAAGTAAATTTCATTATATTTAATGTTAACACACTAATAGTGCTATATGCCCTGCTATACAGAAAACTTAAGCTAACTAAATTGTGTACTCCATATCTGGAATCTCATATTAGTTACCACAGAATCTACAAAGATACGTAGCAGCGCCTTGGAATTTTAAGTTCAGTTAATATGGAAGACACTTTCAGCAAAAATAAAATGCATTACTTGAAAGTCTAATGAGTCTTATCACAGTTCACATCATGGAAGAAAGTGCATCTTGTCTACCCCTCCTCTAACAGTGAAGCCTACCTCTGATTCATATTCTGTTTTCGGCTTTGAGGGAGTGCTTATTATTTTTTCCATTGGTTGTGATATGGAACTTCCAGTAACAGATGAATCAGTAATGCTCTGTAAAATATGAGAAAGCCACTAGCCAAATGACAACTCACAGTAAGATTTTTCACTTAATTTTTCTTAATTTATTTTTGTACCCTTGAGAATTTCTCAGTGTTATCACCTGTACAGTTATGAAATACCAATTACCACAGTATTCACAAAACAAATAGCTATTGCTGAATTAGTCTCAGGAAGTCTGATTCACTGTTGTTGTTGTTGTTGTTGTTGTTGTGGTGGTGGTGGTGGTGGTGGTGGTGGTTTTCAGTCCTGAGACTGGTTTGATGCAGCTCTCCATGCTACTCTATCCTATGCAAGCTTCTTCATCTCCCAGTACCTACTGCAACCTACATCCTTCTGAATTTGCTTAGTGTATTCATGTCTTGGTCTCCCTCTACTATTTTTACCCTCCATGCTGCCCTCCAATGCTCAATTTGTGATCCCTTGATGCCTCAGAACATGTCCTACCAACCAGTCCCTTCTTCTTGTCAAGTTGTGCCACAAACTCCTCTTCTCTCCAATTCTATTCAATACCTCCTAATTAGTTATCTCATTCACATCTTCAGATATTTTACAATTTCACAGTGTTCTACATATGAAAACACTTTGTATCACAAAAACAGCTGATAAAATATTTTCTATAAAAGGAAAAACAGTCCATATTCAGCTTAGCAGTCTGATCTCAGTATTTCAAAAATAGTTATTTACATATAGTAAACATATGAAAATGTAAACTTCATAGCCTGGTTTAGTCCAGTGTACCTTTGTTCAAAACAAGGAAATGGACTCCCTAATAATTTACTTTCTTCACTTGAGCACTGTCACTTGGTTGAAGTACAGAGAAGATTGCAGAGACAATAAAGTTCCTAGAAGAAGTATCCTGGATTTGCTCAAGTTTAGGATGGCAATTGCACAGACACCGATAGCAAAGCCAGAGAGAAAGAGAAACCATGCAGAAAGTGACAATCACGAAAAATGAACAACTCAAGAAGAAAAAAATGAAAATTTACATTCCAGCAGTAAAACCAATTGTAGATAAGTGTTATTATGGTTATGACAATTAATCCACAGATCTTCACCAAGATCTTGCAGATACGAACACTGCAAAAGCAGGACCCAGACATGTTGCATCAAGTGACCAATATTTGTTCTTGTCCAAGGAAGAAAACTGCTTTCATTTACACCATACTAAAAATTAATGTGCGTGTGTGTGGGGGGGGGGGGGGGGGGGCGGGGGAGGGGGGTGTGTAGGTTACATTCAACGTGTATATGGTCATATCACTTATCACTTCTGTCATACTACTGTACTCAAACTTCTTGAAAGAAAGCCAATGTGCACTCTGTGTGCAAACCAGGTGGAGTCATCCAAGATGTGGAAAGGGTCCTTCCGGATGCCATGAAGGGTACAGGGTGGATCCAACTGCAGGTGGTGGCTCATGTCGGTGCTAATTATGTGTGTTGCTATGGTTAAGAGGAGATTTTCTCTGGTTTTTGGCGGCTATCTGAGTTGGTGAAGACTGCGTCTTGCTAGCGAGATGAAGGCAGAGCTCACATTCTGCTAAATAGGCCAGGTGTCCACTACATGCAGGAGGTGGCTACATGAGTAGCAGGGGCTGTGTGGTGTGGACTGGGTGGTGTTTAAGGTTACACAGTCTTGGGAAAGATCAAAAAGGGCACCAGTCTCAAAGGGTACAGGGCAAAAATCAACCAAAATTGTTGTAGCTGTGTTGGAAAAGTACCAGAGCTTCAAGCGCTGGTAGAAAGCGTGGAAGCTGAAATTGTTATAGGAACAGAAAGCTGGCTAAAGCCGGAGATAAATTCTGCCAAAATTTTTACAGTGCACAAACTGTGTTCAGAAAGGATAGATTAAATAAAGTAGCTGGTGGTGTGTTTGTGTCTGTAGGTAGTAGTTTATCTTGTAGTGAAATTGAAATAGATAGTTCCTGCAAATTATTATGGGTATAGGTTATACTCAACAGCCATACCAAAATAATAATTGACTCCTTCTATCGACCCCCCAACTCAGATGATATAATAGGTGAATGCTTCAAAGAAAACTTGAATCTCATTACAAATAACCCACTCATATAGTTATAATTGGTGGAGACTTCAATCTACCCTCGATTTGTTCGCAAAACAACATGTTCAGACCCAGTGGTAGACAGAAAACATCTGAAATTGTACTAAATGCTTTTTCTGAGAATTACTTTGAACAATTTGTTCATGAGTCCACACAAATTGTAAATGGTTGTGAAAACACACTTGACCTCTTAGCCCCAAATAAACCCTATCTAATTGATAGCGTCATGACAGATACAGAGACAAGTGAAGACAAGGTCATTGTAGCGAGGCTCAAAACCAGATCAACCAAAACCACTAAAAATAAACACAAAATATATCTATTTAAAACAGCAGATCAAAATTCGCTTGATACCTTCCTAGGAGAGAGTCTCCATTCCTTCCAAGCTAATTATGTAAGTGTAGACCAGATATGACTCAAATTCAGATACAGTATCAACAGCAATAGATAGATTCATACCACATAAGTCAATAAGAGATGGGACTGATCCACATTGCACACAGAACACATCAGAACACTGTTGCAGAAGCAACGAGAAAAGCATGCCAAATTCAGAAGAACATAAAATCCCCAAGACTGGCTAAGTTTCACGAGAGCTCGAAACTTTGTGTGGACGTCAGTGCAAGATTCTTTTAATAGTTTCCACAATGAAATATTGTCTGAAAATGTGGTAGAAAACCCAAAGATATTCTGGTCATATGTAAAGTACACGAATGGCAAAAAACAGTCGAAACCGTCACTGCATGATGGCAATGGAAATGTTACTGATGATGGTGCCATTAAAGTGGAATTACTAAACACAGTTTTCCATAATTCCTTCATCAAACAAGATGAAGTAAATATTCCAGAATTAGAAACCAGAATAATTGTTAGCATGAGTGACATAAAAGTAGATAGCTTAGGTTTTTTGAAACAACTCAAATCACTTAAGAATGGTAAGTCTTTCATTCCAGATGGTATAACAATCAGGTTCCTCTCAGAGTATGCAGACACAATAGTGCCTCTTAGCAATCATATACAAGCGCTCACTTGATGAAAGGTCTGTTCCTAAAGACTGGAAAGTAGCACAGGTCACACCAATATTCAAGAAAGGAAATAAGAGTAACCCATTGAATTACAGACCCGTATCACTGACCTCAATTTGCAGTAGGATTTTGGAGCATATACTGTACTCAAACATTATGAATCACCTTGAAGAAAATGACTTATCAATATATAACCAACACGGATTCAGAAAATATTGTTCTTGTGCAACACAGCTAGCTCTTTATTCCCATGAAGTAATGAGTGCTGTCGACAAGGGATCTCAGATCGATTCCATATTCCTAGATTTCCAGGAGGCTTTTGATACTGTTCCTCACAAGTGACTATTAATTAAATTGTGTGCATATGGAGTATTGTCTCAATTGTGTAACTGGATTCATTATGTCCTCTCATAGAGGTCACAGTTTGTAGTGATAGAGGGTAAATCGTCGAGTATAACAGAAGTGATATCTGGTGTTCCGCAAGGTAGTGTCATAGGCCCTTTGCTGTTCCCAATATATACAAATGATCTAGGTGATAATCTGAGTAGCCCCCTTAGACTGTTTGCAGATGATGCTGTAATTTACCATCTAGTAAAATCATCAGATGATCAATTACAATTACAAAATGATCTAGAGAAAATTTCAGTATGGTGTGAAAAGTGGCAATTAGCACTAAACAAAGAAAAGTGGGAGGTCGTCCACATGGGTACTAAAAGATTTCCGATAAATTTTGGGTACACGATAAATTGCACAAATCTAAGGACTGCCAATTCGGCTAAATACCTAAGAATTACAATTATGAGCAACTTAAATTGGAAAGACCACATAGATAATATTGTGGGGAAGGCGGAACAAAGACTGTGCTTTGCTGGCAGAACACTTAGAAGATGCACCAAACCCACTAAAGAGACAGCCTACATTACACTTGTCTGTCCTCTGCTGGAATATTGCTGCATGGTGTGGGATCCTTACCAGGTAGCATTGGGAGAGGACATCAAAAAAGTGCAAAGAAGGGCAGCTCATTTTGTGTTATTAAGCAACAGGGGTGAGAGTGTCACTGATATGATACATGAGTTGGGGTGGCAGTCACTGAAACAAAGGTGGTTCTCTTTGCGGCAATATCTATTTACGAAATTTCAATCACCAACTTTCTCTTCCGAATGCATAAATATTTTGTTGACATCCACCTATGTAGGGGGAAATGATCACATATTAAATAAGAGAAATCAGAGCTCAGACAGAAAGATTTAGGTGTTCCTTTTTCCCACATGCGAGTTGAGACTGGAATGGTAGAGGAGTAGTATGAAAATGCTTCAATGAACCCTCTGCCAAGCACTTAAGTGTGAATTGCAGAGTAACCATGTAGATGTAGATGTAGAAAAAAAATAAAAGCACTTCTTGAACAGCACAGTACATTTTATTTGAACTGGGATAAAACCTAACTAGCACAATTGTGTTACTGACATTTTGAGGAAACAATCACCCTGAGAATTTCAGTATTTTTACCTGATTCCACAGGTCATAATGCATGGGACATGGCACATTTCAGAGAGAGGTTTGCTAACTTTTCTCGCAGGGTGGAAAGGGATAACGCAGACAAATCTTCCACTTCTTTATGGAAAAGAAGGATTAAAACAATTTTTCATCACATTTAGTCAGCAGACCACTTTGTGTGCCTGCAGTCCAAGTCGTTGGATGTGACCAGCTGCCTCTTGTACATGTGGCACACAGCAGCTGGCAGGCACCCCACCACAGGCCCAGTAACAAGTGATATCACCACAGGGGAGGTGTCCACCCCCTCAGACTCTCTGCTCACACAGTCAGCAACTGTACTGGTTTTCCAATCACCCACAATTCCCAGGAGGCCTTTGCACCCTGTAAATGCTCAGAGTTTTCAATGATGAACCATTAAAGCTAATAAATTTCTTTAGAGATGAGGAATCAGCAGGAGTGGAAATATTTAGAAGCTAAATATTCAGTAGTGCCAGGCAATATCAAGAACTGGAAGTAATCTAGAAACTGTTCCTGAGAACTGGAGGGAATCTAGAACATGTCCTAGGGCTGACAACACACTGGAACCAGCAGTGGTTGTGTTTTGCCTGCACCTGGTACTCTCAATGTGAGTCAGCCTACGTAGGGGACCAGTGGGACTTGTGCTCTGATGTACTATACCAGCACTGTAGTTACTACCAATGTGCTGTCAAACACATGTATCAGCTCTGACTGCTTCACACTATTGTAGACTACTGTGTCTAGGGGGCATCCACTACAGAAACCTTACCTCATTCCTGCAGGAGATGTTTTCACCTGCAATCTGCCACTTGGCACACAAGCACTTGGCACCTTGAGGAGAGATTATGCATATGTGGAAGCAGCGCAAGTCACAATGGCAGTTAGCATTTATATATTGTATATTTGTATTGGTACATTACACATTTTAGATTTTCAGGGTACAATTCTTAAACAATATGAATTAAATTGTCACGACTTGTGAACAGTTTGCATTAGGACTTTCAAACTGCACGATTGGCCACAAGGCACAATGGGAATTAGTTCACACATAGGCATGCACCTTGTTGACATTTGCACATGAAAATGTCACTGTACAGTGTGCCTGACTGTATAGCTCTTGTGAAGGCCTATTATGTGAGCAATAACAGCCCGACAGCAGCTCAAAGGAAGTTTGCAACTGAGTTCGAGCTCTAAACAACCAGCCCAAGTGTGCCAACAATAAAGAATTTGATTCACAAGTTTGACAGAAGAGGTGGTGTTTGTGATGACAGTGTTGGCAATGTCGGTCATCCAAAGAGGGACAACAGGAGGAAATCAACCGACAAGGACTGCAACAAATTGTTGTTCAATATCTGCATCTCCTCCCATACAAAATTCAAACCAATCAGCCATTAAGCCCCAGGACCATGGAACAGCTGTTGAGTTTTGCAAACACTCTTGTCCACAGAATTGACAATCAGGACTTTGATGTTAGTATAGTTTGGTATTCCACTTTCATTTGGATGGGTTTGGGGGAATGAAATTCTGCATTTTGTGATCGAGAAGTCTCTTCGACCTCAGTGGGTGACTGTGTCCTGTTCTATGTCCAGTCACGGAATAATCAGTGTGATATTCATTGACGGCATGGTGGCTGCCGAATTGTTTCAGAAAATGACTTCATCCTCATTATCAAAGGTGACCCTGATTTCGACAAGATGTTTTTCACACATGGCAGAGCTCGACACCATTGACGCATGAGAGGGTTTGATGCCCAGGAGGAGCACTTTGAGAACTGCATTCGAGGTCTAGGGTACCCAGAGGCCACTGGCATGGTTCTCAATAAGTCACCATGGGGCTATATTATAGACACGGTGTACAGCATAAACCCCAAAACAATTGCTGAGCTGAAAACAGACATTCAGTTGGTCATTGATAGCTGCAATGTTCTGACACTTTGGTACATCGGGCAGAATTTCGCTGCTCATCTGTGCCACATCATTGCCAATGATGGCAAGCATATCTAACATGTCATAACCTAAATCCAAATATCTGTAGTAACATTTACATGTTGAATAAAAATTAATTTACCTTTTTTCCATATAATTCAATAATTGTTGCCCTCTTCTTTTTGTTCTATAGATCCGAGGACGGAGAACACGTGAAGCAGGAACACAATACCTTTATAAAAATAGAGAACTGCTGTTGTTCCTTCTAAGTATCTTAAAATGTGAAACATCAGGTGGAATGGATGTATTTGTTTTATCACCACTCAGATATTTCTGTTCTGTTCCATATACAAAAATGATTAGCACTTACTTGGTCAAGTAACGAAAATTGCTTCACACATCACTGCCCAGCAGCACACTTTCACAGAACAGCAGGCTCTCGCCACTGCTCTCAAGTGGCATCTGCTTGTTTGCAACAGGTTACTCTCCCACCAGTGAAACTGTTGCCCATTCTGGCATATGACAAAACACCTGAAGATTGGGACTCCTATGAGACACTGTTTTTACAGCATTTCTAGGTTTTTCATGGGGGCAGTACTAACCTGTGCAGAGCTTTCTTTCCTGGTTTTCACTAAACAGTCATCAGTCGTGCCAACTTGAACTTTAGCAACAACTGGCAGTCTTATTTGATAAAATGTGTCAACTTCTCTCAACATGTTACTGTGACAGAACACTATCACTGTGATGCATGTAGAAATTTTACCATTGTCAGAAACACCCAAACCAATCCTACAAAGCCTGGGCTGCAGAATTAATCAGGTTGGGCAATTGTCATAAATTTGTCACTAGTACCCATCACAAATCCTCCACTCGTTACATGGTACACAATAGTTGTTTCGACTCAGAAAACTCAGAAGACTCAGAAAACACATTTCATGAGAGAATCTGACACTTACAGGTGTGTTCAGTACAGCACAGCCCTGTGAAGTGTCACGGGCCACAGGTGATCAGATTGCTGTGTGTCTGATGGGGGGGGGGGGGGGGGGGGGGGGAATTGGCGGGGGGGGCGGGGGGAGGGTGTTGTGGGAGGTATTTGAACCATCTCAGTCGTCTCCTATTAGCTATGCTGCAAGTGTTCAGGGTGACGGGGAGCCGTGGCAGCTGGATGACCTTTGACTCAGCATCACACAGGGCAGTGTCAGTTTAGGCCACAGCAGCAACAGGCCACATTACAACAGCGGCCGTCTGCCCCCTTTGTCTCACCCTTTCTGTTTCGTCTCACACGAGCGTGCTGCATGCCCTAGGCATTTGGCTGTTTGTCACAAGTGTCTAAGGAAAGTCTAAATTGCATTGGTGTGAAACTTCTTCAAATTTTACCATTGCTGGGTTCCAGAATGTTAAACTATTAACAGACATTACTACCTTGAGATTCTTTCTCAATCACATGTGAAAATAAACTACCTGTAATTGTTAAAGGACAAATTACAGGTTCTGCATCAAGTCAATGCCACAGGCTCACACTGCGTTGTTTGTTAAATAGGTTTGTAGCAAAAACCTCATCTCAGTTAGACCATCTATAATATTTGCTGGACTTAGCACAGTGTCACTTATCCTTTCCCAAGATCAAGTCTGCATCAGAAGGAACAAAATTTCAGTCCATTTTAAGCAGTGAAAAAAGTAGCACATGTCAAGGAGCTCACAGATGAGGACTTCTAACACCATTTCCCATTTCCATCAACAGAAAATTCCCTTTGAGTCTTGTAGAGAGAGAGAGAGAGAGGAAGAGAGTGTCTTGAGGATGACAACTAAATATTTATCTTTTTGAAACCAGATGTTTTACAGCAATAGTCACATTATTTTATAACCACACCTCACATGTTCACAAATCCAGCACTGATAGCTCACAACTGCTTTCTAATTCATAACTTCTCTATTTGAAATGGAACATCATGTAGATTGGAAAAAGGAAAAAGGATGAACACAAATCCACTTTTCCCACTTTGATGATATAAATGTAATCTAGAGTAACATTTTTACCTACTGTTCCAATGTGCTGTTTGTGTTATTTCCCAATGCCTTTCACTAAATGCATTAAAAGTTGTATTGTGTAATACTCACTTTTTGATAAATCAGTGAGTGGAAGAATTTAACTATTGCACTAATCATATACAAATCTAAAATTTAAGGAAATATTTCTGTACCAACAAGATATTGATACCAAAAATATTATAATCTTCTGAAAACTCGTGCACTTGGGAATCACGATGAAACAATGGAAAATCCAGGATGGAATAATAACAATATTATGAAAGGGGTAGGATGCTGCTCACTGTATGGCAGAAATGTTGAGTCACAGACATAAACAACATAGACTACTGAACATGTAGACTCATGGCCAGAATGAGACTGAAGTAATGATTTTTTACCTGTGTGAAACTCTTAATAATTTTTTTATTTCTTGATGTTACACAAACTGTGAGACCTGACAACTCACTTACCCTTTCTTCTCATATACTCACAAACAAGTGTGTCAACTGTGTCATTGCCAATCCTGCTGCCACATTCGGTCACCATGACGACAGCACAGAGCTTCTCTATCAGGTGGCACACCTGTGGGAAGGAAAAACGACTGCTGAGAAACAACTTCTGGTATACACTGTAACTGAAACTACTTGTCACCTAACTCATTTCACACAGTGCTGGAGTGTCACCACATCGCCTGTCGCCTGGACCTCTCAACGCTTTGCCAAAAGTGGGCTGCAGTTGCAGTGGAGACCGCTTCAACCAAAAGGAGTTAAATTAGTGGCTAGAAATGCACATAATTACCCATGCCTACTGCACTACTTACAAACTGCAAGTGAAGTGACGCATTGACGCGACACTCGACAACTTTACGGTGGGAGATCCAGTCTCAGAACAACTGTGAGGAGATGAATCAACTGCCAAGCAGTTTAACCAAACTGAGTATCAGTTCCACTCCCTTGCACCCACTTGTGTGTCACTCTGCCCAGCCAGCACATCATTCACATGGTAGATGTTCTTTGAGATCCAGTCTACTGCCACCTTTGTTGAGTTACCTATCCATTCCACATATGTCCTACTGTGGTCTTCTGTGACTGGCAGTAAATAGTTGCTGTTTCTCCTGCATGTTAAGGAGTTTTAGTGCTCCTTCACACTGTTTTAAATCTTTCATTACATATCTCTCAGCAGTGAAAAATGTTTAAACATATTGTGAGGAACCAGCCAACTTAAATAATGAGCAAAAATCCACAGCAGTAAACATTATTAGTTAAAATTTAGTAATGAATGAGTGGAGAATGTGAAACTTTAGGAACATTAAATTTAGTCACATTTTGAACTGCATTGTTATATATACAAATACTTTTATCAACAACTGGAGAATCTATTGAAGGGAAGGGTAGGTGCAAAAACAGTGAAAGAAAATAATATTTGTTCATAATGTTCAGCCTGATAGTTTCTTAAAACTTCACAGCATCTATAGTCCTATATGTTACAGATAGGGCATTTTATACAAAAATTAGTTAATGTCACAAGAACTACATGTTGCACAGCAAAAGGAAAATACCATTTTATAAGGAACCTTAACAATGTTTTTACGGTATAAAATATTTCTGGAGTATAGACAAATATGTAAGTGTCAATAAACCCAAGTAGTGAGGTTTGACAGCACTTGAGGGAAAATGGAAGATGGTCGTGTTGTTCAATAACTTTTTTCATTAATTCTCAGGCTCTGGACAACATATTGCCAGAGAAATGATTTTCTAATCATGTTCAGGTAATTCAAGGTGAGAATATAATCTCATTATCAAACATGTTTGTATCTAAATAGTGGTGATAAGACTAAACCTGAGAACAATTTATGTATAAAGCAGGTTAAATGTATTGGTGTTGAAAGAAGAAATACTCAACAGTAGATCATGTTTTAGAAGTATTCCAGCTTTATTTCAGCCTTCAGCACTGAAGACACTGCAAAAGAAAAGTGTGCCAGCAAGAAAAGCACGGTCATCTGGAACTCAATAGCCGGCCTGGGTAGTCACCTTCATGAAATTTATGACCACATAATATACTGCCAGTAGGGCAGAGTAAATAAACTCTTCATTTTGTCTGAGTTCCACAACCAAGACTGAGAACTTTACATTCCAGTTTTAATTTTTGGGCTCCAACCCTAGGAGCTTTGCTTATGTTTATCTCACATGTTAACTCTGTCTCTAATAATTCCTGTTTTCAATAACTCAGATTTGATATCAGATTGTATATTTCTCAACAGTTACATATTAGTTGGAGGTTTTTCTACAACCTTCAGAAATCTTCACTAAGAGGTTGAATGTTTCTAACAATCCCAACGTGCCAGAACATGAGATCCAAGTCCTTTAAGGAATTCCTTTACCAGATGTTGTGTTCAAGTGGTTAATTTTGATGTAAGATGCAAAACCATTTAGAGGAATGCTGGTGCCTCAGACAGACTCAAACAGTGGCAGCTGGAACTTAAATCAGCAGGAGCCCACCCCAGCTTCAAAATCACATGCACATTAAGCAAGACAGTGCATATGAGGTGTTCACTAAATGTAGTACAAACACTAGTAATATTACAGTTCATATTTACAATATTTTATGATACTTACTAACACTGTAACCTATCTTACTGCCTATTAAAGGCAACTTTTTGTGAAAATGCCAGAATACCAAAATTTAGGATTTTTAGTCACAAGCAGTCAAAAGTATATACAAAGATTTGCTAGCTACTGCACACAGCAACAACAGCCTGTTTTGCACAGAAACCTGTTGAGTGACCCTTCTAAGAAGTTGAAATTACAGTATTCCATGCTTTTTAATGTTCTAGGTAATGGCAACCAGACTGCCTAACTACAGAAATTAAACGTATCAGAATAGTTGTGATTACTGAGATGACATAAGGAAGATGTTAGACTTGTGTATGGACTAGACTTTAGAATTCTGATGTTTAAATGTGGAATTCTTATCGAGCTGGATTAATGGATGTGGTAGTAAGCATTCAAAGAAGAGTTTGACAATTTGTTGCAAGTTTGTGTAGCATTTTAACTCAAGTTTGTTAGATGAACTGCCTTATGCCTCCCGTTGCAGTTTCTGTCATGTAGAGATTTAATAATGAAACAGAGCCCATGATCCAAAAACAGTCATGAAACCCATGAACTGCTGAAGCAACTCACAAAACTACTTGAGGTAATGGAGAAGGTTATCTAGACTGCTTTTGCATACCATTCACAAATCAAACACAAAGTAATATTTCTACTGTGCCCACACAGTGGTTGGTAGCAGAGGTAGAGATGGATATTGACATCAATAATACTGTCACACAGCGAAAATGGAGACTCTACTGGGAGATCAAAGTATTTTCTTGCCATTTTTCAACTTGGAGATATAAATGGGTTGCTCAGCTGCCTAATGATAAAGTCTTTTCCTCTGTTTACAGGCAATGGCTCTTTTGTTGCCAAGCATGAACTGTCAATTAAGTGTAGGTGACTAGTTGGTGTGTATTTACTGTGATGCCCTGTTTCTGTAATCTGGCCAGAAGAGGGAGAGGGTGGAACCTGTCTCCAGCACTCGACATCCACCCTCTAACAGTGCCCACCTGTAACTATATTATGATGAAGCTATCACGGGTAGGGAAGCAGTGAAGTGCACCAGATTATTCACACAGAGCAGTATAGTGATACTGATTTTGCAGTCACACTAAAGTGCATTAAAATTGTAATCTGAGTCATGAAATACAGATACTGTTAGAGAAGTTGTTATAAATAAGCAAGCAGGAATATTAAGATTCTGGGGCACAGTGACATCTTCCATAATGCAAGACAGCAAAGTGAACGATAAACTAAGGCAAAACTGTAAACACCAGCTGCTTACCCGAGCAGAAGAACTCCTCAGTACCACAGGTAGCTGGTGCTGTAATTTAGTGACAGTCACATTGGGTTAAATGATAACAGTAGATAGACTGGAATGTATACCACGTGCAGAGAGACTGACTTGAGCTTTCATGGCACATTTATTTAATGTAGGACTCCCATGCCCCTGCCACATCCAGTTGTGTAAATCTGGATATTTCCACAAGAAAACCCTGCACTGTTTTGACCTGGTTGCTGTCAGGTCACTCTACCCACCTTCTTACAGAGATCCCACATTACAGTCATACTGAGTCCAACTGAGGAAACAAAATGGTGAGAAGACACCACTGTCAAAAATCTCGACAATCCTCAGATAACTGTTTTCCAACCACTTGCAAAACCTGAGGAAATTGCCAGGTTCTGTTAAGAGAAATATGGAGGAGGTGGTTCAAATACCTCACTGTCTCTGGAGGCTGTACAAGGAATGTACTGTATCCCCAGTTTCAACTTCTGGGACCAGTGGCAAATAACACTGTCTATAGAGATTTGGGCATTCCAAGTCCAGCCTGCACTTACTGCCATTAGATCAGAATGCTGGGAACAGGAATTTCTGAATACAGCTCCAGAGCAGTGCAGTAGAGGACCCACACTGCGACCTGTTTTGGTTCCACTTTCAGACAGCAGTGTCTATGAGCAGCACCTGTGCTTCTGAATATATGCTTAAGGTCCCAATTATTCCTAGTAGCTGTCTCCACACAGATACTAAAATCTCATCTGGAATCAACTCCCTTTCATGTGCTTCACTTCCAGATAGTGCATCTCTAAGGAGATGGCTGCAGTGTGACAGATGCCATTCACCCACAGAAACCACCTAAATATGTCTAGCAGTTGCCACAAGTAAATACGTAGTATGCAGTTTACACTAGAGCAATACAGTCCTGTTACCAGGAAAACTTACATATTCTGTTTTGTATTTCAGAATCATACTTTACACCTGTTTCACAGTAACAGATCACATTTAATCACCTAATTAGGTTCTAGGCGAAATTTTTGGTAATTAATCTTTCATATTTTTGTGAAATCTTTGAGTTTATCCTCTCATGGCATGAATAGAAAGCTTTAATATAGTAAAATCTTTCCACTTACTGGGATTGTCATGTTCATCTGTGTAGTCTGGGCAGTTTACTTCCCCAACACATTCCCACGTGTCCAGTATACAGGTTCTGGAATGGCACCTGAACTCCCATTCTCCACATTTAACTGCAACATTGCAGATTACAATTTAACAGAAGCTTCCAGTAGACAAATGCCAGATCACTGCAGGTGAAAGTATTTGATAGATTTGTGGCCATTGCAATGCATGAAGATTATTGACTATGTCTAAAAAATCAGCTGCTACCTTTATGTAACAAATTCTCAGCCATAACAAATTGTCCTAAAATGAATCTACGGATCAATCTGTTAGATGTCTGGTGGGGAAACCTGCCTACATAGACAACATCCATCCTATTGGTGTTATTTCATTAATAATTGCTTACCAACAGTGTACGATGTACACATTCTTTGGACATCCATACAACACATGGACCAGGGATCTCATGACACACATATAAGAGGTATGGATTACATCTGCAAGATATTTCTGTAATAGGGAGGTTAACTTTGTAAAGTAACTCAAAGAGCAATTTAAAACACTTTGAAGCCCAAACCGAAGCATAGCTCTGGCTGCAACTGTGTCAGACTGGAGCCAAGTACAGGTCAGGATGCGAGTTTCTCTATGTACGAGCCACCGGTCACTGAAAGTTTACTCATTCCATATGTGAGTTATGTGCAGACATCTCGCAATTGGCTCTTGACAGGTGCAGCCTGCTGTTAATTTATAGTATTATTTTTTCAGAAACAGTGGACATAACAGGTGCTGTTGATGGCTGAGTCAATATGATGGAATTGGTGTAATTTTATGTGTGTACTCTTTAGGTTTCACAATTTGCTGTAATTCTATTACAAATACACCAAGTATGTTTAGTAATCAAGAAATTTTGGTACCTCAAAAGGAACAGTCATTCACTAACTCACCTCCCACTTTCCTTGAGAAGAAAATTATACTTTGTCACTTTAAAATTTGTAATATGTCAAATAACTAAAGTAGACATGCTAAATCTTTAAGCTTGGCTCCTTTTTAGTATCTATTACTCTTAAAGATTCATCAGTTACGTATGAGTCTGTAATACTTAGAAAACAGCAGAAATGGCCAGTTTCCTTGCTCCCACATTCTTCCCAGTAGCCTATCTGCAATGTGTTAATGACAAATTTGAAGTAATTAATAAAATTGTGTTTGTCTTAGTAACTGTCTGAGTCTTTTTTTATGTACTTCAATGAAGCTGATATAAAAAAGTTCATCAGACATTGCAACTGACAATATCTATAGTAAGAAATGCATCTCTGGGAATGCACTACAATATTGTCAGCAAAACAATATACACCAGTGAATTCCATGTAAACTTTAGCTGGAAAATCCAGACATCTTGGAAAGGAGATGTCCAAGAAAACTCATGGTTACTGTTTGGGCTGAAGATGGCTTCAGTTTCCATCAAAGACTACTAGAATACAGAAAGGTGATCTTATGGATGGTAATACAGAGGAGATGTTCCTTTGATACTTACAGAGAATGAAGTAAACATTAACCAAACAACAAACAATTAAGAAGGAAAAACCATAACAGATAAACAAAGTTGGGGAATGTTGGAACAGTTAACCATCATACAGTCCTGAACATTATATGTGCATTTATTAAAAAGGGTATGTATAAAATACATCTAACCTAATGTTGCTTCTAGTATGTACTTTGTCTTTCAATTTGATGAATGTGAAAATGTAAGATATTTAAGACTAAAGTGACTCATATACCTTACCTTCGTTACAATTTTCTTCATCAGAGCCATCATTACAGTCATCTGCAAGGACACACCATTAGCTCTTTGCTACACATGTTCCATTTCAACACTCAAAGCTGGTCTCTGCAATAGCTGATTTTTGTTAAAGAATTTAACAATGTTATGAAAAGGATAGTTGCTACTCAGCATATAGAGGAGATGCTGAGGCACAAATAGGAACAAGAAAAATACTATCATAAAGTGGGCTTTCAGCCAACAAGCTGAAAATTAACCCCCCTCCCCCACACCCCAAAAAAAAAAACACAAAACCATTCCAATTTCTACATCAGGGTGGTCCGACACTCAGTTACTGACCTGTGTCACACGTCCCGACTTTGCAGGCCTGCTTGTCCAGCCCATCTGGGCACTGCACAATGCCATCACATTTCCCCTCCAGGGACACACACTGCCTGTTGCTGCAGGCAAACTCGTGCTCCCGGCACACCGTGCAGTCTTTCTTGTCCTCTCCACTCCGGCAGCCATTTACACCATTGATCTGTTGTACAGAAAATGATATTGTACAATACACGCTGCTCTTATTTATTTATGAAAAGCAAAACAAACCACTGGAGTTGGGTTACCACTGTGATCTATTCCATACAGGTATGCACAATATGGACAAGTTAAGATTTTCCAGTTCAGTGACTTCTGCACCGAAATTAACATTATACATCATTTGACTGTGAATCAGCCAACTGCTTCACACCTAATTCATTTTGCTCTGTTTTTCCTGGACAGAGGTGATTGTTCTAAGCAAAGGGATTTAACTGTGTTTTTGGTCATTCAGTCTTCTCATGGCATCCAAAGATGTACCTAGGAGACTAATATTGTACCAATTAAACTTGTTTGTACAAAGTGTATGAAAGGTTAACTATTAAACTGAAATATCAAATGAGAAACTCAATGTGTAAAAAAGCAGTAGCCAAACATAAGTAGTTAGTTTAATGTTCAGTTATAGAAATAAAATTTTGTTTTTAGCATTGCATTCAGGTACTAAGCATAGATTAGGGGACACCTCAAGAAACCCGTGGCCACATGTCTCCCCTAATCTCACTGCTCCCCTAAGCAGACATTTAACAGTTCTGGATTTTCACTGAATCCACTACATAAGTAGAAACACTAGAACAGATGAAAAAATATGAAACTACTTCGTTCAAATTTTTTGAAATGCATATGTCCTGTAAGTTTGAGTGGGGAGAACAGAACTTTAAAGATGAAGGCTACATTGTATATCTTCAAAGGATGTCCAGATGCAGAGACCCTTATGTCAGACTTTGGTATCCCTGTAAGATTGGATGTGTGGAACAAACCTTACATTTGTTTTCAGAATTATATTTTCACTCTGCAGCAGAGTGTGTGCAGATTTGAAACTTCCTGGCAGGTTAAAATTGTATGCCAGGCTGAGACTCAAACTCGGGACCTTGCCTTCTGCAGGCAAGTGCTTTACCATCTGAGCTACCCAAGCAGGACTCACACCTCATCCTCACAGCTTCAGTTCTGCCGGTACCTTGTCTCCTACCTTCCAAACTTCACAGAAGCAGACATTTGTTGTTAAAGCTGTAAGAATGTTACAGCTAGGTTATTCTGAAGTTTGCGCCACATCTCATAGTGATCAGTTCTTCTACTAAAATGTGAAAGCAGGTTAGCATACCACAGGAAGAGGTTGATATCCTATGTTCTGTTTAATGTTTTTCTGGTACTGGAATACCACATGTTAGAACAGTCTTACAGCAGCAAGACACTGTTTTCAAAGATGACTTAATATTCCAAAAGAATGTCAAAGTGAAAACTACTCGCAAGCTCTTCACCAAATTCCAGCATACAGACTGTGTGGCTGATCTCATGGGGTATGTTGGCCACAGGCTAACTGTAGCTATTCCTTAAAATGTCTCCAGTTAATGAAATAATTCAGCAAAATCTGTCAAAATCCAGTGTAATAATTTCAGCAGAAACAGCTCTGAAGGGTTCCAGCATGCAGAAAATATTGAGATCCTATACATGTTTCCATTCAAAATCCAAACCCAACAGGCCATACCTGTATGAGCTATGTGGCAGGGCCGATTGTCAATGAGATTCTCCCAACGATTGGTAAGAATTTTATGTTGGCTGCATCCAGTTCATAGATGAAGCACACTTTCACCTGTATGGACTCAACAGTAAATCAAACTGACCATTTTGGCATTCCAAGAATTGCCATATCTGAAGTGAAACCATTGTATTCTCTCAGAGTTACTCTTAGTGCAGTGGGTGTTCCATTATTGTTTATTTATTCATGTGGAAAAACTATCACTAACATTATGCTCCTCCCCCCCCATGAACCATGGACCTTGGCATTGGTGGGGAGGCTTGCGTGCCTCAGCGATACAGATAGCCATACCGTAGGTACAACCACAACGAAGAGGTATCTGTTGAGAGGCCAGACAAACGTGTGGTTCCTGAAGAGGGGCAGCAGCCTTTTCAGTAGTTGCAAGGGCAACAGTCTGGATGATTGACTGATCTGGCCTTGTAACAATAACCAAAACTGCCTTGATGTGCTGGTACTGCAAATGGCTGAAAGCAAGGGGAAACTACAGCTGTAATTTTTCCCGGGGGCATGCAGCTTTACTGTATGATTAAATGATGATGGCATCCTCTTGGTTAAAATATTCCGGAGGTAAGATAGTCCCCCATTTGGATCTCCGGGCAGGGACTACTCAAGAGGATGTCGTTATCAGGAGAAAGAAAACTGGCGTAATATGGATCGGAGTGTGGAATGTCAGATCCCTTAATCGAGCAGGTAGGTTAGAAAATTTAAAAAGGGAAATGGATAGGTTAAAGTTAGATATAGTGGGAATTAGTGAAGTTCGGTCGCAGGAGGAACAAGACTTCTGGTCAGGTGACTACAGGGCTATAAAAACAAAGTAAAATAGGGGTAATGCAGGAGTAGCTTTAATAATGAATAGGAAAATAGGAATGCGGGTAAGCTACTACAACCAGCATAGTGAACGCATTATTGTGGCCAAGATAGATACGAACCCCACACCTACTACAGTAGTACAAGTTTATATGCCAACTAGCTCTGCAGATGACGAAGAAATTGAAGAAATGTATGATGAAAAAAAAGAAATTATTCAGATAGTGAAGGGAGACGAAAATTTAATAGTCATGGGTGACTGGAATTCGAGTGTAGGAAAAGGGAGAGAAGGAAACGTAGTAGGTGAATATGGATTGGGGCTAAAAAAAGAAAGAGGAAGCCGCCTGGTAGAATTTTGCACAGAGCACAACTTAATCATAGCTAACACTTGGTTTAAGAATCATGATAGAAGGTTGTATACATGGAAGAACCCTGGAGATACTAAAAGGTATCAGATAGATTATATAACGGTAAGACAGAGAATGAGGAACCAGGTTTTAAATTGTAAGACATTTCCAGGGGCAGATGTTGACTCTGACCACAATCTATTGGTTACGACCTGTAGATTAAAACTGAAGAAACTGCAAAAAGGTGGGAATTTAAGGAGATGGGACCTGGATAAACTGAAAGAACCACAGGTTGTACAGAGTTTCAGGGAGAGCATAAGGGAACAATTGACAGGAATGGGGGAAAGAAATACAGTAGAAGAAGAATGGGTAGCTTTGAGGGATGAAGTAGTGAAAGCAGCAGAGGATCAAGTAGGTAAAAAGACGAGGGCTAGTAGAAATCCTTGGGTAACAGAAGAAATATTGAATTTAATTGATGAAAGGAGAAAATATAAAAATGCAGTAAATGAAGCAGGCAAAAAGGAATACAAACTTCTCAAAAAAGAGATCGACAGGAAGTGCAAAATGGCTAAGCAGGGATGGCTAGAGGACAAATCTAAGGATGTAGAGGCTTATCACACTAGGGGTAAGATAGATACTGCCTACAGGAAAATTAAAGAGACCTTTGGAGAAAAGAGAGCCACTTGTATGAATATGAAAAGCTCAGATGGAAACCCAGTTCTAAGCAAAGAAGGGAAAGCAGAAAGGTGGAAGAGTATATAGAGGGTCTATACAAGGGCGATGTACTTGAGGACAATAATATGGAAATGGATGAGGATGTAGATGAAGATGAAATGGGAGATACGATACTGCATGAAGAGTTTGACAGAGCACTGAAAGACCTGGGTAGGAACAAGGCCCCCGGAGTAGACAACATTCCATTGGATCTACTGATGGCCTTGGGAGAGCCAGTCCTGACAAAACTCTACCATCTGTGGTGAGCAAGATGTATGAAACAGGCGAAATACCTGCAGACTTCAAGAAGAATATAATAATTCCAATCCCAAAGAAAGCAGGTGTACACAGATGTGAAAATTACCGAACAATCAGTTTAATAAGCCACAGCTGCAAAATACTAACACGAATTCTTTATAGACGAATGGAAAATCTAGTAGAAGCCGACCTCGGGGAAGATCAGTTTGGATTCCATAGAAATACTGGAACACGTGAGGCAATACTGACCTTACGACTTATCTTAGAAGAAAGATTAAAGAAAGGCAAACCTACGTTTCTAGCATTTGTAGACTTAGAGAAAGCTTTTGACAATGTTGACTGGAATACTCTCTTTCAAATTCTAAAGGAGGCAGGGGTAAAATAAAGGGAGCGAAAGGCTATTTACAATTTGTACAGAAACCAGAAGGCAGTTATAAGAGTCCAGGGACATGAAAGGGAAGCAGTGGTTGGGAAGGGAGTAAGACAGGGTTGTAGCCTCTCCCCGATGTTATTCAATCTGTATATTGAGCAAGCAGTAAAGGAAAGAAAAGAAAAATTCGGTGTAGGTATTAAAATCCATGGAGAAGAAATAAAAGCTTTGATGTTCGCCGATGACATTGTAATTCTGTCAGAGACAGCAAAGGACTTGGAAGAGCAGTTGAACGGAATGTATGGTGTCTTGAAGGGAGGATATAAGATGAACATCAACAAAAGCAAAACGATGATAATGGAATGTAGTCGAATTAAGTCGGGTGATGTTGAGGGTATTAGATTAGGAAATGAGACACTTAAAGTAGTAAATGAGTTTTGCTATTTGGGGAGCAAAATAACTGATGATGGTCGAAGTAGAGAGGATATAAAATGTAGACTGGCAATGGCAAGGAAAGCGTTTCTGAAGAAGAGAAATTTGTTAACATCGAGTACAGATTTAAGTGTCAGGAAGTCATTTCTGAAAGTATTTGTATGGAGTGTAGCCATGTATGGAAGTGAAACATGGACAGTAAATAGTTTGGACAAGAAGAGAATAGAAGCTTTCGAAATGTGGTGCTACAGAAGAATGCTGAAGATTAGATGGGTAGATCACATAACTAATGAGGATGTATTGAATAGGATTGGGGAGAAGAGAAGTTTGTGGAACAACTTGACCAGAAGAAGGGATCGGTTGGTAGGACATGTTCTGAGGCATCAAGGGATCACCAATTTAGTATTGGAGGGCAGCGTGGAGGGTAAAAATCGTAGGGGGAGACCAAGAGATGAATATACTAAGCAGATTCAGAAGGATGTAGGTTGCAATAGATACTGGGAGATGAAGAAGCTTGCACAGGATAGAGAAGCATGGAGAGCTGCATCAAACCAGTCTCGGGACTGAAGACCACAACAACAACATTATGCTGCAATTTTGGAACAACTTATCACCACACAGCTAGTGTTGGAGTATCAACCAGGCACCAAGTGGTTCATGCAGGATGGGTGTCAGACCATATTGCCCCCAACAGTTGTTTCACTTTGAGAAATACTTCATGAAAAGTCACTGCATTGGATTACTACAAATATACTGGCACAGTGATGGACTGGCCTCAATCTTTGCCCAGTCTGACTGGCAACTGTGGGAAACACTTAAAGAATGTGTACCAGAACTGTCTCGCCACACCTGATGAGCATTAGTCAGAAATGTATGTGGTATTTCAATTCATTTCCGCTAGGACACAGCACAATTTAATGATAAATTTCATTGATCATTTCTGTTCCTCCTTATAGTGAGTGGCAGACACTTCAGAGATTGTCATGTGACAGCAAATATTGATTGCAAATGATGAGTGCAATATTATTGATACTCTCCCTACACTCTTCTAACATTGTCAGTGACATTGTTCAATATTGTGATTTGCAATACATTGCTGCCGTTGTGATAATTGTTCTAATTTGTCACAGAAGGAAGTGGATGAAAAATTGGGTCGAGGAGCATTGACAAAATCAAAATCTTTAGATAACTGATTCTGAATGAGGGAAAGGTAACTGCGTTGATGGTCAAAAATACATCACTGAAGATGTCTGTCAATGAACATAGGCTACAGCTTCGCTAAAAATTTGAGAGACAGGTGGAAGTTGTTAAATCTTGCCACAGTATCATCACTTATTTTGTTGCAAATTTGTTCACATACAAGCTCTCCCAGTACCTACCATTCTATATAAACATTTACAATGATATGAATATAATAAAGGGAAACATTCCACGTGAAAAAAAAATATATCTAAAAAGAAAGATGATGTGACTTACCAAACAAAAGCGCTGGCAGGTTGATAGACACACAAACAAACACAAACATACACACAAAATTCAAGCTTTCGCAACCAACGGTTGCTTTGTCAGGAAAGAGGGAAGGAGAGGGAAAGATGAAAGGATGTGGGTTTTAAGAGAGAGGGTAAGGAGTCATTCCAATCCCGGGAGCGGAAAGACCCACCCTAGGGGGGGAAAATGGACAGGCACACACCCGCACACACACACACACACACACACACACACACACACACACACACACACACACACACACACACACACATACACAGACACAAGCAGACATATTTAAATGGCCATAAATATGTCCACCTGCGTCCACACATGTGCGGATGGACATGCCTCGGGGGGAGGAAGGGGTTAGGTGTGCGCTCGGACATGCATGCATGTCCATCCGCACATGTGCGGACGCAGGCGGACTTATTTAAAGGCCATTTAAATATGTCTGTGTACATGTGGATGGATGTGTGTGTGTGTGCGGGTGTGTGCCTTTCCTTTTTTCCCCCTAGGGTGGGTCTTTCCGCTCCTGGGATTGAAATGACTCCTTACCCTCTCTCTTAAAACCCACATCCTTTCATCTTTCCCTCACCTCCCCTCTTTCCTGACGAAGCAACCGTTGGTTGCAAAAGCTTGAATTTTGTGTGTATGTTTGTGTTTGTTTGTGTGTCTATCAACCTGCCAGCGCTTTCATTTGGTAAGTCACATCATCTTTGTTTTTAGATACGTTTACAATGATATTTACATAAAGTCAATAGCAAAATGTGGATGTGTTGCCCTTAAAGGGAATACCTGACTCAGTGAAATTATATTAATAGATTATGATTTAATGAATATTTAATGAGTACAAAATGAGCATTTCAATCACTTTAGAACATCATTAATTGGTAAATAAGTTACCCTACATTAATCAGGTTGACAACAAGATGGTTAAATTCAGGTGGGAAAATTAAATGGGACCTGGATACCCGATAAAATAAATAATACTAAAGATACTACTGGTGATACTGACAGACTACAGCATCAAGACCCACTATGGATATGTTGTACCAAATGACACAGCTATGCCCCAGGACATGCTAGCGCTAGAATATTACACTGAGCTGTGACTGCAGTTGGCATCACATGTGACTTTCATCTAAAAAGATACTACAGTTTATGGTTGGTTGGCTATTTTTTGACTCTATAATACATCAACAACCTTAAGATGCCATAGTGATAACACCAACAGAAGTATGGACTGCAAGCTGAAGCAGTAAGATTTCCTGATCTGTGATCACTGCTCCAGTTCTCTGAGAGATATTTTAACTCAGCACTAAATATCTGCAGACATAAATTTTTCTTTGTTCGAAGAACATGACAAGGAGCTGAGTGAGATGTGTGAGATGGCTGTACCCAAGGTTGCCAAGTTACACAGTGCGAGCTCACAGGCAAGCTTTAAGGTAACGCAAAGTAGTGAGGGAATCAGTGGAGTGCAGCACAGTGGTGAGCAGGGCTGCCACTGCCGACAGCAGACTGACCTGTCCAAGACACGCTCGCAGCCAGACTCTTCTGCCCTGCACCCTGCTGCCACGAGGCACGCAAATTTTTCGTGCAGCAACGTACCCTCGGGACAGCCACACACCTGCAATCCAAAGCTGCATTCAATTTCTTCACTCAGTCTGAACTATTACACTGACAAAATTTTCAAAGCCTACAGATTCAGTCCCAAGTTGTAGCAAGGTGCCTGGAGAACAGAGCATTCCCTAGCAATTTTTGAGATAATATAACTGAGTCGATGTAAGTCGATCCCTGACAGTTGCTGTGGGCTGCACACAGCAGCTTAACGGGTGTACCTCAACCAACAATGTAACACGATTTTAAATAAAAGTTTCTCGGTATTCGAGCTGCATTAATTCGAAAAAAATTTGAGTTTTTGATGGCTATTTCTGCCATCATCATCAGGAGTAACATTACTGACTGCTGGGGCTGGCACTATTTTGTGCTTATATACCCACAATGATGACCACTGGCACCATCACAGAGCTCCAAAATGATATGCGTGCAGAAGGCGAGTTGGACAGTTTGTAGCAGCTCTGGCCTGCCATGGAACCGAATGACATCACTTGTCACGAGGGGCTGGTGCCACATCTGAAACTGTCACTCCAACTTCCCTCTGAGCGTTAAGCATCTGCCATTGCTTCCTTTCGACATCCGAAGCCCGTCCCCCCTGCCCCACTCAGTGTTTACTCCTGGTCTTCACTGGAATCTCTGCTGCCTGATTTATAACAGAATCCTGCTATGTTGACACAGTAGCCAAGACTGTCATGCTATCTCAATTGTATTTTATACCCACTTATCAGGCAATACTCAGCTACAGCTGACTTGTCAAGCTCCCTTTCCTTAATATGTGTCACGTGCTCAGTACAACACTCTCTGACTGTGGAAATTGTCTCACTTCTATAGATGCTGCTGCACTTCCAAATAAACAGCTTTCACACTGCTCACACAAAGAGCTACATCATCTTTAACACGGCGCAATATATCTCTTATCTTGGGGGTGAGCCGTAACACAGATCTCAATTTGTGCCTCTGCAGTACACGTCCTAACTTGCTACTTGTTGCCCCACATTGTGGCAGGAAAGTCACCGGTTCAGCTTCCTTTGCCATTTCATAAAGCATTTTTCTTAGGTGACATCTGAAAGTGTTTTCAGGGGGTATTTTGCTATAAGCATTTGCTCTGAACATGTGTCGTAAGTGCTGCAATTCAGACCCTAGATGGTCATCACAGATAACTTTCACACTGCGTATTAAAATGTTCAGTACCACTTTAACATCAACAAAAGCAAAACGAGAATAATGGAATGTAGTTGAGTTAAGTCGGGTAATGCTGAGGGAGTTAGATTAGGAAATGAGAAACTTAAAGTAGTAAAGGAGTTTTACTATTTGGGGAGCAAAATAACTGATGATGAAATGTAGACTGGCAATGGCAAGGAAAGCATTTCTGAAGAAGAGAAATTTTTAAACATCGAGTAATGATTTAAGCATCAGGAAGTCGTTTCTGATAGTATTTGTATTGAGTGTGGCCACGTATGGCAGTAAACATGGACGATAAATAGTTTCGACAAGAAGAGAATAGAAGCTTTCAAAATGTGGTGCTACAGAAGAATGCTGAAAATTAGATGGGTAGATCACATAACTAATGAGGAGGTATTGAATAGAATTGTGGAGGAGAGGAGTTTGTGGCACAACTTGAATAGATGGAGGGATCGGTTGGTAGGACATGATCTGAGGCATCAAGGGATCACCAATTTAGTACTGGAGGGCAGTGTGGAGGGTAAAAATCGTAGAGGGAGACCAAGAGATTAATACACTAAGCAGATTCAGAAGGATGTGGGCTGCAGTAGGTACTGGGATATGAAGAAGCTTTCACAGGATAGCGTAGCATGGAGAGTTGCATCAAACCAGTCTCAGGACTGAAGACCACAACGACAACATACAAGGTATTACATTACACAAAATATTACAGGACACTTCATTTTTTTTTGTGTGTTGTTGGGGAATTACCCACTTACTATATCCAAAAATTCCTGTAATGAGTAGACGGAGTTGCCGGATTATTAATAACAAATTTCGTAAGTGAATATATATATTGTGAGGCTACAGTGAAGATCTCTAGCTCTTTAAATAAGTGTTTGCAGGATGACCTTGGATGAGCTCCAGCAATTATTCTGATTACACTCTTTTGTGCAATGAACACTCTTTTACTCAATGATGAGTTACCCCAGAAGATGATGCCATACGAAAGCAGAGAATGAAAATAGGCGTGGTAAGCTAGTTTACTGAGATGTATATCACCAAAATTTGCAATGACCCTAATAGTATAAGTAGCTCAGCTCAAATGTTTCAGCAGATCCTCAGTGTGTTTTTTCCAGTTCAACCCCTCATCAGTGCATACACGTAGAAATTTTGAATATTCTACCTTAGTGATATGGTTGGTAGTAGGATATAGGGTCTGCTGGAGTGGAAGACTGAGCAACAAATTGAGGATAGAATATAAAATTTAATTTATTATGCAAGAAAATTCATGGAAGGTACTGGTAACAACATATTGACATATAACTTGTTCAGTTTAAATGTACATCAGCTGATTTAACATGAATCATGAACAAGTTATCTAACATCAAACAATCTGCAAACATGAGATTTAAATCTTACCCAAAATTTTAATACTTGTAAAATGTTATTATGAAAGACAGAAAATTACCAAACTGGTCACTGTATTTAAGCTTACATAAAGTAATGGGCACAATGACTTACAGAAAATAATATCACAGACATAAAGCAATATCTGCCCACTACAGCACTGTCTTACGTGACCTTCTGTGCTACAATGATTCACAGTACCAACTCATATATAGTTAAATGGTAAATATTACCCACAATAGCGCTTGCATTATAATCTTTCATAGCACACCGATTTCCCACGACAATGCAATTAATGCCAAGTACAGTCTGGTCCAGAATAACGAGTGCCCTAACACTGCTTAAACTACTCAGAATCAGTAATGAACTGTTTTACAAGGCAAGCACATTCAGTTCAGACAAGCTGATAAGACAGTGCCTCCATTTGAATTTTACCACAGAAATCCATCAATAGTCATAGGGCAGACGGTGATTCGTAAAGGATTGATAACAAGTTACCACACTGTTGGCAGTTGGCACTAAACCCCTGGCATGCGATAGATGTGTGGGCCAGAAACCCCGTTGCAACAGGAGCCGTTGACCACAGTACTCACAGAGCTCTTTCTATAACCACACAGTGGTTTCCAAAACAGTTTAACACTCAACATAGTGAGTAATAATAATTAAAAAAAACCACTCCACTTACAATTAGCCTTGAATTATTCCTAACTGTGGTTAAGACTGAATTAATTTTAATCCAACAAGTAAACAGTAGTGTCACAGTAGACTTAAACTTTACTTGACTGGCGTAGCAAGTTGGGCATCCCTTAACTGATGTAAGTTCAGTAACAAACTGAAATGCAACTTAAAGACACTCAAGTAAGGGTATTGTGATACACTTCATCAACAATTTAAAGCAAACACATCCACATAGGCACTCCAGTTCATACGTAAATCAACCAGGGCACAAGTCAGTATTTCAATGTGCGACATGGGAACACTTACTGCTCAGCAGCGCAAGCCAGAATATGACTGGAAGAAGTCTCGCTGTAACTCCACCAGATGAATGTTGCACCAAACTAACAGCTCACCTTTAACAATATTAACCAAATGCTGCTAATAAGGTAAAGGCCAGAATAACACCAGGCCGTAGCTACAGCATGAGAAAGGTCGAACTCGTGAACAGAACGAATGACAGTGTCACTGCAGCACCTCCAGGTCCACTGCTCGGCCGGCCCCAACGCGACTGCCACACACACACCACTTGCCGACGCGACTTCCGCGATCTTGCGGCGTCGCTCCGTCCGGGCCCGCTCGTCTCTCTCTGCACGAGACTCCCTTTCTGCTTCTTCACATGGAATCCCAGAGGGCGGACCAACCTGCGCACCGCAATGCGAATTGAAAGAGATCGAACACACTACACCGGAACAATCAAATCATGGGAGCACACCACACAACCTCCCCCTCCTAATGCGCAACTGGAGGGGGCAGGTTTGATTCACGTGACCCGGCACCCTACGTGCAGGTCCCACTCGCCATGGCTTAATCTGACTGAGATGCGCCCTCATTTGTCTCTTTGATCTCAGATCCTCGAGCAACAAGTTCACCGGTGATAGCCTCTCGACAACCGTATACGGTCCCACAAACCTTGGCAGAAGCTTCTCAGCGATACCCTGGCTGCCTCGAGCTTACCTGTGGAAGTTTCTCAAAAATACACTATCGCCCACCTCAGGCACCCCCCTCCTTCCTACCTCTCATTCTCCCGGTTATGAGTTCTTCTACCGATTCACTGCTCATTTCACATAATTTGTCAGTGAGAAAGTACTCGAGCTTAAAACTGTTTCTTTCTAACAAAGATTTTCTTTCTGCACCAGCCCCTGTGCACTGTTCATAAAAGGCACCCATTAAACTTTCCAAGTAACTTTAGGAAGGAGACATAGATTTTAAATCCTGCTCAAGGTCAAAGTCTCAGAAGTTGTTGTCCCACAAATCTCACCTGCTTCTGCCCCTAATCTGGCACAGGTGGCTGCAGCCACCACTTCCCTGGAGGAACGGGTTGTTCGGCAGCAGCCAATTTTTGTCAATTTCGTGTGTTTTTATTGGCAGTAGTTGCCATTTCCACTCCTCATCCTACGTAATGGTCAGCTGCTCTGTTCATTTTTCATGTAAACTTTGGTGTGTATATAAGTACACAATTTTATTACTATGTTACAAAAAAGTCACCAAAATATTAGAGTTTACTGTTTTCTCAAATTTACTCCACAAATGATTCACACTAATAAAGGACTAAGGATATTTTCACTTTCAGACAACTTAGTTCAGTTAACATTCAGCTGCTCTAGTATTTTGCAGTACTGAACGTGTGGCATGGGAGGGGCGGGGGGGTGGGTTTCAGATTCAGATTCAGATTCTTTATTAGTCATTCAGCATTATTACATGCAATAGACTTCATCAGTTCACTTAACCTATTAATTTTATAAAATAAATTTTTACATATTTAAGTTGATATTGGGCATTTCTAAAAATTCTTCTAATAAATAGAATGGATTGGTTAACAAGAAGTTATGAACATTGTCTTTAAATAATTTGTCAGGCTTGATTGACCCATTTTTAGACAATTTGTTATATATTTTAATTGCCATATACTTATGACTATTGTTAGTTTTAGCTAATCTATTTTGTGGCAACAGCAGAGAAGTACACGTTCTTGTATAGTAGCCATGCCTTTCATTTGTTACACTTAAATTAGGTAGTTCAGCAAGTATGTAGTTAACACTGTCAAGAATATATAAATTAATTACTGTTAAAATTCTATATTTAATGAACAATGGTTTACAATGTGTTCTATTATCTACCTTAGCCATTACTCTGATTGCTTTCTTTTGGATCACCATAATTTCATTTATTTTTCTGCTGTTTCCCCAGAGTATTAACCCATACCTTAAAACAGATTGAAAAAAGGCAAAGTACGCTGTCCTTACATACTCAAATGTCACACAACACATCAGTCTCTTCAACAAATATATAACTCTTGACAACCTAACCACTATGTGATCAACATGAGAGTTCCATGGTAGACTGTTGTCAAGAAAGAGAGAGAGAGAGAAAGAGAGATTACCAGAAATAATTTACAGCAATAGTTTACAAAGCATGAGAAACTAAAGAAAGGATTTCATTATACTGACACTCAATTGGAAATATATATATACATGAAGTGTATTTGCAATTGCTAATAAGGGTTGCCATCGGCTATGTAATGGAATGACCACATGTATGTTTGATAGGGACTCAAACCTGCAAGCATGCAAGCATGGCTGAAGGAATACACCATACTTCTGAACACAGGCATTGCGATATTGTAAATATGTTGGTCTGTGAATCACTTTTATATTAAAATTTTCAATTTAACCATAAAACCCAAACTTCTGATTATAATCAGGGTGTGCTGTACTTACTAGCACACTAATAAGCATTTATTTGAAAATAAAACCAAGTTATTAGCACAAATTCTATACTGCTTGCATTTAATGTAAACTTGCACAATGCTCCATTCTCACATGACACATTTATAGTGACACCTATATCAATACCAAATTTATTGCTCACTAGATGAGTCACACAAATAAATAACCCACAAGCTGACCACAATCTCCAAGAAGTTAATTCCATGTTACAATAAATTCCCTTTTATACTTTCTTTACAGAAATCTCATGTTATAATATGTGTTATAATGTGTCATTTAGTCTTGGCCACAGAAGTGGGCAGAGATGATCACAGTACAGTAAAAAATACATAGCAGTCATACACTCAGCTGGTAAACAATAAAGTTGCCCTACTTACCAGTTGTAGCTCTGAGCTTTAACAACTTACTAACAACGAAATACTACAAATTTGTGGCAGCTTTTAAATGTTTCTCTAAGCACAGAAAACCAAAATTGACCACCAGAAATATTTCTTGATGTTTCCAACATATGCACAGCATCAGGAGTGTATAAGTTAGAGAAGAGAAAAAGTAACAAGCTTAAGCTCTTGCCCATTGGGTGTGCTCAAATGGCACTGTATGACATCACAGTATCCCTCGTTGAGCAAAACTAATTTCTGACAGTCCCGAACTGAGCCAAGTTAATTTGCAGCCAAAGATGACTGGAGATGTTACTTTTCCAAAGTAAATGAATATGATATCTGCTGCATCTGTGGCAGAGTGGCATTTAAGTGAAACATAGGCATGGATAAAGGATCATTTGCCAATACATTCCTCAGGTGTGGGCAGTTAAGACCTTAAAACCAACAAAGGCTATCTTTCTGAAGTCAGCTTTCATAGAAAGGAAATCAAACATATATGAAGCACCTTATGACACACTTTTTAGTTCACGAGGTCTCCATTAGATCCAACTGGTTTGCTGGGTACATGACAATCAAAAAATAGACACTTTTACTCTCATGTGCCCAATAGTATGTGGTTTATGAAGCATTTTAAGCTTTTCACAGTTTATGGGACACATGTCCCACTAAAGTAATACTGTTTTGAACAATGGGACACATCTATCTGGTATTTAGTGAGTAGCTTTTTGAACCAAGGAAAATGTGATTGGCTAGCAGTTGAATCTCTGGATGGCTGTGAGTAGTAAAGTAGGACAGCATGTCTGGAAAAGTGGATCTATCTCTGGAAAATGTCTGTCGTCCAAGAGTGAAGCAACTGTGTTTCCTTTTTCATCACATACCCTTTTGGTATAATGCTACTCCTCAGTCATGCTTTATGTTTGCACATTATTTTTATTGTTGTGATGTGGCAGTCAACTAAACTTCATACACTGAAAAAATGTTTGTATGTGTTACGTCAAAGTTGTCTTCAGTTTACATGTTGAAAATTTTGTGCAATGTTTCATGTTTTCCGTTGCTATGAGTCTGCATTGGTATTGTCAAACTGAGTGAAGTTGACCAATTTTGGACTTCAAATTTACTGATTTCAGAATATTATTGCACTGTTCTTCCTTTCTGAACATTAGTATTGAACTGTAGTAGAATATTTTGTCTTATTACCTTTTGCTCTGACAGATCAAAAGTAAAAAACCTGCATCTCAACTTGATCACACCTGGAGTTAATTTGAGCCATTATCTTTTCTGGTAACTGTGGATTGTTTGACTATGGTAATTTTTGAAAGTACCAAAATTTGAGAAGTAAATACTGCATAGTTAAATTTCTCTATTTGTCATCCTGATAAGACTTTCCAACCAAAAGTTTACTTTGAAATCCCTGTATTCAAATAAAAAATTGCAATATAGAAAAGAAGGAAATGGCAAACTATATTAATAACTATTTTTTAAATGTACCACATTCAATAAACTTAAACTTCACAAAACAAAAAAATATACGTGCTCCAAGGGTTGCCTGCAGCACGAATATTCCTTCAAGAAATGAACAGGAAGTAAGTAGAGTGATTAGAAGCTTAAAACCAAAAATGGCAGCAGGTGTTGATGAAGTACCAGTTTCAATCATAATAAGGACTGCAGTGCACATTGCAAAACCTTTAGCACATTTTGCAATTTTATCCTTTAGTGAAGGTGTGTTTCCTCAGTGACTGAAGATCTCAAAAGTGAGGCCACTATTTAAAAATGGAGACAGATATAAAATAGAAAACTACCATGCCATATCACTTCTTCCTGCTTCCTCCAAAATATTAGAGAAACTGATGAAATTGAGAGTCAGTAGTTACCTACATGGTCTGCCATGAAATCCTCCTTCATAAGCTGGAAGCAGTACTTATTAGAGGAAGAGTTAAAATGTGGTTTGAGTCATATCTCAAAAACAGATCTCAGATTGTAGAGCTCATCACTGTAAATTCAAATAAAAAATAAGGTTAGTTTCAGAAGCAAAAGAAGTTCCTTTAGGAGTACCCCAGGGCAGAATCTTAGGGCTGCTACTCTTTCTCATATATGTCAATGATTTACAGTTACAATATGATACAGCCAAAATTGTACTATATGCAGATGACACAAGTCTGATAGTGAGAGACTTTAAAGATTCATTACAGCCAACTACTGACAAAATCCTAAAAAGTATTGAGACTTGGTTCAGTGCAAATAAACTTACACTCAATGCAAAGAAAACAAATTATATACAGTTTGGTAAAATGATTCAGGATGAAGACATTAATCTAGAACTGGATGACTGACTAGTAGAGAGAGTGCATTTTGCAAAAGTGTTAGGAATGCATATAGATGAAGCTATGAATTGGAAACACCATGTAAAATTTCTTACACACAGACTTAACTCAGCCTGCTTTGCACTGAGAGTTATTGCAAATGTTTGCACTCTAGAAGGTATTAGAATGGCATACTTTGGATACTTTCATTCTGTTGCCTCATTTGGAATAGTGTTCTGGGACAGCTCAAAATTTAATTTGAAAGACATTTTTATTTTACAAAAATGGGTTGTTTGAATAATTACCCACAGTCTAACTGAAGCTCACTGCAGAACTCGTTTCAAAAAGTTAGGAATACTTACCGTGCCACCAGTCTGTATACTTAAATGTGTACTCTTAACCAAAGCTAATCTAAGCAATCTCCACACAAATGCAGACTGCCACAATTATAACACAAGCAACAAGAATGATCTCCACATAGAACAAGTAAGAGTAACATGAACTCAGAAGCATGTAAGCCACATGAGCATTAAGCTCTATAATGCATGTGTTAGTACATTAAAGATTTAAAGGACAATACAAATTTTAAATTGGAACTTAGAAGATTTATAATTGATAAATGTTGCTACTCAAGAAATGAATATCTTGAAGATCAAGAAAATGACTTTACAAACTAACCTCCAAAATTTTCTATCTTCATTTGTTTCAGCTTTTATTATACTTAACCATCTATAGTACTAGTTATATATTGTTACTGAGAAACAAATTACTATAAACCATTTATGTGGAAAGAAACTGTAAGTTTGCTGTCAAATGGTTCAAATGGCTCTGAGCACTATCGGACTTAACATCTATGGTCATCAGTCCCCTAGAACTTAGAACTACTTAAACCTAACTAACCTAAGGACATCACACAACACCCAGTCATCATGAGTTTGCTGTCATTTATTATAGACAATTTCATTTTGTACATTCTATATTTTAATTTATGTGTATGACAAATCCAATTGTAGACAATTTCATTTTGTATATTCCATATTTTTAATTTCTATGTATGACAAGTCCAATATCATTTGTATGATGACACGGATGCTAAATAAATAAATAATAAATAAATAAAAACATGGAGCTGGTTAAGTCTGTAAGACTTAAGTTCCACCTCAATAATTTCCAGAATTGAACTTTACTTTTGTTGGTGGTAGTGTCTCAGTCATGAACGATTTTTCAACCTTATATTTTGATATCAGTATAACACCTGATAACTAGGAAAGGCTTAACGAAGTCCCATGTTTTATTATTACAGCCCAGTGCACTTCCAAACCAAAAGGGGAGACATGAAAAGAATTTCTGTGTATCATTTGGACACCACAGAGCTCAAATTAAGTATAATGGGCTCTAATATATTACTCAACAAAGCAATCCATGGACCTGATCGTAACTGGAACTGCAACAATTAGATACAGCCACATTCCACTTGACACAGTAAATGCACAGATAGCAATGCCAAAACCTGCTCAGTGAGGTTCTGTAATAACAATGTCATTAAATTTGTTGGTAGAAAGGAAGTCACAACTGGCAAAATGTCATTAAAACAAAGTAAGCAAAACATAATTGATGTTCCTATGCACCAATTTTTAAGATTATTTGTACTTCAGAGTGTTTCGCCAAGTTTCTGTTTTGTGCATGGTATTTTGTTGACAGATCCAGCTGTCTTTCAGGTGCTTGAAATTTTGCTGTTGTGCACTCACTGTTTGGGCTCCAACCAGACTGAATTATTGTTTGGTCTCTCATTTATTTGTAGTGGAGCTATATTCCTGAACCCCACTATGCCATTTGTTATATGTAGACATTTTTAAGAGCTACTGCTGATCCTGTCAACTGTAAATTCAGAATATTTTAACTATGGAGAATGTTATGGCCACTGACACTAATAAACTGACTGCCGGTTACCAAGTATTAGATAAATTATTCATCCCACTGTCTAGTGTAATAGGTCTCCTGACATCTTTATTTAAATATGTAAACTATGCTGTTCCAGAGACTGTTCACACCACCATACTGGTTCCATATTTTGTTTCACAATTATAATCAGAGCAGTGCTCAGTGACAGCAGCTTTGCTCTGTTTTAGTCAGATATATCACTGGTGTTCCTTACATCTCTCCTTGACTGTTCAGACAGTCTGCCCCAGATAAAAGATGCAACATTAACATGGAATATAATATACATTCAGATTTTGAAAACCTAGACCATCAAAATTATAAAGGATAGTTATTACCTTATGAGGAGAACACAAAGTGCCATGCCCTGATTACCCAGAAACTTCATTCATTTGAAGAGGGATGAGAATAAGCCAACTCTTCATTTATGTGTATATACTCACCAATCAGTGAGTAAATGGTGGTCAGAGTTTGAGGAACTTTAAGTGCCTTTTAGTGCATAAGTAGTGCAACTGAAGCACATAGGTGACACGATGACTAGCATCACAGCTTTATATTTTGAATCCTATGTTTGAAACACCACTTATTTTTATTTTTGTTCTTCATTTATCTACCCTCACCCACAGAAGTTTACTACATAAATGTTATCCACTGCATACTGAAATAGTGTTGGTCATGTTTGTTTAGTGAATGAATTTGAGGAAGATGATAAAATGAATGAGAAAATTGTTAGAAACTTTTCAGTGAAAATCCTGTAATGTATTTTTACTGAAAATGAATAACAAGTGGAAGTTTCTAGAAAAGAGATGATCCATTACACATGGTTTGCAGCCAGTTTATTGCCAATTTGTGGAATCTTCAATCTTAATCATGTATCCCAAGTGAAATTCGTTTGGAGGAATGTCACTGGCAGGCCTGCCTCCTTGCAATGCTCATGGTGTTCCAAATCTGTTTCAGAATTTTCTATGATGATTGTCATCTAAGGAAATGCTCCAAGAGTTCCCGAAAACTAGACATGAGAATAAAGCATCTCATTCATGTTCCATTCTTATGTTATAAGACCAAAAATATTGTATCCCCTGCAAATACAGTACACACATTTAATTGCTTGTTACTGCCTGTTATAATATGTCTTAGTTTGTTACACAGCCATGGAGGCACATGAAGTAGTCTTTAGTTCATTATGTCTGAGGAATACAGTGCTCAGTGCTGAGAATGGGGTTTCCAATTAGAAGTTAATACTGGCCTGTCCTACCCTCGCAGCATCGAGGCGGCATCCCCTGTGACACTGAATATACAAGGCCACTGAGTAGTGTGTTATAAATTGTGATTACACATTCTTATCCTTCTGGTTACATGACTATCTGTGGCAAAATAAAGAAAATGCTTAAGACAAACTGTATGTAGATTTTGCTTTAGAATCTTAAGCTGCTATCAACTGGGGTTCCCACTGAATATTTCAAAGTTGCCCCCTGCCATCCACACACAGTAGGGTGGCAGATTGAGTGTGGTATCATTGGATGTTCCCTCTCATACAAATTTGAATAATAATTTTCTTGATTTGACGTGTAGTTTGAGATATTTCAATGTCATCAGTTAAAATGAACACCCTGTATAATAAATGTGTGACACAAATCCAGTTTAAATATAAAATTAATAAACCTCTTGTATCCACAAATGTGAACCATTCACGTAGCAACTCATGGACATGTGAAAAAATGAAGTAAAGAAAATACCTGGTTTCGATCACAGGGTGCAAAACAGGCTGCCATAGTTGCTACTGTGTCACTATTTTGGCTGAAAACAGTGTGCTTACAGACACTTAAATTTCATCTACAACTGTCATTTTTCAGAAACTTTAGGTATCTGCAGACAGGACAACATGCATTCGCTTATTCTGAGTCCTCTTTCATTGAGCAAAGTTTTTGGTAAACTTCATTATTGCACTTGCCATATTCTCCCCCTTAGTTGAAGGGGGGGAATTACACTAGATGCCTTGCTTCCACAAATCTCTTTCCACATTTTGGTATGTCTAAGGCAGACAATTTATTTTTGGCTTCTCTTCCTCAATCTCCTTCTTTTCTATCGCAGGCATTCTTGCTTTTGACTGTTTTGCCTGTTCAATAGTTCAGCCTAGCAAGAGTCCAAGTGACAAGTACATGTAACAGCCAAACTTCCAGCACCTGAAGAAGGTGACTATGCCATCAAAATATTGTGCACAAAACTGGAAGTTACAATTCTGCCGCTGGGGTGGGTGAGCGTTTCTAGGCACTACAGTATGGAACCGTGCAACCGCTACGGTCGCAGGTTCAAATCCTGCCTCGGGCATGGATGTGTGTGATGTGCTTAGGTTAATTAGGTTTAAGTAGTTCTAAGTTCTAGGGAGCTGATGAACTCAGAAGTTAAGTCCCATAGCTCTCAGAGCAATTTACAATTCTGCCAAAAATAAGTGTGTACGCAAGTAATCCAACTGAAGAAACAAGATTACAGTTTCTATGCAGTTAGAAACAATACAAATCAATAACTCTACAGTTCTTCATAAATACCTAATGGCTAGTGAGGATATAGAAAAATTATTTTTATGGGATTTGATCTTTGAATATGCCAGGATATATGAGTTGTGCGAACAAGATGACAGTTTCAAGAATAGCATCCACCAATATTTAAGTGAAAATAACCATAATTGAGGGATCCATGAGGTGAAAAAATGACAAAATAAACTTATTCATCAATGTTAGTTACACCACAGTCATTTCTGAACAAGAATATGTGAGTGTCTATTCTTTGACCTCTGTTTTACAAGTTGGTCAGCCTGGTGCTAAGTGAGTGTAGGCAACAGCTGAACATCATTAGAGCACTGTTTTCATTTTACTCTTCACAATCTGAAATAGGGTAGCACTCATTTCATAAGACTTTCTGCAAATATGAGATTTTGACATCACACCCAGTACTGACAAGTGAAGGAGCTGCAATCTATTTTGTAGCTAGGAAGAATACACATTTTATTGCTTTTTCTTTCACTAACACTGATTTAAACTGTCCTCATTCTCAACCAGATGGGAGCATAAATAACATTTAATATGCAGAACATACTTTACTACTCTCAGAATGTTTTAACACTAAGAAAAAGTATTGTTATGTAGAAGGAAAAGAACATACAACTTCACAAGCTACAACATTATCCATTATGTTAGTACCTCATCATGTGATATTAGTGTCCTGTGTCGTCATAGCACCTTTGGAAGGCTTAAATTAATGCATTGTGAATGAAATTTAGCAATAATCTTGACATGTCTGAAATTTTCAGTGCACTGTTACCTTGAAACAGGTTACTGCAAATATTAATACACATATGTTCCATGCTCAGCCATCAAAAAGTCATTGATGTTTAGTTATAATTATTATTACAATACTCTGTACCACGAATGGAGTGTTTTTATAAATCATACACATACATGAGCTCTTGTGAGAGGCTCTCATGCTAATTAAAGTTTACAGCAGTTCCTGCTGCTGTTAACAGAGGATCTTCTTTTCATTCTCTTTGCGCAGAGGCCCCCAGTTGCCACATATTGGAGAATTAGTGTAACTGCCAATGATTATAGACAGAACCACCCCTGTACCAATGTCTACAGCAGATGCAGTAAAATCTATCTATCAAATACTTGCTTGATAATAGTGTAGGAGAACCCCAATTCACAACACTGAATACTGGTATCATGGCTGCAGTAATGTGTTTCAATGATGGATTAGACAGCAACCTGAAAGTTTTCAGAAGTATGGGCATAGAGCCTAGGGTGAACATTACAAATGCATACGTCAGCTGACCAGCTGAAGGTGCAGGAAACTGAGGAATATGCCCTCAAAATGACAAGGCCAGGATTTTGAAGAATGCTTCTAAATTTACACTGGAGGATACAGAAATCTACAACAGTGACAGCTATTGACCGGGTGAGTTTTAACTTTGCATGTAGGCTGAACATATTTTATAAAAAAATTTTAAATGCATTTTCCCAAAAAGTATGACATTTTTAGCTTTAAATACAATTTTCTTTGGAACTATTATGTCTATGTCAAAGAAACTTGGTAGTCATGCAAAATAAAATGTTGCACTGGCATCCACTACATGGCACACTTACTAAGGTCACTTTGGAAGCACCATCAAATTTGTTGGCTAAATACAATGTGCACTGGCCATAATAGTCCAAAATAGGTCATGCCACAGAGCAGTTACTCATGTCATGGATCCTGAGAGCCTCTTGAAGACATAGTGGCCAATACCTGCAGATGTTCACACTCTACTACAATGTGTTTCTGTATGGAGAACTTTTACCGCCTGACACTAAATATACCTTGGGGGCAGAAATGTGACTGATAGAAAACTTGCACTCTATGCTGCCATACAGCATTATCCTCTGAGACAATTACCTGAAATCAGAAGGATTTATTCTGCAAAATTATGCATATTTGATGACATCTTTCAGAAAATCTTCAGGGAAACTAGAGATTATTACATTTATTGTGTTTTTTAATTTCTAAGTTTGTACTAACAGTAATCACAACTGTACAATGAATCATGCAGTTCACAACCAGAGTACCCAAAATCTCAATAATTTCCATGTGAATTTTGCATCCCTATTTGGGGTTCATAATGGAAATTTTTGTACTCATGCAGATGTCACATGCTGCTAATAGAAATTGTAAAATCAAGGTGGGACCATCTTACCAGCTTTTTTATAGCACTTGGAATTCAATGCACTGGCACAATTCCATTTGGATAGCTTGTACATCCGTGTAAATAGTTATGAAACATTAAAATTATTGTCTACCATTGCACTAACACCATCACTACATGCTCCAATTGTCATTCAAATACCTTTAAGAAAAACCATACTTAGAAATTTTAAAAGTTCAGATCTATTTTTTCTGCATATCTTTTCTGAAGTTCAGTCAATTACGTACAGTGCCACATAGTGGAATCCTACGATATTATGAACAGAGCTTCTTCCTCAGTTTCTGCAATTCTGTGTATGCGCAGTAAACCACTGAGCCATCAGTGCTTTGCCATATGAATACTATTTTGAATTAACAAATCTACAATATTTTGGAAGATCGAATTTGGTTAAGATTTAGCTACAAAATTTTCTGTGTGAAACATTTCTAATACTTTTGAAAAATGTCTTTTTGCTGTTCAGCTACAAGGTTCTTCACAACATTATTTTTTCTTTGTCTGCATGCAATTAAATGGACTTTGGAATTCCTACAATTATGAATATTGATCAATGATGTTAAACGAAC
Source organism: Schistocerca cancellata (assembly GCF_023864275.1). Lineage (NCBI taxonomy): Eukaryota > Metazoa > Arthropoda > Insecta > Orthoptera > Acrididae > Schistocerca > Schistocerca cancellata. The sequence goes on along the minus strand of NW_026046810.1, from coordinate 1,266,264 downwards.
TTTTTTACTTCCACAGATTGAACCACCCTAAGTACACTACACTTTAGACATGGACACTGCCTGTGATTTACTCATTCCTTCATTCTGTTCATATACGGTGCAAGTGTGCTGTTACTAGTTTCATTCTTTGAATTATGCACTCAGTTTTCTGCAGCTGAGACTGAAACTCACTGAAATAATATGCTATACCATTTCATACTGAAAAATGACACCTTTCAATTACTAGGACATTGTATACACCTATTTAAAAATGTAATACATCAGGGCTGAAAACAGGGCAGTTACACATAGAGCCATAGAAGTAAACAGAAATATTTGCTTCAGTGACTATCTTATTACTGACAAGAAAAGTAAAACAATATTCATCCCATCCTGCCATGACAGATGATTGAAGCTGTTAATCAGACACAATGACTGAAAATAAATAGCTCAACTGCTTATTGCAAAATATCATAGCAGAGGATTAATATGTGACATTTAATGCTGTGTAATTACAGATGCAGTATCAGCATAAGGATGCAGGAAATGTTATATTACAAGGGTGAGTCAAATGAAAATCTTAAATATTTTTTTAAATATTATTTATTATGTAGAAGTGGTACAAAGCTGTATCACTTTTCAACATAATCTCCCCCATGCTCAATGCAAGTCCTCAAGTGCTTACAAAGTGCATAAATTCCTTTAGAAAAAAAAATCTTTTGGTAGTCCGCACAACCACTGATGTGGTCCAAACATATGGAAATCACTTGGGGCAAGGTCTGGTGAGTATGGTGGATGAGGGAGACACTCAAAATGCAGATCTGTGACTGTTGCAACTATTCTATGGGCAGTGTGGGGCCTTGCATTGTCATGTTGCAAAAGGACACCCGCTGAAAGGACACCTGCTGACAGCAATCCACGTCACTTCGATTTGATTGCAGGCCGCAGATGATTTTTTAGGAGATCTGTGTATGATGCACTGGTGACAGTGGTCCCTCTAGGCATGTAATGCTCCAAAATGATGTGTTTTTCATCCCAAAAGAGAGCCAGCATAACCTTCCCTGCTGATCATTCTGTTCGAAACTTCTTTGGTTTTGGTGATGAGGAATGGTGCCATTCCTTGCTCACTTTCTTCATTTCTGGTTGGTGGAAATGAACCCAAGTTTCAGCCCCAGTAACGGTTCTTGGAAGGAAGCCATCTCCTTCTATTTCAAAGTGCCGAAGAAGTTCTTCACAAGCATCAACACGTCGTTCTCTCATTTCAGGAGTCAGCTGCCGTGGCACCCATCTTGCAGACACTTTGTGAAACTGGAGCACATCATGCACAATGTAGTGTGCTGACCCATGATTGATCTGTAAACATGCTGCAATGTCATTTGGTGTCACTCAGTGGTTTTCCTTCACTATGGCTTCAACTGCTGCAATGTTCTGTGGAGTCACAACTCATTATGCCTGACCTGGACTTCTTCCCTGGTAGAAGCCGCAAGTGGGGCAGCCATCTTTATACTGATACTGCAACAATATGTGTTCATCTGGACTATGCTACCACCTACAGGCCATTCTGCATGCTGTTTGTAGCATGCTTACCAACTTACAGGATGACAGTGTGAATTTTCGATCTGTTATTAGAAATTTAAGGTTTTTATTTGACTCACCCTCCAACTAACATCTTCTTATATCTTCAGTTTCAGATAAGAGTGAAGTTAGATTACAGCATTATAGAATACAACATCAGTGTGAGAAAGCACTGAGGATTAGATTAGATTAGATTAGATTTACTTTCATTCCAATTGATCCGTAGTGAGGAGGTCCTCCTGGATGTGGAACATGTCAGAAAAACAACAATACATGACAAATATTTACAACTAAAACAAATAAGCTAATGTACCATTCCACAGGTCCCAAGTGGAATGATCGTCATTTTTTAATGAACACTAAGAGTCATTTTACAAATACTAATGCACTGAATTTAAAATAAAAAAGTTTTTTATTTATTTATAAGGTAATAAACACGTAATACAACTACTGTAATACTTATTTACAATGAACACATTACTGCACTGAAATGGTGCAGAAGTTAGATTATACTTACACACACACACACACACACACACACACACACACACACACACACACACACACACACACACACAAATTTTCAGTGAACACATTACTGCACTGAAATTGTGCAGAAGTTATGTTGTACTTATATACAAATCAGTTGGTTTTACTAAGAAATTCATCAATGGAGTAGAAGGAGTTGGCCACCAATAAATCCTTTAGGCTTCTCTTAAACTGAATTTCATTGGTTGTTAAGCTTTTTATGGCTGCTGGCAAGTTATTGAAAATGTGTGTTCCTGAATAATGCACACCTTTTTGTACAAGACTAAGTGACTTTAAATTCTTGTGAAGATTATTCTTATTTCTAGTATTGATTCCATGAATTGAGCTGTTGGTTTGAAAAAGTGATATATTTTTAATGACAAATTTCATTAAGGAATAAATATATTGGGAAGCTGTAGTTAGTATCCCTAGTTCCCTAAACAGGCTTCTGCAGGATGTTCTTGAGTTCACACCACATATAATTCTTACTGCACGTTTTTGTGCCCGGAAAACTTTGGCTTGGCTTGATGAATTACCCCAAAAAATAATCCCATATGACATTATGGAATGAAAGTAAGCATAGTATGCCAGCTTTTTCATTTTTATATCCCCTACGTCTGACAAAATTCGCATTGCAAACAGAGATTTGTTAAGACGCTTCAGCAGTTCTGTGGTGTGCTCCTCCCAATTGAATTTATTATCAAGCTGTAATCCCAAGAATTTAACACTGTCCACTTCTTCTATCTTCTTGTCATCATATGTTAGACATATACTCTTGGGACACCCCTTACAAGTTCTGAACTGCATGTAGTGTGTTTTTTCAAAGTTTAGTGACAAAGAATTGGCTAGGAACCAGTGATTAATGTCCACAAATATTTTATTGTCTGATCTTTCTAAGACTACACTTGATTTGCTATTTATTGTAATGTTTGTATCATCGGCAAACAAAACAAACTTGGCATCTGGTAATGTTACTGATGAAAGGTCATTGATATACACAAGAAAAAGTAAGGGCCCCAAAATGGAACCTTGTTATGAATTTTCATGCATCATGTTATACGATGAGTATCAAAAGTGGTAATGCACACAAGCTCGGCACATACCCAACCCCATGCACCTTGTGTTCATAATTTTTTGTTTGTCTGGGCCATTTACCAATGCTAAATGACTGAACGGTTAATATTCTTAGAGTTAGAACCCAGCATTCACAATAATTAGACAATGAAACTAATTACTGTATTCACAAATGTTCTCTGTAGGAAATAACAATGGGATGGTGTACCCATTGGCAAAAGTGGAAGACAACATCCACCTACACTCCCTCCTCTGATATGGTTCTGGTGATCTGGTTCTGAAGGATTAAGAAAACATACTGGCTCTTGTGCAGTATTCATTCCTTTCATTTGCTTGAACACTATTGCATAAATACCATCACAAAGCAGAGCCTTTTATTTTCCCTCTCTCTTGTTTGGTACGAAAAGGTATTGAGTTTAAGGTAAGATCTGGTCGAGATTGTTGGGAAAAAAGTAAAAGATATTTAATACACTGTTGGCATTGCACATACTCTGCACACTCATAAATGCGGTTTACAAATATGGTGATGGTAATTAAGGTTGCCATGCAGGCTTAAATATTAGTAAAAATGGGTACAGTTTTGTTTGTAATGGTTTAATTACATTAGCAAAACTTGTGGCTAGCTTGAAGATAATCACAAGTAGCACAAAACTATTACTGTTATTGCCCGTTAAATTAGTTGTTGCAAAGATATGATACAACCACCAACATAGCGTAAGGATTTGTACTCGCAATACATAATTTCATTTATAGCAATCTGGCTTCATCTGAGGTTAAGTATTTCCTTGACAGATATTAATTCAATTGTAAACTCAAAGATATTGCAAAGCAAACCTAAACCTTGATGCCTACTGCAGTTAAATCTATCCATGCAGTTCCAGAAAAATTCTGATAAAATGAACTTTGCAAATATTAATGCTTGAAAAGTATCAATATTCTAAGCATTTATCATGTTAACTTAAGGGTGAAGTCCAATATTTAATATCTAATTAAATATTGTGTAATGAATATAAAAGAGGGAAACATTCCACGTGGGAAAAATATATCTAAAAAGAAAGATGATGAGACTTACCAAACAAAAGCGCTGGCAGGTCGATAGACACACAAACAAACACAAACATACACACAAAATTCTAGCTTTCGCAACCAATGGTTGCCTCATCAGGAAAGAGGGAAGGAGAGGGAAAGACAAAAGGATTTGGGTTTTTAAGGGAGAGGGTAAGGAGTCATTCCAATCCCGGGAGCAGAAAGACTTACCTTAGGGGGAAAAAAGGACAGGTATACACTCGCACACACACACATATCCATCCGCATATACACAGACACAAGCAGACATTTGTAAAGGCCTTTACAAATGTCTGCTTGTGTCTGTGTATGGATGTGTGTGTGTGTGTGTGTGTGTGTGTGTGTGTGTGTGTGTGTGCGTATGTGTGTGTGTGTGTGTGTGTGCGCGCGCGCGCGAGTGTATACCTGTCCTTTTTTCCCCCTAAGGTAAGTCTTTCCGCTCCTGGGATTGGAATGACTCCTTACCCTCTCCCTTAAAACCCAAATCCTTTTGTCTTTCCCTCTCCTTCCCTCCTTCCTGACGAGGCAACCGTTGGTTGCAAAAGCTAGAATTTTGTGTGTATGTTTGTGTTTGTTTGTGTGTCTATCGACCTGCCAGCGCTTTTGTTTGGTAAGTCTCATCATCTTTCTTTTTAGATAAATATTGTGTAATGGCCACTTAAGCACCATTACAACAGAAGAAAGCCAGATGGGCAGTCTTCTACACACCTCACTAAATTATTTTTTACTTAAATATTTCCACAGGGAGGGAGAGGTTTTGAATAGGAAGAGGAGAAATTCACTTTTGGACATATATTACAAAAGAAAATATGTACATCAATACCTAGTGTGTCAGAATAGCTAAACGACTTAATTCTTAAACAGCAGAGACCAAAGTAGTAGTCAGTCTTTGTACCAAGCCCTTTTTTAATCTTAATGAGATGTCCATAATTACAAAGAATGTCTTTACATTCCATAGTTACTCTTTGATAGTAAAATACATCTTATTAACATTTTTAACATGAATATAATTGAGTTGCAAGTTTCATAGTTATTGTTGTATTAGCTCTGATTTTTATCCACAGAAATACAGTAGGCAATAGCCACCAGTCTGCACAGTTTTTTAAATAGACTAAACACAAACTGATGAATCTAAGGATAACTTTAAAACTTAACAGTGGACTTCAGCATAACAACTTGGCTGAGATTTCTAGAAAATATTTGAATGCATTTATAACAGTACACAGAACACTATCATCTATCTACATACTGGAAAAGTCAAAATTAGTCCGTGTTGAACATTACAGGTAAGAGGAATTTTCATGCCTAAGTGTTCTGGAAAATGATAGAAAGAGAGCCTAGTGAGATGATTTCTGTAAATTCATGGATACTGCAGAATGTTTCTGCTTCATGTTGTAATATTGATAACTTTCACATTTCATAGTTCTTGTGGTTCAGCTTGAAAAGTTTTGATTCAATTTATTATCATCCATTTTATCATATACATGATATAGAAATTGTCATATAGAAAGGAAGAGAGAGGGAGGGAGAGAGAGAGAGGGAGGGAGAGAGAGAGAGAGAGAGAGAGAGAGAGAGAGCATGATTTATATTTTTAACGATTAAGGGAAATAACATTTTCTTAGTTACACTTTACATATTTTGTCTTCTTTTTACGTGCAAGATGAGAAAAAAATACAAGATTTATACAAAAAACTCCATAAAGGGAAATAACATTTTCTTAGTTACACTTTAATATTTTCTTCATTGCACTTGACATATTTTGTCTTCTTTTTACATGAAAGTTGGAAAAAAATTAAGGTTTATGCAGAAAAATCAAAAGATGAGCACTATCTGTTTAGATAACAAAGAAATTCATCAACATTATAGAAACTCTGACCTAATAGTAGCCTCATTAATTCTTTTCTAAATATATGTATGCTTTTTATTTCTTTTGGTAAGGCATTAAACATTATTGTGGGTAGATACATCTCACTATTTTTGTACAGGGATTTTGAATGTATGTTTCTAAGGAAATCATGCCTAGTTCTGGTTCGATAGTTGTGTACTTCACCCTTTAGAGAAGATAATTCTTGATTTGACTTCTGGGAACATGCTGATTCATATATGAATAAAGAGTCCTCTGCATGGATCTCTGTAGGCAACACCCTTCAGAATATGAATAGCTCTCTTTTGGAGCTTAAAACAACTTTTTGTGAAACCTGTATTCCCCAAAATATAATACCATATCTTAGATTACTACGTATGTAAGAGTAGCAGGCACATAGTACTGTTTCAAAATTGCAGTTTTCTTTAAGTTTTCTTAATATATAACAGTATTTACTAAGTTTTTTATTCAGTAGTTCAATATGTTTTCCCATCTCAGAATCTGAGAGGCTTAACATGGTTTTAATGTTATAATGCTAAGATAGATTGCATAGTGAATACCAGATTCAAACTCTCTGAAAACTGCATGTTTACAATGTCATTCTGGGGCACTGACAAGTTATGCAAAGAAACATAGATTGTGCGTAAGTTCATTACTAGGTCTTGACTCACAGATTTGTGTATGATGCTTTGTACATGATGCCTATTTATAGATGCATGAATTACAAAAACTATAAATATATAAAATACTCATCTACTACAATTTAGCTATTAAACAGAAGATAGCAACAAAGATATAGTAGGTGAAGAAGTTTAACTCTGAACTGTACAACTAAGAAATGGCAACATTACAGGAATTATTTTATGTGATAACAATGTGCAGAATTCTCAAAATCCACCAAAAAGTTTAGAGAAAGTGTGCTTTAAATTTGAATAGTTAAAATAAAAGTATACCTTTAACAAACAGAACAACAAGGCCTCCAAAACTATTTTAAGAAATTGCAGAAATAATTGCATTTTGCTGTTTGAACAGTCTAGATAAAAATTATGACTATATAGTTTTTGGGAAATGTGATAATTGATCATAAGAAAATGATAGCTTCTCAATGCTCTGTAAGAATCTAAAAACAAAAAATGTAGCAACATAAAAAATTTTTCATGGTTTGCATGTATAGTAAATCAAAAATAATTTAGATTCAAATGTAGCATTATCAGTAGTTTGAAAAAGTCACTGTGAATAAATTTTTACAGATGTTCAAATGAGATGAATAAAAATGAAGCATGAGGAAATAGTTCAACAGCTTGAAGAAAACACTATCAAGCCCCAAGTTTGTGTGTAACAGTGAACTGCTTTCTGGAATTTTTTGGAGATTACTATTTTCTCAGTACCTATAAAAGGACATTGGTGTATATTCCATCATATAGGGAAATTATGAGGTCAGTAGAAGCCATTGAACAATTTAAGGAAAGCCAGGTGATTGAATGAAGGAAGCAGAGAAAGCTATTAGAGAAGGGTATTTGAAAAACATTTCACTGGTTCCTAGAAGAGAATCAAGCAAGACGGCTTCCCAAATTAATTGGAAACAGTTCTGTCAGAGCATTAGTGACAATGAAGCAAAGGTTAATTTCAAATGAAAAAATTCAAATCTTTCATGGAAGATATCAGTATTTTGTACATTAAGAAATGGCTCTGTGACATTGCAAGCCCATTGCTAGAAGTGCAAAAAAATTAGGAATATTTGAAAATTTTCAAATGTGACCAAAGGTTTTAGACGTTCTACACACAGTTGAGAGAAGATTCCTGAAAACCCAAAACCAGTTTGTTTGTGGTGATGTACTCCCTGTACTACATCAGAGAAAGAGCGATTCATACAGTTTTGACAACACCGTGTAATTAAATTTTTTGCAAACCTAATCTGATGTTTATTTGAGTTGTAGGACGTCTGCTACATACAGGGGACCCCAAAAATTACATCAAAGTAGGGATGAAAACAGGCATGCTGAGGATAACCAATGCTAAAAGGCTAATCAACATGTGCAGCAGTGAGTGATACTTCACATCACGGGATCTTTTGGTGAGTCCTATTTTTGTTGGGAACACAGCACTGCAGACAAGGTACTGAATTAACATTAATAAGTGGTGCAGGTCTGAGCACAGCAGGAAACACACACTCTGCCAGTTTTCTGTGTATGAAGGGTCCAAGTTCCCTGGTATTAGCAAGCTTGTGCTCACTGAATGTTAGCCTTTGGGAAATCTTAAAACAGATGAACCACAGTCCCAGAGTCTGATACTACTGGTTCTTTACCACAGTCATCCATCTGTTGCCACATGGAAAGTGCACTCAAACCTTCGCAGGTGCTGCAACACACCCGGTTTCCAGGTAATCAATTTAAGCATATCTTAAGTCCCTGTCCCCTCCTGACATTTCACAAATATGCCAATAAATAGCTCTTTCATGGCTATACCCACACTGAAGACTAGGAGAAGCATTTTTGGCTTTACTGCAATGTGGGTTATTTCACTGTTTCAGCTATGAAGCCAACACATTTACACAGAGCCAATGCAGTTACATTCTTTAGGAGTCACTAGTGCCATGTGTGTGGGTGGTCAAGCAGCTACAGAAAGGGCAGATGGAGATAAACGCCTGTAGCTACTACTTTAGCAGGACCACATGAAAGTACCCCTTTAGTTTCAGGCAATGTCAAACAGATGATGTGGTTGACATGGGAAAGAAAACATATGGTACCATTGGTCGACCAACTGAGCAGTTACCAAAGAAATCAATTCACAATATGTCAGCTGAAACAGTAATGAGGTCAAAAATTCAAATGACAAAATATCTGAAAAATGTAAGCATAATGAAATGTGTTTTAATTACCTGAGAGCAGCAAGTTGCAGCCTGCAGTACTTTGTAGTCATAATGTACAAATTCCATGCAATGCTACATAGTGTTATTTTCTGACAAATGTGTGACCTACTGCAGTTCACATAGGAGGAATGTTGTTTTCTGGCCTAAGGAAACCTCCAGGATGTACAAGAGTCAGAAAGATCTCATGTCACATGATATGGACCAAGATGTCAACATACTTTCACTTTTGAAGTCTACATAAGGGAAATTTTTATTCAGAAATGCTATAAACTTTGTTGACTCCTCAGGCCAATGACACAGGAGCCATGACCCACAATTACAACAGCACACTTCACTATTCAGGTACAAGAGTTTCTGCATGCAGCAATTTTGAGACCAATAGATTGACTCTTCAGCTGCATTAAAATGGGCACAATAAGCCCAGACCTTGCCACATCAAATATCTCATTATGGGGAACATTTAAGTTCTACCTAGTCCAACATCAGTGAAAGACTAAGATTCACATCAAAGTGTACAACTTTCAGAGTAACAGATTTTCTCCAACCTCATCGAGCATGACAAGGAGATGCACAGGTATCCAAAGCACAGTTGTGCCCATACAGATCCATTCGATGTACAGCATTTTTATCTAACCATTGCAGTATACAGTATACTATCAACTTAGTGGTACAGAGGTTTATGACACCAACGAAGTGTCCAGTGCTTGATCAGTCCACACTACAACTGCTAGTGCAATCAAATTAACTTACGAAATGAAAATTAAAACTTCTGCAGCCATCTCCTTTGCATGTTAATTATGAAACTAGCTCTCATGTTCCATTACATGATTTCAGACCCCTTGACCAATGCAAACTCGGAGGAGTCCAATCTTGTGTGCAGTCACAACAGGAGCCAATATTAAATAATCCATATCTGTCAATCTCTGGTTTACATGACAAGCCCTTCATCCATCAAGGGACAACTCTTCGGACAACACTCAAACCTGAATGTCAGTTGTTGGTTGATGAGCGAGGGGTAGTGTTGTGTAAGCTAGAGATCTGTGGACACCAGTTATTT